>NW_028258178.1:33172-654754 GCF_053883595.1 Heterocephalus glaber
TCACCTTCAATGTCTGACTTTAGGTTCATGCTAATAATTTTGTAAGTATTTTTTATTCCTTAAATTCTTTTCTTTTCCCTTAAATTCTTTTATTGGTACATTTTAGGTATACAATATGTTTACATTTATCATTGGGTGCTTGTACCTGTACATGTTGTATCTTGGTTTTTATTTTTTCCCCCATTACATGGGTGCCCTTCACCCCCTCCACCATTCCCTATTTAAATAGACTTTGTTTCCATTATTTTTCTTTTCTCATAATTTTTCCTTTCCCTTCTTTCCTTTCCCCTTTCCCTCTCACTGCCTCTACAACTTTGGACCTTTTTTCCTATTCAAATTATCAATTATTCATTTTAATAATTTTAACACATATTTACACTTTCAGTTTCTCACAGTAGAGAAACTATTCGATATTTACACGTGTCCTACTTATTTCACTTAAGAGTATGGCCTCAATATGCATCCAGTTAGCTATAAATGTCTCTAGTTTCTCATTCTTTATCACTGAGTAGTACTCCATTTTATTTTATTTCATGTTGGGGATTGTGATTCCCCGTGTCATGATTTTGTTGCCTAGAATTGGATTTGCTATTCTAGGTCTCTTCTTGTTCCAAATGAATTTTTGGATTGTTTTCTCTAGTTCTTTGAAATATACAGTTGGAATTTCAATCAGGATTGCATTGAATCTATATAGTAGTTTTGGATGTATGGCCATTTTTTTTTCATTTTCCCAAAAGATTTTTAAAAATTCTTTTATTGGTATATTTTAGATATGCAATATATTTGCATTTATCATTGGGTGCTTGTATCAGTACATGATGTATCTTGGTTCTTATTTTTTTCTCCATTACCTGTGTGCCCTTCATGCCCTCCACCCATCCATATTTACATAGATTTCATTTCCATTTTTTTTCTTTTCTCATAATTGTTCCTTTCCCTTCTTTCCATTCCCCTTCCCCTCCCACCATTCTTACCCCTTTGGACCTTTTCCTATTTCAAATTATCGATTATTCATTTTTAATCCATATTTACACATTCAGTTTCTCAAAGTACAGAAACTATTCGGTATTTACACATGTCCTATTTATTTCACTTGAGTATGGCCTCAATGTGCATCCATTTAGCTACAAATGTCTCTAGTTTCTCATTCTTTATGGGTGAGTAGTACTCCAGTTTATAAAGAAACCACATCTTCTTTATCCAGTTTCCAGTTGATGGGCACTTGGTGTGTTTCCAAGCTTTCGCTATTACAAAGTGTGCCTCTATAAACATGGGTGTGTATATATTGCTGTGGTATGATTCTTTTAATTCTTTTGGGAAGATACCCAGCAGGGGAAGAGCTGGGTCAAATGGGACCTCTAGCCCTAGTTCTTTGAGGTATCTCCATACGGATTTCCACAGTGGTTCCACCAGTCTGCACTCCCACCAACAATGGATAAGGGTTCCTTTCTCCCCACACCCCCACCAGCATTTGTTGTTGGTGGATTTCTTGATAGCAGCCATTCTTTCTGAGGTGAGATGTAATCTCAGTGTTGTTTTCATCTGCATCTCTAGAATGACCAGTGATACTGAACATTTTTTCATGTATTTATTTGCTGCTGTACTTCTTTGTCTGAGAAATATCTGTTCATTTCAAATACCCATTTTTGAATTGGGTCTTTGAATTTGGTGGGTCTGATTTTTTTCAATTCTTTATATATTCTAGACAGTAGACCTTTGTCTGAGGTACAGCTGCTAAAATTTTTTCCCACATTGTAGGTTGTCTCTTAGCTCTGTTGGTGGTTTCTATTGCAGTGCAGAGGCTTCTCAGTAAGATGAGATCCCAGTTGTTGAGTCTTTGTGCTAGTTCCCATGCTACTGAGGATTTGCTCATAAAGTCTTTTCCTACGCCAATGTCTTTAAGAGTTCTACCTAATTTATCTTCCAGCTAGTTTACTATATCTCTCTTAATATTTAAATCTTTAATCCACTTTGATCATAGTTTAGTGCATGGTGGTGGGTATAGGTCTAGTTTTAATCTTTGGCAGGTTGAAATCCAGTTTTCCAACACTATTTATTAAATAAGCCCCTTTCCTCCAGAGAGGGTGGTTGGCTCCTTTGTCAAAGATGAGGTAGCTGAGTATGTCTGAAGTTGTTTCTGCATCTTCAAATCTACTCCACAGGTCCTTGGGTATGTTTCTTTGCCAGTACCATGCTGTTTTTATCACAGTAGCTTTGTAGTATACTTTCAAGTTGGGGATTCCAATACCCCCAATCATGTCTCTGTTGCCTAGAATTGCTTTTGCTATTCTAGGTCTCTTCTGGTTCCAAATGAATTTTTGGATTGCTTTCTCTAGTTCTGTGAAATACATTGTTGGAATTTCAATCAAAATTGCATTAAATCTATATAGTAGTTTTGGAAGTATGGCCATATTCACTATATTGGTTCTTGCTACCCAGGAATAAGGGATGTATTTCCATTTTCTTATATCCTCCTCCATGCCCTTTTTCAGAGGGCTGTAGTTTCCAGTGTAGAGATCTTTTGCTTCCTTTGTTAGACTGATACCTAGATACTTCATTTTTTTGGATGCAATTGTAAAAGGAATTGTTTCCCTAATTGCTCTCTCAGTGAGTGTGCTATTTGAGTATAAGAAGGCTATTGGTTTTTGAATGTTGACCTTATATCCAGTTACTCTACTGAATCTGTCAATTAGGTCTAGAAGTCTTTTGACTGAGTTTTTTTGGGTCTTCTATGTAAACTATCATATCATCTGCAAATAATGACAGTTTAACTTCTTCTTTCCCTATCTTTATTCCTTTTACTTATTTCTCTTTTCTAATTACTGTGGCTAATGTTTCCAGAACTATATTGAACAGGAGTGGTGATAGTGGGCATCCTTGTTTTGTTCCTGATTTTAGCGTGAAAGTTTTCAGGTTTTCAGCATTTAGTGTGATATTGGCTGTTAGTTTTTCATAAATAGCCTTAATCAGGTTGAAGTGAAGACCTTCTATTCCAATTTTCTGTAGCGTTTTTAGCATGAATGGGTGTTTGATTTTGTCAAATGTCTTTGGGATTTTTTGAATGATTTTTCTGCATCTATTGTAATGATCATATGGTTTTTGTCCTTGATTCTGTTAATGTAGTGTATTACATTTATTGATTTATGAATGTTGAACCATCCTTGCATTCCTGAGACAAATCCGGCTTGGTCAGGGTGTGTGATCTTCTTGATGACCCTCTGCATTCAGTTTGCCAGAATCTTGCTGAAGATTTCTGCATCTATGTTCATTAGGGAGATTGGCCTGTAGTTCTCTTTTGGGGTTGGGTCTTTCCCTGGTTTTGGAATCAAAGTAACACTTGCTTCCAGGAATGAATTTGGAAGCCTTGCTTCCCTTTCAATTGCCTTGATGTGTCTTTAAGCGTAATGCTGACAGGTCTTCTCTAAATATCTTGTAGAATTCAGCAGTGAAGCCATGAGGACCTGGGCTTTTCATTGTTGGTAAATTTTTTATTATATTTTCAATTTCACTCATTGTAATTGGGGTATTTAGAATTTCTATATCTTCTTCATTTCACTTTGGCAATTCGTATGCATCTAGAAATCTGTCGATTTCTTCTGTGTTTTACATTTTATTAGAGCACTGGTTCTGGAAGTAGGTATTGATGACCCTCTGCATATCTGCTGGGTTTGTTGTGACGTCACCTTTTTCATTCTTAATTGCATGGATTTGAGCCTTTTCTTTCCTTTTTTTTGATAAGGTTGGCTAAAGGTTTATCAATTTTATTTATTCTTTCATAAAACCAACTCTTTGATTCATTAATTTTTTTGTATCATTCTCTTAGTCTCCACTGCATTGATTTCTGCACTGATTTTTATAATTTCCTCTCTTGTATGAGCTTTGGGTTTGTTGTGCTCTTCTTTTTCTTGGAGCTTGAGGTTGTGCATTAGGTTATTTTTCTAATTTCTCTCTGTTTTCCTAATATAGGCATTCACTACTATGAATTTCCCATGCAGATCTGCTTTCATTGTTTCCCATAGATTCCTGTATGTTTTACTGGCATTATCATTTACTTGTAGAAACTATCTAATTTCTTCTTGAATTTCCTCTGTGACCCATTGGTTTTTCCCAATGGTGTTATTCAATTTCCTTTTGTTTGTGGGAGTTTTGCAGTTTCTATGTTATTGACCTCAAACTTTATTGCACTATGGTCTGATATTATACAGAGGGTAACTTCAATTTTTTTACATTTATTTAGACATGTCCTATGACCTAGCATGTGGTCTATTTTGGAGGATGACCTGCGTGCAGCTGACAAGAATGTATATTCTGATTTTGTGGGGTGGAACACTCTGTAAACATCTATTAAGTCCATTTGTTCAGTAGTTTGGTTCAGTTGTAGAATTTTGTTGTAAATTTTATGTCTAGATGATCAGTCTATTTGTGATAGTGGGGTATTGAGGTCCCCTACTAAAATTGTATTAGTGCTTATTTGGTTTTGTATGTCCATTAATATTTGTTTTGTATTGGGGGGGGATTTGATTTGGCACATATATATTTAGGATTATCATCACTTCCTCTTGGATTGTTCCCTTCACAAGGATGTAGTGACCATCTTTGTCTTTCTTAATTAGTTTTGGTTTGAAATCTAATTAGTCGGCAAATAAGATTGCTACTCTTGCTTTTTTATGGGTTCCTGTCGCGTGGAGTGTATGGGCAATTTTTTTTTTTTGGCATTAAATTCTTTTATTGGTACATTGTAGGTATACAACACAATTACATTTCTCATTGGGAATTGTACCTTTATATAATGCATCTTGGTTCTTATTTTTTCCCCATTCCTAGCCCTCCCTTCACGCCCTCCACCCTTCCCTATTTACAAAGACTTTATTTCCATTTTTTCCATTTCTCATCATTTTTTCCTTTCCCTTCTTTCCTTTCCCCTGCCCCTCCCACTACCCCTACCCCTTTGGACCTTTTCTTCCTATTTTACATTATCGATTATTCATTCTAATCATTGGTACATTTTAGGTATACAATATAATGACATTCATCATTGGAAATTTGCACCTTTACATAGTCTCTCTTGGTTCTTGTTTTTCACTTTTGCCCAGCCCTCCCTTCAACCCCTCCAATCCTCCCTATTTACAAATATTTTTTTCCTGTTTTTCCATTTTCTCATATTAATCCCATTCCCTTCTGTCTTTTCCCCTAGCCCTCCCACTTCCTTCCCCTTTGCCCCTTTTCTTCCTATTTCACATGACCTATAATACATTTAGTCCTTATTTACACTTTCAGTTTCTCACACCAGAGAAACTATTTGGTATTTACACATGTGTATCCTATTTATTTCACTTAAGAGTATTGCCTCAATGTGCATCCACTTAGCTATAAATGTCTCTAATTTCTCATTTTTTATAGCTGCATAGTACTCCATTTTATAAAAAAAACCACATTTCCTTTATCCAGTCTCCAGTTGATGGACATTTGGGCTGTTTCCAAGTTTTAGCTTTTACAAACTGCGCTGCTATGAACATGGGTGCACATATATTACTGTGGTATGATTCTTTTAATTCTTTGGGGAAGATCCCCAGCAGTAGAAAAGTGGGGTCAAATGGGACTTCCAGTTCTAGTTCTTTGTGGTATCTCCATACTGATTTCCACAGTGCTTGCACCAGTCTACACTCCCACCAGCAGTTGAGCAGGGTTCCTCTTTCCCCACAGCCCCGACAGCATTTCTTATTGGTTGATTTCATGATAGCAGCCATTCTTTCTGGACTGAAGTGGAATCTCAGCATTGTTTTCATTTGCATCTCTCAAATGACCAGTGATGTTGAACATTTTTTCATGTATTTATTTGCTATTTCTACTTCTTTGTCTGAGAAATGTCTGTTCATTTCAGATGCCCATTTTTGGATTGGGTCTTTAAATTTCGGAGATCTGATCGTTTTAAGTTCTTTATAGATTCGAGATAGTAGACCATTGTCTGAGGAAGAGCAGGTGAAGATTTTTTCCCACATTGTGGGTTGTCTCTTCACACTGCTGGTGGTTTCTCTTGCTGTGCAGAAGCTTTTTAATAAGAAGAGATCCCATTTGTTGGTTGTTTGTGCTAGTTCACGGGCAACTGAGGTTTTGTTCATAAAATCTTTTCCTACACCAATGTCTTCAAGGGTTCTACCTAACCTCTGTTCCAAGTGGTTCAGAGTTTCTATTTTAATATTTAGATCTTTAATCCATTTTGATTTTAGTTTAGTGCATGGCAAGAGATATAGGTCTAGTTTTAATCTTTGGCAAGTTGAAGCCCAATTTTTCCAGCACCATTGATTAAAGAGGCTATCTTTCCACCAGTGAGGGTGTTTGGCTCCTTTCTCAAAGATGAGATGGCTGAGTGTGTTTGGTGTTGTTTCTGCATCTTCTAATCTGTTCCACTGGTCCTCAGGTCTGTTTCTTTGCCAGTACCATGCTGTTTTTAATCACAGTCGCTTTGTAGTAGAGTTGCAGGTTGGGGATTGTGATACCCCCTGCCATGTCTCTGTTACCTACAATTGCTTTTCCTATTCTGGGTCTCTTCTTATTCCAAATGAATTTTTAGATTGTTTTCTCGAGGTCTATGAAGTATGCTGCTGGGATCTCAATTGGAATTGCATTAAATCTATATAGCAGTTTTGGAAGTATGGCCATTTTCACTCTATTAATCCTTCCTACCCAGGAGCAGGGAATGTCTGTCCATTTTCTGATATCATCTTCAATCTCTCTTTTCAGAGTGCCATAGTTTTCAGAGAAGAGGTCTTTGATTTCTTTAGTTAGGATGATTCCTAGGTATTTCAGTATTTTGGATGCTATTGTGAAAGGAATTATTTGTGCTATTTCTCTCTCAGTGAGTCTGTCATTGGTGTAGAGGAAAGCTATTGATTTTTGTGTGTTGACCTTGTAACCAGCTACTTGACTGAATTTGGTTATTAAGTCTAGAAGACTTTTGGTGGAGTTCTTGGGGTCTTTATATAGAGTATCATGTCATCTGCAAATAATGACAATTTGACTTCTTCATTACCTATCTTTATTCCTTTTATTTCTTTCTCTTGTCTAATTGCTATGGCTAATGTTTCCAGAACTCTATTGAACAAGAGTGGTGATAGTGGACATCCTTGTCTTGTTCCTGATTTTCGTGTGAAGGATTTCAGTTTTTGACCATTTAGTATGATATTGGCTGTTGGTTTTTCATAGATGGCTTCTATCAGTTTGAAGTAGAGACCATCTATTCCAATTTTTTGTAGGGTTTTTATCATAAATGCATGTTGGATTTTGTCAAATGCTTTTTCTGCATCTATGGAGATAATCATATGGTTTTTGTTCTTGGCTCTATTGATATAGTGTATTACATGGATTGATTTTCGTATATTGAACCATCCCTGCATCCCTGGGATGAATCCCACTTGATCAGGGTATATGATCTTCTAGATGATCTTCTGCATTCTGTTTGCCAGTATCTTATTAAGGATTTTTGCATCTATGTTCATTAGTGAGATTGGCCTATAGTTCCCTTTTTCAGTTGGGTCTTTCTCTGCTTTGGGGATCAAGGTGATGCTTGCTTCCAGGTATGAATTTGGGAGTATTGCTTCCCTTTCAATTTCATTGAAGAGTTTAAACAGTAGTGGGAGCAGTTCCTCTCTAAATGTCTTGTAGAATTCAGCAGTGAAGCCATCAGGGCCCGGGCTTTACTTAGGTGATAAGTTTTTAATTACATTTTCAATTTCATTGGTTGATATTGGGTTGTTCAGAATTTTTAGGTCTTCTTCATTCAACTTTGGTAATTCATATGTATCTAGGAATCTGTCCATTTCTTCTGTGTTGTCCATCTTATTGGCGTATAGGTTCTGGAAGTAGGTATTGATGATCCTCTGGATTTCTGCTGGGTCTGTTGTAATTTCACCCTTTTCATTCCTAATTGCATGGATTTGGGCCTTTTCTTTCCTTTTTCTGATAAGTTTGGCTAAGGGTTTATCAATTTTGTTGATTCTTTCGAAGAACCAACTCTTGGCTTCATCGATTTTTTTGTATCGTTCTCTTAGTCTCCATTGCATTGATTTCTCCTCTGATCTTTATAATTTCTTCCCTTGTATGAGCTTTGGGGTTGTCTTGCTCTTCTTTTTCTAGAAGCTTGAGGTTCAGCATCAGGTTATTTAATTGGGCTCCTTCTGTTTTCCTAATATGCATATTCACTGCTATGAATTTCCTTCATAAGACTGCTTTCATTGTGTCCCATAGATTCTGATATGTTGTATTGTCATTATCATTTAGTTGAAGGAACTGTCTGATTTCTTCTTTAATTTCCTCTGTGACCCTTTGGTTATTCAGAAGTGTGTTGTTCAATTTCCATGTGCTTATGAAATTTTTTGAGTTTCTTTTGCTATGGATCTCCAATTTCATTGCACTATGGTCTGATAATACACAGGCGATAACTTCAATTCCTTTGCACTCACTTAAACATGTTCTATGTGTGAGTATGTGGTGTATTTTGGAGAATGACCCATGTGTAGCTGAGAAGAATGTATATTCTGATTCTGTGGGGTGGAAGAATCTGTAAACATCTGATGAGTTCATTTGTTCAAGAGTTCGTTTGAGTTCTAGTATTTCATTAGTATTTTTAGTCTAGTTGATCTATCTGTTTGTGACAATGGGGTGTTGAGGTCCCCCACTACAATTGTATTAGTGCATATATGACTTTTCATGTCCATTAGTATTTGTTTTATATAGTTGGGTGTACTAGTGTTTGGTGCATAGATATTTATGATTGTCATCTCTTCCTCTTGGATTCTTCCCTTTACAAGGATGTAGTGTCCTTCTTCATCTCTCTTAGTCAGTGTTGGTTTGAAATCTACTTGATCTGCAAAGAGGATATTTACTCCTGTTTTTTTGGTTTGCTGTCGCATGGAGTATTGTTTTCCACCCTTTAACTTTCAGTCTATGAGTTTCCTTTTGAATTAAGTTGTTTCTTGTATGCAGCATATTGTTGGATTTTGCTTCTTGACCCATTCTGCCAGTCTATTTGTTTTGATTGGTGAATTGAGCCCATTAACATTGATGGTTATAACTGAAACGTATTGACTTGTCATTGCCATGACTTTTTCTTTTTGTTGGGTTCTCCCTGTTTACATTTAATTTCTTGTCATGCCAGATGGGTTCATTCTGCTTTGCTTCCTGGGGTTGTGATCCTCAATGTCTGTTCCTAGGCTATTGTGTAATATTCTTTGGAGTGCTGGTTTGGTATTCACGAAGTTCCTAAGGTGCTCTTTGTCATGAAAGTATCTTATTTCTCCATCCATTTTGAAAGATAGTTTTTCAGGGTACATCAATCTGGGTTGGAGGCTGTTTTCTTTTAGGGTTTGGAATATGTCACTCCAAGGTCTTCTTGCCTTGATGGTTTGTGTTGAGAAGTCTGCTGTGATTCTGATGGGCTTTCCTTTGTATGTGATTTGTTTCTTTTCTCTGACTGCTTGGAGAACTTTGTTCTTCTGTTGTGTTTCTGGAATCTTAACAATTATATGCCTATGTGTAGATTTTTTTGATCAAGGCTATTTGGAGTCCTATATGCCTCACTTATCTGTATGTCAAGGTCTTTTCCCCTGCTTGGGAAGTTTTCTGCCATTATTTCTGTGAAGAGATTTTTTATGTCATTCTGCACTCTCTCCTGTTTCTTCAGTGAGCCCAATCAGTCTTATGTTATTCTTTGCATCATCTAGCAGCTGCTGGGTTGATTTCTCATGTTCCCTTATAATTTTGAAGCAATTTTTCTTTTCCTGGTCACTAATTGCAATCTTATCTTCTATATCTGAAATTCTGTCCTCACACTGGCTCATTCTGCTGTGTAGACTTTCAATGGAGTTTTTCATGTCCTGGAAATCTATTTGCATCTGTTTTATGGAATCCATTTGTTTCTTCTGTTGGGATTCCATCATGTTCCTGAGCTCCTCTCTAGATTTATTAATCATGTCTTGCACTAGGGGCACAATTTCTCCTGTTATCTGAGAAATTATTTCTGATTTCATTTTTTCCAGATCCCCTTTTGTTGCCAGTTCAGTGGGTCCAGGTGGTTGAGTGTCAGAGGGTTCCATCTCATTTCCCTTTGGGGTTGCTGTAAGTGATCTGGAAGTCTGGTTTTGAGACTTATTTATGTGTTTTCTCATTTTGACTGGGGCGGGGGTCTGTTAGCGCCTGCAGGGATTACCTCCTCTGAGCTGGGTGAGGTGGGACAGGGGCTGGGAGCAGTGGTAGGGATGGTGACCCAAAAGCCCTTTCCTGTGGGCTGGGAGCAGTGGGAGGCATGGTGGCCGGGAAACCCCTTCCTCTGGGCCAGGAGCAGTGGGACGATGGCTCAGAAGCCCCTACCTCTGGGCCAGGAACAGTGGGACTCAGTACCTTGGTCTGGTGGTCTGGCGTCCTCTGCGCCTTGGTAATGTGGAATCAGGTGGCCGCCTTTCTGCAGTGGGGTGATTCGGTGTCTTCCGCATGACTCAGGACCTCGGTAGGGCGTGCACAGACCTGCCTGTCTGCAGCGGGCTGATTCGGCGTGTGTTCTGCGAGACTGGGGACCTTGGCAGGGTGTGGGCAGACCTGCCATTCTGCAGCGGGGTGATTCAGCATCTTCTGCCAGAAGTTGAATGTTTTAAAAGCCTTGTCATGACTTTTTCTTTTTGTTGAATTCTCCCCCTTTGCATTTAATGTGTCATGCCCAACGGATTCATTCTGCTGGGCTTCCTGGGATTGTGATCCTCATTTTCTTTTCCTAGAATATTGTCTAAAATTTTTTGAGTGTTGGTTTGGTATTCATGAAGTTCCTAAGGTTCTCTTTATTATGAAGGTATCTTATATCTCCATCAATTTTGAAAGATAGTTTTGTAGGGTACATAATTCTAGCCCCAGATACGTCCATGGAGGTACAATATTCCAACAATTTGGAAGTCACATGGGATGCCCAGAGATCTATCCTTGGCATGGCTTTCTCAGGATCATCAGCTTGCAGATGAAGAAGAAGGGAAGTATGGGGAGAGGCTCTCTGAGTGTCTGCCTGAGTTTTCAGGTACCTTTAGTCTCTTAAACCAAGTGCAAGATTTGTAAGCTAATACTGATTCCTTACACCTCTGAGAACTCTGTGGGGCCATAGATCACAGCTCATGTGCTCCAGTCTCATTTATAATTTTCTTTGCAATTTGAGTGTGTATGGGTGTGTGTGCTTGAAGCTCTTGGTCTCAGGCTGAGGACAGAGAACTTGAGGTGGAGAGAAAAGGGAGGGAGGAAGGGATGGAGAAAGACAGACAGAGACAGACAGATAGAGACAGTGACAGAGAGAGAGAGAGAGAGTGAGAAAGAGAAAGAGAGAGAGAGAGGGGCATATATTACCAGAAACACCTACCACCCAGAAAAAACACAAAACAGTTACTACAGTATAGATTTTTTAATATGAGCCAGGTATTAGTATGAATTCTTATGAATAGTAACTTAAGGCTCACAATAGCCCTATGAGATGGATAATATTCTCCACATATGAGAAATTAAGAACACAAAAACTGTTAAGTCATAAATGTGCACAGACTTTTATACTTACACATACACACAAATGGGTCCTTATCTCCTATGGGGCCCCTGAAACCTTTGGAAATCTAACAGAACTGCAAACTACTGTATCTCCTAGAGAAGTGAACATGGAATATCCACCCAAAGATCTGTACCCAGTATCAGAAGGATTGGGAACCTCCTCCAAGTCCACCCCAAATTCTACATTAAGGTAGTGAATGTGCAATGGCCATAGGAGTCTGGGCTTAAGGATACGACAGGTCAAAGAATATCACCTGGGCCACACCTGTGATCTTCTGTGTCCACAGGGAAGCATATTTGCCTTGCAGAAGGTATTTCCTGTGCTGAATTGTTCTTCTTCTTCACAACCATCCTTCAGTAGTTCTCCATTTCCCACCCAGTGGGTCCTGAGGACATTGACCTCACACCCCAGGAAGTTGGTTTGGGGAGAATACTCCTAACTTACCAGATTTCCTTCCTGAACCACACGATGGAATGAGAGAAGAGGAATAAAAAATTGCTGGGTCATTAAGGGCCCTAGCTTTGTAGAATATAGTTCCTCACTTCCTGCTCCTGAGAAATCTATTGTGAACCAGCATCCTTCCCCCTACCTGGTTGCTACTCCATGCAAAAGTTATTTCTGTAGTCTTTCTTCCATGCTGCTGCCCTTCTTCCAAAGCTCTATGCTGTGTTCCTTTCCTGTGTGAATAGAGTTACAGAAGTTAGAGCTGGATCAACTATAATTAAGCCCTTTCTTTAGTGCATATAATGAAGCTGGGGGTTAAGAGGGAAAACTTGACCCAAGGTCCTTCTGGAGTCCTGCCTTCCAGGCTATGGCTCATGCTGAGTGACTCCTTGCCCAAGCACAAGCACTGTCTGCATTTGTCAACTCTCTGTGCTTCATGTTCCATGCTAAAGGGTTCCATTGTAGGAGTGTCCCTCTCCATAGCCCCAGGTAATGGGTGCAGGGTCGTGCCCATTTTACAGATGAAAAACAGAGGCCAGGCAATGGCTTTGGGTACCTGAGTAATAATGTCACTGAGTGGAGGAGCAGATTTATACCATGACTATAAAGCTCAAACTTTTCACTGGCACCATTGAATGAATATCAAATTTATATAATGTAATATGTACCATTGTAAAGTGTACAGTTCAGTGCTACCTAGTTCATTTATATGGTTGTGCCTATTTCACTATTTAGTTTCAGGTATATTTGTCACTGTCCAAAAATCCCCTGTACTTATTAAGCAGTGACTCCCTGTTCCCTTTAGAACAGCCCCAGAAAATACTGTCTCAATGGACTTGCCTTCTGGTCTTTTGGATGTTTCATATACAAGGAATTATTAAAAAATGTCGTGTTTTGAATGTTTTTAAAAAATCTTTACACAGAGTGCTCTCCTCTCAGAAGCTGCAGCCATGATGGAAGTTTAAGAGTTGAGCCACTGTGAGGCCAGGCCCAGCTCAGGCGAGGGGGACGTGAGAGACGGCGGGAGCCCAGAGCCCCTCTCAGCACCTCCATAGGCTCCCAGACATGACAGCCATCATCAAAGAGATTGTTAGCAGAAACTAAAGGAGATATCAAGAGGATGGATTTGACTTAGACTTGGTCAATATTTATTCAAACATGATTGCTATGGGATTCCCTGCAGAAAGACTTGAAGGTGTATACAGGAACAATATTGATGAGGTAGTAAGGTTTTTGGATTCAAAGCATAAAACCCATTATAAGATATACAATCGATGTGATGAAGAACATTATGACATTGCCAAATTTAACTGCAGAGTTGCACAGTAGCCTTTTGAAGACCATAACCCACCACAGCTAGAACTTATCAAACTTTTTTTGTGAAAATCTTGAGCAATGGCTAAGTGCAGATGACAATCATGTTGCAGCAATTCACTGTAAAGCTGGAAAGGGACAGACTGGTGTAATGATTTGTGGATGTTTATTACATTTGGTCAAATTTTTAAAGGCACAAGAGGCCCTAGATTTCTATGGAGAAGTAAAGACCAGAGACGAAAAGGGAGTAACTATTCCCAGTTAGAGGCACTACGTGTATTATTATAGCTACCGGTTAAAGAATCATCTGGATGATAGACCAGTGGCACTGTTGTTTCACAAGATGATGTTTGAAACTATTCCAATGTTCAGTGGTGGAACTTGTAATCCTCAGTTTGTGGTCTGCCAGCTAAAGGTGAAGATATATTCCTCCA
Organism: Heterocephalus glaber; assembly: GCF_053883595.1. Taxonomy (NCBI): domain Eukaryota; kingdom Metazoa; phylum Chordata; class Mammalia; order Rodentia; family Bathyergidae; genus Heterocephalus; species Heterocephalus glaber. The sequence continues at coordinate 46,937 of NW_028258178.1, forward strand.
ATTCAGGATCCACAAGACGGGAAGACAAGCTCATGTACTTTGAGTTCCCTCAGCTGTTGCCTGTGTGTGGTGACATCAAAGCAGAGTTCTTCCACAAAGAGGGCAAGATGCTAAAAAAGGACAAAATGTTTCGCTTTTGGGTAAATATAGTCTTCATAACAGGACCAGAGGAAACCTCAGAACAAGTAGAAAATGGAAGTCTATGTGATCAAGAAATTGATAGTATTTGCAGTATAGAGCACACAGATAATGATAAAGAATATCTAGTACTTACTTTAACAAAAAATGATCTTGACAAAGCAAATAAAGATAAGTCAAACCAATACGATTCTCCAAATTTTAAGGTGAAGCCGTACTTCACAAAAACAGTAGAGGAGCCATCAAATCCAGAGGCTAGCAGTTCATCTTCTGTAATGCCAGATGTTAGTGACAATGAACCTGATCATTATATTCTGATACCATTGACTCTGACTCAGAGAATGAGCCATTTGATGAAGATCGGCACACACAAATTATGAAAGTCTGATTTTTTTATCAAGAGGGATTAAAAACCATGAAAACAAACTTGAAAAAAACACTGTACATGATATTTTCAAGGATCTTTGATATTGAAAACATCATATCCTGTCTTTGGCCTCCCTCATTCTCCTTCTTAGCTGCTTCTCAGTGCTTTTTTCCTCTGTGAAAGGGCATCCTCAGACCATATCACTTGAACTGTGTGATTCTATGTTGGCACCATGGATTCCATCATATTTTGTTTTAAATCTCCTGAGAATCAAATAAACCTGCAAAGCCTTAACATTTATTCAGGAGGTGATCTCCCCCATTTTGTGTTGATCTTTTGGTTGTCAGGTCCACAGGACCTTTTTAGACTTTTTGAGAACATCGCCCACACTTCCATGCCAGCTCCATGAAAGTTCAACCTATTGTCTTCTTCATTGATCAACTAGCAGCACCTGGAGCAGGGTGTGGCACATGACAGTTGTTGAAAACATTTGCTGAGGAATGTATGACTAGAAGAATGATTGGCTGAATCAATTACCCCTTAATGTCCCCCTTCCAATGGTGACAGACCTCTCCTTTCAGGTCATGTCATCTTCTCCATATCTCACTTTCTTCTGAAAGAAAAACATTCCCACCCCCTAAGGGGCCAATGGTTCCAAATCTGACTTCCAGTGTCACTTGATCTCTCACCCTGCATGATATGTGCTCATAGAGCCACCCTCACTGTGGGACTGGCCTCCACATGTCCTGCCCATTGGCACTACCTCATTTTCTCAGAAGTGTTGTACATTCAAGGGTTTTGCCCATGAAGACATCTTTAGCCAGCCAATGGTGAAGGTGAGGTTGGCTTTCAGATTCACCCTGAGATGCTGAACACTGGGCATCTTCAAAGCCTGTAAACTTGGGCTCCCTGTATACTCTGGAGACTTACTAGGTTTTCTGCTAAGATAGATTCCTGACACGCACTCCTCCACCAACCCCAAGTAGAAAACAACAACCACAGCAGCCTGCCTTTCAAGGGAGTGTGGATGGCAGGTAGAGAGAGGACCCTGGTGTTGTCTGATTTTACCTTCTTCTTCTTCATCCTGGTTAGCCTCTTGTTACTCTGGATCTGGAGCCACCCCACCTCCAAGGGCAGCTTTCCACCTGGACCCTGGCCTCTACCATTCCTGGGAAATATTTTACAAATAGGCTCCAAGGTTTTTCTTGAGTCCTTCCAAGAGGTGAAATGGGGAGGAAAAAGGATGGGAAGGCAGATGGTGGGCAAAAAGGAAGCAGAACTTGTGGGTAGCAAGGCAGTTTGCGGTTCCAACTTTGGGTGGGACTCTCCATATGACTTTGGAAAGTCTGAACTTTTGGTTACCCTGTGGCCCAACCTGCTCACTTACATAAGCTTCTGAAATCCCTATAGAATGGATATATATAGAGAGAGAATAGACTGGAGGAGAAATTCTCATAGATTTGAGAGTTTGGATTTTGTTCCAGTGGTGGGGGAAGGAGATTCTGGAGATTGTATGCAGAGAGTTGGTGATATTAATAAAATCATAGGCTGAGAAAGTTTTGGCAGAGCCAAGAGACAAGGAGACTAGAGGAAGGGGATGTTTGTGGAGCTTGAATGGAGCCACAGAATTCAAGTCTCTGTTTTTCTGGATGGGGCTGCAGTCGACAGAGATCAGACTAGAGTGGAAGATATGATCTAGGTGTGACAGTGGACAACCTTTCCCTTGCATGAGATAGTGAGATGTGAACCATATCTCTCATTCCCCAGGGCTTATTTGGACCCAACTGTCCTCTTTCAATCCACAATGGCCAACATCACCTGCTCCATCATCTTTGGTGAGCACTTTAATTACCAGGACCCCAAATTCCTATGACTGCTAAGTTTACTGAATGAATCCTTTGACATTGTCAGTTCTTTGTACAGCGAGGCTAGGTCAAAGATTCTGCAATGGTCTAGCAATCAGAGTAGATGCATCCTGGAAAGGGATCAGGTGTTTCTTGTTTTGAGCAAGAAGGCATCACAAGGCCAGATCTCTGGAGGGAAGGAGACTATTTCCATCTCTCCCTGTTTCTGTACAAGGCTGCTGTTAGCATCTACGATGACTTTGTAAAGGGAATTATAAAACGGTACCCCTTCTAGAAGGAAAAATGCTGTTTTTTAGTTTATCATTGCACAACCTGAGAAGCTCTGCCCTGGGGAGCTTTCTTATTCCCTTTTCTTTCTCACTGGTGCCCTCCTTGTCTCTCCCTAGATGTTTGAACTCCTCTCAGGAGTTCCCAGGTGCCCCAGTGCACCTCAGAACTCCAGTGATTGCTTCTTGCTACCTATGGACCGGGTAAGAGCTGGGCTGGATGGCAAGGGGTGGGAAAGGGAGCTGGACATATACTGATGCTGATCTCATATGTTTGGAAATAGATGTGTGTGTGTGTGTGTGTGTGTGTGTGTGTGTGTGTGTGTTGCTTAAGTGCTGAATACTTCCTTACAGATGGGTAAGAGAGCCACTGGTCCAACCACGGTCAACCTATGCCCTAGGATTTCAGTTTGAGCTTCCCCAGGAATGTCTCCTAAGAGATTGCTAAATAATTCCCACCTGGCCCTGAGCTCATGTTCCCTCCCTTTCTCTCTCAGTCTGATTGGTCAAAGGCCCACGTATAACCCCATGTCCATTCTTCTCAGCACAGCAAAGAGCATATCAGTTGTTAAATAGCTTCCTTATGATTTCTAGACAGTTAGCTGCAAGGGTCAGTCAGGAAATCAAAGATGCTAGAGGCCAGAGAACATAATGAAAACATAAAATTAATCAGTAAAGTTCAGTGAGTACTTACATTCATAATATAAAATCCACCTCAGGTCATGAACTGAGGCATAGAGTAGTTAAGTTCCTTGCCTGAAAACACACAGCCAGGGAATGATAGTGCCTGAGTTTGAACCCAGAAAGAGTAGCTCCAGAGCCAACCCCTGTTATCCATTTGACTTTGAGTAAAGAAAGAAAAGAAGAAAATGGAAAACCTATCACAAAGTAACATGGGAGTGGGGTGGAGGTAGGGAAGAAAACCCAGAAGCTGGGATTGATGATAAGGACGTCTGTTGTTGCACACAGGAGCATGTGGACTCTGAGAGCACATTCCATCATCACAATCTGGTCCACATGATGCTGGGACTGTTCTTTACAGGCATTGAGACCTCTAGCACCACTCTCCACTATGCATTCTTACTCCTTCTTAAGAACCGGGATGTGTTAGGGGAGCTGGGCTTTTAGTGTGTGAGAACTGATGGTGTAGTGTAGGGAACAAGGAAAAGGGATGGTACTAGAACTCCTGCTGTGAGTCCTAGTCTCCTGAGAGCCAGCACAGCACAAGGAAATTAATTAATATGTAGACAGAAATGAGACTTAGAGAAGAAGCTGAGCTTTGAGCCTGATCAATGCTGCTCTGGGCAGCAAAGATGAAAGCCCCTGAGCTTGCCACACCTTTATTCAGCACATTGGGAGTAACAGATGACTCAGGGCAACAGGAATAATCCTAGAACAATGAGGAACTTATGCAGGTGAAGATCCTAGGTCATGAGGCACTTATGTTGATTGGGAATTTATCCATAGCCAGGATGTCTTCAGCTGATGGAATCCTGCCCTGGATTGACACAGCAGCAGGGAACCATGGAGGTCTTAGCTGTGACCTGAGGGGAAAACAGACTTACGTCTCAACATGCCATAGCTGGCCTGTAGGCAGGAAAACTAGACCTAATCATAATTTTAATTGTGAAATGATTTTTCCCCAAAATTATATATAATTGCTCCCAACAGTTTAGGGAAGTGAGGCGTTTTCCCCCCAGCTGTCTAATGTCCCAAATTGAATAAGATACACAGAAATGTCAGTGAAACTTTACACTCAGAGAATGCAGAAAAAAGTATGTTCTGCAGAGTAAGATAGTACTGGAGAAAAGGCTCACAGTGGCCCTGAGGATAGGGGTCATTTCTGGTTAATAGGCTAAGTCCCTCTCAGAGGCCTGTTCTGGGCATGTGTGGCAGCTCCTGCTAAATTGTATTCTCTTGTTAACTGCCTATGTCTTTACTATGTCTTTACACATAGTTGTATCATAGGATGGAATCCATATGGATGAGTATATATTTAATATGTCTGTAGCTTATGATTACTTTTGGATACTTTGAGGTGTTCCTGTGCCTGAATTGGAGGTTTCCCCAAGATCTGAATTATGGACTATTACCCTGAGGCTATTGTGTGGGGGTCAGAAAGGTGGGTTTTGGGGCAGGCCAGGACACCTAAAGGTTGAAGGAGAGGTGGTCCTTAGCCCATGGTTGATGGAAGGGCATGCTCTGGTCTGTGGTAGCTACTATTTTAGTGGAGTCTGAGATATCTGTGTCCATAGTGGAAGGTATATGGGTGATAAATGGAAACAGTCAACTCTGGTGATCAACCAGGAAAACACACACATACACACATATGCACTCAGACATTTATAATTTATACCTGAAGCAGTGACAAAAGTATTTGAAGTTGACTAGGCACTTTAAAAATTACAAAATATTTTCATTCAAATGTGCTTTAAAGGTACTTCTGTGCTTACATGTTTTGCAATTTGCAAAACATGTATACAGAGAATACTGCAGTCAAATTTGTTACCTGTTGCAAAGCATTTTGCAGTCTGCAAAAGCACACAACACTTGATAGAATACTTCGAGATTGACAGTTTGAAAATTTACAGTAAATTGCTGATTTACAATACATTTTTCAGTGTCTTGATTGATTCTGCAGGCCAGACATGAAGCAACTCTTGTCTAATCAATATACTTCATGTTCTAGTTAGTGAATTTAAGAAGCAGAGAAGAAAAGGGAAGATTTAATTTAGAATAATGGTATAACATAAGTTCCAACCACAACTCATTCTCAATAAAAAAGGGAAGGGGTGTAGGGTGAGGAACTTTAAGTGTTGAATAATTATTTCCATCTGCCCATCTCCACTCAAGTGAACCTGTCATAATTAGAATGGAAACATCAAAGACTTCTCCATAAATAAAACACTGTTTTTCCTTCTCAATGTGTCTTTGAGAAGGAGCAATAGCCCACAACTTAACTAAAGAGTTCTTAAGACTCTCCCCCCAGCCTGCAGGTCACTTTTCAAGTCTTTTTTGAGCCTATCATCATAGGTGTTTACTGATGTACTTTCTTCCATGCCCTCTCCTTCCCAGAGAAAGTTCAGACAGAGATTGACAGGGTGACTGACCAACATTGTCTTGCAGCCCTTGAGGATTGGGAAAAATGCTTTATACGTATGCTGCAAGCCATGAGATTCAGAGATACAGTGACCTCACCCCGACTGGTATCCCCCACTGTGTTACTCATGATACTTGCTTCTGGAGATATCATCTCCCTCAGGTGAGACTTGCAGCATCCCGGATCTTGGGCGGGGGTTGCCAGATGCCTGTAGATTTATCACAATTCATGTCTTTCATCACCGGAGTACAGGGAAGATTCTTATTCCAAATTTTTATGGGGTAAGCGAGATTTTGGCAATATAAAAAACTGTGATCCTTCTTTTCATTTTTACTTTTATTAGATGCTAGATTTTCTTTTCTTGAAAATGCTACTATATACTTATTGAAACTTGTTCTATGATGGAGCTGTTTTTACAAAGCAATTTCCCCATGTCCCCTACCTTCCTGTTCCATGAAACTGTGTTTACAAATTGGTGTTTCTGCTTCCACACTTTAAGTACATGTGCTCACTGTATTAGGTTTCCATGCCTGTGCCAAAATACTTGAGAGAAACCAACTTAAGGAAAGATTTATTTTTGTTCATGGGTATTGAAGTGTTGACACATGGTCACCTGGTTTTCTTATTCTGGGTGAGTGTTGAGGCAGACGTCCTGACAGAGTGTGGTTGAATAAACTGCTCATCTCATGGTGGTCAGGAAGGGGGTGGGGAGACAGAGATCACAGAATATGCCCCTCAAGGACACTCCCCAGTGATCTGGTTCTTCCAGTGATGCCCCACCTCCTAACCTTTCCACCACCTCATGGGTTCCAGTCACTAGACTTGAATCCATGATCCTTTGGGTGACAGTATGATCCAAACAATAACAAGCTACATGAGATGGCACAGAGAGTCAGGTGATGCTGGAAGTAAAATAATTTACCGAGATCAGAAGATTAAAAGATGAATAATTTATTCAGATCAGTGTACAATGTCAAGGGGCATGGGGGGCAGTATTCTAGAGAGGAATTCTGCCCTTGGGGTGAGAGGTTGGACTTTTTATAAGGGATGGAAGACATGGGAAGGGACCTTAGTAAGTGTAGACATCTTAGCAAAGCATTTTCCAGGGCATCCTGTCCCTGGTTAATCTGCCAGCAACAGGTACATTATAATTAAATTGTACATTAAAGTTGAAAATTGACAAGGTCAGTTACTCTTGCTTCACAGAGGCCTCTTCTCAGTGGGAGAAAGATTTATTTTTCTCAGGCTGTTCTGGTCAGTGTTATCGTATTAACATATGAGTGGTTAGTACATGTAGGACAGGATTGCTTTTTTTCAGTTTTTATTTTTTATTAATACAAGTTTACATTACATAATGAATACATTCCTTCTGGGGAGTGAGTATATGTACATAACACATCTTAATTCCTCTTTTCATCCCCTTCCCATTCCCTCTGTCTGCCATCAATCCCCTTCCTTTTTTGTATGTTTCCAGTGCACAATGTTCACATTACTAGTGTGGTGTTAGTACATGTACACAACACATCTTAATTACTTTTCTTCATCTCCTTCTGGCATTTTTTTATCTCCTTCCAAAATGAAAAGTATCTATCTCCCTATTTCCTATTATTTGTCTTTTATTTTGCTCTTTATATTTTTGAGATTTTCATATAGGAAAAACCATGTGATATTTGAGCTGTGTGTCTGATTTATTTCACTTGATATTATGGTCTCAAAGTACACCTATTTCCCTACAAATGACTCAACTTTATCCTTCTTTATGGAAGAGTAGTACTTCTTTCTGTATAAATACCACATTTTCTTTATCTGTCGATGGGGCTGTAGTATATATACTATATATACTATATGCTATACTATACTATGCTATATACTATACTATACTGTATACTATAGTATACTATAGTTTCCAAGATTTGGTATTATGAAGTATGCTGCTATAAGCTTTGAAAAAGAGGCCAAAAGAATACTCTGGAGGAAAGAAAGCATTTTTTTTCAATCCAGGGTCTTGCTATGTACTCCAGTCTTGCCTTGAACTCAGGTTTATGCTCTTCCAGCCACTTGAGTGCTGGAATTATGGGCATGTGCTACCAGGATCAGCCAGATGGCATCTTTAATCAGTGGTTCTAGGATTGGTTTAATGGGGAAATTTTCCTGGTAAGTGTTTTAGTACTGTTTTTGCTCATGGATAATCACCAGTAGTCATACACCACATATATACACACATATTCAAAGGTGAGTTCATATAATGTTTATCACTTTGCAACATTTGTATACAGTGTGGTGTATCTCCCTCCACATCTGCCTTTATGTTCATGCTAACACTTTTGCAACTTGTTTTTCATGTGTCTGTGTGGTTTTCTTTTATAATTTAATAGTTACATATCTTTAGGTCAATGCTTATGGTTCTAATTCACTAGTACCCCCATGGTAGTGCATGTTCCTGAGCTACATGTACCTAGGGGTGATATTCATAATATCAAATCTCCCAATGGACACCAGTTCATCAGAGTATGTTCTGCTCCTAGTGCTGGACTCAAGTCTTTGGAGGTCTCTGCTGAATCACATGTTAACCTTTCAGGTGATGGATCACAGAGAAGACCAAAGGGTCTTCAGGAGAGAGGGGTCAGGGTGGTCATAGTGGTGCTCAGAGGCCTCAGGACGCAACTATTAATGAAACAGGGTGGGACAATTCAATATTTTAGCCACCGCCTGCAAAAGTCATATTGTGGGTAAAGCGCACAGTCAATGTGGATATACCATAACCAATTCAGCTAGGCCTTCTTGATAGACAGTTGGATTCTCTTGGTTTTGATGCCTTCTTAGGACACAACTGTGTACCCAATTATGAACTCTGTCCTCTATGATCTACATAACTTTGAGAAGCCAGACACCTTCTACCCAGTACTCTTTCTGGATGCCAAGGGCAACTTCCAGAAGCCAGAAGCCTTTATCCCATTCTTCATGGGTAAGCTGTGGCCTCCTCACACTATGGACTCCTCTGTGTCACTCTGTCCCTTTGTTCACATCACACAGTGGGAGAAAAGATGAAGATTCTGAAGGAATTAGAAAGCAAGATAACTAAAGAGGCAAAGATAATATGAAGGGAAGGAAAGAGGAAAAATTATTGGGGAGAAAAATGGAAACTAAATTCCTGATGAAGATAAAAGCAAAAAACAAAAGCAAACACAGGCACACAGGGGAAAAAACCCACAAAATTATCTGTTACCAAACACCTTCTCTGCCCAGAATTTGTGGAGGGATTTTCATTTTTTTCTGTTAAAGTAATAACTTTATTATTTTAAAAGATTTTTATACAAACAAGTACACCATGAAGTTAACTGGGAAAATCACCTGTAATTCACTAACAAAAACTTCTAAATATTACAGAGGAGTTCTTTTCAAATTTTAATTAAATGTATATATACATTTGAAGTTTTGTGTTGTGTAGATAGAGAATAGGTGGGTAGATAACATGGAAGAAAGAAGGGGAAGGAAAGGGGAGAGACTGAAAATACATTGTCTTATTTTTTGTCAGCGCATTGTTTAAATCTATATTCAGGACCAGAGTGAAGTCCAGCAGGAAATTAGAACACAACATTTATAGAGTATTTGTGTTCTGAATCCTGTTATATCCTGCTTTCAATTGCTAATCAAATAATTCATCTTTTAGTCACTGACTTGAAGCTTATCATATACTAACCTTTGTGTCTATTTCTGGTTTATTTCTATAGGTCCATATCCATACTGCGCCACTGATTAGTCTGCCTTTTCTAGCTCTACCATACTACTTGAGTGACCTTATGCTGTGTTTTAATATTTCACAGAAGTTAGTTTTCTTTCCATAATTCTTCTTTTTTAGATAGTCTTATGGCTCTTCAAATAAATGTTTTACTTCCCACTATAATATAAAATCTTTTTTGTCGAGTCCCCCTCCTCCAAAAAGAAGTCAACTTTGATTTCATTAGGATTAACTTAAATTTGTAGATTTGGATAGCATCCCATTTAACTCCATTGAGTTAAATCATGTGACTTGGTGCTGTCTTTACTGTCAGTTTTCTATTAAGTTTTGCATATTTCTTGCCAATTTTATTCCTGAGAAACACGAGAGGAGGTTATTGCTATTGTTTTTAGTACTCCTTTTAACATGCTTTTTTAATTGGTCTAATTAGTACATCAAAAGCCATTGATTTTTGTACATTTATGCTGCAGCAAGATAATTTTCTGATATTACTTTCATGATTCATATCATGTTTTGTGGATAATTGATCTCCAAATGATATTTTGACCTGATCAATTCTTATGTTAAGCTGTGTATAATGTTTTCCCTAATATCATAGGCTAACACTTCACAAAGTGTTATGTTAAGCAATTTTGTTTAATTAAGGGCATTCTTTCAATTTAAGGAAAATATGTTCAATGTTCTCTTGAAAGATTAATGCCTGCCATATTGTTTTCCTGATATTTTGTTGCTATTCTACCACATATTTTTCTTGATTTTGAATGAAATTTAAAAAGATCTTTCCTTCCCCAGTTTTACAAGTTTCTTATTTTAAAAATTTTAAACAGGGTTTAGTATTGAGTATTCTCAACTATCTTTTCTGCCTTGTCAAGATGAACAAATTATTTTTCTCCTTTGATCTGTTGAAAAATTACAAGAAGTCTTGGTGTTGAGTCATACCTTCTGTAAAGCTGGAATAAGACAGGCATAGGAAGAACAGGGGGCTTGCCCAAGGCTCAGTAGATCTTATCCAGCATAGTCCATACTATGATAGTCTGAAGATCTTGGCAACTTAAAGCCAAGATTTACGAAACATGTCTATCACAGCCAGCAGATGGTGTGGTACGTAAAGGGTGGGGCTAATGTAGACTCTATCCTGACATACGGAAAAAAGAAAAAGTCACTACACCCATCCATTTATTCCACATTTTATTAGCCAATGCAAGTTCCATTCAAATTTAATGTGACAGAGATATTTACTGCACCCTGAATTGAACCATGAATAATTGTGAAAGACAATACAGTTTACCAGTCTTTGAGAGGCAACTCTGTGGGTCCCCTCCATTTTCCATTGAGACTGTAGTCAATATGATTGCAGCCCAAACTATGACCCAGACTAGGGACATGTTTGCTGCCCACCCTGGGTTATGTTATCTGGACATGTGCCTATGTCAAAGACAACTGTGCTTATTCAGCTTTGCATCCAGATGGGACACTTTTTTGGTAGTGGGATTGAAACCCAGGTCTCCTCACTGTGCTACATACCCAGACTGATAATCTATGTATCTATGTATGTATTTATCTATCTATCCATCTGTCTACCTTATATTTAAATCAGGATCTTACAAAATTGCTAAGTTGCCCATGCTGGGCTCGAACTGACACTCTTCTTGCCTCAGCCTCCATAAATGGTGGAATTACAGGAGTGGGCTGCCAAGTCCAGCTTAGATGGGACAGTTTTACAGTGGGGGATTCTGTCTTGCTGAAGGTAATGTGTTGGGGATATGAGAGGGAAAAATGTAGAAGTAAGGGTGGGCAGGGCTTAGCCAATATGTATAAAAAATGACATGGCTATCAACATACTAAAACTATTATATTCCATAGTATGAGGGTAGGATCTGGGAGGTTTACTGGGTTATCTGGTGACTGGGGAGGGCCTTGGTACCTGGATGTAGGGTCACACTATTTTGTTGCTCAGAAGCTTACAGCAGTAGCTGAAGCTCAGCTCCTTTAGAAGTAGTTCCATATTCTAACAGGCAATACAGGTGTGCTGGCTCCCCACTGAATGTCAGTCTAGGAGGGACCTCATAGGCCTCAGAGCCCCTTTTCCTCCCTTTCATTGATTCCTACTGGGTATGTTAGAGGAATTCTTCCCAGATCTTCACGTTTTCATACAAATTTTATTGACAATATATTTAATCAAAACAGAGAGAGGAAAATGTGAGAGAGAAAATGCACAGAGACCAGGAGAGAGAGGAGTTGGGACAGGACTGGCTGACCTAAGTGGGATGTAGAAGGACACACACACACTTCTGTTGTTTGTGTTGAGGTTAAGAAAATGAACAGCATTCCACCGTCTGTAAATCTATGTAAATTAGCATGCAGATGACAGAGGAGAGTAGGGTGAGGTTACTGGGTACTCTCCCAGGGCTCTGCTCAAGGACACACCCTCCCTCTCATTCCAAGGAAAACACAACTGTCTGGGCAACAGCCTGGCACATGAAGAGCTCTTCCTCTTCTTGACCTCCATGTTGCAGAGCTCCTCCCTGGGTTTTGTCAAGGACCCAGAAGTCATTGACCTCACACCTTGGACCAATGGGATGGTGAAGTTGCCACCTGTGTTCCAGCTCTTTTTATTGGCCCTATAAAGAGAGGAATAAGGGATGCAGATGCCCTTAGGATCCTTCTCTTCAGCCCATATCCCTCCAAATAAATCTTTTGAGGCCTCCGAAGCTCTTTCCTTTCTTATCTGCACTGTGGAAAGTCCTTTCTGTAGTCTCTCCTCCTTCCATCCCACTGTGCTGTCCAATTTTCCCTGGTTGGCCCTCACAATTGACCAAGATAAAAGCCTTAGGTGTTCAAGGTGAAGAAATACCTTCAAGAACTTTCAAGAACTTAATGCTACCACCATCTCTAGCAGTTAATGAACGAGAGGAGAGGATTTAATCAAGGAGTAGAAGAGACAACAGTGGATACAAATACTCTACTCCCTTCTTCACTAACGCTACATCCTAAAATTCCCATTTTCTTCCTTGGCTTAAAGGCCCAGTTCCACACTCAACCTATCTGTGTAACTCTAAAACATCTTTATAATGTCTCTGACCTTAGACCGGCAAATCTACTGAGATCAAACTAAAATCCTATCATTTCATCATCAAATTGTTACCTGTTATTTCTTTGCTTTTTAAAGAGTAAATTCATATAACACAAAACTAAATCTTTTAAAGTGTAGAAAAAAGCAAGACCGCACAGACATTCGCAATGTTGTGTATTCATCACCTCCTTGCCCACTCTATCTCCCCTTACTCCTCCTCTTTTCCTTCCTTAAACTCCTTCTTCTAGTACTGTGGATTGAACCCCAGGCATTCACATTGAATACATTTTCAGTGGGCCACCCCTCCCATTTAGAGGCAGAGTTTCAGTAAGTTGCCCGGGGCTCAAGCGTGCTATCTTTCTGCATTAGCCTCCTGGGTGATGGATTATATGCTGCTTGCATCTATCATTCTTATGTAGTTGTAAAATACTATTATCAAATCAATCCTTACAACCATTAAGAAGTCAGTCCCCATTCTACCCTTCTGCTAGGCTTTGAGAACCACTAGTGTTCTTCAGTTTCTCTGGGTTAACCTAATTTTTAAAAAAGTACTTTTATCTCTAACAGATTCAATCCTGAATTACACAAGAAATGTAGAGAAGACCTATTACCACTACATCTCAAACTTTTTAATGAAATTGAAATGGAACCAACACTCCCAAATTCATTCCTGGATGCAAGCTTTACCCCAACACCAAAACCAGAGAAGGATTAAACCAAAAAGGAGAACTAAAGGCCAATCTACCTAATGAACATAGACACAAAAATCCTCAATTAGGAACCAGCAAATAGAATGCAGCAAATCATCAAGAAGAGTATATATAATGACCAAGTAGGATTCATCCCAGGAATTCAAGGATGATTCAACATGCACATATCAACAAATGTATTATACCATATTATCAGAGCCAAAGACAAAAACCATATGATCATCTCAATAGATGCAGAAAAAGTGTATGAGAAATTCCAACACCCACTCATGATAAATACCTTACATGAAATTGGAATAGATGACCTTTATCTCAATCTGATAAAAGCCATTTATGACAAACCAACAACCAACATCATACTACATGGACAAAACCTGAAATCTCTCACTTTAAAATCAGGAACAAAACAAAGATGTGCACTATCACCACTCCTATTCAATATAGTTTTAGAAACACTAGCCAGAACAGCTAGACAAGAGAAAGAAATAGAAGGAATAAGGATATAATAGGAAGTAATTAAATTATAATTATCTGTGCATGACATGATACTGTGTGTAGATCCCAAAAACTGCACCAAAAGACTCCTATATTTAATAAATAAAAATTCTGATTGTAGCAATTTGGCTAAGGTGTTGAGATTGATCTAATCAGTTGTCCTCTCTGGTATACTGAAAATGAGATTGCCTGAGTCATTAGAGGCTCAAAGCCTAAAGACAAGCTATACCTGGAAGACACCTCTGAGAAGCAATTATTCCATAAGGGTTCCAAATTCAAGCACTAAAGCTACTCAAAATAAGCAATATTGAAATATCAACCCAGGAATTAAACCAAAAACAGCACCACCAACAACAATAGAAATGAGAAGACACCTAACCAAGGTGCAAACCCAGACTTCCAGCTCACCACAGGCAAATTCTGGGCTCAACAAAGTGGAAAGATCTGGTAACCACCTTGGATACCCTGAACTAATAGCATGGGAAATAACACAACAGAAGAATGAGGCTCTAGAAAAATTCAAAACAGAAATAATTTCCCAGATAACTACAGAGATGGTGAGCACAATGTAGGACATAATTAGAGACTCTACAACAGAAACAGATAAAAATTAGATGAGTTCAGAAACATGATTGAAGCCATGAATACCCAGCATAGGAAAGAAATGGAAACCATGAACGCCCAACATAGGAAAGAAATGGAATCTATGAAAGAGATTCAAACAGATATCCAGGAGATTAAAAACTCCACTGAAAGTATTCACAGCAGAAGGAACAAATGTAAAGATAGAATGTCAGATAAAGAAGACAGCATTGTTGTTAGTGACCATGAGAAATTGATCCAGCATCTGGTAAGTGATGCAAAGAAGCATAACATAAGACTGATAGGAGTCCATGAAAAACCAATAGAATGTACAAATGACACACACACAAAACTGTCCACAGAATTAATGGCAGAAAACATCTCAAGCAGAGGAAAAGGATTTAACATACAGATAATTGAGACATATGAGACACCAACTAGCTATGATAAAAAATTCTACACCTAGACCTATAATAGTCAAGATCTCAGAAACTCAATAGAAGAACAAAATCCTACAAGCAGTTAGAGAAAAGAAACAAATCATATAAAAAAGAAAGCCCATCACAATCACAGCAAACTTTTCAACACAAACCCACAAGGCAAGGAGAGCATGGAGTGATGTCTTTCAACCCCTAAAAGAAAATAACCTCCAATATAGATCGTTTCCTGTAAAATTATCTTCCAAAATCAATGGGAAATTAGATACTTCCACAACAAAGAACACCTGAGAGACTTCACAAATACTAAACCACCATTCCAAACAATTCTAAACAATATCCTAGAAAAAGACAATAAGAGTCACAACTCCATGAGGACCAACAAAGTGAAACCATCAGGCAAGGGAAGAAATTAAAGGGAAAGTGGGAACAATTGAAAAATATAAGAGCTAACGACAGGAAAATATCATGGCAAAGATAAGTCAATACAGATAAATTGTAAACATCAATGTTAATGTCCTCAATACACCAATCAAAAGGAATAGACTGATAGAATGGATTAAGAAGCAAAGCCCAACAATATGCTCTATACAAGAAACACACTTAATTCAAAATAAATTCATAGACTGAAAGTAAAAGGATGGAAAACAATTCTCCATGTGACAAGGAACCTGGAAAAAAGCAGGGTTAGCTATTTTATTTGCAGACAAGGTAGATTTCAAACCAAAAAGCTAATTAAGAGAGACAAAGAAGGTTACTATATCCTTGTAAAGGGAATAATCCAAGGGGAAGAGATGACATTTATAAATATATATGCACCAAAAACTAGTATGCCCAACTATATAAAACAAATATTAATGGAATGAAAAACCAAATAAGAACTAATACAATTGTAGAGGGGGACCTCAATATTCCACTGTCACAAATAGACAGATCATCTACACAGAAAATCAACAACAAAATAATAGTACTGAACAAAACAACTTAATAGATCTCTACAGAGTGTTCCACTCCACAAAATCAGAATACAAATTGTTTTCAGCTGCACATGGGCCATTCTCCATAGTAGACCACATGATAGCTCATAGAACATGTGTAATGAAATGCAAAGGAATTTAAGTTATCCCCTATATAAGACCATAGTACAATTAAACTGCAGATCAATAGCATAAGAAACTGCAAGAACTCCTCAAACACATGGAGATTGAATAGCCCTCTGCTGAACAAACAATGGTCACAGAGGAAATCAAAAAACAATTAAACAGTTTCTACAATTAAATGATAATGCCAATACAACATACAGGAATCTATGGCACACAGTGAAAGCAGTTCTATGAGCAAAATTCAGAGCAGTGAATTCCCATAGTAGGAGTGAGCTCAAACAAACATTGTAATTCTGAACCTCAAGCTCCTAGATAAAGAAGAGGAAGACAAAACCAAAGCTTGTGCGAGGGAGGAAATTATAAAGATGAGAGCAGAAATCAATCCAATGTTGACTAAGAGAATGATACAAAAAAATCAACGAATCAAAGAGTTCATTCTTTGGAAGAATAAATAAAATTTACAAAACCTCAGTCAACCTTATACAAAAAAGGAAAGAAAAGACTCAAATTCATGTAATTAGAAATGAAAAGAGTGAAATCACAGCAGATCCAGCAGAAATGCAGAGGATTATCAATTCCTACTTTGAGAACCTGTAGACTAATAAAAAGGAAAACAGAAAAAAAGACAGACTCCTAGATACATATGAATTACCAAAGCCAAAAGAAGAAGATATAAAAATGCTAAAAAAAAAAACCCCAATTTCAATCAGTGAAATAGAAAATGTAATTAAAAATTCAGAAACAAAGTAAACCCCAGGTGCTAACGTTTCACTGGTGAATTTTACAAAAAATTAAGGAAGAACTAATGCCACTACTTCTCAAACTCTCAAATGAAATTGAAAGGGATGCAATAATCCCAAATTAATTTCTTGAAGCAAGTATTACTTTGATTCCAAACGCAGAGAAAGACCCACTCAAAAAAGAGAACTACAGGCCAATCTCCCTAATGAACATTGATGCAAAAATCTTCAATAAAATACTGGCAAAGAGAATACAGATCATCAAGAATATCTGGGCCAGGGATTTAGCTCAGTGGTTTTGCTGCCTGCTGCACAAGCACAGGGACCAGAGTTCAATATCCGGTTCAAAAAAAAAAAAAAAGAATATCATACAGCTGACCAAGTGGGATTCATTCCAGGGATTCAAGGATGGTTCAAAAGATTAAAATCAATAAATGTAATACACTATATTAACAGATTCAAGGACAAAAACCATATGGTCATCTCAAAAAATACCGAAAGAGTGTGTGAGAAAATACAACCCCCATTCATGATAAAAAAACCTACAGAAAAATTGAATAGATGGTCTATATTTCAATCTGATAAAGGCTATCTATAAAAATCCAATAGCCAACATCATACTAAATGGTCAAAAACTGAAGGTTTTCATGCTAAAATCAGGAACATGAGAAGAATGTCCACTATCGCCGCTCATGTTCAATATAATTGTGGAAACATTAGCCATAGCAATTAGAAAAGAGAAAGAAATAAAAGGAATAAAGATAGGAAAGGAAGAAGTTAAACTGTCATTATTTGTTGACTATAAGATACCCTACATAGAAGACTCAATAAAGTCTACTAAAAATCTTCTATACTTAATTAACAGATTCAGTAAGTAGCCGGATACAAGTCAACACTCAAAACTCAATAGCCTTCTTGTACACAAATAACAGACTCAGAGAGTGAGAACTTGGGAAACAATTTGTTTCACAATAGCATCCAAAAAATGAAATATCTAAGAATCAATCTAATGAAGGAAGCAAAAGATATCTAAATTGAAAATGACAGAACTCTGAAAAAAGAGATTGAAGAGGATATAAGAAAATGGAAACATATCCCTTGCTCCTGGGTAGGAAGAGCCAATATATTAAAAATGGCCAGACTTCCAAAACTTCTATGCATATTCAATGTAATCCCAATTGAAATCCCAACAGTATATTTCAAAGAACTAGAGAACACAATCCAAAAATTCATTTGGAACCAGAAGAGACCTAGAAGAGCAAAAGCAATACTAGGCAACAAAGACATGACGGGGAGATCACAGTCACCAACATGAAACTATACCTGAAACCCACTGTGATAAAAACAGCATGATACTGGCAAAGAATCAGACCTGAGGATCAGTGGAATAGCTTGGAAGATGCAGACACAATTCAAGACTCAGCCACCTCATGTTTGACAAAGGAGCCAACCACCCTCACTGGAATAAAGACAGTCTCTTTAATAAATGGTGCTGGAACAACTAGATTTCAACTTGACACATATTAGAACCAGACCCATATCTTTCACCATGCACTAAACTGACATCAAAATTGGTCAAAGGTCTAAATATTAAAACAGAAACACCAAAATTGCTGGAAGATAGGTTAGGTAGAATTCTTGAAGACATTGAAATAGGAAAAGATGTTACACACAAAACCTCAATAGCAGGGGAATTAGCACAGAGAATCAACTACTGGGATCTCATCTGATTAAAAAGCTTCTGCACTGCAAGAGAAACCACCAAGAGAGCCAAGAGGCAAGCTACAATGTGGGAAAAATTTTTCCCACCTTTTCCTGAGACAGGTACTACTATGTAGAATATATAAAGAACTTAGAGAAGTCATACCCCCCAATTTAAAGACCCAGTTAAACAAAGGTCATCTGAAATTAACAGACATTTCTGACAAAGAAGTAAGAGCAGTAAATAAACATAAAAAATGTTCAACATCACTGGTCATTTGAGAGATGCAGATGATAACAACACTGAGCTTGCACCTCACTCCAGGAAGAATTCCTGCTGTGAAGAAATCCACCAATAACAGATAATTGTGAGATTGAAAGGAGAAAGGATTCCATCCCACCTCTTCTGGCCTAGAGGAAGGGGCGTCTGAGCTGCCATCCCCTTGCTCCTGGCTTAGAGAAAGGGGCTTCTGGGCCACTGTCTGTACCACCCAGTTCAACCAAGAGGAAGGGGCTTCTGAGCCGCTGTCCCAGCACTCTCAGCCCAGAGGAGGTGAGCCACACAGGCGCCAACAGCACCGCCCCCAGGTCGAAATGAGAAGACCCATAAATTAGTCTCAAAACCAGACTTCCAGATCACCGACAACAACCCCAAAGGGAAATGAGATGGAACACCCTGATACTCAACCACCTGGAAGCCCTGAACTGGCAACAAAAGAGGATCTGGGAAGAATGAAATCAGAAATAATTTTTCAGATAACAGCACAGATTGTGCTCATAGTGCAAGACATGATTAGTAAATCTAGAGAGGAGATGAGGAACATGATGGAATCACAACATAGGAAACAAATGGAATCTATAAAACAGCTGCAAATAGATTTCCAGGAGATGAAAAACTCCACTGAAAGTCTACACACCAGAATGAGTCAATGTGAGGACAGAATTTCAGATATAGAAGATAAAATAGCAATTAGTGACCAGGAAAAGAAAAACTACTTCAAAATTGTAAGAGAACACTAGAAATCAATCCAGCAGCTGCTAGACAATGCAAATAAGAATAACATAAGACTGATTGGAGTCAAAGAAGAAACAGGAGAGAGTGAAGATGACTTAAAAAAAATTGTTCAGAGAAGTAATAGCAGAAAACTTCCCAAGCAGGGGAAAAGAACTTCACATACAGGTAAATGAGGCATGTAGGACTCCAAATAGCCTTGATCAAAAACAATCTACACATAGTCATATAATTGGTAAGATTCCTGAAACTCAACTCAATTCTACAAGCAGTTAGAGAAAAGAAACAAATCACATACAAAGGAAAGCTCATCAGAATAAGAGAAGACTTCTGAACACAAAACATCAAGGCAAGAAGAGCTTGGAGTGATGTATTCCAAGCCCTAAAAGAAAACAGCTTCCAACCCAGATTGATGTACCCTGCAAAACTATCTTTCAAAAATGATGGAGAAATAAGATACTTTCATGATAAACAGCACCTTAGAAACTTCATGAATACCAAACCAGCACTCCAAAACATTTTAGACAATATCCTAGGAACAGACAATGAGGATCATAACCCCGGGAAGCAAGGCAGAATGAACCCATCTGGCATGAGAAGAAATTAAATGCAAAGGAGGAGAATCCAACAAAAAGAAAAAGTCATGACAATGATAAGTCAATATGTTTCAGTTATAACCATTAATATTAATGGTCTCAATTCACCAATCAAAAGAAATAGACTGGAAGAAATGGGGCAAGCAGCAAGATCCAACAATATGCTGCATACAAGAAACACAATTAATTATAAATGAAACTCATAGACTGAAAGTTAAAGGGGGAAAAACAATACTCCATGCAGCGGGAACCTAACAAAAAGCAGAAGTAGCTATCCTCTTTGCAGATGAAGTAGATTTCAAACCAACACTGATTAAGAGAGACAAAGAAGGACACTACATCCTTGTAAAGGGAACACTCCAACATGAAGAGATGACAATCATAAATATCTATGCACCAAACACTAGTGCGCACAACTGTATAAAGCAAATACTAATGGACATGAAAAGTCATACATGCACTAATACAATTGTAGTGGGGGAACTCAACACCCCACTGTCACAAATAGTTAGATCAACTAGATAAAATATAAGTAATGAAATACAAGAACTCAATTGAACTCTTAAACAAATGAACTTAACAGATGTTTACAGAGTCTTCCACCCCACAAAATCAGAATACACATTCTTCTCAGCTACACATGGGTCATTCTCCAAAATAGACAAGATACGTGTGCATAAAACATGTTTAAGTAAGTGCAAAGGAATTGAAGCTATCCGCTGTATATTATCAGACCAGAGTGCAATGAAATTGGAGATCCATAGCAAAAAAAAAAACCCGAAAAATTTCATAAACATGTGGAAATTAACACACTTCTGAATAACCAAAGGGTCATAGAGGAAATTAGAGAAGAAATCAGACAATTTATTCAATTAAATGACAATGACAATAAAACATATCAGAATCTATGGGACACAGTGAAAGCAGTCTTATGGGGGAAATTCATACTGTGAATACGCATATTAGGAAAACAGAATGAGTCCAACTGAACAACCTGATGTTGAAGCTCAAGCTTCTAGAAAAAGAAGAGCAGGACAAACCCAAAGCTCATACAAGGGAGGAAATTATAAAGATCAGGGGAGAAATCAATGCAATGGAGACTAAGAGAACAATACAAAAAACTGATGAATCAAAGAGTTGCTTCATTATTTGCAGATGACATGATACTGTATATAGAAGAACCCAAGAACTCCACCAAAAGTCTTCTAGACATAATAACCAAATTTAGTAGAGTAGCTGGATACAAGGTCAATATACAAAAATCAATAGCTTTCCTCTACACGAATAACGGACTCACTGAGAGAGAAATAGGGCAAATAATTCCTTTCACAATAGCATCCATAAAACTGAAATACCTAGGAATCAACCTAGCAAAAGAAATCAAAGACCTCTTCTCTGAAAACTATAGCACTCTGAAAAGAGAGATTGAATATGATATCAGAAAATGAACTGACATACCCTGCTCCTGGGTAGGAAGGATCAATATAGTGAAAATGGCCATACTTCCAAAAGTGCCATATAGATTCAATGTAATTCCAAATGAGATCCCAGCAGCATACTTCATGGACCTTGAGAAAACAATCCAAAAATTCATTTGGAACAAGAAGAGACCCAGAATAGCAAAAGCAATTCTAGATAACAGAGACATGGCAGGGGGTATCACAATCCCCAACCTGCAACTATACTACAAAGCTACTGTAATAAGAACAGCATGGTGCTGGCATGGAAACAGACCTGAGGACCAGTGGAACAGATTAGAAGATGCAGAAACACCAGACACACTCAGCCATCTCATCTTCGACAAAGGAGCCAAACACCCTCACTGGAGGAAAGATAGCCTCTTTAATAAATGGTGCTGGAAAAATTGGGCTTCAACTTGCCAAAGATTAAACCTAGAACTATATCTCTCACCATGCACTAAAGTAAAATCAAAATGGATTAAAGATCTAAATATTAAAATAGAAAAGCTGAACTGGCTGGAACAGAGGTTAGGTAGAACTCTTGAAGACATCAGTGTAGGAAAAGATTTTATGAACAAAACCTCAGTTGCTCGTGAACTAGCACACACAACAAGTGGGGTGTCTTCTTATTACAAAGCTTCTGCACAGCAAGAGAAACCACCAGCAGTGTGAAGAGACAACCCACAATGTGGGAAAAATTTTTCACCCGCTTTTCCTCAGACAAAGGTCTACTATCTCGAATCTATAAAGAACTTAAAAAGATCAGACCTCCCAAATTTAAAGACCCAATCCAAGAATGGGCATCTGAAATGAACAGACATTTCTCAGACAAAGAAGTAGAAATAGCAAATAAATACATGAAAAAATGTTCAACATCACTGGTCATTCAAGAAATGCAAATGAAAACAATACTTAGATTCCACCTCACTCCAGAAAGAATGACTGCCATCATGAATTCAACCAATAATATCTGCTGGTGGGGCTGTGGTGAAAGAGGAACCCTGCTCCCCTGCTGCTGGGAGTGTAGACTGGTGCAAGCACTGTGGAAATCAGTATGGAGATACCTTAAAGAGCTAGGACTGGAGGTCCCATTTGAGTCATTTATTCCCCTGCTGGGTATCTTCCCCAAAGAATTAAAAGAATCATACCACAGTGATATGTGTGCACCCATGTTCAAAGCAGCACAATTTGTAATAGCTAAAACTTGGAAATAGCCCAAATGCTCATCAACTGGAGACTGGATCAAGAAAATGTGGGGTTTTTTTTAATAAAATGGAGTACTACTCAGCCATAAAAAAGCAAAAATAGAGACATTTATAGCTAAATGGATGCACATTGAGGTGATATTCTTAAGTGAAACAAATAGGACATACATGTATAAATAGTGAATAGTTTCTCTAGTGTGAGGAACTGAAAGTGTAAATAAGGACTAAAAGGCCTAATAGATAATGTGAAATAGGAAGAAAAGGGTCAAAGGGGAAGGGGAAGTGGGAGGGGTAGGGAAAAGGAAAGAAGGGAATGGAATTAATATGAGAAATGGTAAAATGGAAACAAAATCTTTGTAAATAGGGAGGGAGGGATGGAGGAGTTGAAGGGAGAAATGGGCAAGGGTGAAAAATAACAACCAAGAGAGATTATGTAAAATTGCAAATTTCATGTTCTAAATGTCATTATATTGCATGCCTAAAATGTACTAATGATTGGAATGAGTAATTGATAATGTAAAATACGAAGAAAACGTCCAAAGTGGTAGGGGTATTGGGAGTGGCAGGGGAAAGGAGAGAAGGGAAAGGAAAAATGATGAGAAATGGAAAAAATGGAGCCAAAGTCTTTGTAAATAAGGAATGGTGGAGGGTGTGAAGGAAGGGCTAGGAATGGGGAAAAATTAGAACCAAGATGCCTCATGTAAAGGTACAAGTTCCCAATGAGAAATCTAAATGTGTTGTATACCTAAAATGTACCAATAAAAGAATTTAAGTAGAAAAAAAAGGAGAAAGAAACCCTTCTCCATTGTTGGTGGGAGTGCAGACTAGTACAACCACTGTAGCAATCAATATGAAAATATCTCAAAAAACAAAGATTAGAAGTCCCATTTGACACAGCTATTCCCCTGCTGGGTATCTTCCCAAAAGAATTAAAAGAATAATGCCGCAGTGATATATGCACACCCATGTTTATATTGGCTTGGTTAGTAATACCTAAAACTTGGAAACAGCCAATTGCCCATCAAATGTAGACTGGATAAAGAAGGTGCTTTTTTAAATATAAAATGGAGTACTACTCAGCCATAAAGAATGAGAAACTGGAGTCATTTATCGCTAAATGGATGCACATTGAGGCCATACTCTTAAGTGAAATAAATAGGACATATATGTCTAAATACCAAATAGTTTCTCTGGTGTGAGAACTGAAGTGTAAATAAGAATCATAATGTACAATTGATACTGTGAAGCAGGAAGAAAAGGCCTAAAAAGGAAGAGGAGTTTGGAGGAGTAGGGAAAAGGAAAGAAGAGAAAGGAAAAAATATGAATAAAGGAAAGAATGGAAACAAACTGTTTGTAAATAGGGAGTGGTAGAGGGGTTGAAAGGAGGGCAGGGAAATCGGGAAAAAATAACAGATAAGATGTATCAAGGCAAAAATTCCCAATGATGAATATCATCATATTGTATACCTAAAATGTACCAAAAAACTCAATTCAAAATAAATAAATTTATTCTATTGTTACCCCAAAGAAAGGTAAAATATGTTTTATCTAATTTGAAAACAATTCAAGACTTACCACCCTTCACCTACTAATTTAGAGTTGGAGTACTTATTTTTTCCTCATCTTATTTCTAGGAGAATCTTAATTTCTTTTTCACTGTTTTATGAAGGATTTAATTTCTTATTTGTTCTCAGTATTAAATTTATTTTTGAGGAGTTACACTTTTATTCTTTGAAGTGAGTGCCCTCTTTCTCTGTTTATCTAATCCTTTAAATCAGAGGTGCTGGGGATGTTGCTCAGTGGTAGAGTGCTTTCCTTGTATGTGCAAGGCCCTGGGTTTGATCTCCAGCATTACACACACACACACACACACACACACACACACACACCCAAAAGCTTCTTTAATCTTGGAAGCATATTCATGAGAAGTACATTCATGTCAATGGATATACCCTCATTAGGAAAAGGTAAATTATAAAGAAGACTCTGTGGGAGAAAAATACTCAGGCAATGAGAAAGCTAAATGTAGAGGAGAAGCAGAATTCTTAAAGGGTAGTGGATGAAAATGTAATTATTATGGCTTTTCTCTCCTAACTAATGGAAGTACAGTCTGTGACTGAGCAATCCTAATAGATGTCATGAAAGTTGCCAGGTGGCTTCTTAAGAAATTTCTCTATTTATTCCAATGTTTAGACTTTGTTGTCTGTCAGACATTCTAAGAGGCAATAATTAAGAAGATGTTTTTTCTCAAAAAAGCTTCGATTTTATTCCTTTTTCATTCTACTGATGCTATTTTTCCTATCTTTATAAACAACCTAAATACAATATTTCCCAAACAACATACTGATCTTAGTAATGAAATAAAGCAACTCTTTTTGAATCTGTACATGAAAATATGCCCACAGGACAAGGACATGAAATCAGACAAATCCAGAGAGGTGTCCCATCCCCATCAGAATATCTCCATTATAAATGCACACTTAAGTCTTAAAAAGCAAAATTAATGCCTAAACAGCCTAGGAGGCACTTAAAAATGGAAATATTTCCTATCCTATTCAGATCAATCACTAGATAAAATATTATAAGATTTTAATGGACCATCCACTTAGGGTTCCAGGCTTCCAATCATATACTAACATCAATATTGTTAGGGGTTTTAAATCATACCCACTGTCAAGTAAGCAAGGAAGTTCTGTCATTTTGATTTCTTGCAAATTCCTATCTGGTCATTGGACTGCAAAGATCTTGGATCCCTATTAAAAGCTGTGGATGGCCACAAAATGCTATTTTTGTTACAGAGAAAGGAGGGGCTGCTACACTTGCTAGAATGTCTTAGCTTAGATCAGATGTTTCAAGTTTGGTTTCACCCAGACCTCCACTATGCCCGATACTAAACTTGATGCTTCATAGCAAAGAAATTGCAAGATCCCAGGAACACAGCAGATCTCTGAGATGTAAAAGCATGCTTCAATTGGACCAATCTTGGTCACATTTGTTAGCACAAATCTCTCGTTATTTAGTTCCTCACAGACTAAATTATAGCTTCTCTTTTAGAAGAAGACTTGGGTATAAGAAGGAATTAAAATGGAAAGCAAAGTTGAAATTTCAAGGCCAAAGCAGCATCTTAGTCCAGTACAAAAATAATTGGAAGAATTCAGTGAGCAGCAACAAGAGGGTACTTCAATTTCTACAGTTCTTGTCCAGCATCATGGCCCTACCTGTACACCAATAACTGGAGCACCAACTCTCAATCCACAGCAAGTCCAGGGAAGCTGAGACTCAAGTTTTTCATTGGTGAATTTGGCAGAGCTGCATAAGGTGCAGGATGATGGTCAATAGCACCATTAGGATATAGGCAAAGAATAGATAGTGTCTGCAGACAAAGGAGAGATAGAAGCAGTTACCATGGACTTGTCAGATTCCTATTGACGATCCCTGTGAGGAAAAAATTGGGTTTTATAGAGAATGGTTCCCACAGTTCACTGAACCCCTTGGTTATAGAGCAGCTGGCTATTCACAGGTTTGGGTAGTCAAAGGGAAATGTTAATCCTTTGTGTAGTACAGCCAAGCTGACTTAAAATGCTAATGTTTGAGTCAATGCCCATCTGCATCTGAAGAAAAGAGGCCATTCTTGAATCTCTGGGTTAGTACCAACCAAGGCATGCCACAGTAATCCTGAGCAGCCTTGGAAAATATTACATGGTAGCAGCCCCTTTACACATCATACTCTCCATATAATAACAACAAAAATCTTTGAGAATCCATAGAATTCACTGTTGTTAAAGTTAATTGCCATTTGGTAAATGGCATTTAGTGAGGCCTGGCTGGTGTTGGAGTGAGCCAGGTGACAGCTCAGGATCACCCCACACGTTTTCCAGTGTCCCTTTCCTTGTGTATGCAGGACCTAGTTGTTTATCTCCACCACATATATTAGTCCCACAGGCAGTCAGGGATCCAGAAATGGATTGTCAGGACTCAAGCCTGTATTCTGGCTCACCAATCTGTTTTTGTTTATAGTTTCATTCAGGCTCCTCAGTACCTGTGTTATTTCCTTCTGGCAAGAAACATTTATACATAGAAAAGAAAGGATGAAAGGATGTAAATGAAGATCCTGGAGATGTAACCCTCCTTTCCATTGGACTTGAGGATAATGAAGCCACCCAGGTATACCCCAAGCTGTACTTGTCACACCGAATTGAGCAAGGAAGTGTGGAGTGTCGAGGAGTAGAGGCCCCCACCATTGAGTACCTGAGTCTTTCAGGCTGCCATACCACCACCCACAGTACAGAGGAACAGAGCCCCCACCAGCACCAAGGAGGTGAGCATTTCAGGATACCATACCACTGCCCCTAGCTCTGAGGAGCAGTGGTGCCCAGTACTGAGTAGCTGATCTTTTCAGGTCACTGTTGCTCCACCTCCAGCACAGAGGAGAAGAGTTACCCCAGCACCCAGAAGCTGAACCATTAGGACTGCCATACCACTGCCCCCAGCAAAGAGGAACAGATCCCCCCCCCCCAGTGCTGAGGAGGTGAGCCTTTAGGACCAATGTAACACTGACCCTAGTGCTGAGGAGCAGAAGCCCCAAGTGCCAAGTAGCTGAGCCTATCAGGTGGCTGTAACCACCAGCCCCAGTTCAAAGGAGAAAAGCCCCACACAGCAACAAGGAGGTGAACATCATAGGCACCCAGCTGCACACACCCCAACACCATTGAAATGAGAAGACATGTAGACAAGTCTCAAAACCAGACTTCCAGATCACCTAAAGCAACCCCAGAGGGAAAGGAGATGAAACAATCTGATACTCAACAACCTGGACTCCCTGAATTAGCAACTAAAGAGGATCTGGAAAAAATGAAAGCAGAAATAATTAGTCATATAACAACAGAGATTGAGAACATAGTGCAAGAAATGATTAATAAATATAGAGAGGACACAGATTTAAAAAATAGAGGAGGGGAGGAACATGGTGAAATACCAACATAGGATTCATGTGGAAGAGGCCGAATCACCCTGCTGCAGACAGGCAGTTTTGCCCACACCCTACCGAGGTCCCCAGTTGCATGGAATATGCTGAATCATCCCACTGCACACAAGAAGGTCTGTGCATGTCCTACCGAGGTCCTGAGTCATGCAGAAGACATCAAATCACGCCACTGCAGACAGGCAGCCACCCGGTTCCACACTACAAAGACGCAGAGGACACCAGACCACCAGACCAAGGTACTGAGTCCCGCTGCTTCCAGCCCAGAGGTGGAGGCTTCTGAGCCATCATGCCACTGCTCCTGGTCCAGAGGAAGGGGCTTCCCGGTAACCATCCCTCCTGCTGCTCCCAGCCAAGAGGAAAGGGCTTTTGGGCCACCTTCTGTCCCACTGCTCCTGGCCCAGAGGAAGGGGCTTCCAGGCCACCATCCCTCCCACCACTCCCAGCCCAGAGGGAGGGGCTTCTGAGCGACCATGTCACTGCTCCTGGTCCCGAGGAAGGGGCTTCCCAGTCACCATCTCTCCCGCTGTTCCCAACCCACAGGAAAGGGCATTTGGGTCACCATCCCTACCGCTGTTCCTGGCCCCTGTCCCACCTCACCCAGCTCAGAGGAGGTAATCTGTGCAGGTGCTAACAAACCACTGCCCCAGTCAAAATGAGAAAACATGTAAATAAGTTTCAAAACCAGACTTCCAGATCAACTACAGCAACCACAAAGGGAAATGAGATGGACTATTCTGATACTCAACCATCTGGACCCACTGAACTGGCAACAAAAGGGGATCTAGAAAAAATGAAATCAGAAATAATTTCTCAGACAACAGGAGAAATTGGGCCCCTAGTGCAAGAGATGACTAATGAATCTACAGAGGAGCTCAGGAACATGATGGAATCCCAACAGAAGAAACAAATAGAATCCATAAAACAGATGCAAATAGATTTCCAGGACATGAAAAACTCCATTGAAAGTCTACACAGCAGAATGAGCCAATGGGAGGACAGAATTTCAGATACAGAAGATAAGATTGCAATTAGTGACCAGGAAAAGAAAAATTGCTTCAAAATTATAAAGGAACATGAGAAATCAATCCAGCAGCTGTTAGATGATGCAAAGAAGAATAACATAAGACTGATTGGGCTCACTGAAGAAACAGGAGAGAGTGCAGATGACATAAAAAATCTCTTCACAGAAATAATGGCAGAAAACTTCCCAAGCAGGGGAAAAGACCTTGACATACAGATAAGTGAGGCATATAGGACTCCAAATAGCCTTGATCAAAAAAATTTACACATAGGCATATAATTGTTAAGATTCCAGAAACACAACAGAACAAAGTTCTCCAAGCAGTCAGAGAAAAGAAACAAATCACATACAAAGGAAAGCTCATCAGAATCACAGCAGACTTCTCAACACAAACCATCAAGGCAAGAAGAGCTTGGAGGGACATATTCCAAGCCCTAAAAGAAAACAGCCTCCAACCCAGATTGATGTACCCTGCAAAATTATCTTTCAAAATGGATGGAGAAATAAGATACTTTCATGACAAAGAGCACCTTAGGAACTTCTTGAATACCAAACCAGCACTCCAAAGAACTTTACACAATAGCCTAGGAACAAACATTGAGGATCACAACCCCAGGAAGCAGAGCAGAATGAACCCATCTGGCATGACAAGAAATTAAATGTAAAGGGGAAGAACCCAACAAAAAGAAAAAGTCATGGCAATGAGAAGTCAATGTGTTTCAGTTATAACCATCAATGTTAATGGTCTCAATTCACCAATCAAAAGAAATAGACTGGCAGAATAGTCAAGAAGCAAAATCCAACAATATGCTGCATACAAGAAACACACTTAATTCAAAAGGAAACTCATAGACTGAAAGTTAAAGGGTGGAAAACAATACTCCATGTGACAAGAACCCAAAAAAAAGCAGGAGTAGCTATCCTCCTGGCAGATCAAGTAGATTTCAAACCAACACTGTTTAAGAGAGATGAAGAAGGACACTACATCTTTGTAAAGGGAAGAATCCAAAAGGAAGAGATGACAATCATAAATATCTATGCACCAAACACTAGTGCACCCAACTATATAAAACAAATACTAACGGACATGAAAAGTCATATATGCACTAATACAATTGTAGTGGGGGACCTCAACACCCCACTGTCACAAATAGATAGATCAACTAGACTAAAAATAAGTAATGAAATACAAGAACTCAATCGAACTCTTGAAGAAGTGAACTTATCAGATGTTTACAGTCTTCCACCCCACAAAATCAGAATACACATTCTTCTCAGCTGCACATGGGTCATTCTCCAAAATACACCACATGCTCACACATAGAACATGTTTAAGTAAGTGCAAAGGAATTGAAGTTATCCCCTGTATATTATCAGGCCATAGTGCGATGAAATTGGAGATCCATAGCAAAAGAAACTCGAAAAATTTCATAAACATGTGGAAATTGAACAACACACTTCTGAATAACCAATGGGTCTCAGAGGAAAGTAAAGAAGAAATCAGACAGTTCCTTCAATTAAATGACAATGACAGTACAACATATCAGAATCTATGGGACACAATGAAAGCAGTCTTATGAGGGAAATTCATAGCAGGGAATGCGCATATTTGGAAAACAGAACGAGCCCAATTAAACAACCTGATGCTGAACCTCAAGCTTCTAGAAAAAGAAGAGCAGGACAACCCCAGAGCTCATACAAGGGAAGAAATTATAAAGATCAGAGGAGAAATCAATGCAATGGAGACTAAGAGAATGATACAAAAAATCAATGAAGCCAAGAGTTGGTTCTTTGAAAGAATCAACAAAATTGACAAACCCTTAGCCAAACTTATCAGAAAAAGGAAAGAAAAGGCCCAAATCCATGCAATTAGGAATGAAAAGGGTGAAATTACAACAGACCCAGCAGAAATCCAGAGGATCATCAATATCTACTTCCAGAACCTATAGGCCAATAAGATGGACAACACAGAAGAAATGGACAGATTCCTAGATACATATGAATTACCAAAGTTGAACGAAGAAGACCTAAAAATTCTGAACAACCCAATATCAACCAATGAAATTGAAAATGTAATTCAAAATTATCAACTAAGAAAAGCCAGGGCTCTGATGGCTTCACTGCTGAATTCTACAAGACATTTAGACAGGAACTACTGCCACTACTGTTTAAACTCTTCAATGAAATTGAAAGGGAAGCAATACTCCCAAATTCATTCCTGGAAGCAAGCATCACCTTGATCCCCAAAGCAGAGAAAGACCCAATTGAAAAAGGGAACTATAGGCCAATCTCACTAATGAACATAGATGCAAAAATCCTTAATAAGATACTGGCAAACTGCTGCAAGACCACCAAACTGGCAAGACCAGCTGCAGTCAATGCAGGGTAGGAAAGGGAGAGGTCTCGGGCCGGCGAGTGAGAAAAGAACCATCACAAGCAATGTTCAGGTTCCCTCTGAGAAGTCTCAGGGTCTGATTTATTTTTATATCTTTAAGCAATAGCTAAGAGGCATTGTGCAAAATATGTTTACATTTTAGGTTGCTTTAGCAACATCTAGTGAGGTAAGGTTATTTTTACTAAACAACATATTTTTCTAAACTGATTCATTTCATTGAACATCATGAATACATTTCTTAAAAATCACAATTGTCCCCTTATTTTCCCATACCTAAGTAGAACAAAATGTAACAACCAAAATCTCCAGAGGGTAACTTAATTAAAATCTCTATAGCAGTGGGGGTAAAAGCAAGATTTAATTAATTAAATGTCAAACTTGTGGTCACCAGCTAGCCCTTGAGAAACTGCACAACAATTAATATAGTTTGCTATTAGCTCTCTACCTCTCTATACCTCTATTTATCTTAACTAACTGTCTTTTGGGTTCATAGTTCATGAGCAGGAGATATTTTCAGTACTGTGAGAAATATTGAATAACTTGCCTCCTTAATGCATTTACCTGTCCTTACTTTCTCTCCATTTCTTATTTCCCAATATTTCTTACATCTAAAGTCTGTCCTTTCAACCTCTTCATAAGACCCCTTTAGTAATAAGAAGGTCAGCAATAAGAGGGGGGAGTTATAGTAGTGGGAAAACAGAGGGAGTTTCAGGAGAGGTTTCTTTAGAAGTGGATGTGGCAATAGAACTAAGAGAAACTGGAATTTGGGACTTTTGAGCCAGATCAGATTTCAATACATCATTGCCAATTTGCCTTATGGAGAGTTTGTTGTTAGTCACAAACACAATGACTCCTGTGACCAGAGTAACAATTTTAAACATTATGGCATGAAAAAAATAAAACATGAGGGTACGATGTGTTCCACCCTTCTTTTCCCCAAGCTGGAACTTTGTCAAGCAGCCTTGGAGGTCGATCAGACTTCGCCAGCAAACAGAATGCAGAAGATCATCAAGAAGATCATATATCCTGATCAAGTAGGATTCATCCCAGGGATGCAGGGATGGTTCAATATATGAAAATCAATCAATGTAATACACTATATTAATAGAGCCAAGGACAAAAACCATATGATTATCTCCATAGACGCAGATAAAGCATTTGACAAAATACAACATGCATTTATGATAAAAAGCCTACAAAAAATTGGAATAGATGGCCTCTACCTCAAACTGATAGAAGCCATCTATGAAAAACCAACAGCCAATATCATACTAAATGGTCAAAAACTGAAATCCTTCACACGAAAATCAGGAACAAGACAAGGATGTCCACTATCACCACTCTTGTTCAATAGAGTTCTGGAAACAATAGCCACGGCAATTAGACAAGAGAAAGAAATAAAAGGAAAAAAAATAGGTAATGAAGAAGTCAAATTGTCATTATTTGAAGATGACATGATACTCTATATAGAAGACCCCAAGAACTCCACCAAAAGTCTTCTAGACTTAGTAACCAAATTCAGTCGAGTAGCTGGTTACAAGGTCAACACACAAAAGTCAATAGCTTTCCTCTACATAAATGACAGACTCACTGAGAGAAAAATAGGGTAAATAATTTCTTTCACAATAGCATCCAAAAAACTGAAATTCCTAGGAATCATCCTAATGAAAGAAATCAAAGACCTCTTCTCTGAAAACTATGGCACTCCGAAAAGAGATTGAATATGATATCAGAAAATGGACAGACATCCCCTGCTCCTTGGTAGGAAGGATTAATATAGTGAAAATGGCCATACTTCCAAAACTGCTATATAGATTTAATGCAATTTCAATTGAGATCCCAGCAGCATACTTCATAGACCTCGAGAAAACAATCCAAAAATTCATTTGGAATAAGAAGAGACCCAGAATAGCAAAAGCAACTCTAGATAACAGAGACATGGCAGGGGGTATCACAAACCCCAACCTGCAACACTACTACAAAGCTACTATGATAAAAACAGCATGGTACTGGCAAAGAAACAGACCTGAGGACCAGTGGAACAGATTAGAAGATGCAGAAACAATGCCAGACACACTCAGCCATCTCATCTTCAACAAAGGAGCCAAACACCCTCACTGGAGGAAAGATAGCCTCTTTAATAAATGGTGCTGGAAAAATTGGGCTTCAACTTGTCAAAGATTAAAACTGGACCTATATCTCTCACCATGCACTAAACTAAAATCAAAATGGATTAAAGATCTAAATATTAAAATAGAAACTCTGAATCAGTTGCAACAGAGATTAGGTAGAAACCTTGAAGACATTGGTGTAGAAAAAGATCTTATGAACAAAACCTCAGTTGCCCATGAACTAGCACAAACAATCAACAAGTGGGATCTCTTCTTATTAAAAGGCTTCTGCACAGCAAGAGAAACCACCAGCAGTGTGAAGAGACAACCCACAATGTGGGAAAAAATCTTCACCTGCTCTTTCTCAGACAAAGGTTTACTATCTCAAATCTATAAAGAACTTAAAAAGATCAGACCTCCCACATTTAAAGACCCAATGCGAGAATGGGCATCTGAAATGAACAGACATTTCTCAGACAAAGAAGTGGAAATAGCAAATAAATACATGAAAAAATGTTCAACATCACTGGTCATTTGAGAGATGCAAATGAAAACAACACTGAGATTTCACCTCAGTCCAGAAAGAATGGCTGCTATCATGAAATCAATAAGAAATGCTGGCAGGGCTGTGGGGAAAGAGGAACCCTGCTCCACTGCTGGTGGGAATGTAGACTGGTTCAACCACTGTGGAAATCAGTATGGAGATACCACAAAGAACTAGGACTGGAAATCCAATTTGACTCTGCTATTCCACTGCTGGGGATCTTCCCCAAAGAATTAAAGGAATCATACCACAGTGATATATGTGTGCCCATGTTCATAGCAGCACAATTTGTAATAGCTAAAACTTGGAAACAGCCCAAATGCTCATCAACTGGAGACTGGATAACGAAAATGTGGTTTTTTGATAAAATGGAGTACTACTCAGCCATAAAAAATGAGAAATTAGAGACATTTATAGCTAAGTGGATGCACATTGAGGCAATACTCTTAAGTGAAATAAATAGGACACACATGTGTAAATACTGAATAGTTTCTCTGGTGTGAGAAACTGAAAGTGTAAATAAGGACTAAATGTATAATAGGTCATGTGAAATAGGAAGAAAAGGGGCAAAGGGGAAGGAAGTGGGAGGGCTAGGGGAAAGGACAGAAGGGAATGGGATTAATATGAGAAAATGGAAAAATAGGAAAAAAATCTTTGTAAATAGGGAGGATTGGAGGGGTTGAAAGGAGGGCTGGGCAAGGGTGAAAAATAAGAACCAAGAGAGACTATGTAAAGGTGCAAATTTCCAATGATGAATGTCATTATATTGTATACCTAAAATGTACCAATGATTACAATGAATAATCAATAATGTAAAATAGGAAGAAAAGGTCCAAATGGGTCGGGGTAGTGGGAGTGGCAGGGGAAAGGAAAGAAGGGAAAGGAAAAATGATGAGAAATGGAAAAAATGAAAATAAAGTCTTTGTAAATAGGGAAGGGTGGAGAGTGTAAAGGGAGGGTTAGGAATGGGGAAAAAATAAGAACCAAGATGCATTATGTAAAGGTACAATTCCCAATGAGAAATGTAATTGTGTTGTATACCTACAATGTACCAATAAAAGAATTTAATACAAAAAAAAAAGAAAAGAAATACCAACATAGGAAACAAATGGAATCCATAAAATAAATGCAAACATATTTCCAGGAGATTAAAAACTCCATTCAACATTAACACAGCACAATGAGCCAATGTGAAGACAGGATTTCAGATATAGAAGGTAAGATTGTAAATAGTGACAAGGAAAAGGATAATTTATTAAAAATAGTAAAGCACCACAAGAAATCAATCCAGCAGAGGCTAGAAGATATAAAGAAGAATAACATAAGGCTAATCAGAGTTAATGAAGAAACAAGAGAAAGTGCAGAAGACATAAAAAAAACTATTCACAGAAGGGATGGCAGAAAATTTCCCAAGCAGGGGAAGAGAACTTGACATACAGAATGGTGAGCCATATAGGACTCCAGCTAGCCTTGATAAAAAAAAAAATCTACACATAGGCATATAATAGTTAAGATTCCAGAAAACCAACAGAAAAATAAAATCCTACAAGCAGTTAGAGAAAAGAAACAAATCACATACAAAGTAAAGCCCATCAGAATCACAGCAGATTTCTCAACAGAAACCATCAAGGCAAGAAGAGCTTGTAGTGATGTATTCCAAGCCCTAAAGCAAAACAACCTCCAACCCAGATTGATGTACCCTGCAAAACTATCTTTCAAAATCGATGGTGAAACAAGATACTTTCATGACAAAGAAAAGCTTAGGAACTTCATGTATACCAAACCAACACTCCAAAAAATTTTAGACAATATGCTAGGAAAACACAATGAGGATCACAACCCCAGGAACTCCAGCAGAATGAATCCATCGGCATGAGAAGAAACTGAATGCAAAGGTGAACCACATGGGTGCCAGCAGCACCCCCTCCTTCAAAATGAGAAGACATATAAAGAAGTCTCAAAACCAGACTTGAAATCACCTACAGCCACCCCAAGGGATGGAACAATCTGATAGCCAACAAGCTGGACTCCCTGAAATGGCAACAAAAGAGGATCTGGAAAAAATGAAATGAGAAATAATTTCTCAGATAACAGCAGAGACCATGTCCATATTGTGAAACAAGATTCACAAATCTGAGGACACATATAAAAAAATAGAGGAGCTGAGGAACATGGTGGAATTCCAACATAGGAAATATGTGGAATCCATAAAACAGATACAAACAGATTTCCATGAGATTAAAAACTCCATTGAAAGGTTATGCAGCAGAATGAGCCAATATGAGGACAGAATTTTAGATATAGAAGAGAAGATTGCAATTAGTGACCAGGAAAAGAAAACTTTCTTTAAAATTGTAAGGAACCATGAGAAATCAGTCCAGCAGCTGCTAGCTGATGCAAAGAAGAATAACATAAGACTGATTGGAGTCAATGAAGAAACAGAAGAGAGTGCAGATGACATAAAAAAATTGTTCACAGAAGAGATGGCAGAAAACTTCCGAAGCAGGAGAAAAGAACTTGACATACAGATAAGTGAGGCATATAGGACTCCAAATAGCCTTGATCAAAAAAATCTACACATATGCACATAATAGTTAGGATTCTGGAAACTCAATAGAAGAACAAAATTCTACAAGCAGTGAGAGGAAAGAAACAAATCACATACAAAGGAAAGCCCATCAGAATCACAGCAGACTTCTCAATGCAAACCCTCAAGGCAAGAAGAGCTTGGAGTGATGTATTTCAAGCCCTAAAGGAAAACAGCCTCCTACCCAGATTGATGTACTCTGCAAAACTATCTTTCAAAATTGATGGAGAAATAAGATGCTTTCATGACAAATAACACCTTAGGAGCTTCATGAATACCAAACCAGCACTACAAAACATTTTAGACAATATCCTAGGAAAAGACAATGAGGATCACAACCCCAGAAATGCCAGCAGAATGAATTTCATTGGACGGGACATGAAATGAAATGCAAAGGGAGACAATCCAAAAAAAGAAAAAGCCATGACAATGATGTCAATACATATCAGTTATAACCATCAATGATAATGGTCTCAATTCACCATTCAAAAAAAATAGAGTGGCAGAATGGGTCAAGAATCAAGATCCAACAATATGCTGCATGCAAGAAACACACTTAATTTTCTAAAAAGTGCATAGACTGAAAGTTAAAGTGTGGAAAACAATACTTCATGTGACAGGCACCTTAAAAAAAGGAGGAGTAGCTATCCTCTTTCCAGGTCAAGTGGATTTCAAACCAAAATATGAATCACTTCTGGTCCCAAGAATTTCAGATAAGGCATAGTCAACTTGTATGTACAAATCTATTGTGAACATATGTCTTCATTTCTCTTAAGTAAAAACCTAAGAACAGAATTGTTGGCTCTTAACAGTAATACAAGTAATTCCTATATTGTTTTTCAAAATTGTTTTATCATTTTACATTCATAGTAGCAGCAGTTCTAACTAGTTCACACCTAAGCTGACATCTGCTCTTTTAAAACTTTTAACTTCATCTCCCTAAAGAGTGTACAATATTATATTGTTATTGTACTGATTAGTATTTTTCTGATTCTAGTGTTGCACACCTTTCCTTGTGCAATACCGGCTATTTATCATCTTTCTGTGTCTACTTTTTAATTGGGTTGTCTGTTAATGAGCTTTAAGATTTCTTTATATATTCTGGCCATAGGTTATAAGTATTATAAATATAGTCTGCCTAAGGACGACTTTTCATTTTCTTAGCGATGTCATTTAAACTTCTAAATTTTGATGGAATCTCATTTATCAATTTTTTTCTTTTATACATCATGGTTTTTGTATCCCAGGAAACTCTCGCCTACCCTAAATTCATGAACATTTTCCCTTAGAATTTCTTCTTAAAATTTTATAGTTTTAGTCTTTAATATTTAGGTTCATAGATCCTTTCAAGTTATCTTTATATATGGAAATAAAGGATTGAGGTTAATTTTTACATACAGATAAGTGGTGTTCCAGTATCATTTATTGAAAACACTATCTTTTCCTCTGCTCTTGAGTTGTTTATGTTCTATTAAATGTTAATATTAAATAATATTTTAAAATTCAGTGGACCATATATGTGTGGTTCTATTTCCAGATTTTCTGTTTTATTCCAATGATTTATATGTCTTTCCTTATGCCAATACTGCCTTGATTGCTATAGCTTGAGAGGAAGTCTTAAAATTAGGTAATAAGGGCCAGGGAATTAGCTCAGTGGTTCTGTTGCCTGCCTCACAAGCGCAAGGTCCAGAGTTCAATCCCTGGTAGAAAAAAAAATTAGGCAATAAATGTCCTCCAATGTCCCGTCCCACGGGTAAGTCAACAGAGACCCTAGAGGGGGAGTGAGAATGACAAAGGACAGGGGACACGAGAGATGGAGACAAGACAGGTTTCTGATCAAGTCTCGTTTATTGCGGAAGCTGCTACAGCATATATACCGTAGGGCTAGAGGGAAGGAGCAAGGGGAGGGTACTGGGGCTACTTCCTTGTTGCCGGGTAGACTTGCAGCAGGCCCAGACATGCCCGTAAAAGGCACTCAAGAGTTCTAGCGGGGGGGCCAAGGCCCCCCACACTCCAACACTATTTTTTTTTCTTTTTACTTTTCTACATCCTTTGTATTCCTACATAACTTTTAAATTTCAACATCCAATTCTTCATTTATAGCAAGTATACACAGACATGAATTTTTGTATATACCTTGTGTTTTCTAATCCTGCTAAATTCAAATACAAGTTCTAGGGGCTCCTAGAGATTTCTTAGTATTTCCTCTGTAGATGATCATTTCATCTACATATAAAGATTTTACTTA
The DNA here is from genome assembly GCF_053883595.1 of Heterocephalus glaber. Taxonomy (NCBI): domain Eukaryota; kingdom Metazoa; phylum Chordata; class Mammalia; order Rodentia; family Bathyergidae; genus Heterocephalus; species Heterocephalus glaber. Next base: position 85,416 of record NW_028258178.1, read on the forward strand.
TACCTTGCCAATCCTATGCTAATTGTTTCTCTTTTTTGCCAGACTATTTTGGTTTGGGCCTATGTTTCAACTTTTAATGAACAGATGAAGAGTACACATATCTGCCCTTGTTCCCCACCTTGGGGAGAAAGCATAGTATCTTTTCCATTCATGTGAGGTATTTTTGCTGAAGTATGGAGTACATGTCTTATCCACTGAGAAGGTTCCATTCTGCTTCTAGTCTCCTGATAGCTTTTACCATGAAAAGGTGTAGAATTTAGTTCAATAATTTTTCTGCAACTACTGACAGGATCAGATGGCTTTTTCCTTTCCTCTGTTAAAATGATGACCTATGCAGATGGATCTTCCAATGCTGAACCAACACTGCTCTCCCTACAATAAAACCACTTTCTACATACTGCCAGATCTGACTTCTAACAGTTTGTTTTGTTAAACAAATTTTTATCTATGTTCATACTTTGTTCTTCTATTATCTTTATCCAGTTTTAATATTAGCACAATGTTGAGTTCCTAAAATGAGGGGAGAAATGTTCCATTTTCTGCTTTAAATGTTTGATATAATTCATCAGTTAAAATGTATATGAGCCCGTTCTTGCCATATCGGTAGGTTTTCAAGCTAGGATTATACTTTCTTTAATAGGTGCTATTCGAATTTTATATTTCCTCCAGAGTCAGTTTCATTAATTTTCTTCCAAGAAACTTCATAGAAGTTGTCAAATGTATTTCATAAAGCACTTTTGTGATATGCTTTCTATATTCTTTTAAATTCTGTAAAATCTGTGGTAATGCCCTCTAAATTTTGATATTTTAATTTTAAAAATGTATAATTGATATTGTGTAATAGGAAGAAAATTTCTAAAGGAGTACAGGAAGTGGGAGGAGTAGAGGAAAGGAAAGAAGGGAAAAGAAAAAATATGAAAATAGGAAAAAAATGGAAACAAAGACATTGCAAATAGAGAAGGGTGGAGTGAGTGAAGGGAGGGCAGGGGAAGGGGAAAAAATAAGAACCAAGATACATTGTGTAAAGGAACAAGATCCCAATGATGAATGTAACTGTATTTTATATCTAAAATGTGTCAATAAACTTAATGGAAAAAATATAAAATACAGAAGAAATGGACAGCTTCCTAGATACGTGTGAATTACCAAGGTTGAACAAAGATGACCTAAAAATTGTAAATGACACATTATCAATCAAGGAAATTGAAAATGTAATTAAAAACTTACCAACTAAGAAAAGCACAGGCTGATGGCTTCATTGCCAAATTCTAAAAGACATTTAGTGAGGAGCTACTGCCACTATTGTTTATACTCTTCAATGAAATTGAAAGGGAAGCAATACTCCCAAATTCATTCATGGAAGCAAGCATCACCTTGATCCCTAAAGCAGAGAAAGACTCTACTGAAAAAGAGAACTATAGGCCAGTCTCACAAGTGAACATAGGTGCAAAAATCCTTAATAAGATACTGGGAAATAGAATGCAGAGATCATCAAGAAGATCATACACCCTGACCCAGTGGGATTCATCCCAGGGATGAAGGGGTAGTTCAACATGTGCAAATCAATAAATGTAACACATGATATCTATAGAGGCAAGAACAAAAACCATATGATCATCTCAATAGATGCAGAAAAAGCATTTGACAAAACTCAACATGCATTTATAACAAAAACTCTCCCCAAAAAATGAAATAGTCTGTACCCCAATATGATAAAACTCATCTATGAATGAGCAAAAGCCAATATCCTCCTGACTCATCAAAAACTGAAATCCTTCACACTACAATCAACAACAACACAAGGATGTCGACTATCATCAAGCCTGTTCAATATAGTTTTGGAAACATTAGCCACAGCAATTAGACAAGAGAAAGAAATATAAGGAATAAAGATAGGAAATGAAGAGGTCAAATTATCATTATTTGTAGATGACATGATACTCTATATAGAAGACCCCAAGAACTCCACCAAAAGTCTTCTAGACTTAATAACTGAATTCAGTAAAGTAGCTGGATACAAGGTCAACACACAAAAATCAATAGCTTTCCTCTATATGAACAACAGTCTCACTGAGATAGAAATAGGGCAATCAATTCCTTTCACAATAGCATCCAAAAAACTGAAATACCTAGGAATCAATCAAACAAAAGAAATCAAAGACCTTGACTCTGAAAACTATAGCACTCTGACAAAAGAGATTGAAGAGGACATCAGGAAATAGAGACATCCCTTTCTCCTGGGTAGGAGGAATCAACATAGTAAAAATGGCTATACTTTCAAAACTGCTATATAGATTCCATGCAATCCCAACTGAAATCCTAGCAGCAAACTTCACAGATCTGGAGAAACAATCCAAAAATTCATTTGGAGTATAAGAGACCTAGAATAGCAAAACCAATACTTGATGTTAAAGACAAGGTAGGGGGGTATTACAATGCCCAACCTGAAATTATACTACAAAGCTACTCTAATAAAAACAGAATAGTACTGGCAAAGAAACAGATCTGAGGAACAGTGAAACAGATTAGAAGATGCAGAAACACCTCTAGACAAACCCAGCCACCTCATCTTCGACAAAGTAGACAAACACCCTCACTGGAGGAAAGATAGCCTGTTTAAAAAATGGTGCTGGAAAAATTGGGTTTCAACTTGTCAAAGATTGAAACTAGACTTATGTCTCTCACCATGCTCTAAGCTAAAATCAAAATGGATTAAAGATCTAAATATTAAAACAAATGCTGAACTGGCTTAAACAGAGGTTAGGTAGAACTCTTTAAGACACTGGTGTAGGAAAAGATTTTATGAACAAAACTTCAGTTGAACATGTATTAACACAATCAATGAGTGGATCTCTTCTTACTAAAAAGCTTCTGCACAGCAAGAGAAAACACCAACAGTGTGAAGAGTCTACCCACAATGTGGGAAAAAATTTTCACCAGCTGTTCTTCAGACAAGGGTCTGCCATCTAGAATATATGAAGAATTTAACAAACTCAGACCTCCCAAATTTAAAGACCCAATCCAAAAATTGGCATCTGAAATGAACAGACATTTCTCAGACAAAGAAGTAGAAATAGCAAATAAAATGAAAAAATGTTCAGCATCACTAGTCATTCAAAAGATGCAAATGAAAACAACACTGAGGTTCCACCTCACCCCAGAAAGAATGGCTGCTAACATGAAATCAGCCAATAATGAAGGCTGGTGTGGTTGTGGGGAAAGAGGAATCCTGCTCCACTGCTGGTGGGAGTATAGACTGCTGCAACCACTGTGGAAATCAGTATGGAGATACCTCAAAGAACTAGGATTGGAAGTCCCATTTTACCCAGATATTCCCCTGCTCGGTATCTTCCCCAAAGAATTAAAAGAATCATACCCCAGTGATATATGTGCACCCATTTTCATAGCAGCACAGTTTTTAATAGCTAAAACTTGGAAACAGCCCAAATGCCCATCAACTGGAGACTGAATAAAGAAAATGTGGTTGTTTTATTAAATGGAGTATTACTCAGCCATAAAGAACAAGAAACTAGAGAGATTTATAGGTAAATGGATGCACATTGAGGAGATACTCAAGTGAAATAAATAAGACACACATGTAAATGCCAAATACTTTCTCTAGTGTGAGAAACTGAAAGTGTAAATAACATAGAAAAGGTAAAATAGATAATGTGGAACAGGAAGAAAAGGAGCAAAGGAGGAGGGTCAGTGGGAAGGGTAGGGGAAAAGAAAGAAGGGAATGGAATTAACATGAGAAAATGAAGAAATGCAAACAAAGTTTTTGTAGATAGGGATGGATAGAGTGTTTGAAGGAAGGGCAAAGGAATGGGGAAAAATAAGAACAAAGATGGATTATGTAAAGGTGCATATTTCCAAAGATGAATGTCATTAGGCTGTTTATGTTAAATGTACCAATAAATAAGTTTTTTTAAATGGGCTACCAAAATAGTTCAATTGGAAATCCTTGGGCTCAACCAATAGTATTGGGAGAAAGTAAAGCCCTAATTGAATAGTAGGTGACTCGGTGCTAGGGTTTGGTTGTGGATTGGCTCCCAAGAGTCCATGTTGCGGAAGCTGGACTCCAAAGAGATGGTATTATGAAAGGGTGGGTCTTCAACAGGGTGTAGTGGAAGGTGATTAGGTCATGGAAGCACCATTTGGAAGGGATTCATGCTAATGCTGAGTAGATTTCTTTCCAGGAGAGCAGAATGATTCACAGGAGCAAACCTGGCCACTTTCTGGCCTCTTGTCCCCTCTCTCTCCTTGTGAAAGCTCACTGTCATGTCACCTCCTGCTCTGGGATACCATCACCAAATTAGGACCCAATAGAGGACCTCACCAGTGTGGTCACTTTACCTTGAAATTCCCAGCTTCCCCAACTATGAGCTGAGCAAATTTCTTTAAAGAGTACCCAGCCTCAGGCATTTTATTACAGGAACACAAAATACAATATGACATTAGGATCACCCAGCTTTGTAAATTGTGCATGTAAGGTTATATTTATGCTTGTATTTATTTAGATGCATTCTACAAGGATAAACATGAAACCATAAGTGGAGTTTACCTCTGGATTGTAGGACATAGAATCAAAGAACCAGAATCAAGGAGAGTTTCCTTCCTTTTACACTCTTACTGTGCTCGATTATTTTTGACCATTTATTTGCATTCCACATACACTACCACCTGTTTCGATAAAAATATTAGGTAATGTTTGCATACCTGTCTGTGTTTTAGATAATTGTAACAAAATTGATCATAGAAAAAAATATTATTTTGGATAAATGTACTGCTACTTTAGAACTTGGATAATGCTTGTTTTTAATTAATGAAAATATTTTTAAAACTTAAGTTTTGGATGATTTCATGGCCTGGTACAATCTTCAGTCCTTAATGGATTGAGGGCAGTCTGGATTCAGTGTGGTCAGGATGGACCTGCACTCCTCGTCCTCCTCCTCCTCATGCGTTCAATATCTGTCTTCTAAAGCACCAGTCAGAAAAGCAAGAAGTGGCTCATGTTAGGAAAAGGGGAACAGAGAGTATAGGTGGAATCACACAGTGTAGTTCTGACCCACAGAGAAGGGCAGAGGGGCAAGGCTCCTCCTGAAGGCTCCATTTGTACCAAGGAGCCCCTTGGGGCCGAGGTCATGGAGAATGGAGTGGGGCAGTGAGGGCATTGTGGTGCCCTGTGGCACAGGACCAAAGCTGCCAGTGTCTAAGTGACCCTGGAAATAGCGGGATAGGGAGAGCATAGTCTCTGGGGCCAGCAGACCTGAGCTGAGTCCCAGCTTTGTCACTTGCCAGTGGGGTGATCTGGACAAATGCCTTCCTCCTGGACCTTCTTTCTCCCTCTGCACAATGGGCCTATGAACCATGTCCACTCAGAGGAGCCAATGCAATGTATATGCTCCTCAACTTATGATGTGGGCCTGGCCCAGTGAACTCAGTATAAATTGAAGATCTCATCAGTTGACAATGCATTCAACCCACCTGACCTATCTGACCCGACCCCCTAGCTCAGACACAGAACACTGCAGGCTCCAGTTGCTTCTTCCTGTGATTGTGTGACTCACGAGGAGCTGAGTGTAATACTGCATAGTGCTAGCCTGGGAAATGGTCACAATTCCAAGCTTCAATTTTGTGGACCATGGTAGAGTTGAAAATCATAAGTGGAACCATCCTAAGTCTGTGACTGTATTTAGAAAGAATTACTTAGCACATAATTAAAACTCAGTAAGTAGTTATTATGATGGTCATTAAGTATTTTTTTTTTACTCAGAGCTATCACACCAGTAGTAATGATACCTGAGGCTACAGAGTTTGGAGAGAATTAAATGGAGACTCTAATTTAGATTCTGAAATGAAACTGAAGAAGCAAGCCAGTCAAAGTGCGAATTTGGGCTCACCATGCCCAGTACTGCTTCATACCCCTGGGGAGGGCTGTCCCTGTGCTGGGAAGCCAAGGGCTGCTGCACGTTTCCCAATTCACAGTGGTGATTCCCAGACCACCATGCCATCCTGAGTGATCCAGGCTTTAACCGTGTAAATAAGAAAGGGTGTTTCATTTAAAGGGTATTAATACACTGTACACAGTAAAAAGAAAACAAGAAACCTCCCCAGATCATGAAGTGTGTTGTGTTAGTTGCAAAAGTATAATTGTACCAAAGCAGCAAATCTTTCCCCTAAAAATATGATGGAAATCAGACACAGAGCATCTTATATCAGTTTTCTACCTTCTGCTTTCGGTTTTCTCAACATATATACTGTAGATGGCTCCAAGAGAATCCAGTGCTTGTCACAAAAATCACATAGCTGTTTTTCCTTCTCTTTATCTTTTTCTCTGGTTCCTTTTGTTTCCCTTCATTGATTGCAGATGGAGAGGCTGCTCTACCTGATGGATATGCTCCTGCCTGACTGGCCTTGCTGTGGCTTTGAGATGCCCCCTGTTCCTACTGTTGATACAGCTGACAAACTCATTTGTCTTGCTTCTCTTGTCTCTGCCAGCTCCTAATCACTTATTCTTTCAGGATTTGTTCCCCAGTGATATCTTTATTGTGCTGTTCTCCTCATAGAGATGGTGCCATAAGAGAGTCATGATCTACTAATGCCGAGGTATGGTAGAACATGGTAATATGGCTGGAGTGGTTGGGCACAACCTGGTCTGCCATGTGAACAGATTTGTGAGCAAGTTGCAGAGCAGCAGCTCCCATGCCTGACATGAGATCAGGCTGAACCCAGCCCCCATACTGATGTTCTCACAGGGAACAAGCTGAGCCTCACAGTTGATACCAATGTTCTAGTGTGAGATCAAGTGGGGCCACCTGGGTCAACAACCAAAGAAGATACAAAAGGACAGCAGCATTGACTTTGTGCCAATGCCCTCTTGGTCTTGCCACAGTCTGTCCTGTTGGCAGTACGTATCCTCTCTTTTGTTTTCAAAGCACCCTTTTCTCCTTGAGCACATTTTTTGTGCTTCTTCTCCTTCTCTTCTCATTTTTCCCCTAAATAAATGTTTATCATTCACATTCACTGTTCCATCTGGTTCATTGAATGGGACAATAAGAACCTGAAAAGCTCTGCTGGCCCCAGCAGCACCTAGTAACAATACTGTTGTTCTTTGTGTACAGTTCCAGGATCTGAAGGAGATGAAATTGCAGATGAAATTCTGAGTCTCAGAAGTTTTCATCACCACCTACATTGTCTAGGGTTTCCCAAACAACGTTTCTTCAGTAAGAAACCCCTGTTCTGTAGCTAACAAATACAGTTGGACTCTGTATTTGGTCATGGTGTTAAAATGGTTATTCTGAAAGAACACACAGTTCTCCTTCCTGAATTGTTGAAGTTAGCTCACATAATCCATGGTATGCCAGTTGAGTGGCTGTATTGTTTAGAAACTGCTCAGCTACAAAGCTTTCACTAACCAGCTGAGTCTTGTGTGACTGCTTATAAGGGATTAACTTCTCAATGAGTACACTATAGCTCCAGTTACCAACAGGTTTTATGAGGCCATTAATCTGAGGATCCACTAGCCACCCATGATACAAAGGAATATCAAGAAGATCAAATACTGGGCATTCAGTTTATATTCAAACACTTGAACCAATAAATCTGTGTCTCCACATCTCTCTGAGGCAGGTAACATAGTGCTGAAAACAGAAGTTCTATAACCACACTGGGTTTGGCCCCTGATTCTACCTCTTGCCTGCTTTCCAGCCTTAGGGAACTTTTTTTAACCTTGGTCAGAGTTCTTTATTAAACAGGCATTTATTTACTGTTCCATGACTAGTTAACAATCAGATTATACAACAAAAGAGATTAGCTTGAAAAAGTGAATAAAGAATACAGAATGAGGAATGACAAATTTGGGTGGGATTTTTTTGTTTGTGTTTTTCCTTAACAGGCATGGCTTTTAAAATCTAAAATAGTAAGTCATCCTCATATAGAGAGGCCCCCACATACTACAAGGTTTTGGCAAAAATATTGAACAATTTTCTAAAATGTGGCTGAAGTTACAGTTCACATACTTTAATTTCTTAGATATACATTATCCTTAGGGAATTTCTTACCCTGTGTGTGCTTTCTTCCCCAAAATGAATTATTCTGTGCAAAGCACTTTATGCCTTTCTATTAGGGCTGGAACAAGTACCCAAGCTGAGTGCCAGATGATTCAACACAGCAGGATCAAGGTCCTCGGCTTAGGAAAGTCTGTGATGGCACCACTCCAAGGTCAGGATTGAACAGATGCAGTTTGTTGCCCTTCTTTGAGTCACAGAAATAGGTTGAGAGGCAGGTCCTGATAGCTTCAATTTTCAGACTCCAATATAGCCTTGACTTTGCCTCAATTTATGTGTTTGAGATGACTCACCTATCCCATCTGCTGGATCAGGATCTTTGGTTGTGGCAAGTGATTTGCATGGCTTTGCAGGCAAGATGCTGATTTCTCACTGTTTATTTATTTATCTGTATGATGTTTGAACCCATGCCTTTGCACATGGTAGGCAAGCACTGTGCCTCTGAGCTACACCCCTAGCCCCAGTTTCCCACTTTAAATAAAAGAGAAAGAAAGAGAGAGGCTGGAAGATATAGACACATTCATTCCCATATGGGGTGATTGTGGCCTCATCCCTGCTGGGGGTAGGAAGGATGCAGACTCACAGTGATGATGGAGATGGAACTGAAACATGACAGCCTGGCAGACCTCCACCAACTGGACCCACTCTGCATACCTGGAGCTCAGAGTCTGCAGAAAGGAGGATGAGCAGGAAAAGAAAGAAGGATGGAGGAAGGAGGAAGGGGAGGGAGAAAGAGGGAGAGAGTTGCAAGAGGCAGGAAAAGCATATGACAGTGAGAAACATAGACCATAAGGGCCAAGGAGAAAAGTCTCCAGCTCACAAAGACAGGAATCCAAGAGGCAACCTCTCCTGGCTGTGTCATGATGTCACCAGATCACAACTTATTGCCTTTCTTCACCTGTTCCACCCCTGCTTCTGTGTCTCACAAATTCTTATCTTTCTCATCTGCTGTGGCTGCTTCTTTTAACATCTCTGTTTCTATGGCGGTCCTCAAAGAGGAGAGGTGAAGGAAAAAGACACCATCATCTGCAGGCAACAAATAGCATGCACACATGCCCATACCCTCGCCCATGCCCACGCACAAATAGGACATGAACATGTAGACTCACACACAAAAGCACACACTATCCTCACCACACAAACAAAAAAGCATGGCATCTCTTGGTCAAGGTGAAGTCACAGTGAGCAGACCCATTTTCCCATAGAAACAACAATAAAAAGGAAAAGATATGCATAAAAATGGTCTGTAGGAAACTGGACATCAGTTTGCAATAAAGGGCAATAATCTCTGAAAGGTGGGAAATGAGAGAGATACCCTGCAGTGGCATCAGCTGATGGCCCTAGGAGGATTTCCAGGCTGCAGTGCAAGAAGCAAGAAGCACATGGGGGCCTAGTGTTAATCCCTGAACCAAGGAGAATGGGTGTATCTGAGGGGACAAAAATGACTGGAATTGACAGGACAGAGGAGAGGTTCAGAACCGCACATAGAGGGAATTTGTGAACTCTTCAGATGGTCCTCTTGTAATGTGCTGCTCAATTCTGCTCATTGCATGTGTGTGAGGAAATGACCTTCAGGTATGATATGAATCATTTGAAAGAACTACAGGAAATAGCAAAGCATGGTGGTGCACAGCTGTCCTCCTAGCACTCAGGAGGCTGAGGCAGGAGGATCACTGCCAGTTCAATACAAGCCTGGGCAGCAGTGAGGTTGAGGATAGGTTGGGATAAATAGAACCTTTAACAACAGCAACAGCTACAGAAGTAGCACCACCACCACCACAACAACAACCAATGGCAGCAACAACAACCAATGACAGCAACAACAATTACAGGACATAGTGTCAATTGAACATATAGGGCAAAGGAAAAATGCCTGTTCTTATCAGCCAGACTGAAAAAGGTTTACAATTCATGCACTGTTGGGACTCAGAAAAGTCTTACCTAGTGGTGAAGAATAGTTAGTGGCAGACTCAACACTTTCCAAAACTCACAGCAAAAATATTACAAACAAGGCCTGAGGTAATGTTTCCCAAATAACATATTTGCATTTCAGAATGAATTTCAATACTATTCATATGAATACAAATATTCAGCCATTTAAGAAGCTTTAACTCACAATATCTGAAATTGAAGTAAAAATTATCCTGCAAAGATGCAGAGAAATATGACCCAGAATGAAGAGGAAAAATATCAGTCAAACCCAAGACAGAAGTTAGAATTAACAGAGTAACACATTAAAACTGCTCTGATAACTAAATTCCATATGTTCAAAGAGTTAAGTAGAGATATGGAAGATTGGAATGAGAGGCACATCAAATTTCTAGAGCTGAAAACTCCTAGAGCATTTAAGATGGAAAGTGCACTAGATAGGATTCATGGTAATTTGAATATTGATGGAGAAAAGCACAGTGAACTTGTAGTCATAGTGATAGAAGCTATTCAAAGTAAAGCACAGAGAAAACAGAGAATTAAGGTAAAATAAATAGAGCACCAGTGAGCCTTGTCACATCAAGTGGTCTCCTGGATGAGCAATTGGAGTTTCTGAGAGACAACAGGGATTCATGAGGACAGAAAAATACAACACAGAAAATACAGAAAAATACCTTAGTCCCCAAATGGTTCTGTTTGCAAATAGTTTGTTTCACAAACAAAAGCAGTCAGCAAAAATTTGTTCACTTTCGCAAACTCTGCATTGGGTAACACACACAATCATGTCAATCTTCCCACACAAACACAAACACAGCCATTTTCCCATAAGTCATAAAACCATTTAAAAAAATTAAGTTCATAAACCAAGGATCCAGTGTTTTTGAAGAAATAAATGCTGAAAAATTGCCCATTTAATGAAATTATAAACACATAGACAAAAATATCAAGCAATAATAAAAAGAATCATGAAAAGAAAAACAAAAAACTACAAATTACTCAAAATAAATATGAAAAGCAAAATTTTAAATGTAGATCAAGAAAAAAAGACACAGTGTGTAAAGAGGAATAAAGATAAAGATAATATTAGATTTCCTATCAGAAAGAGTATAAGAAAAAGCAGTGGAACACTATTTTTAAAATAATGAAATTCCATGCTGGGCATGATGGTGCATGCCTGTAATCCAAACATTCAGGAGGCTGAGGCAGAAGAATTGCAGTGATTTCCTGGGATACATAATGAGTTCAAGGCCAGCTTGAACTACATAGTAAGACTGTGTCTCAAAAACAAAAAGTAAAAAACAAAAAAACACACAACAAAAAAAGAAATGAAAATCCCCTAAAAACCCCATGTAACTCCCCAAAAAACTAAAAAGAAAAAGAAAGAAATTACAAAACTTCAGACCTAGAATTCTTTGCACAGCAATATTTTTTTTTGCTTAAATTTTTATTGGAATATTTTAGGTGTACAATACATTTACATTTATCATTGGATGTTGTACCTGTACATGATGTATCTTGGTTCTTATTTTTTTCCCATTACATATGTGCCCTTCACCCCTCCACTCTTCCCTATTTACATACTTCGTTTCCATTTTTTTTCTTTTCTCATAATTTTTCCTTCCCATTCTTTCCTTTCCCCTTCTCCTCCCACCACCCCTACCCCTTTGGACCTTTTCCTATTTCAAAGTATCAATTATTAGTTATTAATCCTTTTAATCCTTATTTACACTCTCAGTTTCTCACGCTAAAGAAACTATTTGATATTTACACATGTGTGTCTTATTTATTTCACTTAAGAGCATGGCCTCAAAATGCATCCATTTAGCTATAAATGACTCAAGTTTCTTGTTCTTTATGGCTGAGTAGTACTCCATTTTATAAAAATCCCCACCTTCTTTATCCAGGTTCCAGCTGATGGGCACTTGGGCTGTTTCCAAGCTTTAGCTATTACAAACTGTGCTGCAATAAACATGGGTGCACATATATCTCTGTGGTATGATTCTTTTAATTCTTTTGGGTAAATACCCAGCAGGGGAATAGCTGAGTCAAATGGGACCTCCAGCCCTAGTAGCCACAGCAATTAGAAAAGAGAAAGAAATAAAAGGAATAACAATAGAAAAGGAAGAAGTTAAACTGTCATTATTTGCTGATGATATACTTTATATAGGAATAATTTTTTTACAAAGAGAAACCAGAGAGGTTTTTTCTACTTTTGGCACCAGGTATTGAACTCAGGACCTTCACACTGAGCCTTCCCAAGTCTTTCATAAATTTCTTTAAAAATTTTTGAGATATGTTCTTCCTAAATTGCCCAGACTCAGCTTGCACTTGTGGTTTTCCTATCTCACCCTCCCAGTATGCTGGGTCTACAGAGAAGTGTTATCACATCCAGCTGAAATATCTTTTGATATATAAAAATTTATTAAAAATTAATTACTCAGGTAAGTGTGGTGGTGTACATCTCTAATCCCAGCACTCTGGGAGTCTAAATCAGGAAGATTACAAATTTAAGCCAAACCTGGGTAGTTGCTGCAAAAAAAGTATATGTATGCAATGTGTGCATTTACACAACATATTAAAGATGTAGAAGACATATTAAGGAAGTTCCTTAAGGCAGAAGGAACAAGATGGAAATCTGGGTCTACACAAAAGAATGAAGATTGGAAATGGAAACTATATGAGTAAATGCACAAGATTTTCTGCTGTTGTTACCTAAACCTCTATAAAGATACCTAATTGATAAAACAAAAAGGGTAACAATATTTTGTTAGGTTTATACCATATATAGAAATAAAGTATTTGGTAACAAAGGTCTAAAGTCCTAGGATATAGTGTAGTCAGGTCCTTGTATGTCATGTGAAATGGTATAATATCACTTGAAAACAGGCTGTGATAAGTTAAACATTCATACTATGAACCTGAAAGTAACCACAAAAAGAACAAATTAGTAAACCAGTAAAGGAGGTAAATTAAAGATGTACTATGCACCCTAAGGCAATCACAGAGATAACAAAACAAGGTCACTTAGTAAGCCAAGTGACAACGTGGAATAATGACAGAAATTTAAGCCAAAAAAACGTAGGAAAAGAAGAAAAGTGAAGAACAAATGAGACAATAAGTTGTGTTTAGTTTTGTGCTAGATAACATCTATAATAATATTAGTTGCAACTCATCAAAATATTCAAATTACTTATTGCTTAGTAAAGCTCTTAAAAGTCTGGAAAATAAGCTGGGATTTGTGGCACTCATCTATATTCCCAGCACTCTTAGAAATTGAGACATCAGGATTTCCAGTTTGAGCCCACCCTGGGCATTTCAACCACTTAGTAAGAACTTGTCTAAAAAAAATTAGAAAAATACCTGGAGATATATCTCAGTGTGAGGGGGGCTAGATTGAATTCCTAGTACCAAAATAACAACAAGTAGCAAGCTGAGGCATCAGGATTCCAAGTTTGAGGCCAGCCTGGGCAACTCAACCACTTAGTTAAAATTTGTCTTCAAAAAAATAAAAGAAAAACATTAGAAAAAGAGTTGGAGGTATATCTCAGTGTGAAGGGCCTAGATTAAATTCCTAGTACCAAAATAACAATAAGTAGCAAAGGCTGATCAGATCCTCAGCTACCTTTTGGAGGGAATGATGAAAAATAAAAGAAATACAGACAATTTTCAAGACATAAAGGGGGAATGGGAGGAGACCTGCCTCTAGTGGACAGATTTGAATAAAACTTCATGTTTGCCCCACTTTTATTAGCAGTGAGAAGTACAGAGGGAATGGTAGCACGTGTGCCATGGAATAACAACTGTACAGAATGGGTAGATAAGGATTAAGTTAATGAAAAATCAGATTTTCTCTACAGCAAAATGGCTGTATATTGACAACTGTCCTCAGGAGATGCTGTCTTGCCTCAGGAGTGTCTGGTTAGCCACATTCCAACCATAGCCAGAGGACATGTGGACTTCCACATACTTCCCTGGGCCCCAGGCAGAGTAACACAGCCTGGAGACTGTGAGATGTGAGTTACAGAGCATGGCCCCCAACAAACAACAACAACAACAACAGTAATAATACAAGCCCATTTTCAGATATAAAAAGAAGTACATCTGATGTAGACAGAAGCTACCATAGGGACTGATGTTGAACAAATTCTTGTACCCTTAACCTGTTACTCATTAAAAGCACAACTTACATTTTCTTCTTGGGTGATCAAGGACCTAAAAGAAGTTTTGCTGAAATTACCGACCTTAATTTTGTACCTTGACTTAGGAAAATTGTCTTACATGTTTAATATGTTCTCTGGTCTATTAGTCTGATTTTCAATCTGTATACAAGATAACTAACTTTGTAAGGTCTTATAAATAAATGAATTTGATGCTGGGAAAATAAAATGGGGGTGTGGGGATGGGGGAAAAGAAGGAAAATGCAATGTGTTATGTACATGCACCAACCCCTACAGTGAATGTAATCATTATGTACTGCAAATGTGTACTACTAAAAGTTAAAAAGAAAACCCACAAGAACTTGCTGACTCTTTGTTTGGACCTACAGATGCCTAGTAGCTATCTAAACACAAAAGCAGCTTGACCTTTATTTTTGTGTCCTTTAATACCTTAAACTTTGGACATATGTATATTATTCACTTAGAGAAGTTGGCAGAACAAGATTTATGAGCCCTAGATTTACATAGCCTATCATCTCATCCCCTTCAAATAAGAAGACATGAAGACAGAGTAAAGTAATTCTCAGGATTCACAAGGAAATCTCATTGCCAGTTTTTACAATGTCTAGTTTCAGAACTTTCCTCCTTGGAGTGGTGCCTAGAAGTCTCCATCTATTATTCTGAGCGAATTTTGACACACACCACAGGAAACACAGATTGTCAAATGACTGAAACCACCACAAACAGAGATGATCATTTCATAGGAAGAGAACAGCTCCTTAAGCCATGAAAATTCCTCCAGAGATGGGAAACCAGGACTGAGATCACAGTCAAGCAGAGTCCAGCTTGTAGCACTGCACAAGACTGGTCTCTGTTCTTTTGTGGGCTGGGCACTCTGATCCTCTTTATCAGAGTGTGCCCCCTGAAGCTACTATTCAGGCCAGACTCCTTTCCATGGATAGCTTTTGCCTTTTTCTTCATACTGTTGCCTTACTTTAAATTTCCATTATCACTAAAACAATGATCCATGATAGTCAGTGGCATCTTTCTGTTGCTCAGTTGTGAGGGGCTTCTGGAGCCTGGCTGCTGTGAGATTTGTCCAGAACCTGAAATTTACTGAGCACTCACAATATTTTGACACTGTTCAGGCGTGATTCCCCATCTGGGATGTGAGCCCTTAGGTTAGTATTCCCATAATTTTTCTTCTCCCCCCACTTTAAATTCCTTTGGGATACCAAGGTGTCTGTGGGGACTTTACTAATTTGGAAAGACAGGGCACTAGAAGTTGACCTGCTTTGTTGTTGCTTCAACCTGCTTGATGGTTGGAGGGGTATAGATAAAGTAACACATTTTCCCCTCCCCTTGACACCTTTATTGCTTTGGTTCCTGTGACATCAGGGAGTAATTTGATAGGAATTGTAACTAATGGGGACTTGGAGATCCAGTTACTGTCTTGGTTAGTTGTTAGCTAGCTCCAGTCATTGACTTGAAGAGATATTGGTTTTTTCCTAAAAAAGTGGATTGGTGACAGATTTTTGTGTTGGGTAGGGTGTCCAAAGAGGTGGTGAGCCAATCCCACTGCCAAGGAGGAGACTCACTGGCTACCATTTCACCACTCTCAGGGCAGAGAAGGTGAGCCAATCTCGGGGCCCAGGAGGAGGCTCCCTGGCTGCCATTCCACCACTCCCAGGGCAGAGAAGGTAAGCCACTCCCAGGGCCCAGAAGGAGGCTCCCTGGCTGCCAGTCCACCACTCCCAGGGCAGAGAAGGTGAGCCAATCCCAGGACCCAGGAAGAGGCTCCCTGGCTGCCAGTCCACCATTCCCAGGGCAGAGGAAGTGAGCCAATCCCAGGGCCCAGGAGGAGGCTCACTGGCTGCCATTCCACCAATTCCAGGGCAAAAAAGGTGAGCCAATCTCAGGGCCCAGGAGGAGGTTCCCTGGCTGCCATTCCACCACTCCCAGGGCAGAGAAGGTGAGCCAATCCCAGCGCACAGGAGGAGGCTTCCTGGCTGCCATTTCACTGCTACCAGGGCACAGGAGGTGAGCCACGCAGGCAGCAACAGCACCCCCCCCCGTTGAAATGAGAAGAAATGTAAACAAGCCTCAAAACCAGACTTCCAGTTCACCTACAGGCAACCACAAAAGTAGATGAGATGGAGCGATCTGATACTCAACCACCTGGACTCCCAGAACTGGCAACAAAAGAGGATCTGGAAAAAAATGAAATCAGAAATAATTTCTCAGATAACAGCAGAGATTGTGACCATAGTGCAAGACATGATTAATAAATCTAGAGAGAAAACAGATAAAGCATTAGAAAAGCAGAGGAACATGATAGAATCCCAAAATAGGAAACAAATGGAATCCATAAAACAGATACAAACAGATTTCCAGGAGATTAAAAACTCCATTGAAAGTGTACACAGCAGAATAAGCCAATGTGAAGACAGAATTTAAGATATAGAAGAGAAGATTGAAATGAATGACCAGGAAAAGAAAAATTTCTTTAAAATTGTAAGGGACCACGAGAAATCAATCCAGCAGCTGCTAGACAATGCAAAGAAGAATAACATAAGACTGATTGGAGTCAACAAAGAAACAGGAGAGAGTGCAGATGACCTAAAAATAATGTTCACAGAAGTGATGGCAAAAAGCTTCCCAAGCAGGAGGAAAGAACTTGACATACAGATAAGTGAGGCATATAGAACTCCAACTAACCTTGATAAAGAAAAAACTACACATACGCATATAATAGTTAGGATTCCAGAAACCCAACAGAAGAACAAAATTCTATAAGCAGTGAGAGAAAAGAAACAAATCATATACAAAGGAAAGCCCATCAGAATCACAGCAGACTTCTCAATGCAAACCCTCAAGGCAAGAAGAGCTTGGAATGATGTATTCCCAGCCCTAAAGGAAAACAGCCTCCAACCCAGATTGATGTACCCTGAAAAACTATCTTTCAAAATTGATGGAGAAATAAGATACTTTCATAATAAAGAGCACCGTAGAAACTTCATGAATGCCAAACCAGCATTCCAAAAAATTTTAGACAATATCCTGGGAAAAGACAATGAGGATCACAACCCCAGGAAGCCCAGCAGAATGAATCCATTGGGCATGACAAATTAAATCCAAAGGGGGAGAATCCAACAAAAAGAAAAAGTCATGGCAAGGCTTTTAAAAATTTTAAGTTCATCTCCCTAATGAGTGTATAATTCAATCTTGTTTCTGTACTGATTAGTATTTTTCTGATTCTGGTGTTGCACACCTTTCCTTGTGCTATACTGGCTATTTATCATCTTCTTGTGTCTACTTTTTAATTGAGTTGTCTATTAATGAACTGTACGAGTACTTTATATATTCTGATCATAGGCTATATGCATTGTAAATATGGTCTGTTTAGGGACTGCTTTTCATTTTAACTATGTCATTTAAAGTTCTAAATTTTGATGGAATGCCATTTATCAATATTTTTCTTTTATACATCGTGTTTTTTGCATCCTAGAAAGTTCATGCCTATGCTAAATTCATAATCATTTTCCCATATAACTTATTCTTAAAGTTTTATAGTTTTAGTCTTTCATGTTTAGGTTCATAGATCCTTTCAAGTTATTGTTATGTATGGAAATAAAGGGTTGGAGTTAACTTTTTATATATGGATACCAGGGATCCTAGTGCCATATGCTAAAAACACTCTTTTCCTCTGCATTTGAATTAGTTTATATTCTATAAAATGTTAATGTTAAATAATCTTTCAAAACTCAGTGGACCATATATGTGTGGTTCGATTTCTAGATTCTCTGTTTATTCCAATGATGTATATGTCTTTCCTTACACCAACACTGCCTTGATTACTGTAGATTACTTCCTCTAAAGAGAAGAAGTCTTAAAATTAGGTACTAAACGTCTTTCAACACTGTTTTTTTTCTTTTTCTTTTTAATTTTCTAGGTCCTTTGTACACCTACATAACTTTTAAATTTCAAAATCCAATTCTTCATTTATAGCAAGTATACATAGACCTGAATTTTTATATATACCTTGTGTTTTCTAATCCTGCTAAATTCAAATACAAGTTCTAGGAGTTCCTAGAGATTTCTTAGTATATTCTCTGTAGATGATCATTTCATCTACATGTAAAGATTTTGCTTCTATTTTGCCAATACTATCTTTATGATGTCATTTTCTTGCCAGACTATTTTGGTGTAGGCCTATGTTTCAAAGTTTAATGGGCAGATGAAGAGTAGGCATATCTGCCCTTGCTCTCCACCTTAGGGAGAAAGCATTACATCTTCTCCATTCATATAAGGCATTTTTGCTGGAAGTATGGAGCATATGTCTTTGATCTGTTGAGAAGATTCTGTTCTACTTCTAGTCTCCTGATAGCTTTAACCATGAACAACTGTAGAATTCAGTCCAATACTTTTTCTCCAACTGGTGACATGATCACATGGCTTTTTCCTTTCCTCTCTTAAAATGATGACATTTGGGGGTGGATCTTCCAATGCTGAGCCAACGTCATCCCAATAAAAAAACCAATTTCTCCATTTTGCCAGATCTCACTTCTAATAGTTTGTTTTGTTAAACAAATTTCTTGAACAGATTTGTTAAACAAATCTGTTCCACTGGTCCTCACGTCTGTTTCTTTGCCAGTACCATGCTGTTTTATCACAGTATCTTTGTAGTATAGTTTCAAGTTGGGGACTGTGATACCCCCTGCCATGTCTCTGTTACCTAGAATTGCTTTTGCTATTCTGGGTCTGCTCTTGTTCCAAATGAATTTTTGGATTGTTTTCTCAAGGTCCATGAAGTATGTTGTTGGGATTTCACTTGGGATTGCATTGAATCTATATAGCAGTTTTGAAAGTATGGCCATTTTCACAATATTGATCCCTCCCACCCAGGAACAGGGGATGTCCTTCCATTTTCTGACATCATCTTCAATCTCTCTTTTCAGAGTGCCATAGTTTTCAGAGAAGAGGTCTTTGATTTCTTTCCTTAGCTTGATTCCTAAGTATTTCAGTTTTTGGATGTTATTGTGAAAGGAATTGTTTGCCTTATTTCTATCTCAGTGAGTCTGTTGTTTGTGTAGAGGAAAGCTATTGATTTTTGTGTATTGACCTTATATCCAGCTACTTGACTGAATTTGGTTATTAAATCTAGAAGACTATTGGGTGAGCTCTTGGGGTCTTCTATTTAAAGTATCATGTCATCCACAAATAATGACAATTTGACTTCTTCATTTCCCATCTTTACTCCTTTTATTTCTTTCTCTTGTGTAATTGCCATGCCAAATGTTTCCAAAACTATATTGAACAGGAGTGGTGATAGTGGACATCCATGTCTTGTTCCTGATTTTAATGTGAAGTATTTCAGTTTTTGACCATTTAGTATGATATTGGCTATTGGTTTTTCAAAGATAGATTGGATCAGATTGAGGTACAGACCATCTATTTGGATTGTATGTAGGGTTTTTTTGTCATAAATGCGTGTTGGATTTTGTCAAACGCTTTTTCTGCATCTATTAAGATGATCATATAGTTTTTTTCCTTGGCTCTATTGATATAGTGTATTACATTGATTGATTTGTGTATGTTAAACCTTTCCTGCCTCCCTGAGATGAATCCCACTTGATCAGAGTGCATGATCTTCTTGATGATCTTCTCCATTCTATTTGCCAGTGCCTTAGTAAGGATTTTTGCATCTATGTTCATTAGTGAGATTGGCCTATATTCTCTTTTTTTGGTTGGGTCTTTCTCTGCTTTGGGGATCAAGGTGATGCTTGCTTCCAGGAACGAATTTGGGCATATTGCTTCCCTTTCGATTTTGCTGAAGAGTTTAAATATTAGTGCAGTAGTTCCTCTCTAAATATCTTGTAGAATTCAGTGGTGAAGCCATCAGTACTGGGGCTTTTCTTGTTTGGTAAATTTTTAATTACATTTTCAATTTCATTGATTGATATTGGGTTGTTTAGAATTTTTATGTCTTCTTTGTTCAACTTTGGTAATTCATATGTGTCTAGGAATCTGTCCATTTCTTCTGTGTTTTCCATCTTATTGGCATTTAGGTTCTGGACTTAGGTATTGATGATCCTCTGGATTTCTGCTGGGTCTGTTGTAATTTCACCTTTCTCATTCCTAATTGCATGGATTTGGGCCTTTTCTTTCCTTTTTCTGATAAGGTTGGCTAAGGGTTTGTCAAATTTGTTTATTCTTTCGAACAACCAACTCTTGGCTTCATTGATTTTTGTATCATTTTCTTAGTCTCCATTGCATTGATTTCTGCACTGATCTTTATAATTTCCTCCTTTCTATGGGCTTTGGGTTTATCCTTCTCTTCTTTTTCTATAAGGTTGAGGTTCAGTATCAGGTTGTTTGATTGGAC
Source organism: Heterocephalus glaber (assembly GCF_053883595.1). Classification (NCBI taxonomy): domain Eukaryota; kingdom Metazoa; phylum Chordata; class Mammalia; order Rodentia; family Bathyergidae; genus Heterocephalus; species Heterocephalus glaber. The sequence goes on from NW_028258178.1 coordinate 105,956, forward strand.
TAGCTCTATTTTCCTATTATGAGTATTCACTGCTATGAATTTCCCTTGTAAAACTACTTTTATTGTGTCCCATAGATTCTGATATGCTGTACTGTCATTGTCATTTATTTGAAGGAACTGTATGGTTTCTTCTTTAATTTCCTCTGTGACCCATTGGTTATTCAGAAGTGTGTTGTTCAATTTCTATGTGTTTATGAAGTTTTTGCAGTTTCTTTTGCTATTGATCTCCATTTTCATCACACTATGGTCTGATAATATCCAGGGGGTAACTTTCATTCCTTTGCACTTACCTAAATATGTTTAATGAGCAAGTATGTGGTCTATTTTTGAGAAAGACCAGTGTGAAGCTGAAAAGAATGTGTATTCTGATTTTCTGGGTTGAAATACTCTGTAAACATGTTAAGTTCATTTGTTTGAGTTTGATTGAGTTCTAGTATTTTGTTGCTTGTTTTTTGTTTAGTTAATCTATCTATTTGTGACAGTAGGGTGTTGAGGTCCCCCACTACTATTGTATTAGTGCTTATATGGTTTTTCATGTCTGCTAGTATTTGCTTTGTATAGTTGGGTGCACTAGTGTTTGGTGCATAGATATTTATGATTGTCATCTCTTCCTCTTGGTCTGTTCCCTTTACAAGGATGTAGTGTTCTTCTTTGCCTCTCTTAATCAGTGTTGGTTTGAAATCCACTTCGTCTGCAATGAGGATAGCTACCCCTGCTTTTTTTCAGGTTCCTGTCCCATGGAGTATTGTTTTCCACCCTTTAACTTTCAGTCTATGAGTTTATTTTTCAATTAAGTGTGTTTCTTGTATGCAGCATATTGTTGGATCTTGCTTCTTGACCTATTCTTCCATTCTATTTCTTTTTATTGGTGAGTTGATACCATTAACATTGATGGTTATAACTGATATGTATTGAGTTATCATTGTCATGACTTTTTCTTTTTGTTTGATTATCCCCCTTTGCTTTTAATTTCTTGTCATGCTTGGTGAATTCATTCTGCTGGGCTTCCTGCAGTTGTGATCATCATTATCTTTTCCTAAGATTTTGTCTAAAATTTTTTGGAGTGCTGGTTTGGTATTCATGAAGTTCCTAAAATGCTCTTTGTCATGAAAGTACCTTATTTCAAAATCAATTTTGAAAGATAGTTTTGCAGGGTACATCAATCTGGGTTGGAGGTTGCTTTCCTTTAGGGCTTGAAATACATTACTCCAATCTCTTTTTGCCTTAAGGGTTTGCACTGAGAAGTCTGCTGTGATTCTGATGGGCTTTTCCTTTGTATGTGATTTGTTTCTTTTCTCTCACTGCTTGTAGAACTTTGTTCTCCTGTTGAGTTTCTGGAACCTTAACAATTATATGCCTATGTGTAGATTTTTTTTATCAAGGCTAGCTGGAGTCCTATATGCCTCACTTATCTGTATGTCAAGTTCTTTTCCCCTGCTTGGGAAGTTTTCTGCCATTACTTCTCTGAACAGGTTTTTTATATCATTTTCACTCTCTCCTGTTTTTCGTTGACTCCAGTCTTATGTTATTCTTCTTTACATCATCTAGCAGCTTCTGGATTGATTTCTCATGGTCCCTTACAATTTTAAGGAATTTTTTCTTTTCCTGGTCACTAATTGCAATCTTCTCTTCTATATCTTCAATTCTGTCTTCACATTGGCTCATTCTGCTGTGTAGACTTTCAATGGAGTTTTTAATCTTCTGGAAATCTGTTTGTATCTGTTTTATGGATTCCATTTGTTTCCTATGTTGGGTTTCTGTCATGTTCCTCAGCTCCTCTATTTTTTTAATCTGTGTCCTCTCTAGATTTATTAATCCTGTCTTGCACTATGGTCACAATCTCTGCTGTTATCTGAGAAATTATTTCTGATTTCATTTCTTTCCATATCCTTTTTCTTTGCTAGTTCAGGGAGTCCAGGTGGTTGAATATCAGAATGTTCCATCTCATTTCCCTTAGGATTGCTGTAGGTAATCTGGAAGTCTGGTTCTAAGGCTTGTTTATGTGTCTTCTCATTTCCATGGGCCGGGGGTGCTGCTGGAGCCCCTGTGGCTCTCCTCCTCTGTTCTCAGAGCTGTGGCATGCCTTCCCAGAAGCCTCCTCTGTGCTCTCTTCTATTATCTTTATCCAGTTTTAGGATTAGCACAATGTTGATTTCTTAAAATGTGAGGAGAGGTGTTTCTTCTTTTTTCTGTTTTAAATGTTTGATAAAATTTATCAGTTAAAATGTATATGACCTTGTTGTTGTCATATAGGTAGGTTTTCAATCTAGAAATATACTTCCTTTAATAGGTGCTATTCAAATTTTATATTTCCTCCAGAGTTAGTTTCATTAACTTGTCTTCCAAAGTACTTCTTAGAAGGTGTCAAACTTATTTTAAAAAAGATTTTTGTAATATGCTTTCTATATCCTTTTAAATTCTGTAAAATCTGTGGTAATGTCTCCTACATCTTGATATTGTAATTTTAAAAATATATAATTGATTTTGTGTAATGGGAAGAAAAGGTCTAAAGGAGCAGTGGAAGTGGGAGGGGTAGTGGAAAGGAAAGAAGGGAAAAGAAAAAATATGAGAAAAGGAAAAAAATGGAAATAAAGTCTTTGCAAATAGGGAAGGGTGGAGGGAGTGAAGGCAGGGCAAGGGAAGGGGAAAAAATAAGAACCACAGTACTCATGCAATGGTACAAATCCCAGTGATGAATGTAACTGTTTTTTATACCTAATACATACCAATAAACAATGGGGGGAAATGTTCCACCATAACCTTGCTGTTGGGTTAATGCCTTAGTTTAGTTATTATAAGCAGGTAGTTAGAAAATCCTAAGATAGGATCAGATGGAAGAGTTAAGCAAGCAGCCAGTTAAGCAAGCAGGTGGTTGAGCTGAAAAGTGCAAAACAAAATGAAACAGCACACCCAGATTAAGAGATAATTCAAGCAGCTAAGTGAAGCTTATAGAGAAGAAGATAAATATAAGCACAAAGGATAAAAGGTTGACATGAGAATACAAAGATAAAGACTCTTCCCTCTTGACAGATGACTCTTAGCCAGAATATGGTAAATTAGGTTTTAACAGCTCCTTCCTATCTTTGGACTTGGAGAAAACAGATAGATATGCAACATGACCAGTTTTCTTTTTTAATTTTTTTGAATTCAAGCCCCTTCCCATGCTTTGCTTATGAACATAAGAAAAGGACAGAGATATCTAATTGGATTTTTGGCTTGTAATTCCCTTACAATAGACCTCTATGATGAGTTTCTTCTTATTTCTAATAAACTTGTATAACATCTTTCTTTAGTTTGTGGCTTCATTCTTCATTGTTTACAGAAGCACAGCTGAGTTTCATATTGTCATTATGGTAACATATCTGGAGGTTCCACTGACCACTGAGATTAATAGGAGGTCAATCCCAAATGGAAGTTTTATTATCCTTTCTTTTCAAAATATATTCTTGCTAAACTTGTTTCCATTTAGGAGATAGAGATTTGTGCTGTTTTTTATCTGATAACCTTATGGCCTTATGTCTCTTCTGTCATTTCCCTGGTGGTAGAGTAGATTTGGGCAACAACATGCCTCAACAAAAATGCAAGACTTCTTCAGCCTCTTAGAGGTGACTAGTGCAGCTGTTGCTCTATAATCTAGGACAGATTTCACTGGAGAAGTCTGGTGTGATCCCCACTCCACACAGGTGGAAGGGAATGCCTCAGTTTCCTTTCCTGTTTGTTTCTCCACTGGTGAGGGAGCAATTTTATATTTTAATGTTCTTGGTCTTTTCAGTCTGAGGAGAATGCTGGCTCTTGGGTGGAGTACTTCATTAACTCACCAAAATCAAAATGAAGATAACCCTCTTTCACTCCTAAGGACTCAACTCTATCCTTCTCCTGCCACTCTTTCTCTTTTCTTCTTCACCTTTGAAGAATGTGCTGGACTCATTTTATTGAGTTCCACTAGACTGATTCTCTGAAGAGAGTCCATAGCTGCTGAACTCCAGCCCTGCCTCTTTGTAGGCTTTTTGTATTAGTTGTCTGGAAAAAAATTGCTGACTGCCATCTGCCCTATATCAATCCTTCTCACCTCACAGCAGCAGCCAGACTCAATCTTCACCCTTTCTCTTCTAATGGCAGTTAGCTCAGTTTAGTCATCAGAAGTAGACAGTTAGAAAAGGCTAAGATATGAACAAGTTAAGCAAGGAGCAACTTAAGCTTAAAAATATAAAAGAAAATGAAACACCCCACCCAGGGTAAGAGCTAATTCAAGCAGTTGAAACAAGCTTACAGATACAAATGTAAACACAAGAACAAATTATAAAAGGTTAGGATGTGAATAGAGAGACAAAGACCCTTCAATCCAAAAAATGACTGTCATTGAGTATATGCTGTTAGGATTTAACAGCTCTTTTGTGTCTATATATCTGAATAAAACAGATATACAAGATAACCAATTTTCTTTTTGAACTCTTTTGTATTCAAGCTCCTTCCTGTGCCTTGCTTGTGTACATAAGATCAGAGAACCCTAATTGGATTTTCTGCTCAGAATCTTACTGTAATAGCCCTCTATTATGATTTTTCTCTTATCATTTCCAATGAAACTCTCACATCTTCCTCCTTTGGTTCATGATTTTATTTTTCATCTTTGTGGAGTCATGTGGTCACTTCATATAAAAATAACAGTAACACTAGGATGACTTTTGGCAATCTAGGGAAAATTTGAGGAAGAAAATTTAAAGAAAAAGTACTTGAATTTCTATTTTAATATGGCCTGGCCTCAGTATGACAAGGAGAATCAGGAGAGGGGTCCCCTCCCAAAAGGGGTCCCTCAGTTATGTAATACATTGTTACAGCTAGATTTGTTTTGTAAGAGGGAAGGTAAATGGGGATGAAGCCCCTTATGTACAGGTGTTTATTACCATATACTAATATAAGGGGATTTTTTTCCAGCACTCGTGATTGAAAAAAGAGTTTTCACACTGAGGTATACCCCAAGCTGTCAAAATTTTAAAAAAAAATTTAGTACATGTTTGCAGTACATGTTTATATTTCCTGTGTTGGTTGAGTACATGTACATAATACAGCTTAGCTTTCTCATTTATCCTCTTTCCCTTCCCACCCTACTTCTCCATCCCTCCATCTCTTGATTCCCTTCCCATTTGTGAAAGATTTTGGGTGTTTCATATATGAGGAACCATGCAATACTGAAGCTTCTGTGTCTGATTTATTTCACTTAACATTATGGTCTCAAGGTCTACAGTTGACTCAAGTTTATCTTTCTTTGTGGCAAAGTAGTACTATATTATGTGTAAATACCATATTTTCTTTTTCCATTTATCTGTTCATGGACATATAGACTGGTTCCCTAATTTAGCTCTTATGAAGTGTGATGCTATAAATATAGGTATGCATGTATCACTTGTTTTTTGTTTTGAGACAGAGTCTTCTTAAGTTACTAAATTGCCCAGGCTAGGCTTGACCTTGTTAACATTCCGTCTCAGCTTTCCAGAATCCTGAGACTACAGGTGTGTGCCACCATTTCTGGAGTGGTGAGGATAGGAAGAACATCTACCAGGTTTTGTATCCTTCCCTCACACCAAAGAATAATCAGATAGCCTGGGTGATCCCATTTTAAATCTTCCCTCTTCAGGTAGGGGCCCAGAATGGCCTTGAGGCCTGTTCAGTTCACTGAGAGCTCTGTAGAATCTAGGAGATCATTACTGACTATCAGACCTCCTCTTCCTCTCCAGTTGGTGGACAGACAGTCCTCTGAAAACTCCTTTATTCTAGCTGGTTTTGCTAAAGTGCCTAGAATTCTAGCACTGCATAGCAGATCACAGTCATATCCTTCTGTTCCTATCCTATAGCCCCTTCTGCCAGAATGAGGCAGGAGATGAGGGTGTGGCCAACTGTCTGAGTGAGTAGGTATGGCCTGTCAATCAGGGAGAAGCAGGACACTTGTGCAGAGTGTAGTTCTGAGATGGAGTAAGCCAGGGAACATCTTCAGGTCACAAAGTCAGAGACCATATGCAGAAGGAGAAACCTTGATCCATATCTGCCACTTTAGACAAAAATCGTCTCTCAAAAGGCCTAGATGAAACCTCAAATTATAAAATTACTATATTAAGACACAGGATGAAATCTTTGGTCTTAGGTTTGGCAAAGATGTTCAGGTTTGATATTAAAACCCTAAGCCATGGAAATAATGATGTTAAATTTCATCAAAATAAAAACAAATTTTTGCCCCTTAAAATACACTAGTAAAAACAAAAAGACAACCTAGAGGCTTGGGCAAAACATCTGAAGATTATATATCTGAAAAAGTACTTGAATTTTTACTATATAAAGAATGCTTTAAACACAATATTAATTGAAACCAACAATTCAACTTAAAAATAGATAAATAAAAGATTTAACCAGACTCTCCAGTCAAGAAGACAAACATAGTCATATCTGGCTTTAAGATAGTGAAGATTAGTCCCAGATATTCAGCTTAGTGGTTCCACTGCCTGCCTCATAAGCACAAGCACCAGAGTTCAATCCCCAGTACTAAAAAAAAAAAAAAAAAAAAAAAAGATAATGACGTTTTGGAGCACATGGATTTGGTGCCTTGCCTACTGCTCCCTACCAGCTCCAAGCCCACTCTATATTATGTTTTCTCTGAATACAGGAAAGCAAATGTGCTGACCTACCTATCAGCTGACTTGGTCATAGTTGACAAGGTCAGTGCCCTAGAAGACAGAAGGTGAGTGTGAAGGGTCAGCAGCTACAAGAAAACCCCATGGCTATTTTACACTGAAAAATAGCATGAGGTTTTACCCCAAAAGTGTCTCCCTTCACACAGCAGGCTAGAGTTGGAGAAAAAGCCCAGTGTAGCACCGTCATATTTGAGAGGATGGAGACAGAAGCTTTTTTGGCAATGGGTTAATTTTTTAAGACTGAGTGACTATAGAACAACTTTACTTCAGGGTTTCTGGTGTTATCCTACCACGGTGACTGGGTTAGAGATACCAAAAACAGACAGTTGTGGAGAGGGTGTGGGCTAGACATAGTTCCATGAGAAGTTTAAATTCAGGCCAGCAAGGACATGGAGCCCTGCCCTCTGTGGTGAGAATTGAGGCCAACAACAGGAAAAGATGGGCTGGGTGTGCTGGGTGGGCAGGGTTCCTATGGATCACTCAGCTGCACTCAGGGGGTGGCCACTTTAACCCCCGGAGTCTTTTTATCCCTGTCATTTGGAGTGTGTGCTTCCCTCTCAGGGACTCTAGGCACTTTTTCTCTACTTCTGTCTCTAGATTATAGTCCCTTGTTTATCTTTGAATTTTTGTCTTTGGTTTCTTCCTTTTTCTGCCTTTGCCTCTCACCATATCTTTTCTTTTTTTTTCTCAGAGGGGTTAGGATTAAACATTTTTACTTTTTATTATACCAGTACAGTTTAGATAACATAATGATAACATTCATCATAGGGAATTTGTACCTGCATGTGATGTACCTTGCTTATTCTTTTCTTCCCATTCCACTCCCCTTCCTTTGACTCCCTCCCCTCTTTATCTACATGAGACTTGTTCCCATTTTTTCTCTTCCATTCTTTTTATTTCTTGACCCTTTTTTCTTTTTCCCCTTATCTTTTTTTTTGCTTAAATTCTTTTATTGGTACATTTTAGATATACAATATGTTTACATTTATCATTAGGTGCTTATACCTGTACATGATGTATCTTGGTTCTTATTTTTTCCCCATTACCTCTGTGCCCTTCACTCCTTCCACCCTTCCATATTTACATAGACTTTGTTTCCATTTTTTTCTTTTCTCATAATTTTTCCTTTCCCTTCTATCCTTTCCCCTTCCACTCCCTCTTCCCTGACCCCTTTTGAATATTATATCTTGATATTATGCTGAGTATTTTTGCAATTATACCATATTTACCAGAGGGACCCTAAATTTTCTTCTGAAATCCTTAATTTGGACCTAGATTTTTATGAACTTTTCCACTGAAAAACATAATGCACATATGTGAATTGTTTCCAAACCCACATAAAAGTTTTCCAATAGCTAAATTCAGTATCAACTTTTAAAGATAGAATTAAATTTAATTAAAAGTTTGATTGAGCAGGGCATGGTGTGTATATCTGTAATCCCAGCACTTAGGAGACAGATTCGACAGGAGCACCATGACTTTGAGGACAGCCTGAACTACATAGTGCAACCCAGTCTCAAAACAAAACAGAACAAAACAAAGAACACACACACACACACACAGACACACACATACACACAGACACACACACCAAAAAGTTCCATTGGTTAATCACATGTGTTTTATGGCCACATGTGGCCATTGGTTAGTGCATTGGACAAATATCTCTCTGACCCAATGTGTGACCTTAGGTGAGACTCTCAACTTCTCTGATCTTCACACTCTCTATTAGAAAATGGGGAAGGATAATAACACCTCATTCAATGTGTGAGAACTCTGTGTAAAGTACTTCATTCCTCTCCACCAGGAAGTCTCAGGCCGGAATGAAGACCCATTCTCAGTGTCAGATGACTCAGTACAGCAGGAGCCAAGTCCTGAGATAAGGGAGGTCTGTGATGACATCACTCCAAGGTCAGAAAAGTGCAGGTTCCACCACTAAAAGATTGTGTTTCTCTGTCCCCTCCTCTTGGATCAATGGAGTATAACTCAATTGTCCAGATCAGAGTCCTGGGTTCAGCAAGAACTTGCTTAACATGGCAACAATGAAGCTGTCCCATATCCTCCCATACCTTACCTCATTCCTTTTAAAGAGAGGGAGGTGTCTTTGAAAGAGAGAGTTCAAAAAATAAGAGAGAGATCAAACCTGGTGTGGTGGGACACACTGGTAATCCCACCACTTTGGGAGGTGAGGCAAGAGGATTGGAAATTCAAACCCAGCCTGGGCATCTTTGTGACCTAATAAGACCCTGTAGCAAAAGAAGAGATAAAAAATGGCTGAGGATATAGCTTATTGGGAAGTCTCTGGATTCAAACCCTAGTATAAAAACAGTAAATAAAAATGTTGAAATGCAGGCCAGACCAATACAGATGAACATGGGAACTGTCATTCTAGAATGTGCCAAATCTAGACTGCTCCACCCAGGAGCCCTGTAGGTGTGGGCTCACAGTGAATGTAGAGTCAGATCAGAGCTCAGTGGACCTCAATAAAATTGGCCCCTATTTTCTGTGATTTAAATGTCCTCTCCAAAGCTCATGTTGACTTTTAATTGCATTGGTACAGTTTTAAGAGATTGCAACTATGGTGGTACCTTGGTTCACAAACTTAATTTGTTTTATGATTTGGGGAAAGATGGCCACATTTGTGTTTGTGTGGGAAAGATAGTCATAACTGTATTTTTCATCTGATGCAGAGTTTGATAACAAAAACAAAATTTGGCTAAACACTTCTGTTTGTGAGCCAAACTGTTTGCAAACAAAAGTTTTGGGAACTGGGGTATCACTATACCCAATCTATCTGTAGCATTTCCTCCTTGTCTATGGGGAGTACATTCCAAGACCCTCAGTCTAATGCTGAAACTTTAGAGAGTACTGAACCCTGTATGTACTATGTTTTTTCATATATATTATATATATATATATATATCACTGTACAATAAAGTTTAGCTTATAAGTTAGACACATCAAGAGATTAATGAAAATTACTTAAAATAGAACAGTTATGTCATTATAATGTACTAAGTTATATGAATGTAGTCTCTCAAAATCTCTTGTTGTATTGTGGTTTCCCTCTTCTCCTTGTGATAACATGTGATGATGCAACACCTATGTGATCTGATGCGGTGAGGTGAATGATATAGAAATTGTGATGCAACTTTGGGCTCTTATTGACATGAAAGTACAACAGAAAGAGGATTGTCTGCCTTGGGTGATCCCAGATTATTGAGCCATGAGGATGTTGATGGTTATACATTAAGAGCAGACAATGTTGCTGGTTGAGGATCCGTGATAGTTGAAAGATTTTTTATTTGAAAATTCTTTTGGAAAAACATTGCAATCAAAAGTTGTCTCCTTCAAAGTATAACTGCAGATACTGGCATCATTTGGAGACTCCCTGGTGGCTTTAATGCTGCATTCCATTAGGATCATATTCCATAATTTTATCCTTTAAGACCTGTGTATTTTGTAACACTTCAAATTTCAGTAATGTCCCTATTGTTGGTTTCACTTCTGTTTCTTCTTTGTCTTCCTCTTCCTCTGTAGTTGATTTAACAATTTTCCAAGTCATATTTTGTCGGCACTTCTTGATGGCCTTCAATATGTCCTTCTACTTCTTCATCAAGCATGTGGACAAATCCTTCTCAAATGAATTTTGATTCATTATCAATTACCTAGCCTCTGGTATTCTCTTATACCAGAAAACAGAATAAGACATGAAGGGTTTCAGGGCCTAAAGAGAAAACAGATACATTGGTCAGAGAGAGAAAGAGGGAGAGAGGTGGGGGGTTCCTGCATCATGTAGATATCCACAGGGCTGGTGAGAACCACCCAGAACAAATGGGAGCAACTGAAAACCAAGAGGACCCACTCCCCTTCTACTGTTGGGACTCACCACCCATGAATCTCTTTCCCACATTCTGTTTTCTCATCATTCCCATCTGTGGCTGTCAGAGAAGGGTGTGAGTGGGAAACTGTAGAGGTGGACACTAGACTTCTGCAGGCCTCACAAAGACTGGCTGCCAGATGCACACATACACCAGAACAAGTGCAGCCAGCACATCCAGACTCATCAGCAGGTGGGGAAGTCCCTACTACCTCCACTACTCAAATGCAAACATACCTTCACGTGTGAAAGCAAATCAATACACAGATGCTCCCACATGTGCAAGAATGTACACAGGAGCACACCTGGACTGATTCATAGATACACATAACATCATAACACTGACATATACAATAGCCCCTCATACATGAAAAATATACAAGTATACATAGCCTCAAGCATGCCTGGAAAGACTAAACTAAGAAGACAAAAGACACTCACAATATTGACAACACATGCACCCCAGCACACAGATGCATAGTCTTGTGCACCCTGTCATCTCTTTCACAGTATCCCTGCCAATGTCTAAGGAGGGGCTAAAGTGCTGGGATTGAGTAGGTTACTGAGTTGCCAAACAGGAAGGATGGGCATCATGGTAACTCTCTTCTAAGATCACACTCCTGGATAAAGATGAAAGAGGAGGTGGGGCATAAATGTAGTTGCATAACTGGGTGAGGACACAGGCTGAGGATAAATGGTTCAGTTCCAGGCTGCAGAGGCATTAATGGCAGTCAGACGAGGACCATGGAGCTCAGCATCCTCTTACTCCTCACCCTCCTCATGGGCCTCTTGGTTCTCCTGTTCAGGGGCCACCCAAAGGCCCATGGCCACCTCCCACCAGGCCCCCGTCCTCTCCCCTTCCTGGGGAACCTTCTACAAATGAACAGAAAAGGCCTGCTCAAATCCGTCCTGCAGGTGAGACACAAATGGACAGGGCCCAAGGTGGGCTGCAAGAGCAAAGTCTCCTTTCTGGTTCAGGGTGGGTGGGGAAGATCAGTGTGTAATGGATGTAGTCCTGATTCCTCGAGGATGGTGGTCAGATTGCCACAGGTGTCCTGCCTCTGATGGCACTGTGTGGGGCAGGGTCCTTGGGGGGGGGGCAGATGAAAGGGCATACAGAACTGTCTGAGTGTGAGCAGCAAGTGTAGATTTCATTCTCCTCGGCCCCATCCTGGGTGTCTGCCCAGAAAAGAGAAAAAAAGGGTGATGGTACCAGTCATAAAGGTTTTGCTTCTGTCAGCAGAGAGAACAAAGATTGGCCTGAGTCAATTCAAGGACAAAACGGAAAAGGGAGAAAACATAGGCAGCAAGGAGTGCTTACCAGGGAGGGGAGAGGAAGGGAAAGTAAACAGGATCAAGATGTGATGTGTAAGTACACCAGTTCCCCATGATGAACACATTTATGCTGTATCAGAAATATAGTGATAAGGCCAAGTGTGGTGCTGTACACCTGTAATCCCAGCACTTGGAAAGCTGAGTCAGGAGGATCCCCTTGAGTTTGTGGCCAGCCGGATTACCATGTCTCCAAAATGAAATACTAATAAAAATGGGTAAAATATTGATTTTTTTCATTTATAGAATTAAAAATTCTAACAGTAAATGCTAATACAAACTTACATTAGTAAATTCTATTAAAAATTCTAATGACTAGGACCAGGATTTACCTCAGTGTTTCCACTGCCTGCCTTGCAAATGCAAGGTCCAGAGTTCAATTCCTGCTACCAAACAAACAGAAATTCTAATGAATAACAAAGTCATTGATAGAATATAATCAGGCTCCTTCATTGCATGGTAAATATTCAGGATGAAAGTTTTTATTATAGTTGAGCAATTTCTGATCACAATAGAGGTATACAATGCAAAAAAGGGGGAGGTCTTATAAATTATAAACAGAATCCAGAAATTACTTGGTTTTGTGCCATTGCTTTATACACATGGTTTCAGGATCTACTTTTATCGTGTGTTTATTTGCAGTAGTGGAGATGGAACCCTTGCCCTCTGCCCTGAGCTACACCGCCAACCCTTTTGCATTTTCAGATAGGTTCCTGTTACATTGCCTAGGCTGGCCTTCAGTTTGCAATTTATGTGTCTCACCCCTGAGAGTGGTCAGGATTGCAGGGCTCCACTACCAGACCAGACTAACCATTTACCTAACTATTAATAATCCATCAGCATTAACTGCAGTGGGAGAGCTGGAGCACTGACAGCAACACCCAGCTCCTCATCCTTCCTGCTGTGGAGACCACCCTCTGGGAATTCTAGGCTTCGTAGCCCTTTGTTATCAACAGGTTTTTTTCCTGATCAACGATCAATTTATTGATAATATTCTTTTTATTTTTATTTTTGTGTGTGTGTCAGGAATGATTCTGTGGACAGAATTCTCTGTCATAGTAAACAGAAGAGAAGAAATAAGAGTTTTTTTAAAATTCATTAAGTTTAGTGGTATATTTTACATATGCATTATGAGTACATTCATCATTGGGAATTTGTACCTGTACAAGATATATCTTAAGATCATTTGAAGGCCCAGAAAAGGTTGATATAAGAGGTACTTGGACCCTTAAACACTGGGAGAGTGACAAAGACTGTGGAGATGAAACTATTCTCGATGGGTGTTGGGGTAAAGGTGAGGAAGGAGGCCCAGGTGAATGGGAGAGCATGGTACACACAACAGAGAGGACACAGGCACTGCACTGTGGTACCAACATGAAGAATTGGCTGAAGTGAAGGGGTGCAGTAAGCAATAAAGTGGTCCACCTGGGTAGGCAAAATAGAGTCTCTTGGCAACTTACCCTATTTTCTGTTGCTATGAAAACATAACTGAGGCTGGGACATGATAAAGTAAAATGGTTTAGTTAGCTCACAGTTTTAGAGGCAGACAGTTCAAGACCATCAGTGCTAATTTTCCAGCCTCTGGTGACAGCTTCCTTAGCTGTGTCACCTCATGGTAGAAGAGGAGATAGGGAACCTGCATAATGTAAAAGGCTCCAAACATGTGAGGTGGCACTGCTTTGTAACAACCTGGTTTCTCAAGAACTAGCTCTTTCTGAAAGACCAGCATTAACCCATTCTAAGAGTGTTGCCCACATGATCTCATTACCTTCCTATAGGCCCCTCCTTACAAAGGGTCCACGTCCTCTCAATACGGCCACATAGGGGACCAGGCCCTCAACATATAAACCCATGGAGGACACACTCAAAGCATTTCCAAATTGTATACATGAAACAGGCAAGAAGAGAAGGAAACTGATCCAGATAGAAGACTGAATGCTAAGCTTGATCTCCTGAAACAACCAGCATGGATCTCTCTGGCACATCGTGTGTGAAGTCTGGAGCTTGGCTCACATATAGGTTCTGCTGGCCACCTCAGCTTCTTGAGGTCAGCTCAACTCCAAGCTGCTTGACTCACCAGTCTGGGGTGTGCAGACCTGCGTCTCAGAATACTCTCTGGAGGCTTTAGTTTGTGGCTCAGGAAGCCTAGGCCTGCTCTCCCAGGTAGCTGTGGTGTCTGGAAGGTGGCTGTGTGAACTTTTGTCCAAATGTGGGTGTTACCAAGGTTAAGGACACAGCAACAGTCAAAGGTCTGGAAGCTTGCTGTAGAGTTGCCAGTGCAAGTGCATTAGAAGCCTGAAGTAACTGGAGACTGATTTCCAAAGGCAATGGAGAAGACTGGAGCTCTCCTGAAACAGGGACCCTTCTTTCTTCTTTCCCGTTTTAGTTTGCCCAGGCTATAAGGCTATTGGTTGATGCTACCACATCTAGCGTGGGTCTTGCCCACTCAGTTTGCTGGCCTACATCTCAGTCATACACAGACACACCCAGAACTATGCTTTCTTAATCTGCTAGGCAGTTCCTACTCAAGTCAACTGGCAGATATACCACAGTCAATGGTCGTAAGTAGTATGAAACTCAGTTGTTCAAGGGCAGAAGAAGACAGACAGCCTATAGTGTCTAACAACTCTTCACATTTGGATTTTACAATCGACTTTCTACAATTTCAAAATAAAGCTTTAAAGTTTCTTGTCATGCTGTAGGTTGACCATACAATGAAATGAGAGGTTTTTGAGGTGTAGTTATGGTTCTGGGTATTTTTCAGGTTAGAAGAATATAAATAATTTCAGACCAAGGGTAGTTTTTTGACTCTTGTGAATTAAAGATGGCAATAAATTCTTTGAAAAAATAGTTTGCAGTCATATTAACAATTTTATGGATTAAAATGCCATTCTTTGGGGATTATTTCAGCTTCATTATGAAACTCAATTTTGGCCATAAAACACTTGTTGGTAAAGTGGTGTCTTATGTAGTCCTTTTTTGATGAGGAGGTGGATCTTTCTTAACTTTGAAATTTTATTTTTTTAAACTGGGTGTGGTGGTGCACTCCTATAATCTCAGCCTTTGGGAGGCTGAGTCAGGAGGCTTGCTGCAAATCTGAGGCCACCCTGGGCTACATAGTGAGTTCAAGGCCAATCTGAATTACAATAGAGCCCAGGTCTCAAAAAGCTGCAATACAAAAGCAAAAACAAAATAAAAAAGCAAACAAAAAATCCCCCACAACCAAATAAACCAAAAAACAAAACTTTATTTTTTGATGTTTCTGCCCTTCCTTTTGCTTTTCCTTTGGCTTCTCTGGTTCATCTATTCTCTCACAGAGAATCTGGGTTTGTAATGCAGGCTCCTTGAACTCACTATGTAGCCCAGGTTGTCCTCAAATTCACAGTGATTCTCCTGTCCCAGCCTCTCAAGTACTGGATACAGGTGTGCAGCACCACGCACAGCATTGCCCCATTGTCCATTCTTCCTTGCAGCAAACGTTTCGGTTTTCTTGTGGGAAAGGCTTGGGGCAAAGTGAGATCCTTTATGGACTGTCCCTTGGTTAGTGTTCAGCCCCACTGTCTCACTGGTGAGGTTTCTTAGATGTCCAGGTAAGAATCATTTCTCCTGAGAAGTCATTTGTGATCCTCAGATAAGGTCAGGTGCCCACTATATGCTGTGTTTTTTAAAACAAGGTCTCGCTATGTAGCCCAGGCTGGGCTTGAATTCCTGACAATGTCCAGGCCCCCATGACCTTGGCCCTCCAGGTTCCAAGGACTACATGAAAAAGAAACTATGATCTTTGTAAATTACCCACTCTTGGGCATTTTGTTATATCAGCATGAAATGGACAGATGGTGCAACTCAACACCAGAAGATAGTAACTCACAGGTAGCCTAACAGGGAGAAGGGAAGCTGAGCTCCAGCAGCTGTAGGTCTGGAGGTCTCTTTGTCTCCACAGTCCTTCTAGAGGAAAGCCACTTAGTAATCTGAAGACACTAAAATTTCTGAGAGTTTGATTAAAATTGTGGGCCACCTCCGCTCCAAATAGCCACACGTGTTTTTTCATAAAATACTGCAGCTATACATACCCCCTAGGGCTCTTTCATGGGTTCTCCAAGGAGCTTTTAGGTATCCACAATCTGCCATTTGATTGATTGCACAATGGGCTGGGGGACAAAACTATATTTGTGTCATGATGGAAAGCTCTGGGGTGGGTGACACCACTACTTTTGTATTCCTTGATAAGCTTCCAAATCCTTTTAGTGTTACAGGCTTATAGTTTGCTCCTCTGTAGGATGGTGACAATAAGAACATGTGACTCTTCTTTTTATTTTTTTAATTTTTTTTTGTTTTTTTTATTTTATTTTATTTTATTTTTTAAGAACATGTGACTCTTAAGGTTGCTGTGAGGATTAAATGAGACATTGTGTGGAAGTGCTACTTTGATCCACTCATTCCTTTGTTCACCAATTCAGTAATAATTTACTGGACACTTTCTATGTGCTGAGGAATTTTCTAGGCATTGATGATATGGCATCTTGGACAAGGCATATATGATGACTACGCTTACAGATATTCTACTGGGAGAGACAGATAAGCAAGAAATAAACAGAAGCAGTGATGTTAGATAGACAAAACCTATGGTTAAAATAAAGCAGCATGATATTTTAGAAAGTAGTGGGAGCCATTTTAGACTGAGGGATCAAGGAAAGACTTTGTCTTGCTTTGCTTTTGATGAGAGACCCTGAAATATGCAGGTGGCTCGCAGCACAGAGAACAGTTGTTGTTGAAAGAACCTGAACAGGAAAAAGCCTGGGAACAGTGTGGAGGCTGGATCAGAGTGAGCCAAGGGGGAGGTGGGGGGAGAAAACAGAGAAGAGATGGGGCCACGTAATGTAGGACTTTGTGGACCATAGGGAAGACATTGATCTCATTCTCAATGACATGGGAGCAATGGAGGGCTTGGAGAGGTTAGGGAAATTGAGCAATTTACATTTTGATAGGATTCCTATGACAATGAGGATGGTAAAACCATTTTAAATGGTATGAAAATGGAAGGAGGGAAATCAGTGAGAAGGCTTTGCAGAGATCAATGCAAGACATTTTAATAGTAGATGTCACCATTTTACTAATTTTTAGCCAAGTTGTTTTGAAATGGGACAACATCCCACCAAATACACAACTCAGTGAACAACATACTCATGTCCTTGACATGTTGCAGATGAAGTGACAACAGGGATGGTCCCCAGAAACCCCTTCCATCCCCTTCTAGTCACTGCCCTTCTGCTATTCTGACACCATAGTTTGGTTTTTAAATTTTTAAAATGTATATTAGTACATATTTCCAGTACACAGTTTATCATGGGGGCCTGGTATATGTGTATAACAATTCTTAATTCTTTTTACATCCCTTTCCGCTGTCCTTCTCTCTATTGGTCCTCTTTCCATGGGTTACTTTCATCTATATTTGAACTTTATCTGAAAGAAGTGAATATAAACCAAACTTGTTTTCATGTCAAGTTTCTTCCACTCAACATGATGGCTGTGAATTTCATCTAGATTATTGCTTAGAGCTCTAGTGGGCTCCTTTTCATTGTTGCAAAATAATGCCATTGTGTGAAATTTTAACTATTCCACATGTTGATGATCATTTTACTCAGAAGGTTTATATTAATATTCTGGTTGACTTTGGGGGATTTTTTTTTTGGTGAACTAGTACACATTTTTATTGAGCAATTATTTGGTGGTAAAGTTGCTGAGTATGCCTTTGTTTAGTTTCGATAAATGCACCTGGCTTTGTATATCAGTGGTTTTACCTCAGCTTTGAATTGAAAATACATGAAAAAATTATGCTTCTATTGAATATGTACAACTTCCTTGCCATTATATTTTGAAAAATACAGTACAACTTCTTATATAGCTTTCCCATTGTATCAGATACAAGTAATCTAGAGATGGCTTGAAGTATACAGAATGAAGGATATAGGTTATGTGCAAATATTACCAAGGATTTTGGTAACCAAGGTAGCCCTGAGATCCACTCCTCACAGATGCCGAATGCTGACTTTTCTGTCTATCCATTTCTCAAGGGGCTGTACCAATCAGATTTTTCAAATTTCTTGATGAGAGCTAGAGGGCCATTACTTTCACTTCCCCTCTACCAAGAGGGTGAGTCAGAGATGTTCTCCCAGCAAATTATTTAGGATCAGAATGCAGGTGGAATATAGGGCACAAGGATTCTTTGGGTTGGGTGAGGTACCAGGGAGATGTGCACCAAATCAAGGGTATGGGTTAAGATGAGATTAGCAATATTTAAACAGCTGTACTGCTTAGGGCCCAACCACTAGAAGCAGAGCCTGGCTGGGTCCTGATTAACACTTTAGTTGCTGCATCTTGGGAAGGAAGTAAGGGAACTGAGGATCGACCAAGGTCCTTGGGGTGGCATTTAATTACCTATGTGTATTTAAGCATTTTAATGATTTAACAACCAGTGAGAATGCTGACTAATAGGAACCCTGGCATGGGTATGCTTCGCAGGTCCGAAAAAAATATGGCGATGTCTTCACTTTGTACCTGGGACCGAGGCCCGTGGTCATGCTTTGTGGGACAGACACCATACGGGAGGCCCTGGTGGACCAAGCTGAGGCTTTCTCTGGCCGGGGGAGAATTGCTTCCATAGATGCTGTCTTCCAGGGACAAAGTGAGGATCTCAAAGGCATTGGGATGGGGTGAAATCGAGGATGGGGCGTGGAGAAGTTCAGTGTGAGAAGGAAAAGAAAGGTGAGGAGGGATCCCACCTCCGTGAACTTCCCCTGCCTTCCTTGACTCCCCTACAACCACTAGGTTTTAACTCGGCCAGTGCAGAACACTGGAAGGTCCTTCGGAGATTCACTTTGGCCACCATGAGGGACTTTGGGATGGGAAAGCGGAGCGTGGAGGAGCGGATTCAGGAGGAGGCTCAGTGTTTGGTGGAGGAGCTACGGAAATCCCAGGGTGAGTCCTGAGGGGTGGTGTGAGTAGGAAAGAAAGGCAAACATACAGAGAGAAGGGCCGGGTGCATAGCAACAGAAACACAGAGAGGTATGAATGGGCAGAGAAAGGTAGAAATAGAGACAGACAGTGATAGGGACAGAAAGAGATGGAATAGAAATGAACAGAGACAAGCAGCAGAGCAACACAGATAGCCAGGGAAGGAGCTGTGAGGTTTACAATGTCCAAGAACAACTCAGAGAAAGAGGCTGAGTGAATGATGCTATTCATTTGGGTCCTCAGAAATCAATTCATGGTTAATTGTATGCATCAAAAGCAAAGAAAAGCCTCCTGTAAAAGAAATCAAAGGGAAAAACCAAGAACAGCAGACATGAAAATGATGAACTGTGTTTTCCTTCCCTCAGTGAAGTGCTGATGAGCAGGCAGTGAGCAAAGAGGCCAGTGGGCCCTCTGCTCTTGGGGAGAATTTTCAGTTCCTTTTGGATCCTCTGCCACAGGGATGTAGAGGTGACTGTGCTCTGTGGTCAGCATCCTTTCTTTCATATCTGGTCTTCATCATGTTTGGGGAGTCTGAAGCTGGTGAGAGCAATAGGGACAGAGAGACTGAAAAGAAAGATGGAGGGAAGTGAGGTGACATGGACACAGAGATGGGGAAAGAGGAGGAGACTGATATAGAGTGAGAAAAAGGAAGTAAAAGAGAGACGAGACAGTGGTAGAGACTCAGAATGGCAGAAAAAAAATAAAGGCAGAGAGAAAGTGAGACAGAAAATTAGAGACAGACGGGCAATACACTGGGCAAGGTCTGCAAAGGAATGACAGGAGACAGACAGGTGAGACCCAGAAACAGAGAGATGATGGGAAGGAGAGAGAGAGGAGAGAAGAGAGACACCTATCCAATGTTCTAGGGCTCAGAGCCTCTGTCCCTCTCATCCAAGCCCTGGAGGAGGGAAAAGAGGTGAAAGGGAGTGAGAGGTAGGAATGAAGTGATGAAGTGATCAGGGCTTTTAAATTTGCACATGCTATTGATTGGATACTGCTGCACCCCTCTGCCCTGGGGATTAATTTTATTCCCTTACAGAGTTGGAGCTGGGGCCCAGGGTGAGATGTAGAGTAAGGACCAACTGCCCTGGCTCTGTCTCTGGGCTTCCTGGTCTGAATCCTGGCCCCAGTAATGAGTACCTGTGTCACCTTGGTCAAATCATTTAACAATTAATCATTCATCCCATCTGTAACATGGAGGTCATAATAAAATGATGTCTTCCTTACAATGTTGTAGAGGAAATTAAGTTAAAATAACACATGAATTGCATAGAATACAGCCTGGCACATAGTCAGGCCACTGAATCTCAGTGTTTATTGCTGTTCTTATCTTTTATTACTGAGCCATGGTAGTCACTGCGGGCAGCAGCCAAACTCTCCCCAGGCTCTTGAGTCTGTCCTGTGAACTGCTGCTTTTCCCCCCAGGAGGTCTTGTGGACCCCTTGTTCTTCTTCCGGCCTGCCACTGCCAATATCATCTGCTCCATTGTCTTTGGAAAACGCTTTGACTACAAAGACCAACAGTTCCTGAGGCTGATGGACCTGATCTATCAGACCTTTGCACTCATGAGCTCCTTTTCCAGCCTGGTAAGGGGAGGAAGCAAGAGGGTGGCATGAGGGGAGCCCCCAGGGCAACTGAGAATGATGGTCTGCTTTGGGGAGGCCCAGAAATATTCATAGGGGTGGAAGAAGGGTAGAGACAGCACAGAAGGACAGGAACCCTGAGAACCAAAATGTGGAAAAGTGAACAAGGACCAAGAATCTGAGAAAAAGCAAGGGGAGTGAAATGGGTGCAGAAATAAAGTGGGACAGAGAAAGAAAACGAAGGCTTGGGGAAGAGAGAAGGGAGGAAAAGAGAGAAGACAGAGAAATGAAAATAAAGGATAGAGGTAGATTTTGGGAGACAAAACACTGTGTGTGTGTATTTGTGTGTGTTTGTGTGTGTGTGTGTCATCTGTATGAAAGAGCCTGAGAGATGCAAACTTAGAGGCTAAAGAGAAGGAGGGATAGTGATTTCTGAAGTGGTTTGGGGGCTCAGGACAGCGTCCTAGCTCTTTGATCTGCTAACTGAGCCCCAGGTTGGCCTCACTGCCCTTTCCTTCTTGCAGGTGTTTGAGCTCTACTCCAGCATCCTGAAACACTTTCCTGGCACACACAGAGAAATCTACAAAAATTTCCAGGAAATCCTCACTTTCATTGGCCACAGTGTGGAGAAACATCAGGAAACCCTGGACCCCAGTGCACCCAGAGACTTCATCGATGCCTACCTGCTCCGCATGGAGAAAGTGAGATCTGGGGAGGGAAAGGGGCAGGAGGGGAGGAGGGAGAGGTGAACAGAATGGAAGCAAAGAAGTGGAGAGTAAAAGAAGGGAAAGAAGAAAAGAGGACAGGGAGGAGAGAATTGGGAAGGGAAGAGAGGAGAAGCTGAAGCTAAAGGAAGATGAAGTGGAAGGAAGGAGAAGGTAAGAAGGAAAGACTGAAGTGAGGATGGAAAGAGAGGGGGCAAGGACTGACAGAGAGAGAAAGTCAATGCAAAAGACCAAAAAGTAATAAGAGAAAAGACCCCCAGAGGCAGAGATAGAATGGGGAGACCAAAAGTGACCAACAAGCCAAAGAGATGAAGAGAGGTGCAAACAGAGCCACGTGGAATAAAGAAAAGCTGAGGGTGGGAAAACAGAGGGCTGTGGGAGAAGCCAAGGACAAAGATGTGCAAAGCAGCCAGATACCTGAGCCTCAGAAATATAGGGCGGGTGCTCAGAGGGACAGGTGACCCTTCCTGCACCAAGGCTTTGGTCTTCCCTGACCCTCTCCTCTCTCTGTGCTCTGGATCTAGGACAAGTCTGACCCCCACACTGAGTTCCACCACAGGAACCTCGTCCTGACCTCTCTTTCACTTTTCATTGCTGGCACAGAGACCACCAGCACAACTCTCCACTATGGCTTCCTGTTTCTGCTCAAATATCCCCATGTCACTGGTGAGTGAGGGATAGCCAGTTGGGAAGGTCTTGTGATCCCCTTTTGTCCTGCAGAGGTGGGTTGGAGGACCTTATGGATGAGAGGCAACACTGGCCAATTATACCAGGAACTCTACAGGCTTTGGACTAGCTCCCAACTAAGCCAGTCCTGGGGATATACAGGTGAATGAAAAATCTGTTGACCTGTTTTTCCACTGCTTTTTCCCATTACACTTAAAAATTAAACCATTCATCCACCCTTCCATCTGTTTATTAATTCACCTGTATAATTACTGATCCTTTTATGTATTATTCATCTAAGAATATGTAGTTTCATTCATTTATTTCAATTAATTGATTCATGAGCTGATCCTTGGAACACTGTAGTTCACTGAATTAGTTGACATGGATTCAATGGCTCATTGAATTATTGTTCATTGGCTCATTTAATAATCCATCTACTGCTGAACTACGTATTTTCCTTCATCAGCTGCCTTTCAATTTATGCTTCATTCATCCATCACTCCTTCATTTATTCAGTTAATGACTCATTTAATCCATGTCTAATTTATTTATCATTTAAGCCTTCCATCCATTTATTTATTTATTCATACCTTCACTACTTCATTCATTAATACATTCCTCTATAAATCTAGTATTCATGTGATTATCCACTAGTGGAGTCTACTGATTTTTTTATGAACCATTTATTAATATGTTTCTCAATCTATGTATGATTGATATATTAAATACACACATTCATTCACTGGTTTGCTCATATTCATGCATCAAACTTTCGATTTAAGGTATGATTCATTGATTGATAGACTCATTTTATCATCCAATTTTTCATGGATTAACGTATTGACTTATTCCATTGTTATAATCTTTAGGATCTAGCAGTGACCCACTTGCATGCATAATAAATAGTGCATTTCTTTTTCATTTTAAAGGAGGAGTTTTGGAGATCTTAATATAAAATTCCATGCAAAATTGTGGGATGTGTCTGTGTGTGTGTGTGTTAGTGTGTGTGTGTAGCTGTCAATGTGGAGAGATAACTTAAAACATTCATTAGATTTTAAAGAGCGAGCATTCTTGTTGATTTTTCCCTCTTTCCCCAACCACAGCTGATTGCTTCAAGGGTATGAATGGCATAACTCCTTTCTGTTAGGTTTCTCTGGCTGGTTGGTCCAAAGAAAATAAGGTCATTGCTGAAGTGCTTTTGTGACGTGGGTCCATTGTTCCCTTTCTGTGCAGAGAGGGTCCACAAGGAAATTGAACAGGTGATTGGCTCACACCGCCAGCCATCCTTGGATGACAGAAACAAAATGCCATACACCGAGGCAGTCATCTATGAGATTCAGAGATTTGCAGACCTCTCACCCATGGGTGTGCCCCGCACAGTCACCAAAGACACTCACTTCCGAGGATTCATCATCCCCAAGGTGAGCCTAGCTGGGCTCCCACATCTTTGTGTGAGCCTTTTTGGTTTTCTAAACCCCCATCTCATCCTTTTGTTGGTTTCTCAATAGGGAAAGCTTGTTTCAGTTTTGTTTTGCTTTATCTACTTATTTATGTTTCGGCATGTGGAGGCCAGGGAATAGCAATACCTTTTAATCTTGTAAATTTCCTCAGAACACTGACATATACGCAGTCCTGACCACTGCTCTCCATGACCCATGTCACTTTGAAAAACCAGACACCTTCAACCCTGATCACTTTCTGGATGCCAAGGGGGCACTGAAGAGGAGTGAAGCTTTTATGCCCTTCTCCATAGGTAAGTTGATCCATTACCCATCTACAGGACACTCAAGAGTGGTTCCCATTCTGTCCTTGAGACAAAGGATGGCAAACAATTGTTTACTGAGCACTTTAGTATATTCCACTTACTTTAACCCAGATACCCTAGTCCATCTTTACTACAATCCTTGAGGAGAGTTGAGTGTGATATTATGTCCTAAAGGCACATCTTTGTAAGCAGGACCTTGGCAAGTACACAATTTCTAGACCCTTTGCACATCCTGGTTTACACCTTTAATCTCAGCTAATTGGGAGGCTGAGGTAAGAGGATTACAAATCCAAGAGCAGC
This sequence comes from Heterocephalus glaber, assembly GCF_053883595.1. NCBI lineage: Eukaryota > Metazoa > Chordata > Mammalia > Rodentia > Bathyergidae > Heterocephalus > Heterocephalus glaber. Next base: position 129,901 of record NW_028258178.1, read on the forward strand.
CTGGGCTACTTAGCAAGATCATATCTCTAAACAAAATAAAAAATGGCTGCTGATGTGTCTTAGTGGTAGAGTGCTTGACTAGTATTACATATCCCTGAATTCAATCCACAGTACTGAATACATATTCTAAATAAGAGGAAACTCATTTTTTATTTTTTTATTCATTAAGTTTATTTGTACACTGCAGGTATACAATATGATGACATTTGGTCTTGGTAATTTATACTTTTACATGGTATATCTTCGTTCTTATTTTTTCCCCATTCTCTTGCCCTCCATTCAAACACTCCACCTCTCCCTATTTACAAAGACTTTGTCTCTGTTTTTTCCTTTTCACATATTTATTCATTTACCTTCTTTCTTTTTCCCTAACCCTCCCACTTCCCCTTCCCTTCCTCTTTGGAATTTTTCTGCATGTTGTACTTTATCTATTATACATTTTGTTCCTCACTTACACTTTCAGTTTATCACACCAGAGAAACTATTTGGTGTTTATACATATATGTCCTACTAATTTCATTTGAGTACTGTCTCAATGTGCATCCATTTAGGTATAAATGTCTCTAGTTTCTCTTTTTTTATGGCTGAGTAGTGTACTGCATTTTATTTTAAAAAGCCACATCTTCTTTATCCAGTTGATGGACAATTGTTCTGTTGCCATATTTTAGCTATTACAAATGGTGATGCCATAAACATTGATTTGCACATATTGCTGTGGTATGATTCTTTTAATTTGTTTGGGAAGACACCCAGAAGAGGGATACCTGGGTCAAATAAGACCTCTAATCCTAGTTGTTTGAAATATCTCCATACTGATTTCCACAGTGGTTGTACCAGTGCACTCCCACCAACAAAGAAGAAGGGTAACTTTCCCCCCAAAACTCCACTAGCATATGTTATTTGTTGATATCTTGATAGCAGCCCTTTTTTTGGAGATGGAATCTCAGTGTTGTTTTCATCTGCATCTCTCAAATGACCAGTGATGTTGAACATTTTTTCATATATTTGTTTGCTGCTTTTAATTCTTTATCTGAGAAATGTCTGTTCATTTCAGATGCCTATTTTTGAAATGAGTCTTTAAATTTAGGGAGTCTAATTTTCTTTAAGTTCTTTATATATTCTCACAGTTCTCCTTTGTCTGAGGAATAGCTAATAAAAATTTTCTCCCATGATCGGTTGTCTCTTAGCTCTGTTGGTGGTTTCTCCTGCAGTGCAGAAGCTTTTTAATAAGATGAGATCCCATGCATATTGAGGACATATGCTTAAGTGAAATAAGTAGGACACATATGTGTAAATACTGAATAGTTTCTCTGGTGTGAGAAACTGAAAGTGTAAATAATAATTAAAATGAATAATTGATAATGGGAAATAGGAAGAAAAGGTCCAAAGGGGTAGAGGAAGTGGCAGGGGTAGGAGAAAGGAAAGAAGGGAAAGCAAAAATTATGAGAAAAGGAAAAAATGGAAACAAAATCTGTGTAAATGGGAAGGGGGGAGGGGGTGAAATGAGGACAGGAAATAGGGAAAAAATTAGAAACAAGATATATCATGTAAAGGTAAAAGTACCCAATGATAAATGTAAATGTATTGTATACCTAAAATGTACCAATAAAATAATCTAAGGGAAAAAAAGTGAGATCCCAGTTTTTGACTCTTTGTGGTACTTCCCATGCTACTGAGGTATTGTTCATAAAATCTTTTCCTACACAGTGCCTTCCAGAGTTCTACCTAACCTATCTTCCAGCAAGTTTAGTGTTTCTGTTTTAATATTTAAACCTTTGATCCACTTTGATTACAGTTTAGTGCACGGTGAAAGATATGGGTCTAGTTTTAATCCTTGGCAGGTTGAGATCCAGTTTTTCCAACAGCATTTATTAAAGAGGCTATCTTTCCTCCAGTGAGGGGTGTTTGTCTTCTTTGTCAAAAATGAGGTACCTTAGTATGTCTGCAGGTCTTTCTTCATCTTGTAATTGTTCCATTGATCCTCAAGTCTGTTTCTTTGCCAGTACCATGCTGTTTATATCACAGTGACTTTATAGTATAGTTTCACGTTGGGGATTGTGATATCCCCTGTCCTGTCATGTCTTTGTTACCTAGCATTGCTTTTGGTATTGTAGATCTCTTCTGGTTCCAAATGAACTTTTGGATTGTTTTCTCTAGATCTGTGAAATATATGGTTGGGATTTCAATCGGGATTGCATTAAATCTATATAGCAGTTTTGGAAGTATGGCCATTCATTATACACGTTTTTCCCACCCAGGAACAAGGGATGTCTTTTCATTTTCTTGTATCCTCTTCACTCTCTTTTTTCAGAGTGTTGTAGTTTTAAAGGTAGTTACTTACTTCCCTCATTAGATTAATTCCTGGATATTTCATTTTTTGGATCCTATTGTGAAAGGTATTATTTCCCCAATTTCTCTCTCAGTGAGTCTGTTATTTGGGTACAAGAAGGCTCTTGATTTTTGAGTGTTGAAATTGTATCCAGCTACTCTACTGAATCTGTCAATTAAGTCCAGAAGTCTTTGTGTGGAGTTTTTGAGGCCTTCTATGTAGAGTGTCATGTTGTCAGTAAATAATGACAATTTAACTTCTTTGTTTCCCAACTTTATACCTTTTATTTCTTTCTGTGGTCTAATTGCTAATTGTCTAATGTTTCCAGAACTATATTGAATAGGTGTGATTATTTATAGTGGACATCCTTGTCTGCTTCCTGATTTTTGCATGAAAGTTTTCAGTTTTTGACTCTTTAGTATGATGTTGGATGTTGGTTTTACAGAGATAGCTTTTATCAGGTTGAGAGAAAGACCATCTATTCCATTATTTTGTAGGCTGTTTTTCAGGAATGTGTGTTTGATTTTTTGAACAATTTTTCTGCATCAATTGAGATGATCATATGGTTTTTGGGCTTGACTCTGTTAATATAGTGTATTACATTTATTGATTTATGTATGTTGAACCATCATTGCATCTCTGGGATGAATCCAACTTGGTCAGGGTGTATGATCTTGATGATCCTCTGTATTCTGTTTGCTGATATCTTACTGAGGATTTTTGCATCTATATTCATTAGGTAGTTTGGCCTGTAGTTCTCTTTTTTGGCTGGATCTTTCACTCCTTTCAGAATTAAGCAAACCTTGCTTCCAGGAATGAATTTGGGAGTTTTGCTTCCCTTTCAGTTTTATTAAAGAATTTGAGTGGTGGCGTTAGCTGTTCCCTAAATTTCTTGTAGAATTCAAGAAATGAATGCAGTGAAGCCATCAGTACCTGGACTTTAATTTGCTGGTAATTTTTAATTACATTTTCAATTTCACTGATTGATATTGGGAAGTTTAGAAATTTTACATCTTCTTCATTCAACTTTGCTAATTCATATATATCTAGGAATCTGTCCATTTCTTCTGTGTATTCCATTTTGTTGCAGTACAGATTCTTAAAGTAAGTATTTACGATTCTCTGGATTTCTGCTGGATCTGTTGTGATTTCACCTTTTTCACTCCTAATTATATGAATTTGAGCCTTTTCTTTCCTTTTTTGATAAGGTTGGCTAAGATTTTGTCAATTTTATTTATTCTTTCAAAGAACTAACTCTTCAATTTGTTGATTTTTTTGTATCATTCTCTTAGTCTCCATTGCATGGATTTCTGCTCTGATGTTTATAATTTCCTCCCTTTTATGAGATTTGGGTTTGTCTTACTCTTCATTTTCTAGTAGCTAGAGGTTCAGCATTAGGTTATTTGAGCTCACTCTGTTTTCCTGGTATGGGCATTTACTGCTATGAATTTCCCTCATAAAACTGCTTTTATTGTGTCTCATAGATTCCAGTATGTCTCATTGGCATTATCATTTAATTGTAGAAACTATCTAATTTGTTCTTTCATTTCCTTTGTGACCCATTTGATGTTCAGGAGAAGATTACTTAACTTCTATGTGTTTGTGAAGTTCTTGCACTTTCTTTTGCTATTGACCTTCAATTTACTTGCACTATGGTCTGACAATATACAGGGGATCCCTTCAATTCCTTTCAATTTACTTAAGTATGTCCTATGAGCTAGCATGTGGTCTATTTTGGAGAATGACCCATGTGCATCTGAGAAAAATGTATATTCTGATTTTATGTTGTGGAACACTCTGTAGACATCTATCAAGTTTATTTGTTCAAAAGTTTGGTTCAGTTCAAGTAATTTGTTTTTGATTTTTTTGTCTAGATGATCTGTCTATTTGTGAGAGTGTGGTATTGTGGTCCCCCACTGCAATTATATTTGTGCTTATTTCACTTTTAAAGTCCATTAATATTTGCTTTATATATTTGGGTGCACTAGTATTTGGTCCATATATATTTATGATTGTCATCTGTTCTTTTGGATTGTTCCCTTTACAAGGATGTAGTAACCTTCCTTGTTTCTCTTCAATTGGTTTTGGTTAGAAATCTTTGTCTGTAAATAAGATAGCTACCTCTCCTTTTTTCTGGATTCCTGTCACATGGAGAATTGTTTTCCATCATTTTACTTTCAGTCTATGAATTTTTTTTGAATTGTTTCTTGTGTATAGCACATTGTTGGATCTCTCTTCTTAATCCATTTTGCCAGTCTATTTCTTTTGATTGGTGGTTTGAGGACATTAATATTGATGGTTATGGCTGGGAATTTAGCTCAGTGGTTCCACCACCTGCCTTGCGAGCACAGTGTGCTGAGTTTGATCCCCCATACCAAAAAAAAAAATTGATGGTTATAAATGATATGTATTGACTTTTCCTTGTCATGATATTTTCCTGCTGTTGGGCCTTTTTAAATTTTTCTCCCCTTTCCATTTAATTGATGGCTTTGTTCTGTTGGACTTTGTGGAGTTGTCACCTTCCTTGTCTTTTTCTAGGATATTGTTTCAAATTTTTTGGGTGGTGGTTTGGTATTCATGAAGTTTCTCAGGGGTTCTTTGTCTCAGAAGTATCTTATTTCCTCATTGAATTTAAAAGATAGCTTTGGAGGATACATCAAACTAGGTTGGAGGGGTTTTATTAGGGCTTGAAATACTTCACTCCAGGCTCTCCTTTACATGGTGGTTTGTGGTTTTTTTTTTTTTTTTAGGGCTTGAAATACTTCACTCTAGGATCTCCTTCACTTAAGGGTTTGTGTTGTGCTGTGATTCTGATGGGCTTTTCATTGTATGTGGTTTGTTTCTTTTCTCTAACTGCTTATAATATTTTGTTCTTCTGTTGGATTTCTGGAATCTTCACTATTATATGCCTAGGTGTAGACTTTTTATCATGGATAATTGGAGACCTTTATGCCTCACTTATCTGTGGGTCAAGTTCTTTTACCTGCTTGGGAAGTTTTTGACAATACTTCTATGAACAATTTTTTAAATGTCATTTGTACTTTCTCCTGCTTTTTTATTGACTCCTATCACTCTTATGTCAACCTTTTTTGTGCCATCCAGCAGCTCTTGGATCAATTTCTCATGGTCCCTTACTATTTTTAAGAAATCTCTCTTTATGGTCACTAATTTTAATCCTGTTTCCTATATCTGATATTCTGTCTTCACATTGGTGCATTCTGCTGTGAATACTTTCACTGGAGTTTTTAATCTCCTGGATATCTGTTTGAATCTGTTTCATGGATTCCATGTCTTTCCTATATTGAGTGCTTATGGTTTGCATTTCTTTCCTATGCTGGGCACTCATGGTTTCAATCATGTTCCTGAGATCATCTATTTTTTTTATCTGTTTCTGTTCTAGAATCTCTAATCATGTCTTTCATTTTGCTCACCATCTCTGTAGTTAATTGGGAAATTATTTCTGTTTTGAATTTTTCTAGAGCCTAGTTCATTTATTTTGGTACTTCTCATGTTATCAGTTCAGGTTGTCCAGGTGGTTGATTATCTGATTTGTCCACCTCATTTGCCCCATAATTTGCCTTTGGTGAACTGAGAGTCTGGTTTTGCTGATTGTTTAGGTGTATTCTATTTTGTATTATTTTGGTTCATGTTTTTGGCGTAAATCGTGGGCTGGTACTTCCATATTGCTCATTGTGGGTATCCATATTGCTAGTATTTAGAACCTTAAGGAATGATTACTTCTCAGAGGTGACTTCCGTGTACAGCTGGGTATTTAGGTTTTTAATCTCTAATGACTTAGACAATCTGGTTTTCAATAGACCAGGGACGACAACTGGTTACAACAATCAAGACACCTTGGCACAACTAATACATTCAGTATCGACAATAGCATCAAATACAGCTTAGAAAATGAGAAATTGTGGTAGCTATTAATCTGGCACCTATAACCATTTGTACTAGATCAAAATCAAGGACCAGCCCAAAATATGTTTGTAGTAAATAAGCCCTTCACTATATCAAATTTACCCTTCAGGATGAGGACTCAGAAGGAGTTGGGGAGGGAGGGATAGAGAGATAGCAAGGGAGGGAAAAGTTAGAAGTGAGTCTAGAGGACACAGGAAGATCACACAAACTTTGGAAAATTGGTGAAGACAAGAGGAAAAGACAGAGAAAGGGAAGAAAGACAAGAACAGAAATAACTAACAACAACATGAAAGCTAGAAAATGTATTCACTTTCCTATGAAAATAAGGAGAATTGAGAGGAGAGAGAAAAAATCCTAAATAACAGAGGAACAGGAACAAGGAAGTAAAGAAATGAAGAAGAGTAATGGAGGAAGAGAGAGAAAAAAAGGGGTCTCCTTCAGGGTATGTGTCTGCTGTCATGGAAGACAACATAGGCAGCACTGTACGGATTTAAGTCATTAGTTTTAGCATACCAGCCTTATTCCACTGAGAATCAGGCTGATTTCTGGATACAAGGCTCAAGTGGAACTCCCTGACCTCCTACAAGATTGAACTCTGCAAAGTTCTACTGCAGGTTCTAGCTGTCCTTTCCACTGAAGTGAGCCCTGGTTCTGGTGGGAGGTGCTGATCCCATAAACTTACAAACCACTGTAGTCTGGTGATCCTTTATTGCAGAGACTTTCTTCACTTTTCCAGTGGGTTTTAATTTTCATCAAGCAATGATGGGCAGGCCCTCTCTCCATTGTTCACCAATGCTCTACCTTCTGGAGCTTCCTATATGGCCCCTGGTGCCTATGCAGGACAGATTAAGATCATTGAACCAACCACTGTGTTCTAGGAGCAGCTGGCCTCTGCAGAAAGTTTCTAGTTTGGCCATGGTGGTCTTAGGCCTCTACATGAGAAACAAATTCTTTTAAATACCAAAGCAAACCAAAACAAAACAAAGTATGTGTGTCTCTCACTTGAGTAAATCAAAGGACAAACAAAGAGCACAATAAAAGATGAATAGAGGACAAGAGGGTAGATCTCTTATGAATGGGAACAAATCCAGAGACCAAGGGCAAAAAGAGAGGATGAAGGAAAGGGGAAATAAGTACAATAAAAATACACCATGTACAGGAACCTAATAACCTCAATGAATGTAAACATTATGGTCATAAAAATGAGATATGGTTAATAATATTAATAAGAATGAAAACAGGGGAGGAGCAGGGATATAGGTGGATGGGAAGGGGAAGGGGACCAAAAAAAACCAAGCTATATTGTGTACACAGACCCACACCTCAAGATGATAGTAAACTTCATGTACTGCAAACATGTACTAATTTCAAAAAGAAAAACAAAACAAAACAAGAATAGTGGCAAGCAAGTCTCATCTATTAGCTTTGCTCTAAAGAGTGTACTGTACTGAAGGCTAAAGAGAATGCATTAAGCAAATCAAATAGTGACCGACCCAAGAAATGTAAAGTGCAGTAGGCGAGATCAATATTCATCAAACAGTCACAAATGATGATGTAATTAGATGACATAATACACACCCTAGACTTAGAATTGCATAGAACAAAGTAAATTTTTACAAGAGCAATTACTATTTTTTGCAATAATAAGTGCTCTACAGGTGACTTTGGAAGCAACAAAATAAGAAATACTAATTTTGGTACATTGATGAAGAAACATTTATCTAAGAAAATGGCTTCTAGGCTGAAACCTCATGTGTGAGTATCAATCAGCCACTGGGAAGGGCATTCCAGGTAGAGATAACTGCAAAGCCCTGGAGACTGAAGGTGAAGTCCTCATTGTGCTTTGCAGAAAGTAAAAAGATCTGGTGTGTAGCTTAGGAAAGGAGACAAGGTGAAAAGCTCAGTTTGGAAGAGCTTAGAAAGCTGAAAAAGGGGTTTGAATTTACCCTGGAGCACTGAGGAAAATGGAAGATCTTGATACATTCATTTGTCCAGGTTCTCATTCTGTACTCTGGCCTGTTTTGTTTTTAACCGAGGAAACACAAATCATATTTATTTGGGCCACCTTCTGGGGCACCAGATGTCCAACATTTAAGTGGAAATCTTTCCAGATAAATTTAAATTCAACACAAGGCAGTAAAACAAGACTCAAACCACAATGGAGATGAAAACCAGTTTATTTCTCAATCTCTTCTTGCATTAACCTTACTTTCTTCCAGTTATGTGGCCAAATATTATCACCTAAAGATACTTTTATTTTAATATCTCACCATAGCATACTGATAAAAAAGAGCATACCCATACGTCTACAAATATATATATTTTTTATGGTACATAGAGCTCAGAAATAGCTCTTAATTTTTTATTTCTAGTAATTTAACTTCCTGTAGATTTAAAAAATATTTACTCAACTTCAAAGATTCTTATTGGAAGAAAACTATGAATCAAATATATTATCTGACAATATAGTAAGAAATATTATGACTTGGTTGCAGATGAATTAAATTTGATTTTGTCCCTTAAGCTTGCCAAACTTAGGAGTATGACCATGATCAGATATAGACTCAATATCTGAATCATGTAAAATCAAACAAACCAGAGAATATCATTAGTTATCATTCCTCCAATTTTTGAATCCAATCTTTTTAGATCTACACCTTCATAGTAAGATTTTATATGTGCTTTTCAAAGCTTACTTGGTTTTTATTCTTCTCTTAATATTCATGCTTATACTCATTAATCTTCAAAGATAGATATTATCTTCTCTGCATTTCAACTTAAAAACTTATTTATTGAAAAAACTTTCTGTTTTTGGTCACATATGGAGTTGTCTTTTGGATTCCAATAATTGGTAGTGTTATTTCAAATGTATATCTTTTAAATTTCTTAGTCAAGTCTAATGTTTCTTACTTTTGATGTGGTATAAAGCCCCGAGAAATACTACATGAATTGTTCTTAATACTTTATATAAAGTTTCTGGTAATTTGCTAAGCAGTATTTTTCAAGTAATGAAATACTCAAAGTAAAAAACTTCAGTAGGATTTTACAGAAAATCACTCAGAGTAGAACCCATGCCACTGTAACCAATATCTATTTGAATCAAGGTCTTTCAAAATGTTTTAGAAGTTCATTTTCTAGATTATGATCTCACATCTATGATAGTCTCAGACAGCAATTTCAGTTGAATTTTATTTCCCAGTCAGAAAATTGGCAGCATTCCATCCAACATGTAGAGAAGAAGATTCATTGTATTAATTGGGATTTTTTTTTTTGCAAATGGCAGAAAAATGCCTCTACAGTACTTTAGACAACAAGGGAGGTTTATTGACTCACATAGTTAAAACCTCCAAATAAGTAGTCTTCAGAGAAGGTTTGAGTCCATGACTCAAGCCATCTCACCAAGAAATGATATCATCTTCTGGTTCTTCCGGGCATCTCAATACCCTCCACACCTCCTTAGCAACTCCAGGTAGCAAAATGGTGGCAGCATTCTGGGACTGCCCATCTTCACATTGTACTTCTGCATAGCCAGCTCCTTCACGATCCTTTGAAATCATGGTCTCTTTGAACAAAATAGAGTATTTTGCCCATCCACGAACTGGTCTCTGTGATTTCAAAGGGGAGGAAACTTCAATCATCTTACACCAACCATCTTAACCCCCTTTCTAGAAATGAGGTTGATTCTTCAGGCAGGAATGAAGCCCTTGCCATACCCTGATAGCAGGATATTGGATGATGGATATAGAACAGGGACACATGGCCTCCTTCCTCTGCATACTCTTTTCTCCCTCCATTGGTTTTGCTGGAAGATGTGGGGATAAAGCAAATAGATGCATAGATGTTGCCAGGCTATTTGACTGCTTTCATATCTGTGTTCTTAACAGTAGCCTGTTGTCTCTGGCCATTTCCATAGAGTAGAGCAAGTTTCTACACCACTGTTGATATAATTTATTCAGCTATGATTTATATTATTTCATTCATTCATTTGTTCATTTAGCATATATTTATGGGCTTGGGGTTGTGCTTTTCTTCCCTTCTATTAGGGCTGCATGAATTTCCTGGGCCTGGTTGAAAGAGCTGAACCAAGCAGAAGGAAGATGCTCAGAGGGGTTGGTAGCAGAGAGGACAATCTGAGTGATTTTCCTTGCTAATCTCTACTCTGACTTGTTAAAAGATACTTTAGAGAAATTAAATTTAGAAGAGTTTATTTTAGCAGATAAATTACTTGTATTTGGATAATAATCTGAAACAGCAACGATTGAGAGAGCTCTATCCAGGAGCATGGGCAGGTAATATTTATACACATGAAAGAAATAGATATACAGAAATAGATTATAGGTTCAGCTCTGCTTTTGCCTTATTTGCACACATCTTAGCAGTTTGTAGCCTGGGATTGCCAGAAGGCTGACTGGTATGATTGGCTGAGATTTGGGTACCTGTTCCAAGAATAAATTATTAAGTCAGGTGCAGTTTGTTTATATATTGGGTTATGTTGCAATTTTCTATATACGTAGGCAGATTTAGATGAAATTTATCAAGCTCTACCCTTGCCTAACAACAAAGTCCAGTTTTCTTACCTTTTGGGAAGAAGGAATCCCCCTGTAACAAGTCTTAGGTCTTGAGTTTCATCAGTGACTTCAGTGACCCAGTGCAATGGCCTCTTCCCTCACTTTGTTTTCAGTGAGCATTGGGAACAGTGGAGTTGTAGGATGAGGTTCAGTTCCTGTACTCATTAGTTTTATCCTCATTCTAGAGAGAGCAGAGATGTAGACAAGTAAGGATAGGGAAATATACATTAGTAATAGTGAAAAATCAAAATGCTACAGAGAGTTTAAGAGAGGGTGACAAAGAGACAGAGAAAAAGACAGCATAGTAGTGGAGAGTGGGAAGAGACAGAGAGAGAGAAACAGAGAGAGAGACAGAGAGAATTAATCAGATCAAAATAGAGACAGGGAGTTAAGAGGACAGAAGCAGAAAAGAAAAGAGGAAAATAAAAGACATAGAAATGGGGCCTGATAGATACAGACAAAGACAAAGGCAGACTCCTATGGGAAAAAAGATAAACTTGTCCAAAGGAGTGTAAATGCCAAGAAGATAACCAAAGAGAGTCCAAGTCAATAGTCCAAGGGATGGAGACGGATGTAGCGAAGGCAGCAGGATGTTTTGAATAAATCTGGATGACAGAACCAGTTCCAGGAGAACAACCAGATTAGGGCCTTCCCTGACTACATATAAGCTCATAACTTCTACATTCTGGATATGTCAAAAGGAAGTGGACACTGCCCCAGATACCTCCATGGAGGTTTTATATTCCAACAATTTGAAAGTCACATGGGATGCCCAGACACCTATCCTTGGCATGGCTTTCTCTGGGTCATCAGTTTGTGGATGAAGAAGCACTGAAGTTCAGAGAGAGCCTCTCTGAGTGTCTCTCTGAGTTTTGGGCTCCCTTTGTTCTCATTCTACTCCAATCCCATGATTTATATACCAGTAGAGATACCTTACACCTCTGAGAATTCTGTGCAGCCATAGGTCACACCTCATGTATATCAGAGTCTTTTATAATTTTCTGTCCAATTTAGGTCTTTATGTGTATGAAAGATAAAGTTCTTGATCTCAGGTTGAGGTCAGAAAAGTACTTGAGATAGAGAGAAAGGGAATGGAGGAAAGGAGAGGGAGTGGGAAGGAGGGAGACAGACAGACACACATACAGAGACAGACAGAGACAGGCAGTGACAGAGGCACAGAGACAGACAGAGATAGAGATAGAGAAAGAGAGAGAGGCATATACTCCCAGAAACACTCTACCAACCAGAAAAATCACAAAACAGCTACTACAGTATAGATTTTTAAATATCACCCAGGTAGCAGACTGAGTTCTTATGAATAGTAACCCAACCTGCTCAATAGCCCTCAATAGCTCTACAAGATTGAAAATATTCTCCTCATAGGAGAAATGCAGAACATCAAAAATGTTAAGTCATAGAGGTGCACAGACATTTCTACTTTCACACACAAAAATGGGTCCTTATTTCCTATAGGGCCCCTGAATCCTTTGGAAATCTAACAAAACTGCAAACTACTGTATCTCCTAGAGAAGTAAACAGGGAATATCCACTCAAATATCTGTACCCAGTATCAGAAGGATTGGGAACCTCCTCCAAGTCCACTCCAAATTGCAGACTAAAGGTCAACCCTGTCCAATGTCCATGGGTGTCTGGGCCTAGGGATGTGACAAGTCAAAGAATATCACCCTGGCTCATACCTGTGATCTTCTGTGTCCACAGGGAAGCGTATTTGCCTTGGAGAAGGAATTGCCCGTGTTGAATTGTTCCTCTTCTTCACCACCATCCTTCAGAATTTCTCCATTTCCGGCACAGTGGCTCCTCAGGGCATTGACCTCACACCGCAGGAAGTTGGCTTGGGCAAAGTACCCCCAACATATGAGGTTCGGTTTCTCCCCCGTAATGTGAAATGAGGAAAGAGGAATAAAGGATTGCAGAGTCATTAAGTGCCTTAACTCTGTAGGGAATGGTCCCTCACTTCCTGAATCTGAGCCACCTCTTGTGATTCAGCATCCTTAGCCATACCTGGTTGCTACTCAATGTAGAAGTTATTTCTGTAGTCTTCCTGCCATACTACTGCAGTTCTTTCAAAGTTCTATGCTGTGTTCCTTTCCCATGTGAGTAAAGTTGCAGAACTTAGAACAGGATCAGTCATAATCAAGCCCCTTCTGTGGTCTATATTTAGAAGCTGGGGGATTAAAAGGGAAAATTGATTCAAAGATGTTCTGGCGTTCTGCCTCCCAGGATACAGCTCATGCTGAGTGACATTTCCCTTGCCGAAAACATGCACAGTCAGAATTTGTCAACTCCTTGTGGTCCTTTGTTTTGGACTAAAGATTTCTGTGTAGGAGTGCCCCTCTCCATAGCCCCAGATGATGGGTGCATGGGTCATGCCCCTTTTACAGATGAATGACAGAGGCCAGGCAATGGCATTAGCTTCCTGAGGTCACAATGCTAGTAAACTGAGGAGCAAATTCATATTGTGGTCATAAACCTTCAACTATTCACTATGGCATCATTGAATGAAGATCAGATTCACATAACATGAAAAGGAACATTCTAAAGTGCACAGTTCAGCGCTATCTAGTACACGTATGAGGTTGTACCCATATCACTATCTAGGTTCAGTCATATTTCTTACTTTCCCAAAAATTACAGTAGTTATAAAACAGCTACTCCCTGTTCCACTTAACCCAGCCCCAGAAAACAGCAATATGATTTCTGTCTCAATAAACTTAATTTTGGTCTTTTGGATGTTTCATATAAATGGAATTATATTAAATGTGATCTTTGCTTATTTTTTTAAAAAACTTTACATCACATTTTTGAAGTTGTATGATGTTGAAGACAGCAGTCATGTGCTGCATTTGACCTCCCTCATTCTCCTCCTTAGCTGCTTCTCACTGCTTTTGTTCTTTGTGAAAGGGCATTGTCAGTGCCAATCCCTTGAGCTGTGTGATTGTATACAGACACCATGGATTCCCTCATATTTTGCTTTCAATCTGAGAATCAAATAAACCATCAAACCCTGATCACCCTTTCTATGAGAGCATCTCCCACATATTCTGAGTGACTTCTCCTGTTGCAGAATTTAACAGACTGGAGAGACCCCTAGAAAACAGGAGGATCTTATTGTAGGTGAACCTGCTTCAGTGAACTCACATAAAAATTGAACCCAAAACAAAGGAAATTCTCTAGGATTATACATTTAGTTGAAGGGTGGGTGGTCTTTGTAGTGGCAAGAACTGAGGAGAGGGCCAGACAAGGTTACATATGCAGGACGAGAGCACACAGTTTTGCACACAGATTTTAAAGAAGACAGAACTTTGTGAATCTTGTGAGAGAAAGATGACATAAACTTTGTTTACAGGACATAGTGGCCAATTTTATCTGTACCAAAACAAGGAGTTACAGCTATGGATGGGGTCTTAATCCAAGACGTGGAAGGACTACCCAGGTCTGGAAGGAATTTATTTTCCTTCAGTTCTGCTTCACTCCCTTGCCCAGCACATCCTTACATTTGTCAACTCTCTGTGCTCCATGTTCTGTGCTACAGGGCTCTATGTAGGAGTGTCCCTCTCCATAGCCCCAGGTGATGGGTGCAGGGTCATGCCCATTTTACAGATGAATAACAGAGGCCAGGCAATGGCATTAGGTCACATTGCCAGTGAGTGGAGGAGCAGATTCATACTCTAGCTGTAAAGCTCAAACTCTTCACTATGGCACCATTAAATGAAGATCAAATTCACATACATAAAATGAACGATTGTAAAGTGTACAGTTCAGTACTATCTAGTTCTTTTATGAGATTGGACCCATATCACTCTCTAGTTTCAGACATATTTGTTAGTTTCCAAAATAACTTTCTACTTACTAAGCAGCTACTCCCTGTCTCACTTACCCAAGCCCCAGAAAACACCAAGCTGATTTCTTTCTCAGTGAACTTGTCTTCTGGTCTTCCAGATGTATCATATAAATAGAATTTTACATAATGTAATATTTTGCTTGATTTTTTCCCCTAAGCTTTCCATGACATTTTGAGGTTGTATGGTGTTGAAGAAAACAGTCATCTGCTGCCTTTGGCCTCCCTCATTCTCCTCCTTAGATGTTTCTCACTGCTTCTTTCCTCTGTAAAATGGCTCCCTCAGCTACTATTCCTTGAAATGTGTGACTCTAGCTTGGCACCCTAAATTCCATTGTATTTTTAAAAAATCTACTGAGTAGCAAATAAATTTCAAGGCCTGATCACTACTGGTTAGGAAGTGATCTCTGCCACTTTGTGTGCAACCTGTTGCTTGTCAGGTTCCTGGGACCTTTTCAGAGGGACTTTGTGTGACAGCATCTCCCACACCTCTATGCCAGCTCCATGAAGGGTCAACCTGTTGTCTTCTTACCTGTTTGACTTTCAGCACCTGGAGCAAGGTGTGGCATTTCACAGGTTTTGAAAACATTTTCAAAGGAATGAATGAAGTCATGAAAGCTTGGCTAAATCAGCTACACCATAACCTCCCCCTTCAAATGAAGCTAGACCTCTCGTTTCAGACCATGTTAACTTCTCTATATCCCACTTTCTTTTGAAACCAGAAAAGCATTCTCATCCCCTAAGGGCCCAATGTTTCCAAATCTGAATTCGAGTTTCTCTTGATCTCTCACCCTTCATGACATGAGCTCATAGAGCCACCCTCACTGTGGGACTGGCCTCCACTTGTCCTGCACATTGGCACTACCCCACTTTCTTGGGAGAAGTGTTGTACATTCAAGGGTTTTGCCCATGAAGACATCTGTAGCCAGCCAGGGGTGAAGGGGAGGCTGGCTTTCAGATTCACCCTGAGAACATGAGCCCTGGGCTTCTGCAAGGCCTCTAAACTTTGGGCTCCCTGTACTCTCTGGAGACTTACTAGGATTTCTGCTAAGACTGATTCCCGGTGAACACTCCTCTGCCAACCACAGAAGGAAGCAACAAACACATAAGCTTACCTTTCAAGTGATAAAGATGTGTGAAAGGCAGGTAGAGTGAGAACCATGGTGCTGTTCAACTTCAACTTCTTCATCCTGATCAGCTGCAGCTTCCCTACCTCCAGAGGCAGCCTTGCACCTGGACCCTGGCCTCTACCATTCCTGGGAAATATTTTTCAAAAAGACTCCAAGGGTTTTTCTCAAATCATTCCAAGAGGTGAGATAGGGACAAGAAGGGATGGGAGGTCAGTGATGGGCAAGAGGGAAGCAGAGCTCATAGATAGCAAGACAGTTTGAGGTTCCAACATGGGTTGGACTCTCCAGATTAAGTTTGAGATTTGGGTTCTTCCAGCTGCCATCTGCCCAATTTACTCTCTTCCATCAGCTTCTCAAATACCTATAGAGTGTATGGAGATAGAGGACACTGGAGGAGAACTTCTCACACATTTGAGGGTTTGGATTTTCTTCCAGTGGTGGGAAAAGGAGAGTTTCAGAAAATTGGATGTGGAGAGTTAGTGCAATTAATAAAATTCAAGGCTGAGAAGGCTTTGGTAAAGCCAAGAATACTAGAGGAAGGGAATGTTTGTGGGGCTTCAATGGAGCCACAGAATTCAACCCTCTGAATGAGTGGGAGTTGATGTTAACAGAGCATCTTCCACCATGGAAGGTATGATCCAGGTGTGACAGTGGACAACCCTTCTCTTGGGTGAGATAGTGAGATGTGGACCTTGTCTGCACAGCTGCGGGAGAAATATGGTGACAAATTTACAATCTACCTTGGCTCCTAGCCTGCTATTGTCTTGTGTGGATAGGAGGTGATCAGAGAGGCCCCTATGGATAAGACCGAGGGCTTCCCTGGCCAAGGGCTCATTATACAACTTAACACACCTCCCAGGGAACTGGTGAGTAGCAGATCATTGGGAGATGCAGGGAGAGGTAACACTGCATGAGTCCTCCCAGCAATCATTCCATGCCTCACTATTCAGGTGTGACATTTGCCAAAGGAAAGTGTTGGAAAGTCCTCCAGTGATTCTGTCTGAGCACCATGAAGGACTTCAGGATAGGAAAGCGGACAAATGAGAAGCAAACCAAGGAGGAGGATGAGTGTATGTTGGAGGAGATGGGGAAATCTTAGGGTGAGTCTTGGGGCTGGGAAGAGTGTCTACAAGATGGAACCATGGAAAGGGAGAGCATGATTGATAGAGGGTCAGAGACAGATGGAGCAATCGGATCAGGGGGAGAAAAAGTGGGAGCAAGAGTCTTAAAAGGAAGAATAAGGTATACCCAATGAGAAGATAGAAAGAAAAGCTGTGGATACAAACAAAGATCAATCTATGTATAGGAACTTGAAGATAAAAATTTAGAAACAAAGAGGATAAAGATGGAAATAGTCAGAGCTGGCACAAAGTGTTGCCAGGTGAGGGGAATATAAAGACAGGTGTATGCAAAGAGAGCAGACATAGTCTCAAAGAGTCAGAGGTAAGACTGAAGAGAGACGCAGATGCACAAAGATAGTCCTGCAAGATGGACACCTAAAAGACAAGTGACACCAAGAGAGAAACACGCAGAAAGAAAGGCTTAGATGAAAAGACCCAGTGAAAGATAGCCTTGCCAAGAGACAAAGAAACCAAGCCCATATTGGAAGCCCAACTGACAGGTCAAAGGCACCCAGAAGAACAAGGTAGGGAACAGCCAGGTTTCCAGGATAAACCTCTCTCATCCCCAGGGACCTATTAGGACCCGACCATCCTCCTTCAATCTGTGACAACCAATGCCATCTCATCCATCATTTTCAATGAGGGCTTTAATTACAAGGATCCCAAATTCCTATGGCTGCTAAGTTTAGTGAATGAATTCTTCAACATGGTCAGTACATTCTACAGCCAGGTAAGTTCAAATATTCCCCAGTTGCCTAGTAATCAGGGTAGATGTATCCTGGAAAGGGATCAGGTGTTGCCTGTGGTCAGGAAGAAGGCATCACAAGGTCAGATCTCTGGAGAGTAGGAGCTGATTTCCATCTCTCCCCATTTCTGTACATTGTAATCCCCACAAGGCTGCTGTTAGCATCTACCATGATTTTATGAGGGGAATTACAAAATAGTACTCCTGAAGAGAAGCGTTGTTTAAGTTAGTTTACCATTGCACAACCTGAGAAGCTCTGCCCTTGGGGACTTTCTAAAACCTGGTGAAAGATGCACATGTGCTCATAACTTTTTCTTCTCTCTGGTATCTTCTTTGCTTCCTTCTAGAGGTTTGAACTCCTCTTGGGAATCCTCAAGTACTTTCCTCATCCTAGTACTCCTTTCCACAGTAATATTTAAGAACTGAGCGATTTTATCACTGAAAGTGTCGAGGAGCCCTAGGAAATGCTGAGGCCCAGTGCCTTGCAGGACCTCATTGATTGCTTCCTGCTCTGCATGGACCAGGCAGGAGCTAGGCTGGATGACAGGGTGTGGGATAGGGAGCTGGACATGGTCCTGAGGCTGATCTCATATGTTTCAGAATAGATATTTGTGTGTTGCCTAAGTGCTGAATACTTCCTTACAGATGGGTAAGAGAACCACTTGTCCAACCATGGTCCACCTACACCCTACAATTTCAATTTTAGCCTCCCCAGGAATGTCTCCTAAGAGATTACTAAAGAATCCCCATCTGACCCTGAGCCCATGTTCCCTCCCTTTCCCTCTCAGTCTGATTGGCCAAAGGCCCACATATGTTCTTATTTGTCCCAGACCATGTCCATTCTGCTCAGCACAGCAAATAGCATATCAGTTGTTAAATATCTTCCTTGTGATTTCTAGAAATTTAGCTGCAAGAGTCAGTTAGGAAAGCAAAGATGCTAGAGGCCAGAGAACATAATGAAAACATAAAATTAATCAGTAAAGTTTATTGAGTAGTTACATTCATAATATAAAAACCACCTCAGATCATGAACTAAGGCACAGAGGAGTTAAGCTCCTTGCCTGAAAACAGACAGCCAGGGAAAGGTAGTGCTTGAGTTTTAAACCAAGAAGCATGGCTCCAGAGCTCACTCTTGTTAGTTGTGTGACTTTGATTAAAGAACTAAAACATAGTACAAAGTAACATGGGAGTGGGGTGGAGGTAGGGAAGAAGACCCAGAAGCTGGGAGTGAAGTTAAGGATGGTCTGCTGTTGCACACAGGAGCACGTGGATCCTGAGAGTGAGTTCTACCATAAGAATCTGGTCCACACAATGCTTGGACTGTTCTTTACAGGCACTGAGACCTCTAGCACAACCCTTCACTATGCATACTTACTCCTTCTTAAGAATGTGGATATGTTAGGTGAGCCGGGCTTTTGGTGTGTGAGAAGTGTTGGTGCAGTGTAGGGAACAAGGAAAGGGGAAATTACTAGAACTCCTGCCATGAGTCACAGTCTCCTGCAAGTCAGCATAGCACAAGGTGAATTAATTAATATATAGACAAAAATGAATCTTGGAGAACAAGCTACTCTTTGGGCCTGATCAATGCTGCTCTGGGCAGCAAAGATGAAAGACCCTGACCTTGCCACACCTTTACTCAGTACATTGGGAGTAACAGATGACTCAGAGGGCAGCAGTGATAATCCTAGAACAATGGGGAATTTATGCAGGTGAAGATCCTAGGTTAAGAGGAACTTACGTTGATTAGGAATTTGTCCATCCCCAGGATGTCTTCAGCTAATGTAATTCTGTCCTGGATTGTCACAGTACCATGGGGTCACTGAGGTTTTACCTGTGCCCAAAGGTAAAAATGGAGTTATGGGAGTGGGGCTGAATGGTTGCAGGCTGACCAAGACCTGCTTTCTCCAGCTTGCTCCACCAGCTTGCGACCAAAACAGGCTTGCGACCAAGACAGGCTTGTGACCAAGACAGGGCGAGAAGGAACCCCCCAGGTATGCCCACCAGTCAACAGCTTGGCCAAGGAGGCACCTCCAATGACAGCAGCCCACCCCCCATCTCTGGGATTTTGGCCGTGTAGCTACTTGGTTTCACACTGCAGAGGCACAGGGGGATATAGAAGCCATTGCCCTGAGTAGCAGAAGTGAACAACAGAGAGAGGGACTCTCTCAGGATCCCTGATGAAAACAAGCCCATTGGAAAAGTGAAGAGAATCTCTGCAATAAAGGCACACCAGACCACCATGATTGGTTAGTTGGAGGGATCATCAGCTAACATCAGAACCTGGACTTTCTTCAGGGGAAAGGCAGTGGAAACCTGCAGTAGAACCTTGCAGAGTGCAACCCTGCAGGAGGACAGAGAGCTCAACGTGGGACTTCCAGCCAGAAATCGGCCTGACTCTCATGGTTCTGAGACTATCTTACTGAGACTCATTGACTTATAACTGCACACTGCTGCCCACATTGTCTATTGTGACAGCAGAGACATACCCTGAAGGAGGTCCTTCATTTTTTAAATTTATATATTATTTGGTACATTTTAGGTATACAATACATTTACATTTATCATTGGGTGTTTGTAGCTGAACATGATGTATCTTAGCTCTTATTTTCTCCCATTACCTATGTGCCATTCACCCCCACCACCCTTCCCTATTTATGTAGACTTTGATTCCATTTTTTTCTTTCTCATACTTTTTCCTTTCCCTTCTTCCCTTTCCCCTTCCCCTCCCACCACCCCGACCCCTTTGGGCCTTTTCCTATTTCAAATTATCAATTATTCATTTTAATCATGTGTTGCTGATTGTATCACCTGGGCTAAGTTGTTGTGATTGATCTAATTAGTTGTCGTTCCTGGTATAATGAAAATGAGATAGCCTCAGAGCCATTAGAGACTCAATACATAAACATCAGCTATATCTGGAAGACACCTCTGAGAAGTGATCAATCCATAAGGGTTCTAAATATATCAACAAAGATACTTACAAAAAGCAACTTCAAAATATCAACCCCGGAACTAAACCAAGGACAGTACCAAAAACAAAAATGAGAAGACGTTTAAGCAAGTCAAAAATCAGACTTCCACAACCCAAAAGGCAAATTCTGAGGGAAATGAGGTGGAAAAGTCTGATAATCAACCACCTGGACAGCCTGAACTGTTAGCACAGGAAGTAACAAAACAGATGAATGAGGCTCTAGAAAAATTCAAAGCAGAAATAATCTCCGAGATAAATACAGAGATGGTGAGCAGAGTGAGAGACATGATTAGAGGCTCTAGAAAAGAAACAGAAAAATAAAATAGATGACCTCAGAAACATGCTGGAAGCCAGGAATACCTAGCATAAGAAAGAAATGGAAACCATGATCACCCAACATAAGAAACAAATGGAATCCAAGAAACAGATTCAAGCACATATTCAGGAGATTAAAAACTCCCTTGAAAGCATGCAGAGCAGATTAAGAGAATCTGAAGATAGAATAGCAGATATAGAAGACAGGATTGTGGTAAAGGACCATGAAAGCAGAGATTTCTTAAAAATAGTAAGGGACCATGAAAAATCAATTCAGCAGCTGCTAGATGATGCAAAGAAGAATAACATAAGACTAATAGGAGTCCATGGAAAAAACAGGAGAAAGTAAAATTGACATAAAAACTGTTCACCGAAGTAATAGTAGAAAACTTCCCAGAGAGAGGTGGTGAATTGGACGTACAGATAAGTGAGGAATATAGAACTACACCCAGCCAAGATCAAAAATAATCTACACCTAGACATATAATAGTCAAGACCCCAGAAACTCAACAGAAGAACAAAACTCTACAAGCAGTTAGAGAAAAGAAACACATCACCTACAAAGGGAAGCCCATCAGAATCATGGCAGACTTCTCAACACAAACCCTCAAATCAAGGAGAGCCTGGAGTGAAGTATTTCAAGCCCTAAACGAAAATAACTTCCAACCTAGACTGTTGTATCCGGCAAAATTGTCTTTTAAAATCAATGGGGAAATTAGATACTTTCATGACAATGAACACCTGAGAAACTTCATGAACACCAAACAAGCACTCCAAACAACTTTATACAATATCCTAGAAAAAGACAATGAAGGTCACAGCTCCATGAAGGTCAACAGAGAGAAGACACCACACAAGATAAGGTACTAAAGGAAAAGGGGGGAAAATAAGAAAAGAGCCAACAACAATAAAACACCATGGCAAGAATGAGTCAATATCTCTCAATTATAACTATCAATGTTAATGGGCTCAATTCACCAATCAAAAGAAACAGACTGACAACATGGATTGAGTCAAAACACAGCAATATGCTGTATACAAGAAACACACCTAACTCAAAAGAAAATTCATAGACTGAAAGTAAATGGATGGAAAACAGTTCTCCATGTGACAGGATCCCAGAAAAAAGCAGGGGTAGCAATCTTATTTGCAGACAAAGTAGATTTCAAACCAAAACTAATTAAGAGAGACAAAGATGATCACTACATCCCTGTGAAGGGAACAATCCAAGAGGAAGAGATGACAATCCTAAATATTTATGCACCAAATACGAATGCTCCTAACTATACAAAACAAATATTAATGGACATGAAAAACCAAATAAGCAGTAACACAATTATAGTGGGGGACCTCAACACCACTCCATCACACATAGACAGATCATCTAGGAAAAAAATTAACAATGAAATTCTAGAACTGAACCAAGCTATGGAACAAATGAAATTAATAGATGTTTACAGAGTGTTCCACTGCACAAAATCAGAATACACATTCTTTTCAGCTGCACACGGGTCATTCTCAAAAATAGATCACATCCTAGCTCATAGGGCAAATCTAAGTAAATGTAAAAGAATTGAAGTTATCCCCTGTATATTATCAGACCATAGTGCAACATAATTGGAGATCAAATAACATAAGAAACTGCAAAACACCCACAAACACATGGAAATTGAATATCACTCTTCTGAACAACCAATGGGTCACAGAAGTAACTAAAAAAGAAATTAGACAGTTTCTACAAGTAAATGATAATGCCAGTACAACATACAGGAACCTGTGGGACACAATGAAAGCAGTTCTACGTGGGAAATACAAAGCAGTGAATGCCCATATTAGTACAACAGAGAGAACTCAGTTAAATAACCTACTGCAGAACCTCAAGCTCCTAGAAAAACAAGAGCATAACAAACTCAAAAGCTCGTACAAGAAAGGAAATTATAAAGATCCGAGCAGAAATCAATGCAATAGAGACTAAGAGAATGATACAAAAAAATCAATGAATTGAAGAGCTGCTTTTTTGAAAGAATAAATGCAATCAATAAACCTTTGGCCAACCTTATCAAAAAAAGGAAAGAAAAGGCTCAAGTCCATGCAATTAAGAATGAAAAAGGTGAAGCCACAACAGATCCAGCAGAAATTCAGAGGATCATCAATACCTACTTTGAGAACCTGTACTCTAATAAAATGGAAAACACAGAAGAAATAGACAGATTCCTGGATATATAAGAATTGCCAAAATTAAATGCAGAAGATATAGAAATTCTAAAAACCCCAATTACAATGAGTGAAATTCAAAATGTAATATAAAACTTACCAAAAAAGAAAAGCCCAGGTCCTGATGGCTTCAGTGTTAAATTTCACAAGACATTTAAAGAAGGACTAATGCCATTACTCTTTAAACTCATCAAGGTAATTGAAAGGGAAGCAAGACTTCCAAATTCATTCCTGGAAGCAAGTGTCACTTTGATTCCAAAACCATGCAAAAATCCTCAACAAGATACTGGCAAACAGAATACAGAGGGTCATCAAGAAGATCATACACCCTGACCAAGTCGGATTTATCCCAGAGATGGAAGGATGGTTCAACATTCGTAAATCAATAAATGTAATACACCATATTAACAGAGTAAAAGACAAAAATCATATAATCATCTCAATAGATGCAGAAAAGGAATTTGTCAAAATCCAGCACCCATTCATGATAAAAATGCTACAGAAAAGTGGAACAGAAGGTCTTTATCTCAACCTGATTAAGACTATGAAAAACCAACAGCCAACATCATACTAAATGATCAAAAACTGAAAACTTTCACGCTAAAATCAGTAACAAGACAGGGATGCCCACTATCACCACTCCTGTTCAGTATTGTTCTGGAAACATTAGCCATAACAATTAGACAAGAGAAAGAAATAAAAGGACTAAAGATAGGAAAGGAAGAAGTGAAACTGTCATTATTTGCTGATGATGTGATACTTTACGTAGAAGACCCAAATAACTCGATCAAAATCTTCTAGACCTAATTGACAGATTCAGTAGAGTAGCTGGATATAAGGTCAACACTCAAAAGACAATAGCCTTCTTATACACAAATAGCATTTTCTCTCCATTGAGAGAGAAAATCAGGAAATAATTCCTTTTACAATAGCATCCAAAAAAATAAAATATCTAGGAATCAACCTAACAAAGGAAGCAAAAGAAATCTACACTGAAAGCTACAGCACTCTGAAGAAGGAGATCAAGGAGGATATAAGAAAATGGAAAGACATCCCTTGTTCCTGGGTAGGAAGAACCAATATAGTGAAAATGGCCATACTTTCAAAACTTCTATATAGAATTAATGTCATACCAATCGAAATTCCAACAATATACTTCACAGAACTAGAGAAAACAATCCAAAAATTCATTTGGAAGCAGAAGAAACATAGACTAGCAAAAGCAATTCTGGGCAACAGAGACATGGCTGGGGGTATCACAATCCCCAACCTGCAACTATACTACAAAGCTACTGTGATAAAAACAGCATGATACTGGCAAAGAAACAGATGCAAGGATCAGTGGAATAGATTAGAAGATGCAGACTCAACTCCAGACACACTCAGCCACCTCATCTTTGACAGAGGACCCAGTTGCCCTCATTGGAGAAAACATAGCTTGTTCAATAAATGGTGTTGGAAAAACTGGATTTCAAACTAGCAAAGATTAAAACTAGACCCATATCTATCACCATGAACTAAACTAAGATTGAAGTGGATTAAAGAGCTAAACATCAAGACAGAAACAGTAAACTTGCTGGAAGATAAGTTAGGTAGAACTTTCAGTGACATTGGCATAGGAAAAGACTTTATGAACAAAACTTCAGTAGCACGGAAACTAGAACAAAGAATCAACAACTGGGACTTCATCTTATTAAAAAGCTTCTGCACTGCAAGAGAAACTACCAACAGAGCTAAGAGACAACCTACAATGTGGGAAGAAATTTTTAGCAGCTGTACCTCAGGCAAAGGTCTACTATCTAGAATATATAAAGAATTGAAAAAAATCAGATCCCCCAAAGTCAAAGACCCACTTCAAAAATGGGCATCTGAAATGAACAGACATTTCTCAGACAAAAGAAGTAAAACAGCAAATAAATATATGAAAAAATGTTCAACATCACTGGTCATTTGAGAGATGCAGATGAAAACAACACTGAGATTCCACCTCACCCCAGAAAGAATGGCTGCTATCAAGAAATCAACCAATAACAAATGCTGGAGTGGGTATGGAGAGAAAGGAACCCTTCTCCATTGTTGGTGAGAGTGCAAACTGGTGCGACCACTGTGGAAATCAGTATGGAGATACCTCAAAGAACTAGGGCTAGAGTTCTCATTTGACCCAGCTATCCCCCTTCCTGGTATCTTCCCCAAAGAATTAAAAAAATCATACCACAGCGATATATGTGCTACTATGTTTAAAGTGGCACAATTTGTAATGGCTAAGGTTTGGAAACAGCCCAAGTGCCCATCAACTGGAAACTAAATAAAGAAGATGTGGGGTTTTTTATAAAATGGAGTACTACTCAGCCATAAAGAACAAGAAACCAGAGTCATTTATAGCTAAATGGGTGCATATTGAGGCCGTACTGTTAAGTGAAATAAATAGGACACACATGTGTAAATACTGAATAGTATCTCTAGTGTGAGAAACTGAAAGTGTAAATAAGGATGAAAATGATTAAAATGAATAATTGATAATTTGAAATAGGAAAAGGTCCAAAGGTGGAGGAGTGGTGGGAGGGGAAGGGGAAAGGGAAGAAAGGAGAGGAAAAATTATGAGAAAGAAAAAAAATGGAAACAAAGTCTATGTAAATAGGGAAGGGTGGTGGGGGTGAAGGGCGCATAGGTAATGGGGGAAAAAATAAGAACTAAGATGCATCATGTTCAGGTACAAACACCCAATGATAAATGTAAATGTATTGTATACCTAAAATGTACCAATTAATACATAAATTTTTTAAAGAATTTACTATAATATAAATAAATAAATAAAGCAAAAATGATTTTCTTGAAATATTGATCTGCTCTGCAAAATATTTCAGAAGCTGGCCTAAAAATAAAAGTCATGTTTTGTGAAGATCATTTCTTCTGAAACGGGGCAAAGGGGAAGGAAGTGGGAGGGGTAGGGGAAAGGAAAGAAGGGTATGGAATTAATATGAGAAAATGGAAAAATAGGAACAAAATCTTTGTAAATAAGGAGGAATGGAGGGGTTGAAGGGAAGGCTGGGCAAGGGTGAAAAATAAAAACCAAGAGAGACTATGTAAAGGTGCAAATTTCCAATGATGTATGTCATTATATTGTATACCTAAAATGTACCAATGATTAGAATGAATAATAGATAATGTACAATAGGAAGAAAAGGTCCAAAGGGGTAGGGGTAGTGTGAGGGGCAGGGGAAAGGAAAGAAGGGAAAGGAAAAATGATGAGAAATGGAAAAAATGGAAATAAAGTCTTTGTCAATAAGGAAGGGTGGAGGGGGTGAAGGGAGGTTTAGGAATGGGGAAAAATAAGAACCAAGATGCATCATGTAAAGGTAAAAGTTCCCAATGAGAAATGTAATTGTGTTGTATACCTAAAATGTACCAATAAAAGAATTTATAAAAAAAGAAAGTAAAAGATCATTTCTTCTGGTATCTATTGTCTGAATTTAGATTACCTAGAAAACAGATTCTTCACAGAGTCAAGGATTTTTTTTAAGTATTAGGTGTTGATTTGTTGTAAAGTTTTAAAAAATGATACACCTGGTTAATTCTTACTTAAAAGGTTGTTTTAGTATATTTGATACCCTATATATTTGGAACAATAAATGTATAAACATTTGAAGGTTAAACACTTTATATGTTTCTAAGTGTTGTCTGAATGTGCAGTTTATAAAACTGACGTTTGGATACTTGAAACATAACTGATAAGTGCAGGAGCTAGGAGAGTATGGTATGGACATGCTGGCTAGGGAAATAGGTGTGACCTGTTAATTAATCCCAGGACACATGCACAGGATGTTGCCTGAGGTCCTGCATGTGGACTTCTCTTGAGAATTCAAGCAGGTTTTCAATAGCTTGAGGCATGGGTTAAAAGAAAAGGCCAGATCACCCCGTGACAGACAGGCAGGTCTGCCCACACCCTACTGAGGTCCTGAGTCATGTGAAAGACACCAAATCACCCCGCTGCAGACAGGCAGCCACCTGGTTCCTCACTACAAAGACTCAGAGGACACCAGACCACCAGACCACAGTACTGAGTCCCGCTGCTGCCAGCCCAGAGGTAGAGGCTTCTGAGCTGCCGTCCCACTGCTCCTGGTCCAGAAGAAGGGGCTTCCCAGTCACCATCCCTCCCGCTGCCCCCAGATCAGAGGAAAGGGCTTTTGGGTCACCATCCCTACTGCTGCTCCCAGCCCCTGGCCCACCTCACCCAGCTCAGAGGAGGTAATTCATGCAGGCAGTAACAGCCCCCCACCCCAGTCGAAATGAGAAAACACATGAATAAGTCTCAAAACCAGACTTCCAGATCACCTACAGCAACCCCAAAGGGAAATGAGTTGGAACACTCTGATATTAAACCACCTGGACCCACTGAACTGGCAACAAAAGGGGATCTGGAAAAAATGAAATCAGAAATAATTTCTCAGATAACAGGAGAAATTGGGCCCCTAGTGCAAGACACGACTAATAAATCTAGAGAGGAGCTCAGGAACATGATGGAATCCCAACAGAAGAAACAAATGGATTCCATAAAACAGATGCAAATAGATTTCCAGGACATGAAAAACTCCACTGAAAGTCTACACAGCAGAATGAGCCAATGTGAGGACAGAATTTCAGATATAGAAGATAAGATTGCAATTAGTAACCAGGAAAAGAAAAATTGCTCCAAAATTATAAGGGAACATGAGAAATCAATCCAGCAGCTGCTAAATGATGCAAAGAGGAATAACATAAGACTGATTGGGCTCAATGAAGAAACAGGAGAGAGTGCAGATGACATAAAAAATCTCTTCACAGAAATAATGGCGGAAAACTTCCCAAGCAGGAGAAAAGAACTTCACATACAGATAAGTGAGGCATATAGGACTCCAAATAGCCTTGATCAAACAAAATCTACACATAGGAATATAATTGTTAAGATTCCAGAAACACAACAGAAGAACAAAGTTCTCCAAGCAGTCAGAGAAAAGAAACAAATCACATACAAAGGAAAGCCCATCAGAATCACAGCAGACTTCTCAACACAAACCATCAAGGCAAGAAGACCTTGGAGTGACATATTCCAAGCCCTAAAAGAAAACAGCCTCCAACCCAGATTGATGTACCCTGCAAAATTATCTTTCAAAATGGATGGAGAAATAAGATACTTTCATGACAAAGAGCACCTTAGGAACTTCGTGAATACCAAACCAGCACTCCAAAGAATTTTACACAATAGCCTAGGAACAGACATTGAGGATCACAACCCCAGGAAGCAAAGCAGAATGAACCCATCTGGCATGACAAGAAATTAAATGTAAACAGGGAGAACCCAACAAAAAGAAAAAGTCATGGCAATGACAAGTCAATACATTTCAGTTATAACCATCAATGTTAATGGGCTCAATTCACCAATCAAAACAAATAGACTGGCAGAATGGGTCAAGAAGCAAAATCCAACAATATGCTGCATACAAGAAACAACTTAATTCAAAAGGAAACTCATAGACTGAAAGTTAAAGGGTGGAAAACAATACTCCATGCGACAGCAAACCAAAAAAACAGGAGTAAATATCCTCTTTGCAGATCAAGTAGATTTCAAACCAACACTGACTAAGAGAGACGAAGAAGGACACTACATCCTTGTAAAGGGAAGAATCCAAGAGGAAGAGATGACAATCATAAATATCTATGCACCAAACACTAGTACACCCAACTATATAAAACAAATACTAATGGACATGAAAAGTCATATATGCACTAATACAATTGTAGTGGGGGACCTCAACACCCCACTGTCACAAACAGATAGATCAACTAGACTAAAAATACTAATGAAATACTAGAACTCAAACGAACTCTTGAACAAATGAACTCATCAGATGTTTACAGATTCTTCCACCCCACAAAATCATAATACACATTCTTCTTGGCTGCACATGGGTCATTCTCCAAAATAGACCACATACTCACACAAAAAACATGTTTAAGTAAGTACAAAGGAATTGAAGTTATCCCTTGTATATTATCAGACCATAGTGGGATGAAATTGGAGATCCACAGCAAAAGAAACTTGAAAAATTTCATAAACATGTGGAAATTAAACAACACACTTCTGAATAACCAATGGGTCACATAGGAAATTAAAGAAGAAATCAGACAGTTCCTTCAATTAAATGACAATGACAATACAACATATCGGAATCTATGGGACACAATGAAAGCAGTCTTACGAGGGAAAATCATAACAGGGAATATGCATATTAGGAAAACAGAATGAGCCCAATTAAATAACCTGATGCTGAACCTCAAGCTTCTAGAAAAAGAAGAGCAAGACAACCCCAAAGCTTATACAAGGGAGGAAATTATAAAGATCAGAGGAGAAATCAATGCATTGGAGACTAAGAGATCTATACAAAAAATCAATGAAGCCAAGAGTTGGTTCTTTGAAAGAATCAACAAAATTGACAAACCTTTAGCCAACCTTATCAGAAAAAGGAAAGAAAAGGCCCAAATCCATGCAATTAGGAATGAAAAAGGTGAAATTAAAATAGACCCAGCAGAAATCCAGAGGATCATCAATACCTATTTCCAGAACCTATACACCAATAAGATGGACAACACAGAAGAAATGGACAGATTCCTAGATACATATGAATTACCAAAGTTGAACGAAAAAGACCTAAAAATTCTGAAAAACCCAATATCAACCAATGAAATTGAAAATGTAATTAAAAACTTATCAACTAAGAAAAGCCCGGGCCCTGATGGCTTCACTGCTGAATTCTACAAGACATTTAGAGAGGAACTGCTGCCACTACTGTTTAAACTCTTCAATGAAATTGAAAGGGAAGCAATACTCCCAAATTCATTCCTGAAAGCAAGCATCACCTTGATCCTCAAAGCAGAGAAAGACCCAACTGAAAAAGAGAACTATAGGCCAATCTCACTAATGAACATAGATGCAAAAATCCTTAATAAGATAATGTCAAACAGAATGCAGAAGATCATTAAGAAGATCATACTCCCTGATCAAGTGAGATTCATCCCAGGGATTCAGGGATGTTTCAATATACGCAAATCAATCAATGTAATACACTATATCATTAGAGTCAAGGACAAAAACCATATGATTATCTCTATAGATGCAGAAAAAGCATTTGACAAAATCCAACATGCATTTATGATAAAAAGCCTACAAAAAATTGGAATAGATGGTCTCTACCCCAAACTGATAGAAGCCATCTATGAAAAACCAACAGCCAATATCATACTAAATGGTCAAAAACTGAAATCCTTCACACGAAAATCAGGAACAAGACAAGGATGTCCACTATCACCACTCTTGTTCTATATAGTTCTGGAAACATTAGCCATGGCAATTAGACAAGAGAAAGAAATAAAAGGAATAAAAATAAGTAATGAAGAAATCAAATTGTCATTATTTGCAGATGACATGATACTCTATATAGAAGACCCCAAGAACTCCACCAAAAGTCTTCTAGACTTAATAACCAAATTCAGTCAAGTAGGTAGTCACAAGGTCAACACACAAAAATCAATAGCTTTCCTCTACAATAATGACAGACTCACTGAGAGAGAAATAGGGCAAATAATTCCTTTCACAATAGCATCCAAAACACCGAAATATCTAGGAATCATCCTAGTGAAAGAAATCAAAGACCTCTTCTCTGAAAACTATGGCACTCTGAAAGGAGAGATTGAAGATGATATCAGAAAATGGACAGACATCCCCTGCTCCTCGGTAGGAAGGATTAATATAGTGAAAATGGCCATACTTCCAAAACTGCTATATAGGTTTAATGCAATTCCAATTGAGATCCCAGCAGCATACTTCATAGACCTTGAGAAAACAATCCAAAAATTCATTTGGAACAAGAAGAGACCCAGAATAGCAAAAGCAATTCTAGGTAACAGAGACATGGCAGGGGGTATCACAATCCCCAACCTGCAACTATACTACAAAGCTACCGTGATAACAACAGCACGGTACTGGCAAAGAAACAGACTTGACGACCAGTGGAACAGATTAGAAGTTATTAAAGGCAAGAAAAAAAGGCAGAATGAGAGAACAAAGATATGAATAGAATCATCTAACAGCAACAGGGAGACTAGATACTGAATTTACTTTCCTTTAAACCTAATGATAATCAAGAGAAGGAAAAAGAGACGACAAAAACAATAAGGGAGAAATCTGAATTCAGTTCAGAAAGGAACAAATGGGGAGATGAGGAGCAATGTGGGACAACAAGAATATGAGAAAGAGAGAAAGAAAAGATGAAAGAAAAGAAAGGAAAGCAAAACTTTGAAGGGTAGAAAAAAAGTAAAAATTAAGAATTAAAAATAAGAGAATTTTTTTCTTTTTTGCAAATAGCAATAGAAATTATGGGCCTCCTTCAGGGTATGTCTCTGCTGTCACAGCAGGCAGCATAGGAATCCCTGTGCATATACAAGTCAATGAGTCTCAGCAAGCCAGCAGCAGACCAAATACAGTGGTCTGATGTGCCTTTATTGTAGAGATTCTCTTTACTTTTCTGCTGAGCTTCAGTTTTCTTCGAGAAGCCTGAGAGGTCCTCTTTCTGCTACTAATTTCTGCTCTATCTTGTGGTGCTCAGGACAATGGTCTTCATAATCTCCTGTGCCTCTGTAGAGTGGGACCAGTTAGCAGAATAGCCAGAAATTAGGTGGCACGGGGGAGGGGAGGGTGGGGATAGGACTGGGCATTGGAGGTGCCTGTGCAGCTAAGCGGACCTCACTGTGCCATGGGTGTGGACTGGGATGGCTGCAGAGCTTTAAGGTGCTTGTCTCTCCTGGCCAGTCGCAGCTTAGAGAGTGTCAGATGGGGGTGCACTGCAAAATACCTCTGGACCTCACCGTGCAATGGGTGTGACCCCGAGGGCATATTCTGAAGTAAAATAAGTAGGATACATGTAAATACTGAATAGTTTCTCTGGAGTGATAAACTGAATGTGTAAGTTAGGATTAAAATAAATAATTGCTAATGTGAAATAGGAAGAAAAAGTCCAAAGGGGTAGAGGAAGTGGGATGGATAGGGGAAAGGAAAGAAGGAAAAGGAAAAAATATGAGAAAAGGAAAAATTGGGAACAAACATACATAAAATATACCAATAAAAGAATTTAAAGAGAAAAAAAGAAATAGACAGCAGAATGGGTCAAGAATCAAGATCCAACAATATGCAGCATACAAGAAACTCTTAATTCAAAAAGAAACTCATAGACTGCAAGTTAAAAGGTGGAAAACAATACTCCATGCAGCAGGAACCTGATAAAAAGTGGGAGTAGTTATCCTCTTTGCAGATCAAGTGGATTTCAAACTAACACTGATTAAGAAGGACAGAGAAGGACACTATATCTTTGTAAAGGAAACAATTCAAGAGGAAGAGGTGGCAATCATAAATATATATACACCAAATACTAATGCCCCCAACTATACAAAACAAATATTAATGGACATGGAAAACCAAATAAGCACTAACACACTTGTACTGGGGGATCTCAATAACCCACTCTCACAGGTAGATAGATCCACTAGACAGAAAATAAACAACAAAATACTAGAACTCAATCAAATTCTTGAACTAATGGACTTAACAGATGTTTACAGAGTGTTACACCACACAACACCAGAATACACATTCTTTTCAGCTGCACACCAGTTGCACTCCAAAATAGACCACATATGTGCTCACAGAACATGTTTAAGTAAGTGGAAAGGAATTGAAGTTATCCCCTGTATATTAACAGACCATAGTGGAATTAAATTAGAGAGCAAAAGCTTAAGAAACTGCAAGAACTCCAGAAACACATGGAAATTGAATAACACTGTCCTGAAAACCAGTAGGTCACAGAAGCAATTAAAGAAGAAATCAGACAGTTTCAACAATTAAATGAAAATATCAATGCGACATAATGGAATCAATGGGACACAATTAAAGCAGTTTTATGAGAGAAATTCATAGCAGTGAATACTCATATGAGGAAAACAGAGCAATCACAAATAAACAACCTGATGCTGAAGCTCAAACTTTTAGAAAAAGAAGAGCAGAGCAAACCCAAACCTTACAAGGGGGAAAGACTAAAGATCAGAGCAGATATCAATGCAATCAAGACTAAGAGAAGGATACAAAAAATCAATGAAGCCAAGAGTTGGTTCTTTGAAAGAATAAAAAAATTGACAAACCCTTAGCCAAGCTTATCAAAAAAGGAAACAAAAGGCCAAATCCATGCAACTAGCAATGGAAAGTGTGAAATTAAAATGGACTAAGCAGAAATCCAGATGATCATTAATGCCTACTTTAAAAACCTATACTCCAATAAGACAGGAAATGCAGAAGAAATGAACAGATTCCTAGACACATATGAATTACTAAAGTTGAATGAAGAAGACCTAAGAATGCTAAACAACACAATATCAATCAATGAAATTGAAAACATAATAAAAAACTTACCAACTAAGAAAATCCCGGGTCCTGATGGCTTCACTGCCAAATTCTATAAGACATTTAGAGAGGAACTACTGCCACTACTGTTTTAACTCTTCAGTGAATTTGAATGGGAAGCAATACTCCCAAATTCATTCCTGGAAGCAAGCATCACCTTGATCCCCAAAGCAGAGAAAGGCCCAACCAAAAAAGAGAACTATAGGCCTATCTCATTAATGAACATAGATGCAAAAAGCCTCAATAAGATACTGGCAAAAAGAATGTAGAAAACCATCAAGAAGATCATGCACCCTGACCAAGTGGGATTCATCTCAGGAATGCAGAAATGGTCCAACATATGCAAATCAATAAATGTAATACACTATATCAATAGAGCCAAGGACAAAAATCATATGATCATCTCAAATGATGCAGAAAAAGCATTTAACAAAACCCAACACCCACTCACGATGAAAACTCTACAGAAAATTGCAACACGTGGTCTTTATCTCAATTTAATAAGGGTTATCTATGAAAAACCAACCACCAACATCATCCTTAATGGTCAAATACTGAAATCTTTCACAGTAAAATCAGGAACAAGACAAGGATGTCCACCATCACCACTCCTGTCAAATATAGTTTTGGAAACATTAGCCACAGCAATTAGAGAAGAGAAAGAAATTAAAGGAATAAAGATAGAAAATGAAGAACTCAAATTGTCATTATTTGCAGATGACATGATACTCTATATAGAAGACCCCAAGAACTCCACCAAAAGTCTTCCAGTCTTAATAACCAAATTCAGTAAAATAGCTGGATACAAGGTCAACATATAAAAATCAAGAGCTTTCCTGTACATGAACAACAGACTCACTAAGAAAGAAACAAGACAAAAAGTTCCTTTTACAATAGCACCCAAAATATTAAAACACCTAGGAATCAACCTAATGAAAGAAATCAAAGGCCTCTACTCTGAAAACTATAGCATTGTGAAAAAAAAGATTGAAGATGATATCAGAACATGGAAAGACATCCCTTGCTCCTGAGTAGGAAGAACCAACATAGTGAAAATGGCCATACTTCCAAAACTGATATATAAATTCAATGCAATCCCAATTGAAATTCCAGCAGCATAATTCACAGACCTTGAAAAAGCAATCAAAAAATTCATTTGGAACAAGAAGAGACCTAGAATAGCAAAAGTAATTCTAGGCAACAGAGACATGGCAGGGGGTATCACAACCCCCAACTTGAAACTATACTACAAAGCTACTGTGATAAATACAGCATGGTACTGGCAAAGTAAAAGACCTGAGTACCTGTCAAACAGATTAGAAGATGCAGAATCAACTCCAGACACAGTCAGCCACATTATCTTCAACAAAGGAACCAAACGCCCTTGCTGGAGGAAAGATAACCTCTTTAATAATGGTGCTGGAAAATACTGGGTTTCAACCTAGCAAAGATTAAAACTAGACATATATATCTCACCATGCACTAAACTAAAATAGAAATGGATTAAACATGTAAATATTAAAACAGAAACACTAACCTGGTGAGAAGAGAGGTTAGGAAGAATGCTTGAAGACCTTGGCATAGGAAAAGATTTCATGAACAAAACCTCAGTTGCACATGAGCTAGCACAAACAATCAACAAGTGGGATCTCTTCTTATTAAAAGGTTTCTGCACAGCAAGAAGAACCACCAGCAGTGTGAAGCAGGAACCTAAAATGTAGGAAAAAATTTTCACTAACTTTCCCTCAGACAAAGGTCTACTATCTTGAATCTATAAAGAAGTGAAAAAAAATCAGATCTCCCAAATTTCTCAGACAAAGAATAGAAATAGCAAATAAATACATGAAAAAATGTTCAACGTCACTGGTCATTCGAGAGATGCAAATGAAAACAACACTGAGATTCTACCTCACCCCAGAATAAATTGATGGTATCATGAAATCAACCAATAACAAATGCTGGCAGGGATGTGGGGAAAAAGGAACCCTTCTCCATTTTTGGTGGGAGTGTTGACTGGTGCAACCACTTTGGAAATCAGTATGGAGATACCTCAAAGAACTAGGACTGGAAGTCCCATTTGATCCACATATTCCCCTTCTGGGTATATTCCTAAAGAATTAAAAGAACCATACCACAGTTATATATGTGCACCCACATTCATAGCAGTATGCTTTGTAATAGCTAAAACTTGGAATCAGCTGAATTGCATATCAACTGGAGACTGGTTAAAGAAAATGTTGAGTTTTTATAAAAAGGAATACTATTCAGCCATAAAGAATGAGAAATTAGAGACATTTATAGAAAAATGGATGCACATTGAGGTGATACTCTGAAGTGAAATAAACAGGACACACATGAGTGAATACCGAAGTTTCTCTTGTGTGAGAAACTGAAAGTGTAAATGAGGACTAAAAGTTATAATAGATAATGTGAAATAGGAAGAAGAGTGGGAAAGGGGAATTGGAAGTGGGAGGAGTAGGGGAAAGGAAAGAAGGGAATGGAATTAATATGAGAAACTGAAAAACTGGAAGCAAAATCTTTGTAAATAGGGAGGATTGAAGGGGTGAAAGGGTGAGCAGGGGAGTGGGGAAAAAAAAGAACCAAGAGAGAGTATGTAAAGTTACAAATTTCCAATGATTCTATTTCATCGTACACCTAAAATGTACCAATAAAATTAATTTTAAAAATTAGGTAAACTCATACAAACTGAAGAATATTAGTGGTTGTGAAGACCAGAACCAGGGGCAAGTGGGGGCTGACTTCTTACTGGGTACAAGGATTCTTTGTGGAGTGATGAAAGTATCTTAGAACTAGATAGAATCAAGGAGCTTATGTTGGTGCACACCTATCATCCATCTCTTAGGAGGGTGATGCAGGAAGATAGCAAGTTTGAGCCCAGTCTGGGAAACTTACTGAAACCCTGACTCAAAATTTGTGGGAAAAAAGGCACTGGGCATATACTCAGTGTTCCAGCCCAGGGTTCAATCCCTAGTACTGCAAGAAGGAGTTCCAGGAGGGGAGGCTGGAAGAGGAGGAAGAGGAGATAAAGTGGGGAGGGAGTGATAGGTACACAATGTTGTGAATGACTGTTCTGTCTTGCTGCTTTGTACACTTTAAAAGTGTTAGCTTTATGTTATATTAATTCACCCTCAAAAATAAAAACAAAGGAAAAACATAAATTGATGCAGAAATGACATAACTTCATTTTGATTTCAGTAGTTTTGCAGGGCTAAGATCACAGACTTGACAGAGATGTTTTAGAGTTACAGATGGAGGTTGAGGGTGGATCTGGCTCTTTCACTGAAGGAAGAAAAGAGGAATTGTGGGATTTTGTCACAACAAGGAAGGGGGTAGAGTACTTGGATCCACTGTTGTCCCTTCTAATGCTGGTTTAAATCCTCTTTCCTCTCTTTCTTTAACCAATAGATAGTGGTAACATTAAATTTGTAAAGGTATTTCCTGACCTTGAACTTTAAACTTTATCCCTTGGTCAATTGTGAGGTCCAACAAAAGATAAATGGACACTACAGCCTGTTGGAAGGAGAAGAGACTACAGAAAGGACTTTTCACAGTGGAGCAAAGGCAGAAAAGAGGTCAGGAGGCCTCCACAGATTTATTCTTTGCTGGGATGGGTGCTAAGTAAAAGGATACTTAGGGTATTTGCATCCTTTCTTCCCCTCTTCAGTGGGGCAAGAAGCAGAGCTGGAACACGTGTGGCAACTTCACCATCCCATTTGCTTGTGGTGTGAGTTCAATGTCTTGTGGGGCCTTGGCACAGCCCAGGGAGAAGCTCTGAAGCATCGAGGTCAAGAAAAGGAAGAGCTGTGCATGTACCAGGCTCTCACCCAGGCAGTTGTGTTTTCCTGGGAGTGAGAGGGAGGATGTGTCATTGAGCAGAGCCCTGGCAGAGCACCCAGTAACCTCTGCATCTCTCCCCATCTGTATGCTCATTTACATAGATTTACAGGTGAAGAACTGCTGTTTCTTTTCTTATCCTCAATACACACAACACAAATGTGTCTGTCAGCCAGTCCTGTCCCAATTCCCCTCTCTCTCTCCAGGTCCCTATTCTTTGTCTCTTTCACATTCTCTATCTTTTTCTTTGTGTCTTGGTTAAATATATTATCAATCAAATTTGTATGAAAATGTGAAGAATTTGAAAGAATCCCTCTAACATGCCCAGTAGGAACCAATGAGAGAGAGGTAAAGGGGCTCTGAGGCTTGAGTCCCCTCATAGATTAACATTCAGTGAGGAGCCAACATGCCTGTATTAGTTGTTAGATTACCGAACTAATTCTTTTTTTTTCTTTTTGGTACCAGGAATTGAACTCAGGACCTTGTACTTATAAGGCAGGTGGTGGCACCACTGAGCTAAATCCCTGGCCCTGAACTACTTCTAAAGGAGTTGAATTTCAGCTACTGCTCCAAGCTTCTGAGCACCTCACTGGTGTGACTCTTCCCCCAGGTCCCAAGGCCCTCCAACAGTCACTAGATAACCCAGTAAGCCTCCCAGATCTGCCCCAGGAACACAGACAGTAGCAGTTTTAGTAGGTTGATGGCCATGCCATGCTTGTTGGATATATTGGCTAAAACTCTGCCCATCCTTACCCCTAAATTTCTCCATCATATCCCCCATGCATATCCATCAGCAAGACAGACTCACACACTGCAAAAATGTCCCATCTGAACTGGGCTTAGTGGTCCAGTCCTGTAGTTCCAGCACTTAGGGAGGTTGAGGCAGAAGGAAGGTCAGTTAGAGTTCAGCCCAGGCAAGTAATTTAGTAAGATTCTGTCTTAAATATGAAATAGGAGATAGGAGATAGATGATAGGTAATAGATAGATGATAGATAGATAGACAGATAGATAATAGACCAACAGATACATAGATGGTCTGGGTATGTAGCACAGTGGGGAAACCTGGGGATCCATCTCATAGCAAAAAAAGTCCCATCTGGATGGAAAGCTGAATATCCAGCACTGTCTTCAGCATAGGTGCATATCCAGCTAACATAACCCAGGGTGGGCAGCAAACATGTCCCAGGTTGGCCAGTGGAAAAGGAGGGGGCCCAGAGAGTTGACTCTCAAAGGGTGGTATTGTCCTTTACAATTATTCATGGCACATCTCAGTGTGTGTTCTGAGTGAGTTGGAGCTATAGAGTTTTACCACACTCTGAGTCAGATTTGAATCCATTTTATTTACAGCTGGTGAAAAAAAGGGGGCTAGTGCCCAGAAAGTTCTCTCAGCACTGAGAAGTGGTTTGATTTCTTCCTTTAAATCATTCTTTCAGTTGGGGAGATCTCAAGGGGAGAGCAGGTGGAATTTTACAGAAGGAGAACCATGTCATGTTGGGGGGAGGGGCGGCAAGAGAAAGTTTCACACACTAGGTGAGCCGCAAAAAAACAACTTGCCAATGCAGCAAGTGTTCTGCCAAACAGGATGTTTTGGGTGCTTTGTCCAAGCACAAACACATGATAGTAGTAAGGCTCAAGATGGAGTCAGGTGGGTTATCACATTCTCAACTCCTCTAAGCATGATGTCAAAGCATTGACTCTATTAGAGTCTCTTGAGTGGGCAAGGGATTATACAAGGGATTATAGTTGGATCTCATATACATCCGTTTAACAGAGGCTATGCAGTGTTATACAAAGTTGATTATCCAATTAAGAAAATGGGCCAATAAAGAGCCCAAGAAAAAGGATGAGGGGACCAGCCAGTACAGTGATGAGGGTAGTTACTCAAGGGCTCCAGTTGAACAGGTTATGATACCATGAGTTTTTATTGGTGGCATTTGGTCCCTGGCTATAGGAGATGATCTTTTACAGAATTTTTGGCAATTGTAAAAATCATGGCCTTCCAGGTCTATAGATTGATAAAGTAGCCCCCAATTTCTCCTTACCAATTTACAGTGGTTGACCTAGGGCAACATAAGAGGTTACTGGGGTCAGATGGTACCAAAAGTAATATTACCTACAATTTCTCCTGAGCTAAAGAAGGTGAGGAAAAAGGAGTACAACTCTCCTCATTGCATTTCTCCAGAGCTTGGTTTTGTCAGCCCAAAGACAGTAAGGACAAGTGTCACCATCATGATTGAACTAACCTTAGCTTTAAAGGATCAGGTCCCAGCTCAGCATCCCACTGTTTTGCCTGCTTGATAAGTGAATGATGAATCTCCATCAAGATTCCATCAACCTTGAGATCTGATGCATTGTGAGGATGACCATGTAAGGTCCCTTCCTGGCTGGAGTCAGTCCTTCACTCTGAAAAGCCTTGAAGAAGACAGTTTCCCCTCTCTGGAATGGGTGGTATGGCACAGAGCTGGGAAGGGGCTGAGTAGCTCATATCTGAGAATGAACAGTTTTCTGTACCTGTTGGAGAGACTGGAGATATTTTAATGGATTGGTTAAAAAATTCTTCTAATGCCCCACTTTTTACTTTGGGAAGCAGGGGAGGGGGCCTTCCAAACACAATTTCATAAGGAGTAAAACCTGCTTTATAAGGGGTCCACCTTACTCTAAGGATGGCCAAGGGCAGCAGGCTGACCCACCTTTCACCAGTTTCCAAAGTCAATTTGGTAAGAATAGATTTTAGGGTCCAATTCATCCATTCCACTTGCCCTGAGATTTGGGATCAGTAGGCACAGTGGAGTTTCCAAATTATACCCAGTGTCCTACTGACTGAGTTGTAGAGGTTACAAAGGTGGGGCCATTGTGAGATCCAATGGACACTGGTAGTCTGAATCTGGGAATTAATTCCTGAAGAAGCTTTTTTGCTACCACAGTGGCAGTCTCCTTCCCAGTAGCATAGACTTCTACCCAACCTGAGAAGGTATCTATGTAAACCAGGAGGTAGTGATAGCCACCCACTGGTGGTTTGATCTCTGTAAAATCCACTTCCCAGTGTTCTCCAGGATTCCAACCACAGAATCTGACCCCAAGGGGTACAGATGGGACCTGGTGGGGATTTACTTGTACACAGTTCGGGCACCTAAGAGAGGCCTGGTGGGCCAGCTCTTGCAGCTTTGAAAAGCAGTATCTTGGAGCTAGAAGCTCAGATATCTTGGAGCCCCAACCCCCAGGTATGTGACTGAATGCAGCCGCTGGATGAGCTGTCATCCTAATGCCTGGGGGAGGTAGATGCGACCATCTGGACATTTTCAGCAGCCTTTGGGATCTTTCTTTGCTTGCAGCCAGCTTGCTTCTTTATCTTCCCCTGTATTGTAAGTGGGACTAGTTGGGAGCAAAGGGAGAGGAGGGCTCACAGTAGGCAGGTTGACTAAGGGTTCAGCTGGCCTCTGGGCTGCCTCTCTGGCTGCATGATCTGCAAGTTTATTTTCCTTAGCCTTAGGTGTATTGTACTCTTTGTACCCCAAACATGAATGATGGCTACCTTCTTGGGAAGCCATACCATCTCTAGGATAGAAAATATCTCCTCTTTGTTCTTGATAGTCTTTCCTGCAGCTGTCAGGAGCCCTTTCTCCTTATAAATGCTTGCATGGACATGTAGAGTAGCAAAGGCATACCTACTGTAAGTGTATACATTTATCTTCTTTTTGTTTCTCCATCTCAAGGCCTGGGGCAAGGCAATCAATTTTGGCTTTTGGGCTGAGGTCCCCTCAGGCAGAGGCTGGGCCCAAATGACTTGATGAACTGTAGTCACTGCAGCCCCCACCCTTCACACCCCACTTACCACCATCCTGCTTCCATCTGTGAAGAGGGTGGCATTTGCCTCAGCCAAGGGGATATACATTAAGTTCAATTGGCCTCCCTAGGTCTGGTCCAGCACTTCCTCACAGTTGTGAAATGGGTGTCAGAGTTATCAACCAGCATCAGTGTAGCTGGATTGAGAGCCTGCTCTGCTGAGAAGATGACATGAGGCTCGTCAAGCAAGAGGCTTTGATACTGAGTGAGGTGGGCATTTGACATCCATTTGTTAGTAGCCCCCCTGAGAAGAGTCTCTACTGAATGAGGGGCAGTAAGGACTAGGTCCTGTCCAAGGGTCAACTTATCAGCATCCTTGACAAAGCTGTGGCACCTACTGGCCAAAGATTTGAAGGCCATCCTGAAGCCACAGGATCTAATCTTTTAGAGAGATAGGTCACAGGATGCTTCCAGGGTCCCAAGGAGTGCATCAAGACTCCCTTGTCAATTCCTCTTACCTCATGGATGAACAGATGAAAAGGCTTAGAGACACTGGGTAGTGCCAGAGCTGGGGCTGATACCAGAGCCATTTTCAGATTCTGGGAGGCCTTTTCTTCATCTATTATCCATTCTAGGGGATGATTTCCTCCTGTGGCAGAATGGAGGGGCTGCACTATCTTAGCACACCCAGGTATCCATAGGCAACAGTATCCAGCTGCACCTAGGAATTCTCATACCTATTTCTTGGTAGTTGGTGTGGGTATCTGGAGGATGGCCTCTTTCCTGGTCTGGGACAAAGCTTTTCTTTCTTCTGAGATTTCATACCCCAGGTATGATACTTTAGGGGAATAGAATTGTGCCTTCTTGGCTGGGACATGGTAGCCCAACTCCTCTAGTAGCTGAAGAAGCTCTTGTGTCCCCTGCAGGCATTCTGAATAGCTAGTAGCAGCTAATAACAAATCATCCACATATTGAAGCAGGGTGAGATTAGGGTGGTGGGATCAAAAAGTCACCAAGTCCTTCTGGAGGGCCTCACAGAACAGGGTGGGTGCATTTTGAATCATTGTGGCAGCCAGGTCCAGGTGAGCTGGCAAGAGTTATTGGAAACTGGGTCAGTCCACTCAAAGGAGAAGGTAGGCTGGCTTGCTGGGGCAAGGGGCACACTGAAAAATGCATCCCTTAAATCTAGCACTGTATACACTTGGTGCTCAGAAGGCAGCAAACTCAGGAGGGTATATGGGTTGGGGGCAGTAGGGTGCAGAGAACCACTCACCAGTTAACTTCTCTCAAGTCCTGTACCTGCCTGTAATCTGATGTCCCCAGTTTCTGCACTGGA
Source organism: Heterocephalus glaber (assembly GCF_053883595.1). Classification (NCBI taxonomy): domain Eukaryota; kingdom Metazoa; phylum Chordata; class Mammalia; order Rodentia; family Bathyergidae; genus Heterocephalus; species Heterocephalus glaber. The sequence goes on from NW_028258178.1 coordinate 172,535, forward strand.
AGGAATGGGGTGTTCCATGGAGACTGACAAGGAGTTAATATCCCAAAGCCCATCAACCTCTCAATATAAGGAACTATTCCCTGTCTGGCCTTCTGAGAAATGGGGTATTGTCAAACTTGTACAGGCATGGCTGTTGACAAGAGCTTGACTATCACTGGAGGGAGGTGAGAAGCCAAACCCAGTGGATTAGTTTATGCTAACATCTTCAGGAACTCTGCCTGAAGTTTTTCCAATAAGTCCTCAGGGCTTGTTTCCTCTGGGTTTTCTTCCCTCAGGAGGAGATACTCCTTAAACAGGGTGGTGGACTGTTGATCTGAAGAAAGTGACATCTGAGCCTTGGTTGGAGAGAAAGAAATTGTGGCCTTTAGTTTTTGAAGGTCTCACACCAGCAAGGGTAATGAGCAGTCCATGACCACCTGAAAAGAGTGAGTACTGCTCCTGTGACCCCCTGGATGGGAATGTCTTCTGATGAAAGCTCTCCCAGAGGAGTTTTTAACACTGACCTCTTGGTGCCAGTGTCCAGCAGGAAATGAAACCATTGGCCCCATGCTTCAACGTTTACTGTGGGCTGCTGGGGGCCAAGAGAGAAGGAGCCTTGGCTCCCTCAGTCTGAATCCTCCTTTCCTTTGGATGTGGGGAGGGATAGTACCTTGGCAAAGGGCCTGTGGGGGCATTCACTTTTCTGGTGCCCTTCCTCCTTGCAGTAGGCACATTGATTTCTGTCCAATGGAAGGCATCCTCTGGGCTTTCTAGGCACCTGCCCTTTTGGGCTTTCCAGAGTTGGGTTCCGCAGGGTCCCTTCTGATGACTACTGCCAAGATCTTTGTTTCTTGGCTGATATTTCTGCCATAGCTGTGGCCAATTTTTGTTTTTTTGAATGCCTATTGCCAAACACCTTTTAAAGCCAGATATATAGCTCTATTGTTCAGTGGAGCAAAGGGGTTGAATATGGTGTAAACCTGGAAGGCCTCTTGGAGTCTCTCCAGGAACACAGCTGGGGACTCCTCTGGTGCATGTTACTTCAGTGGTTTTTGACAGGTTTATGGGTTTCCAAGCCACTGCCCAGGTCCCATTCAACAAGTTCTGGTAAAAGGTGATCAAAGCTTGTTTCTCCCTCCTCAAGAATTTGGGTCCCATTCAGGACACCCCAAGGGGAATCCTTGTTTCAGCAATTTGTGGGTCTCCTCCTCTGAGCACCCTCCCAATAAAACCTTTCTAGCCTCAAACCTAATCCTGCTGGGGCTGGGGATTTAGCTCAATGCTTTTGCCACCTGCAGGTCTGTAGAAGAGTCCTAAAGATTGACTTGATTAGGGAAATCAGAATCTGAGGCTTTAGAATGGTAGATTCTGGGTTTTCTGGTTCTAGAGGTCAGAAGAGAAAAAGGGAACATATACCAGGAATGGGTGGGTTCCCAGTCCTGCCCCATCAGGAGGAGGGGCCTCCCTCAAAGGCAAGAGAGCCTCTGGACTGCATCTTCCTGAGGTGGTGACCTCCTGCCAGGATAAGAGATGCTCTCATATGGGGGGAGAAGTAGCAGGAAAAATATAGGAAGAAATGAGGGAGTCAGGAGGTAAGCAGGTTGGGACGGACAGGAGATGGGGTGAAGTAGGGTTATACAGAAGTTGATGGAGGAGGACTTCCTCAACATTTGACTGCTGCATTACCAGTTTCTGTCTGGAGTTTGCACATGAGGGGGACAACAACTTTTGGAAACAAGCAACTTTGAATAGGCCTTTGTGGCTCAGGCCTTTAGCCATGGAGGAGAGTGCTGTGTACATTAAACCAGTCAATGTAAGGGAACTGATCAGGGTGTCCTGGTGACTTGGTAACCTTCCAAACTGATTGAAGCAGTGCAGGGTTGAGGGAGCCCTCAGAGGGCCAGCCCACACCACAAGAGGGCCATTTGAGTTTTCAAAAAGTGCAAAGTTTGTTCTTTGACATTTTCACTCCAAAATCATCAGACAATCCTGAGTAAAACTTCTAAGCATGCAGACCAGGGGTGTAACAGTTGGGAGGATGATGACCCCATGACATAAAGACTTAGGGCAGACAGGAGATACCCAAGAAGAGCAGCTGCAAGAACAGATAAAAGAGAAGATGTTCGGACATAAAGAAAGAAGCCTTAGTGTTTATGTGGTGCAACCTTAAATGATGTTGCAAAAGACAAAGAAAAGGAGTGTTCCTCTGTGGGGAGGAACCACTCAGTTGGTCAACTGGCCACAGGGCTCCCAGCCACTTTAAGGACCATCTAGGTTTTAGGCTGTATTTATCTCATTGCAAGAGCACCCACTTGTCCTTTCTTAGGTGTGTCCTCAGATCACATATGACCTCACTCAGACCCCATTACTCTGAGGGGGAGAAATCCCCTTCTTCATCATGGGGCACAGATGAGACAGCCCATAGTTTATGCTACCCATTTCCAGTCACACACTCATTTGCATGACAGCCATTCAGAGGTTAATAACATTCCAAACCCTTCCCTGGGGATGTACCAGATTGGCTGACTGGCAGCCAGACCAGACCAGATAAATGGGCCACCTCAGTCAGTGTCCTGGACTCAGTCAGTGGGTCCCTGTAGGGGCCTGGGAATGCGTTCATCAAAGACTATTGTTCCCCATCAGAATCAGAAGGATCCTTACTTCAGACAAGACCAGGTGGACTCTGGAAAATTTGGAGGGTGACTCAGCCATGTCTGCATTTCCCTCAGTGTCATCAATGAGACTATGGGGCCCTGGAACACCTCAGGGGGACCCACTCCTATAGTTGCCTACTGAAGATGGGAGGGACCACAGTGAGGCTGTTCCACCCATCATGGCAATCTCACTGGGGCCTCCAGATATTCTATACAAGCAAGTTGGAACTATAGAACTGTGCCACACTCTGAGTCAGATTTGAGACCAATTTATTTACAGCTGGGAACCAAGAGGGGGTAGTGCCCAGAAAGTTCTCTCAGTACTGAGAAGGAGTTTGATTTTTCCCTTTAAATCATGCTTTCAGTTGCAGAGGGCTCAAGGGGAGAGCAAGCAGGATTTTACAGAAGAATCATGCCAGGTTAGTGGGGGGCAAAAGGAAGTGTCACACACTAGATGAGCTACAAAAAATATTTTGCAACTGCAAGAAGTGTTCTACCAGGGCTGGTGATTTAGCTCAGTGGTTTCACTGCCTGGATCCAAGTTCAAACTCTGGTACCAAAAAAGAAGTGTTCTGCCAAACAGGATGCAGGGCTTTTGGGTGCATTGTCCAAGAACAAGCACACAATGGTAGTAAGGCTCAAGATGGAGTCAGGTTGGTTATCACAGGTCCATTAAACATCTCTGCCACATTAAATTTGGATGAGACTTGCATTGGCCAATAAATTGCAGAATAAATGGATGTGTGTAGTGACTTTTTTCTCATTTCCATACATCAGGATAGGGTCCACATTAGCCTATCTTTACATACCATAATGGTGTGAAGTCCAAGCCCCCTGCTGCTGAGACAATGTTTCATAAGCATGAAATTAGCTTTATGGTTTTAAGTTGCCAAGATCTTCAGACCTTCTATCACACTGTGGGCTATGGTGGATAAGAGCTACTGGGCCTTGGGCAAGATCTCTGTTCTTCCTATGCCTGTCTTATTCCAGCTTTACAGGGAAAGGTATGACTCAACACCAAGACATCTAGTAATTTTTCAACAGGGCAAAGGAGAAAAAGAATTTGTTCATCTTTTTTTTTTTTTTTGGTAAATGACAAAGTTTAGTTGTGAAATACATAGAGTGGACAGGTGCAGGATTGTACATTTTTGTAGGGCTTTCACCATCCTTAGACAGAAACCAGAATCAGACAGACAAATAGGACACAACTGCTAACTTTTCTATAAATGATAACTGCAACAAGTATTCTAAATAATATAGAAACATAGATTAACTGATTTTAATAACATGACATAAAGCCCCTAGAATTGATATAATTGTTATGCAAAATACATAGATGAATACTGTCTTCTTTTAAAAATATAAAAATAAATAAATATAAATAAGCAAGACGTAAAAATAGGTGTTTCCACTAAATAAATGAAAACTTTAAAAAAAGAAAGTTTTTCTTTCCATGTCATTTGAAAAAAGGAAATTATCATTTTAAACAATATTCAGGTTTATTAAACAAATTAAAAAAGATTATAAAATGTTTAACTTTCATCAGCTTTAAGGTTTATGTTGCTGCCAAATTTTGCATATAACTGAAATTTCAAATCTACTAACACTCACTGAATTGATTCCACTCTGGATTCTAAGGCATCAATTTCTTTATGCAAATTTTTCTTTGCTTCTTCTAACATGCCTAGTACTTCTTCTTGAGAATGGCTAATGAAAACATCACCAACCTGGTAAGGTATCATTAAGCTGTCATCATATGGGAGTATGATGTCATCACAAGCATCTTCTAAATTCTGGAGTTGTTTCTTTTTTACTTCTATTTCTTCCTTTAGCTCTGTGATTCTACTTGTATTCCATGCAAATTTATTTATCTTTTGTTGACCTGTGAAAGTAACATTGACATCTTCTGCAAGCTGGGCACTTGTGACCAGTGACATAAGACAGTGGACTTTCATTTCTCCCCAGGTTGAAAGGCAAAAATTTCATGTATCACCTAAAAATACATATTAAAGAGATGTGCTGAGTTTGATCCCCAGCTGAGCTTCTCATCAGCTGAGTCACTACAGCACTAGCAATTGCTGTGTCCAAGTTTCTCCATCTGTGAAATGGGGGAACAGGATCCTTGCAGAGGGCCTGGAAGGATCACAGAAAAGTGGCAGCCACTGGGCCCTAACCCATCTCACCCTCCATGGATGCATGGAGGATGCAGGAGCTGAGGAACAACCAGGGTCAGGTGTGTGTGGTATGCAGGGCCTGCATGCCCTGGGCTCCTCTGGCAGATGCAGCCCCAAGCCCCTGAGGATCCAGCCTGGGTGCCTGGCCCCATGGGAGGCCCACAGAGATGCTGGGATGCTGGGCCTCACTGCAGAGCTGCCCGCAGGGCCCTGGGCCTCAGCCTGGCCCCAACCAGGGCCTCGAGGCCATGCACCCTTAGCCCTGCTGCAGACCCCCATGGCCCAGCCCCACTACCGCCCATGGTCCACACCCCAAGAATTTGTTCATGTTACACCCAGTGAGAGAGAGCCAACCAGAGACCAATATTAAATCCACACAGAAGTTTATTACCTGCCGGGACCCGAGCCCAGCATGGGACAGGAGCCTTGACTGGGGGTTGACAAACATGTTTTATACACCTTTGAGGTGAACAGTTTCTAGGCTCCCCTATGGGATAGAACTAGTAAAGCAAGCAAAAGGTACAGAAGCAGAATGTCCTGCTGTTAGAACATTTGTAAAACAATAGTTGATTGTTATTTCTAAAGAGACTTTCTATGGGGAGGAGGTTTTTAAGCTTCCTCCTTCTGAGTTCATCCAAAGGGCAGGCAGGTGGGTCAAGCAGCAATATGGAGTCTGTCTTGCTAACTAGGGTTCTTCATTCCCCACTGGTTTTTGTAACTTAATCAAATCTTTGATTCCTGTATTTACTCTTTGAATTTTTTTAAACGTCTTTTAAAATCTTACAATTTTGTCTCAACACCATCAGTTTAACTGTATCAACCCTCTGTCTAACATATTTAGTCAGAGCATTTATAATGCAAGGTCTCACGAGCAAAAGCAGAAGATAACCAGGGAGCCTGTTACAGCAGAAACTAGGGTAGTTAGCCATTAACATAGAAGCAACAGGGTTTTAGGGCTACACATAACCTTTTTTGTTTTATGAATAGGAGGTCAAGTCTCTTTTGATTTTGTAGGACCATCTCAGCTAGGGAATCAATCTGGTTTTTTAAATCTGAAGATCAAGTCTTTCAGGTGACCCAAATCTCTGGCTACTTGGTGGCTTAGAGCTTTAAAATTTGTGCCCTGAAGGATCAGGGAGGAAGATCCAATAGCCCATGACCCGGCTATTCCTAATCCCACCAGAATGGGCACTAAAATGAGGGCAGCCCGCTTACTCCTATAGTGTTCAGTGGTTAATTCCAGATGTTTGCAGCCCCCTTTTTTATTATAATACAAGACTTGTGGAACAACATACATGGTGACACAACATATGTGGCAGATTGGGTAGCCAAGACTGATTTGGGAATGTATTTAGTCAAGTCCTTGGTGCAAGCAAACCAAGCATATCAGGACCTCCTGGAATGAAACTGTGGGGCTGGAACATCGCAAAGGGTTTTTCTCAAGCCTGTTGTATTGTATCCTGGATCTCACTCTGAAGAATCTGTAAGGCTTGAAGATACTGAAGTAAAGAGACACAAGAACTCTCTGTTATCTGTTCAAGGATTAACTTAGGGAGGAATGGTGGTGGCCTCCCATACAAAATTTCAAAAGGGGTAAACTTGTTGACATATGGGGTACATCTAACTCTTAACAAGGCTAGAGGAAGCAGATTGGGCCACCTACCACCAGTTTCTAGAACATATTTAGTCAGGGTTTCTTTCAGGGTCCTATCCATCCTTTCCACTTGCCCTGAACTTTGTGGATGATAGGCACAGTGCAACTTCCAATCAATATGTAGTGCCCTTGCCAACAATTTGGATATCTGTGCAGTGAAGGCAGGCCCATTATGTGACCCCAGGTAATGAGGGATGCCAAATCAGGGAACTATCTCCTGGAGCAAAACCTTAGTTACTATGTTGGCTAATTCTCCATGAGTGGGGAAAGCTTCTACCCAACCTGTGTAGGTGTCAACCAATACCAGTAAATATTTGAACCTATTGCTGGATTTTATTTCAGAGAAATCAATTTCCCAATGTTCCTCTGGCTCTCTTCCCCACAGTTGATTACCTTTGTTTCTTGGTCTTGCCTTGGAGTTTAACTGTGTACACACCTGACACCTGAAACTGATGTCCTGGACCATAGAGGTCAGTCCTGGGATTGAAAACTTAGAGCTCATTAGTCTTTTAACTTTGATTTTCCCAGGTGAGTTAAGTGAAGTAACTGATGAACAAGTTGTCACCCCAGGGCTCAAGGGAGACAAATTTGTTTGTTTGTCCCTTTCCAACAGCCTAAGTCCAGTTTTGTACCTCCTCACTTTTGGTTTTCCTCTTCCTCTTCTGGGGTATAGGTGGATCTTTCTGGCAGGTAGCCAAAGGGTCAGATGGGCAGAATGTCTGTTGGCCCCACTGGTTCTCTTGCCACTTGTCAGGCTGCATCATCAGCCTCTCAGTTACTGCTGGCCTCGAAGCTGTCTCTTTTTTGGTGGCTTTTGTAATGAATAATGGCCAATGCCCTGGGTTCCCAAATTGTCTCCAATAAGGCCAAAATTTTTTTTTGATAGTTTGCCCTTCTGATGTCAATAGCCCTCTCTGTCTGTAGATGTCACCATGCACATGGGCAGTGGCAAATGCATACGAGCTGCCAGTGTAGATGTTTACAGCCTTGTCTCGACCTAACAGGGTTTAAATTAAGGCTATTAGTTCAGCCCTCTGCGTTGAAGGCCCCCAGCTTAATGCCTGTGTCCAGTGCACCTGTCCTCCTGGACTGACTATCACCACCCCCACATACCTGACTCCATCTTCCATGAAGCTGTTTCCATCAGTGAAGAAGGTCTCATCTGGGCTTTGCAGGGAAACATCAGTCAGGTCTGGGCGGTTGGTGGTGGAAGTTGTCAAAGAGTGTCCAGACAGTCATGGAGAGGCATGCATACAAGTCAGAGTCTGGGAGTAATGTGGCTGGATTGAAGGTCATTTCTTGGGTGAATTTGATATGTGGAGCATCCAGCAACAGGGCCTAGTACTGAGTCAGGCAGGTGTTGGAGTGCCATCATTCTGGGGCTCCTCTCAACAACATCTCCACCACATGGGGTGCGGTGATGACCACATCCTGTCCCAGGCTGAGCTTATCTGCCTCCTTGACCAGGAGGGTGGTGGCTACAACTGCCCTCAAACAGGTAGGCCATCCATTTGCCACAGGATCAAGTCTTTTAGACAGTAGGCCACAGGTCTGTTCCAAGGCCCTAATGCCTGAGCTAGCACTTCTTTGTCTATGCCCCCTCATTCAGCCACAAACAACTGAAAGGGGTTGGTGACATCAGGTAGGACCAGGGCTGGTGCTGACACTAAGGCTTTCTTTAAAGCCAGAAGGGCAGCTTTCTCTTTTTCTGTTGGGAGGAACTATCTCTTGTGCCTGGAGTGCAGCAATAGTGACTTTCCCCAGTTTCTTGGCTAGGACTTCCTTGGGGGGTGTCATGATTATCATAAACTTTCTGGGCTATATTCAGTAGTTCAGTCTTATTCTTTCCCTTGAATCCTTCCAATTTCTGTAATTTTTTTTCTAATGTCTGGGGCCAACTGGGAAACAAAGGCCAAATTTAAAGCTGCTGCATTTTTGGGAACCTCTGGGTCAATAGGAGTGAAAACTCTATAGGATTCCAAGAGTCTCTCTAAAAACACAGCCAGAGACTCTGTTTTTTCCTGGTGAACCTCACTTACCTTACTTAAATTAGTGGACTTTTGGCAGCTGCCTGGAATCCCCCTAATAAGTGCTGGTGGTAGGTCCCCAGCCTCCTCTTGGCATCATCATCATTGGGGTCCCATTTGGGGTATCATGATGAAACTACTGTTTCAGCCCTGGCCAAATGCCCTGGAGTTCCAGGAGTGATGCCAGGGTTTAGCCCCAGGGCCTCTTTGACTGCCTGTTGATAAATGCATTCCATTCCTCAGTGATGAACAGGATCTGTAAAATTTGCTGGCAATCATCCCAGGTTGGCTGATGGGCATGAAAAACAGACTCAAGAAGAGATTAATGCCTAAGGTTTTTCAGAGAAGGGGGGATTTTGATGTTTCCAATTGTAAAGATCATTAGTTGTAAAAGGCACATAAATCAATCCTCCCCGGGGCTCTGTCTGTTTTAAAGGAAAAAGGGAGGAGGAAGAAGAGGCTGATGGACCATAGTCCTGTCCCTATCAAGTGCCAAAGGTTGATCGGGACCTGTGGGGCCTTGACTCCCATGACCACATTCCAAACCTTGTGAGCAATGTGCACAGAATAAGTTCCCACTGGGGGCCAAGCGACTCTGAAACTGGGCCATTTTAATTGACACAGGGTTCATAATTTGCCTTTAGAAAATTTCATGCCATGTTCACCTTCCTTGTCTGTGGAATAAATTTATTTGAAGTTATTCAAAACAGAATCAAGTGGAGTTCCTTCTGTGGACTGTGAGGTACCTATAATTTTAACCTGTGAAAATGCAAAAGGCACACAGAGCAAGCAGATAGGCAACAATAAACAGACAAAGACAAACTTTGGCCAAATAAAACCTCTAGGGCCAAATGGATTAGGACCTCACCCAGGGAGTCGCTCTTCTGAGGACTCTGATCCAGTGAGTCTGCTTGCCATCATGAAGAGACTCTAGGTAGGGGAACATGTGCCATGTCCGGCTTCCTCCTACCTACCCACAGTGCACTAAGAATCATTTGATTCTTACCTCTAGAGGCTTTCCCAATAAACTCCTTCAGGTCAGTTTATTGGCAATAGGGCCCAACTGAGTCCAGCCTAACCAGAGCCCTGGAATACCATCAGGGTGGCCTAGCCCCAGAATACAGTCAGGGTGGCCTCTCCTTCTGCAGACTGGTGTTCAGAGGGGCCAAACACCCGCAATGTCCAATCCTGGTCTCTCCTAAAAAGAAACAATGGCTCTAAGATAATAAGCTCCAGAGCAGCTGGCTATCTCACTGGTGACTCCAAGAATTTTGCACCCAGTGAGAAAGAACCAACCAGAGGCCAATATTAAATCCACACAGGAGTTTATTACTGACCAGGACCCAAGCCGAGCATTGGACTCGAGCCTCAACTGGGGGAAGACAAACATGTTTTATACACCTTTGAGGCCAACAGTTTCTAGGCCTCCCTATAGGATAGAACTAGTAAAGCAAGCAAAAGGTACAGAAGCAAAACGTCCTGCTGTTAGAACATTTGTAAAACAATAGTTGATTAATTGTTATTTCTAAAGAGACTTTCTAAGGGGAGGAGGTTTTTAAGCTTCCTCCTTCTGAGTTCATCTAAAGGGCAGGCAGGTGGGTCAAGCAGCAATATGGAGTCTGTCTTGCTAACTAGGGTCTTTCACTTATATGATTTTTCATGTCTGTTAGTATTTGGTTTATATAGTTGGGCGCACTAATGTTTGGTGCATAGATATTTATGATTGTCATCTCTTCCTCTTGGATTGTTCCCTTTACAAGGATGTAGTGTCCTTCTTCATCTCTCTTAATCAGTGTTGGTTTGAAATCCACTTGATCTCCAAAGAGGGTAGCTACTCCTGCTTTGTTTTGGGTTCCTCTCACATGGAGTATTGTTTTCCACCATTTTAACTTTCAGTCTATGAGTTTCTTTTTGAATTAAGTGTGTTTCTTGTATGCAGCATACTGTTGGATCTTTCTTATTGACCCCTTCTACCAGTCTATTTCTTCTGATTGGTGAATTGAGACCATTAACATTGATGGTTATAACTGATATGGTGATCTGGAAGTCTGGTTTTGGGACTTTTTTACATGTTTTCTCATTTTGACAGGGTGGGTGGTGCTGCTGGCACCTGTGGGGCTCACCTCCTCTGCGATGGTGGAGGGTGGGGTGTTCCGTGGCCAGAAGCCTCCTCCTTGGTGCTGGAGTGTCTCACCTCCTCTGTGCTGGGGTGGGGGGGGTGGTACAACAGCCTGGAAGCCTCCTCCTTGGTGCTGGGAGGGGCTCACCTCCTCTGTGCTGGGGAGCACCAATCTGTGTCTGTTGATTCGGGAATTGAGGAAAGTAACATTGAGAATTATTACTGCTATCTATTGACTTATTCCTGTCATTTCTTTGTTTTCCTATTGATAATTCCTTATCTTTCTTTTCTACTTAAGTTCTCCGCCTATGTGGCATTTTCATCCTTTTAGACATTTTGTCATTGTTAATTTCATTTTGTTTTTCTAAGTTATCCTTGAGAAATTTTTTGGAATAGTGGTTTGGTTTACATGAAGTTTTTTAGGTGCTCATTGCCATGAAAATACCTTCTTTCTCCATGAATTTTGAAGGATAGTTTTGCAGGCTTTATCAGCATGGGTTGGACATTGTTTTCTTTTAGGGCTTGAAACACCTCACTACAAGCTCTCTTGGACTTTAGTTTGTGGTGAGAAATCTGCTGTAATTCTAACAGGTTTACCATTAGAAATGTTTCACTGTTTTTCTCTAACAACTTTTAAGATTCTATTCTTGTGTTGGAATTCTGGGATAATGACTATTAGGGGTATTGGAGAAATTCTTTTCTGAGAGTTGCTATTTGGGATTCTATATGCTTCTCTCATCTATATATTAAATTCCTTTCTCTTATTTGGAAAATTTTCTGCTACTTTTTAAGTAAATACATTGTGCTATTTGTACTACCTTCTGATTTTCACTCATTTTAATTAACCTTAAATTAATCTCTCATTATTAGTCACTGACAACTGGCCTGTCTTCTACTTGTGGCTCTGTCATCACATTGGTCACTTCATACATTTGATAGAAATTTAATTTCCTGATTTTCTATTTGGAATCTTTTTTATAATCTCTAATTTTTTTCCATGCTGATCATATGTTTGTGTTATTTTTGTTTAACTCTTCTAGCTTTGTATTAGTGTCATGTGTTGGCTTGCTGATCATTTTGTTTATTTGGTCTGATATCTGTTTTCTTATCTTCTGTGATCTTGCCAAGGTCAATAAATGCCTTACTCAATTGTTCTGTTATCTCTTCTGTTATCTTTTCAAATAATTTGTCTATGTGGCTTTTGGCTTCCTCAGCACTGGTACCCCATCCAGCAGTTTAGGAAGATTAGGGATTTTTGGATGCATTTTGTTGCCTTGTCTTCTCACATTTATTTTTTTGTTTTGTTTTGTTTGTATTGAGGCTTGCAGATTCATTATAGTGACTAGCTCTTTTGCTAGTATGGAGACTTTTTAGTTAATGTCTACTTTTTGACAGTGCCCTCTAGGTATGGATAACTATTGCCCTTTGATTGTGTCCCAGAATTCAGTCATTTTCACTGACTTAGGAATGGTTGCACTTTATTTGGTCTAGTATCCAATTCTCCAGGAACAGGACACAGCATTATTAAATGATCTCAACACAATCCAGATATTGGCATCCTGAGTAAACCAATCAATAGCAACAACTGTGGCACCTTGCCTATAGCAATAGAATCAGAAACAATAATAGCCTGAGAGACAAACAAAATCTAAGGTCCAATAAAGTACCACCCTCAGTGATAGAACACAGAATTATAATTATAGTACAAAACACTAAGACAAATGAAACTTTAACCTATTATTGACCTGTAGTAAATATCTACTAAATATCCACTAACTTTTACTTCTACTACAAATAGGACAGTATTCAAATTAATTGCATAAAGTCAACTAGCTATCTAGAGAATCATGGAGTTAGTAGTTATAAAGTTGAGGAAACCCAGAAAATGAAAAAGGTAAAATTTGAAAAATTAACCAAAGAGAAATGAGATGGAAGAGAGAAAAATGATATTAGGGGCTCATATTGAGGAATAAAAGGAAATTAATAGTGTTGGAAAAGTTATAGGATGGAAAGAAAAATAAGAAGAAGAAAAAATAAAAACCAAAAGCAAAACACAGAAAATGAAAGATAAGAAGGCAGAAAAAGAAAAGTTAAAAGAAGGAAGAGGAAATCCCCAACCTCCCCAAAAAAAACAAATAAAAGAAAGAGACTAATAATTAAAAATTGTTTTTCAATTAAAATGTTTTTTAAAAATTGAATCAAATAAAAATTCCTCTGTGCTTTTGAGTGAGTGGTTTCTTTTCATCTTCTGCAGTCCTGGAATCCAGCAAGTTACAGTTTTCTCAGCCTAGCTTTAGGTCCTGTGGGTTTTTGAAGTACCTTTCCTGCACTAGAGGCCCCTCTGTCCATTCATTGCAGACTGTAGTTATTGTCGAAGCCACAGCATGTCCTTGTTCTTGGTAGATGGGAAATGCAATCAGCTGCCTTGTCTCTGCTGGACATTGGCCACTGGGTGAGATTTTAAGTGGACTGTTGGACTTAAAGTGGACACTTGCAGAGTTTGATAGCTCTCTGGGGAGGTCAGGGATGTGTCTTTCTCAACCTGAACTTACACTTCTCAGTGCAGTTTATGTCTGGCCCAATCCCTCTCCATGATGGTCTCCCTCAACCAGTCACTTTGGGAATGTAACTATGAAGACCCTGAACTTTCCAGACATATTTGCACTTTCTCCCTGAGTCTGCTTGCCCTTCAGGCTTATCTTCTCTCTCTGCATGTTCCCCTCATCCAGGATCAGTTTACTTAGTCCTCCTCTGCTGCCCAAGTTTGGATTCAATGGATGGTCGTGTGGCATGGCCTGCTGGCTTTTGCAGGGGCATGGTAGCATTTCCTATACTAAAAAAATATAAATTTTTTGTTCAATTAGTTTGTCATGATTCTGAAAAGTTTTATTTTGATATTAATTATGTTTTGTAGCATTTGACTTCCTAGTATCTAAGTAAGGTAAAATCCTGAAACAATGATTATTGAACACAATTTGAAGTTCCTATAAATTTGCCTCTTGATTTTATATGCTGTGCAGATGTGCTAACTTGAAATTCCTTTAATGAACATCTTAAGTTTGTCACTTTGCGAAGGTATAAAAAAGATGTGTGGAGCTATGAGAGGTTGTAATTATAATCTGTCTCATTCTGCTAGAGATAGTGTGGGATAGACACTAACCACCCACACCTTCCTGTTCTTTCTGTAAAATAGGAATTAGTGACTGTGGTTAAAAGTTATAATTAATATGTGAAGTTTAAAATACATCAGAATCAATAATAACAGAGAAATACATTGTGTATATATTTTTGGTTTTTAAGGAAAAATAGCTATTTTGTGCTAAACCACTGGGTTTTCTAGTCTCTTAATGAGGGACCCATTTTATTTATGTGACTTTAGCCTATTGACATTTATTATATTTATTGTCAAAACTGAGATATCTGAACAAATGTTTGATTCTTTTGAAGATAACAATACTGAGCACATTGCATATATATATAAGTATCTGCATCAATATGAAAATTATTTTGATATTGTGGATGAATTTCCTGAAAGAGAGCTGCTGTTCTTAAGTACTAGCTTGTCCTAGTAGAAAAAAGAACAAAATGAAGGATATAACTTTGAAAGCGACATTTCCCTGCCTTTGTTGACAGTTTGTGAGTCTGGAGAGACATCATAGGTGTGCTGAAAGGCTACCAAATTGTACACAGGTTTGATAAAATTCCCATTTTGGTTAGCACATTATTTTGCCTACAATAAAAAGGTTATTCTTTACTTTTTGGGTATACACTATGCTATTGTTGGCATATTGTTATTATCCAGTAAAGTACTACCAAGTTTTTGATAAATACAGCAAAGTTCAAGGTAACAATTTGCTAAGAGTATTGATCAGTGCTCATGGTGACAAAACATACTGTTGACAGAAGAAGCATTGGCAAATCTGTAGGAACATCCCATAATACACATAATTTCAAATCTTTGCTAGGTAGCAAAGCTTCTGTTTCTTTCTAGAATAATTTTCTGCACTATATGGAGAATTCGTTATATACTTGATTGTTTCAGGAAAAAGAAAACAATGAAAATGCTCCCTCACTATGAAAGAGTTAAGGCTCTTTACAGTTCTGTTTTCATCTGTTTATTTTCAAATGCTTCACTTTAATTAATTAGGTAACCAAGTGTTGCTTCTGAGACATGCTTGTTCCTACTTAGAGCCCAACATCTCTCATTTTCATCTTCCCCAATTGAATCCTAAATATAGACAATAAAATAAAAATTTGGAACATCTTGTACACTTTGATCTACCTTTGCAATTTCTTAGAAGTTCTCTTGAAAAAAATCACAGAATTATACTTTTCAGGGATAAAATGAAATGATGAAAATAATTAGATTAAAGCCTTGCATAAAAGACTTTCCAAATGAGAAGGCTAGTCTTTCCTAATTTTAATTCCTATGTGTAAAATCTGTATTGCATAAAAACATTTTGAAAACATGTGCATTATTGGATGTTCCCACAGATTTGTCAATGCTTCTTCTGTCAACAGTATGTTTTGTCATCGTGGACATTAATCAATATTTTTACCAAACAGTTCTCTTGAACTTTGCTATATTTACCAAAAACCTAGTAGTGTTTTGCTGGATATTAGGCAATCATAATGTAATGTGTCATAATTTCAGTTATTATACATAGTATTTACTTAGCTATAGTCTTCCTTCTCTAAAACAAAACTAGCTGCTTCTACACAAGCAGTTTTCATCTTGGAATGCATCTTGGATGAATCCATGAAAATTTACAAAAGTACAAATGTTTAGGTACTACTCTAGACTTACTGAATTTCTTTATTGCTGTTTATTGGTATAAAAATAAAGTCAGTGTATGGTTATACCTTAAAAATTGTTTTGTCTGAAAGAAGAATATCTATCCATTTTAATAATTCAGATGTAACATTCTCTCACTTATGAAACTAACTCCAGCATTCTTCTTAGTGATAATTAGTAAAAAATTTGAAATATCTGTTATTTTTGCTTGCATGCTAAAAAAATCAAATTATCCTGCAAGTTGCATTGTTCTTATAAAGAACCATCATCAGACTTCTCTCATTTTAAAATTAGTAATAATAAATTAACTTTTGGAGTTCTGTTGTGGTGGTTAAGACAGCTGAGGGGAAAATGTAATGGACTGTGGCAGCGGCAACAGCTCTGGTTGCAATGTAGGTGCAGGCTGAGGCAGCATGAGCACTGAAGAGCAGAGCCACCCCCAATCCTGAAGAAGAGACTTCTGGGCTACCATACCAAAACCCCCAGTGCTGAGGAACAGAGCCACACTCAGCAATGAGGAGGAGCCTACTGGGCCACCATACCACCAGCCCCAGCACCAAGGAGGCAAGACATATGGGTGCCAGCAGCACACCCCAGACACCCCGTTGAAATGAGAAGACATAAAAACAAGTCTGAAAACCAGATGTCCAAATCACCTAAAGTAACCCCAAAGGGAAACGGGATGGAAAACTCTGATACTCAACAACCTGGACTCCCTGAACTGGCAACAAAAGAGGATCTGGGAAAAATGAAATCAGAAATAATTTCTCAGATGATGGCAGAGATTGTGCCCATAGTGTAAGACATGATTAATAAATCTAGAGTGGAAAAACATTTTTAAAAATAGAGGAGCTGAGGAACATGATGGAATCCCAACATAGGAAACAAATGGAATCCATAAAACAGATGCAAATAGATTTCCAGGAGATTAAAAACTCCATTCAAAGTTTACGCAGAAGAATGAGCCAATGCGAGGATAGGATTTCAGATGTAGAAGATAGGATTGCAATCAGTAACCAGGAAGAGAAAAATGTCTTAAAAATACTAAGGGACCATGAGAAATCAATCCAGCAGCTGCTACATAATGCAAAGAAGAATAACATCAGACTAATGAGAGTCAATGAAGAAACAGGAGAGAGTGCAGATGACATAAAAAATTTGTTCACAGAAGTGATGACTGAAAACTTCCCAAGCAGGGGAAAAGAACTTGACCTGCAGATAAGTGAGGCATATAGGACTCCAAATACCCTTGATCAAAAGAAAATCTACACATAGGCATACAATAGTTAAGATTCCAGAAACCCAACAGAAAAACAAAATTCTACAAGCAGTTAGAGAAAAGAAACAAAGCACATACAAAGGAAAGCCCATCAGAATCACAGCAGACTTCTCAACTCAAACCCTCAAGGCAAGAAGAGCTTGGAGTGACATATTGCAACCCCTAAAGGGAAACAGCCTCCAACCCAGACTGATGTACCCTGCAAAACTATCTTTCAAAAATGATGGAGAAATAAGATACTTTCATGACAAAGAGCACCTTAGGAACTTCATGAATACTTAACCAGCACTCCAAAAAATCTTAGAAAATATCCTAGGAAAAGAAAACAAGCATCACAACCCCAGTAAGCCCAGCAGAATGAATCCATTAGGCACAACAACAAATTAAAGCAAAGGGGGAGAATCCAACCAAAAGAAAAGTCATGACAATAAGTCAATACATATGAGTTATAATAATCAGTGTTAATGGTCTCAATTCCCCAGTCAAAAGAAAAAGACCAGCAGAATGGGTCAAGAAGCAAGATCCAAAAATGTGCTGCATACAAGAAACACATTTAACTCAAACACACAATTCAAAAAGAAACTCATAGACTGAAATTTAAAGGGTGGGAAACAATGCTCCATGGGACAGGAGCCCAAAAAGAATCCAGGAGTAGCTATCCTCTTTGCAGATCAAGTGAATTTCAAATCAACACTGATTAAGAAAGACAAAGAAGGACACTAAATCCTTGTAAAGGGAACAATCCAAGAGGAAGAGATGGCAATCATAAATATATATGCACCAAATACTAATGCCCCCAACTATACACCACAAAAATTAATGGACATATAAACCAAATAAGCACTAACACAATTAATTGTACGGGGGGATCTCAATAACCCACCATCACAGATAGATAGATACATTAGACAAAAAATAAACAACAAAATACTAGAACTCAATCAAATTCTTGAACTAATGGACTTAACAGAAGTTTACAGAGTGTCCCACCACACAACATCAGAATACACATTCTTTTCAGCTGCACAGGGGTCATTCCCCAAAATAGACCACATACTCATAGAACATGTTTAAGTAAGTAAAAAGGAATTGAAGTTGTCCCCTGTATATTATCAGACCATAGTGCAATAAAATTGGGGATCAAAAGCTTAAAGAACTGCTAGAACTCAACAAACACATGGAAATTGAATAACACTGTCCTGAACAACCAGTAGGTCACAGAGGATATTAAAGAAGAAATCAGACAGTTTCAATAATTAAATGAAAATGTCAATACAACATATTAGAATCAATGGGACACAATGAAAGCAGTCTTGTGAGACAAATATGTAGCAGTGAATGCTCATATTAGGAAAACAGAACAAGCACAAATAAACAACCTGACACTGAACCTCAAACTTTTAGAAAAAGAAGATCAAGGAAAACCCAAAGCTTATACAAGGGGAAAATTATAAAGATCAAAGCAGAAATCAATGCAATTGAGACTAAGAAAAGGATTCAAAAAAATCAATGAAAAGCCACGAATTGTTTATTCAAAAGAATAAGCAAAATTGACTATCCCTTAGCCAAGCTTATTAAAAAAAGAAAACAAAAGGCCCAAATCCATGCAACTAGGAATGAAAAAGGTGAAATTACAATGTACCAAGCAGAAATCCAGAGGATCATCAATACCTACTTAGAAAATGTATACTCCAATAAGACTGAAAATGTAAAAGAAATGGACAGATTCCTAGACACATATCAATTACTAAAGTTGAATGAAGAAGACCTAAAGATTCTAAACAACCCAATATCAATCAATGAAATTGAAAACGTATTGAAAAAATTACCAACTAAAAAATGTCCAGGTCCTGATGGCTTCACTGCTGAATTCTACAAGACATTAAGAGAGGAACTACTGCCACTACTGTTTAAACTCTTCAGTGAAATTGAATGGGAAGCAATATTCCTGAATTCATTCCTGGAATCCCCAAAGCAGAGAAAGACCCAACCAAAAAGGGGAACTATAGGACAATCTCACTAATAAACATAAATGCAAAAATCCTTAATAAGATTCTGGCAAATAGAATCCAGAAGATCATCAAGAAGATCATACACCCTGCCCAAGTGGGATTCTTCCCAGGGATGCAGGGATGGTTCAAAATATATAAATCAATAAATGTGATACATAATATCAATAGAGTCACGGAAAAAACCATATGATCACCTCAATAGATGCAGAAAATGCATTTGATAAAATACAAGATGTGTTTATTATAAAAAACCCTACAAAAAATTGGAATTGAGAGTCTCTACCTCACTCTGATACAAGCTATCTATGAAAATCCAACAGCTAATATCATACTAAATCATCAAAAACTGAAATCCTTCACACTAAAATCAGGAATAAGCCAAGGATGTCCACTATCAACACTCCTGTTCAATATAGTTTTGGAAACATAAGCCATGGCAATTAGATGAGAGAAAGAAATAAAAGGAATAAAGACAGGAAATGAAAAGCTGAAATTGTCATTATTTGCAGATGACATGATACTCTATATAGAAGACCCCAAGAATGCCACCAAAAGTCTTCTAGACCTAATAACCAAATTCAGTATAGTAGCTTGATACAAGGTTACCACACAAAAATCAATAGATTTCCTGTACATGAACAACAGACTCATCAAGAGAGAAATAGGGCAAAAAATTCCCTTCACAATACCATCCAAAAACTGAAATACCTAGGAATCACCCTAACGAAAGAAATCAAAGACCTCTTCTCTGAAAACTATGGCACTCTGAAAAGAGAGATTGAAGATGATATCAGAAAATGGAAAGACATCTCTTGCTCCCGGGTAGGAAAGTTCACCATAGTGAAAATAGCCATACTTTCAAAACTGCTATATAGATTCAACACAATCTCAATTTAAATTCCAGCAGCATACTTCATGGACCTTGATAAAATAATCCAAAAATTCATTTGGAACAATAAGAGACCTAGACTAGCAAAAGCAATTCTAGGCAACAGAGACATGGCAGGGGGTATCACAGTCCCCAACTTGAAACTATTCTACACAGCTACTGTGATAAAAACAGCATGGTACTGGCAAAGAAACAGACTTGAGGACCAGTGGAACAGGTTAGAAGATGCAGAAACAACTCCAGACATACTCAGCCACCTCAACTTGGACAAAGGAGCCAAACACCCTCACTGGAGGAAAGATAGCCTCTTTAATAAATGGTGCTGGAAAATTTGGGTTTCAACTTGCCAAAGATTAAAACTAGATCTATATCTCTCACCATGCACTAAATTAAATCAAAATCTATTAAAGATCTAAATATTAAAATGGAAACCCTGAACCAGCTGGAACAGGGGTTCGGTAGTACTCTTGAAGATATTGGTGTAGGAAAATATTTTCTGAGCAAAATCTCAGTTGCCCATGAACCAGCACAACCAACAAGTGGTATCTCTTCTTATTAAAAAGCTTCTGCACAGCAAAAGAAACCAACAACGGTGTGAAGTGACAACCCACAATGTGCGAAAAAAATTTCACCAGCTGTTTCTGAGACAAAGGTCTACTATCTAGAATCTACAAAGAACTTAAGAAAAATCAGACCTCCCAAATTTAAAGACCCAATCCAAAAATGGGCATCTGAAATGAACAGACATTTCTCAGAGTACAAATAAACATATGAAAATAGCAAATAAACATATGAAAAAATGTTTAACATCACTGGTCATTTGAGAGAAGCAAATGAAAACAATGCTGAGATTCCACCTCACCCCAGAAACAAGAAATATATTATATATGTCTGATGTGAGTCATCTGGGAGCTATGTCCAGTGTTGTCACTCAGGACCCTAAGCAGATGGATACTCCATTTCCACACTATTCCATGGTCCGATAACAATGAAAGAAAATGTATGATATTCAGTATTGGCTCTTGAAGCTCCTTCCAGGATATGATACATGTTACTTCCACTCACATTTCTTTGTCCAAAGTACATGGCATAAATTCACCTCAATTCATCTCAAAACCAGTGGGGAAGCACAATTTATGTCTATCTGGAAGGAGGACCAAAGGCATTTGGTGACTAGTATTTGTGAATATACTTAGTTTTTTCTAAAACTTTTTGATTTTAACTTTTTTACTAGTATATGTTTATAATATGTGATGATTACGTTCATTATGAGCAATTGGCATGTATACATAACACATCTCAATTGTTTTTACCCCCTTCCTCTCCCTTTTAAAATTTTTTTCCAAGCACGCTATAGACAGGCAGGTTTGCAGACACCTTACCAAGGTCGTGAGTCATGTGGAACACGTGAAATGAGCCCGCGCCTGGGCAGTAATCCACTGGACCCACCCCCCACCCCACCCCCGCTCCTCTGGCCTCTTCTCTGTACAGCCACCTGATTCCACACTACAAAGATGCAGAGGACACCGGACCACCAGACCACTGTACTGGGTAAGTTGGAGTCATCTTCACCTCCCATCAGGACAGGGACTATCTTTAGGGGAAGGGCAGCTGGAACCTGCAATATAACTCTGCAGAGTTCAAACCTACAGGAGGACAGGGAGCTCAACTTGAGACTTGGAGCCAGAAATCTGCCTGACTCTCACAGGTCTTTGACTAGCTTGCTGAGACTCATTGACTTATATCTGCACACTGCTTGCCACATTGTCTATTGTGACAATAGAGACATACCCTGAAAGAGGCCCTTCATCTTCATTGTTATTTTTTATTCCCAAAATTAGTACTATTAGTTTGTTTTTTTCTCCTTTCTTTGCTTTTGCCCCTCTTATCTTTAATATTTTTCTTACTCTTTGCAAATATTTGTTTTTCTCTCCTTTTTTCTTTTCCCTTTCCTTTCTCTCTCTCTCTTACACCCACTCTCTTGCTCTCCCACATTCTTCATCTTCCCTTTTTGTCCCTATTTTGGACCTCATTCAGAGTTCTTCTTTATTTTCCTATTATTCTCTTTTTCCTTCTCACCTGTGTCCTCTGACCACACTGCTAAACTTCCCCTATTCTTCTTCCCATCTGCCCCTCCCTCCCCAACCCCTTCTAATTCCCCATCCCAAAGGGTAAAGTTGTTATATTGAAGAGTTTATTCACTATATGTTGCATTGGTCCTTGATCTTGATTTAATTCACACAGCTAAAGGTGATAGATTAATAACTACCACAAAATGTCATTTTTGAAGATGTACTTGATGCAATGGTGTTACTGATTATATCACTTGGGCTAAGGTGTTGTTATTGATCTAGTCAATGAAACTTCTTAGTATAAGGAAAATCAGATAGCCTTAGAGTCATTAGAGACTCAAAACTTAAAGACCAGCTATATCTGGAAGACACCTCTGAGAAGCAATCATTCCATAAGGGTTCTAATTACAAGTAACAAAGATACCTACAATAAGCAATTTCAAACTATCAACCCAGGAGTTAAACTAAGGACAGTACCAACAACAAAAATGAGAAGACATTTAAGCAAGGCATAAACTCAGACTTCTACCCTACCAAGGGTAAAAATCCTGGGGGAAATGAGATGGAAAAGTTCCATAACCAACCACATGTATACCCTAAACTGATAGCAAAGGAAGTAACAAAACAGGTGAAAGAGGCTCTAGAAAAATACAAAACAGTAATAATCTCCCAGATATCTACAGAGATGGTGAGCAGAGTGAAAGACATGATTAGAGGATCTAGAACAGAAACAGATAAAAAAAAATAGATGAGCTCAGAAACATGCTGGAAGCCATGAATACCCAGCATAAGAAAGAAATGGAAACCATGATCACCCAACATGAGAAAGAAATGGAATCCATGAAACAGATTCAAACAGATATTCAGGAGATCAAAAACTCCATTGAAAGTATTCACAGCAGATTAAGGGAATCTGAAGATAGAATATCAGATATAGAAGACAGGATCATGGTTAGGGTCCATGAAAATAGGGGTTTCTTAAAAATAGTAAGGGACCACGAGAAATCAATCCAACAACTGCTAGACAATGCAAAGAAGAATAACATAAGACTGATAGGAGTCCATGAAAAAACAGGAGAAAGCACAATTGACATTAAAAAACTGTTCACAGAAGTAATAGTGGAAAACTTCTCAGACAGAGGTAGAAAATTGGACGTACAGATAAGTGAAGCATATAGAAATCCAACTAGCCATGATAAAAAAATCTACATCTAGATATGTAATAGTCAAGATTCCAGAAACCCAACAGAAAAACCAAATCCTACAAGCAGTTAGAGAAAAGAAACAAATCATCTACAAAGGAAAGCCCATCAGAATCACAGCAGACTTCTCAACACAACCCCTCAAATCAAGGAGAACCTGGAGTGAAGTTATTTCAAGAAAATGACTTCCAACCTAGACTGTTGTATAATGCAAAATTACCTTTCAAACTCGATGGGGAAATTAGATACTTCCATGACAAAGAACACCTGAGAAATTTCGTGAACACCAAGCCAGCACTACAAGCAATTCTAGACAATATCCTAGAAAAAAGCAATGAAGGCCACAACTTTATAAGGCCCAAAAGAGGGAAGCCACCAGGCATGGTAAGACACTAAAGGGAAAGGGGGAAAAATAAGAAATAAAAGAGCCAAGAAAAGTAAAACATCATGACAAGAATAAATCACTATCTATCAATTATAACCCTCAATGTTAATGGCCTCAATTCACCAAGCAAAAGGAATAGACTGGCAGAATGGACTAAAAGGGAAAATACAACAATATGCTGTATACAAGAAACACACCTAACTAAACAAGAAACTTATAGACTTAAAGTAAAATGATGGAAAACAGTTCTCTAAGCCACGGGAACCCAGAAGAAATCAGGGGTAGCAATCTTATTTGCAGAAAAAGTAGCTTTCAAACCAAAACTAATTAAGAGAGACAAAGATGGTCACGACATCCTTGTGAAGAGAACAATCCAAGAGGAAGAGATGACAATCCTAAATATATATGAAGCAAATATGAATGCTCCCAAATATACAAAACAAATATTAATAGACATGAAAAACCAAATAAGCACTAACACAGTTGTAGTGGGGGAACTCCGTACCCCACTATCCCAAATAGATAGACCATCTAGACAAAAAGTTCACAAGAAAATTCTAGAACTGAACCAAGCTATTGAACAAATGGATTTAATAGATGTTTACAGAGCATTACACCCCACAAAATCAGAATACACATTCTTTTTGGTTGCACATGGGTCATTCTCCAGAATAGAACACATGCTAGCTCATAGGACATGTCTAAGTAAATGTAAAAGAACTGAAGTTACCCCCTGTATATTATGAGACCATAGTGCAATAAAATTGGACATCAATAACATAAGAAACCACAAAACCCCAACAAACACATGGAAACTGAATAACACCCTCTTGAACAACCAATGGGTCACAGAAGTAATTAAAGAAGAATTTAAACAGTTTCTACAAGTAAATGATAATGCCAGTACAACATACAGGAATCTATGGGACACAATGAAAGCAGTTCTATGTGGGAAATTCATAGCAGTGAATGCCCATATTAGGAAAACAGAGAAAACTCAGATAAATAACCTAATGCAGAACCTCAAGCTCCTATGAAAAGAAGAGCATAATGAATCCAAAGCTAGTACAAGAGAGGAAATTATAAAGATCAGGGCAGGAATCAATGCAGTGGAGACTAAGAACATTACAAAAATTCAATGAATCAAAGAGTTGGTTTTTTGAAAGAATAAATAAAATTGATAAACCTTTAGCCAACCTTATCAAAAAAGGGAAAGAAAAGGTACAAATCCATGAAATTAAGAATGAAAAAATTGAAGTCACAACATATCCAACAGAAATCCAGAGGATCATCAATACCTACTGTGAGAGCCTCTACTCCAATAAAATGGAAAACACAGAAGAAATGGGCAGATTCCTAGATACATATGAATTGCCAAAGTTAAATGAAGAAGATATAGAAATTCTAAACACCCCAATTACAAGAGGTGAAATTGAAAACATAATAAAACATTTACCAAAAAAGAAAATCCCAGGCCCAGATAGTTTCATTGCTGAATTTTACAAGACATTTAAAGAAGGACTATTGCTGTTACGCTTTAAAGTTATCAAGTGTCAGGTAAAAGGGCCGAAGACCAAGACCAGACCAGGCCACAACAAGCCTTTATTAGGGGAATAGATCTGCCAGGCTGTCTCTGAACAAAGGAGAGACAAAAGCAATATGGCTGGGGCAGGGAGAGTCTTTTATAGAGACTGGGGTGGGGCTTGTAGGGGCTGAGGTGGGATTGAGTGAGGTAGTGACTAGGGAATGGAGGAGCCGGTGATGTCACTAGGTGGTAGGAGGTGAGCGAGTATTAGGTTACTCTCAAGGTTGGAACAGGGGCATGCTGGGAAGAAGGGTTTATTCTTTGGTGGGAGCAACCATCTTGGCATGATGTCACACAGGGGAGGGGGCAAGGCACCATAGGAAGAGGGCAGCTACTATACATAATAGCTGCTCAGGTGGTGGGAGACCTATCATCAAGGTAATTGAAAGGGAAGCAATACCTCCAAATTCATTCCTGGAAGCAAGTGCTACTTTGATACCAAAACCAGGGAAAGACCCAACCCAGAAAGAGAACTACAGGCCAATCTCCCTAATGAACATGGATGCAAAAATCCTCAACAAGATACTGGAAAACAGACTACAGAGTGTCATCAAAAATATCGTACAGCCTGACCAAGTCAGATTTATCCCAGGGATGCAAGGATGGTTCAACCTTCATAAATCAATAAATGTAATACATCATATTAACAGAGTCAAGGAAAAAACCATATGATCATCTCAATAGATGCAGAAAAAGCATTTGACAAAATCCAGCACCCATTCATGATAAAAATCCTACAGAAACTTGGAAAAGAAGGTCTTTATCTTAACCTGATTAAGGCTATCTATGAAAAACCAACAGCCAACATCATACTAAATGGTCAAAAACTGAAAACCTTCAGGCTAAAATCAGGAACAAGACAAGGATGCACACTATCACCACTCCTGTTCAATATAGTTCTGGAAACATTAGTCACAGCAATTAGAAAAGAGAAAGAAATAAAGGGAATAAAGATAGGATAAGAAGAAGTGAAACTGTCATTATTTGCTGATGATATGATACTTTACATAGAAGACCCAAAAAACTCTGCCAGAAGACTTCTAAACTTAATTGACAGATTGAGTAGAGTAGCTGGATACAAAGTCAACATTCAAAAATCAATAGCCGTCTTGTACACAAATAACAGACTCACTGAGAGAGAAATTAGGGAAACATTTCCTTTTACAATAGCATCCAATAAAATGAAATATCTAGGAATCAGTCTAAGAAAGGAAGCAAAAGACCTCTACACTGAAAACTGCAGCACTCTGTAAAAAGAGATCGAAGAGGTTACAAGAAAATGAAAAGACGTCCTTTGCTCCTGTGTAGGAAGAACCAATATAGTGAAAATGGCCATACTACATAGATTCAGTGCAATACCAATTGAAATTCCAACAGTATACTTCGGAGAACTAGAGGAAACAATCCAAAAATTCATTTGGAACCATAAGAGACCTAGAATAGCTAAAACAATTCTAAGCAACAGAGACATGGCTTGGGGTATCACAATCCCCAACTTGAATCTATATTACAAAGCCACTGTGATAAAATCAGCATGGTACTGGCAAAGCAAGAGTCCTGAGGATCAGTGAAATAGATTAGAAGTTGCAGAAACAACTCCAGACATGCTCAGCCACCTCATCTTTGACAAAGGAGCCAACCACCATCATTGGAGGAAAGATAGCCTCTTTAATAAATGGTGTTGGAAAAACTGGATTCCAACCTGCCAAAGATTAAAACCAGATGCATACTTATCACCATGCACTAAACTAATTTTGAAGTGGATTAAAGATATAAATATTATGACAGAAACACTAAACTTGCTGGAAGATAAGTTAGGTAGAACTCTTGAAGACATTGGCATAGGAAAAGACTTCATGAACAAAACCTCAGCAGCACGGGAAGTAGCAGAAAGAATCAACAACTAGGATCTCATCTTATTAAAAAGCTTCTGTACTGCAAAAGAAACCACCAACAAAGCTAACAGACAACCTACAATATAGGAAAAAAATTTTAACAGCTGTACCTCAGACAAAGGACTACTATCTAGAATATATAAAGAATTGAAAAAAATCAGACCCCCCAAATTCAAAGACCCAATTCAAAAGTGGGCATCTGAAATGAACGGACATTTATCAAAGAAGTAAAAGCAGCACACAAATATATGAAAAAATGTTCAACATGACTTGTCATTAGAGAGATCCAGATTCAAACAACACTGAGATTCCACCTTACCCCAGAAAGAATGGCTGCTAGCAAGAAATCAGCAAATAACAAATGCTGGCAGGATTGTGGGGAGAAAGGAACCCTTCTCCATTGTTAGTGAGAGTGCAGACTGGTGCAACCATTGTGGAAGTCAATATGGAGATACCTCAAAGAACTAGGACTAGAGGTCCCATTTGACCTAGCTATTCCCCTTCCTGGTATCTTCCCCCAAAAAATTAAAAGAATCATGCCACATTGATATATGTGCACCCATGTTCACAGTGGCACAGTTTGTAATAGCTAAAGCTTGGAAACAGCCCAAGTGCCCATCAACTGGAAACTGGATAATGAAAATGTAGTTTTTTTATAAAATGGAGTACTACTCAGCCTTAAAGAATGGAAAACTGGAGTCATTTGTAGCTAAATGGATGCATATTGAGGACATACTCTTAAGTGAAATAAATAGGACACACATGTGTAAATGCTGAATAATTTCTCTAGTGTGATAAACTGATAGTGTAAACAAGGGTTAAAATGATTTAAATGAATAATTGATAATTTGAACTAGGACAAAAGGTCCAAAGACAAATGAGTGAAGGGAGGGGAAGATGAAAGGAAAAGAGGGAAAGGCAAAACTACGAGAAAAGAAAGAAAAATGGAAATTAAATCTATGTAAATAGGGAAGGGCGGAGGGGGTGAAGGGTGCACAGGTAATGGGGAAAATTAAGAACCAGGATATACCATGTACAGGTACAAACACCCAATGATAAATGTAAATGAATTGTATACCTAAAATGTATCAATAAAAGAACTAAAAACAAAAAATGAGAGTAGGCATTGGGGAAATAAAAATAATCTCAATTATAATGCTGTTTACTTGACTGTGTATATTTTCTCAAAACTCACTAAAGTCTGTATTTGAAAGGGGCACATTTTATTGTATGTAAATTATACCTGAAAAAGTTGATTAACAATGAGGACATTAAAATTTTTTCAGAAAAAAATGTAAAAAGGAGGGAAAGGAGGATGAGAAGAGATTGATCAATGGATATACTGCTAAAGTTAGATAGAAGGAATAAATTATAGTGTTCTATAGCACAGGGGGGTGACTATAATTAATAATAATGCACTGCATATTTCCAAAGAGGTAGGAGACAGGATTTTGAATGTAAGAAATGATAAAAGTTTAAGGTAATGGAGGGAAAGAGGAGGTGAGCCAATCCCAGCACCCAGGAGGAGGCTCCCCAGCTGCCATTCCACCACTCCCAGGACAGAGGAGGTGAGCCAATCCCAGCACCCAGGAGGAGACTCCCAGGCCACCAATCCACCACTCCCAGGGCAGAGGAGGTAGGCCAATCCCAGCACCCAGAAAGAGGCTCCCCAGCCACCATTCCACCACTCCCAGGGCAGAGGAGGTGAGCCATTCAGGTGCCGGCAGCACCCCTTTCCTGTGGAAATGAAAAGACATGTAAATAAGCCTCAAAAACAGATTTCCAGATGACCTACAGCAACCTCAAAGGGAAACAAGATGGAACAATCTGATACTCAACTACTTGGACTCCCTGAACTGGCAACAAAAGAGGATCTGGAAAAAATAAAATCAGAAATAATTTCTCAGATGACAGCAGAGATTGTGCCCATAGTGAAAGACATCATTGATAAATCTAGAGAGGACACAGATAAAAAAAAAATAGAGGAGCTGAGGAACATGATGGGATCCCAATATAGGAAACAAATGGAATCCATAAAACAGATTCAAACAGATTTCCAGGACATTAAAAACTCCATTGAAAGTCTATGCAGCACAATGAAGCAATGTGAGGACAGAATTTCAGATATAGAAGATAAGATTGCAATTAGTGAGGAGGAAAAGAAAAATTGCTTTAAAATTGTAGGGGATTTAGAGAAATCAATCTAGCAGCTGCTACATGATGGAAAGAAGAACAACATAAGACTGGAATCAATGAAGAAACAGGAGAGAGTGCAGATGACATTAAAAAAATGTAAACAGAAGTGATGGCAGAAAACTTCCCAAGCAGGGAAAAAGAATTTGACATACAGATAAACAAGGCATATAGGACTCCAACTAACCTTGGTTTAAAAAATCTACACATAGCTATATAATAGTTTGGATTCCAGAAACTCAACAGAAGAACAAAATTCTACAAGCAGTGAGAGAAAAGAAACAAATCACATACAGAGGAAAGCCCACCAGAATCACAGCAGACTTCTCAATGCAAACCCTCAAGGTAAGAAGAGCCTGGAGTGATGTATTTCAAGCTCTAAAGGAAAACAGACTCCTACCCAGATTGATGTACCCTGCAAAACTGTCTTTCAAAAATCGATGGAGAAATAAGATACTTTCATGATAAAGAACACCTTAGGAATTTCATGAATACCAAACCAGCACTCCAAAAAATTTTACACCATATCCTAGGAAAAGACAATGAGGATCACAACGCCAGGAAGCCCAGCAGAATGAATCCATTGCACGTAACAAACTAAATGCAAAGGGGGAGAATCCAACAAAAAGAAAATGTCATGACAAACCTTTTAAAACTTTTAACTTTATCTTCCTAATGAGTGTATAATTCAATATTTTTATTGTACTGATTACTATTTTTCTGATTCTAGAGTTGCACACATTTCCTTGTGCTATACTGGCTATTTATCTTCTTGTGTCTACTTTTTAATTGGGTCATCTATTAATGGGCTGTTAGAGCTCTTTATATATTCTGATCATAGGTTATATGCATTGTAAATATAATTTGATATGTTCATTTTAACGATGTCATTTAAAGTTCTAAATTTTGATGGAATCTCATTTATCAATTTTTTCTTTTATACATCATGGTTTTTGCATCCTAGGTAGTTTTTGCCTACTATAAAGTCATAAGTATTTTCCCTTATAATTTCTTCTTAAAACTTTATAGGTTTAGTCTTTCATATTTAGGTCCATAGATCCTTTCATCTTATTTTATGTATGGAAAAAAAGGTTTGAGGTTAATTTTTTATGTATGTATACCAGGTGTTCTAGTGCCATTTGCTGAAAACACTGTCTTTTCCTCTGCCCTTGAATTCAGTTTATGTTCTATAAACTGTTACTGTCAAACAATCTACCTGGACTCCCTGAACTGGCAACAAAAGAGGATCTGGAAAAAATAAAATCAGAAATAATTTCTCAGATAACAGGAGAAATTGTGAACCTAGTGCAAGACACGATTAATAAATCTAGAGAGGAGCTCAAGAACATGATGGAATCCCAATATAAGAAACAAATGGAATCCATAAAACAGATGCAAATGGATTTCCAGGACATGAAAAACGCCACTGAAAGTCAACACAGCAAAATGAGCCAATGTGAGGACAGAATTTCAAATATAGAAGATAAGATTGCAATTAATGACCAGGAAAAGAAAAATTGCTTCAAAATTATAAGAAAACGCTAGAAATCAATCCAGCAGCTGCTAGATGATGCAAAGAAGAATAACATAAGACTGATTGGAGTCAATGAAGAAACAGGAGAGAGTGCAGATGACATAAAAAAAACTCTTCACAGAAGTAATGGCAAAAAATTTCCCAAGCAGGGGAAAAGAACTTCACATACAGATAAGTGAGGCATATAGGACTCCAAATAGCCTGGATCAAAAAAAACTACACATAGGCATATAATTGTTAAGATTCCAGAAACTCAACAGAAAAACAAAGTTCTACAAGCAGTTAGAGAAAAGAAACAAATCACATACAAAGGAAAGCCCATCAGAATAACACCAGACTTCTCAACACAAACCATCAAGGCAAGAAGAGCTTGGAGGGACATATTCCAAGCCCTAAAGGAAAACAGCCTCCAACCCAGACTGATGCACCCTGAAAAACTATCTTTCAAAATTGATGGAGAAATAAAATACTTTCATGACAAAGGGCACATTAGGAACTTTGTGAATAAAAAAAACAGCACTCCAAAAAATTTTACACAACATACTATGAACAGACTTTGAGGATCACAAAACCAGGAAGGAAAGCAGAATGAACCCATCTGGCATGACAAGAAATTCAATGTAAAGGGGGAGAACCCAATAAAAATAAGAGTCATGGCAATGACAAGTCAGTACGTTTCAGTTATAACCATTAATGTTAATGGTCTCAATTCACCAATCAAAAGAAATAGACTGGGAGAATGGGTCAAGAAGCAAAATCCAACAATATGCTGCATACAAGAATCACACTTCATTCAAAAGGAAACTCATAGACTGAAAGTTAAAGGGTGGAAAACAATACTCCATGCAACAGCAAACCAAAAAAACAGGAGTAGCTATCCTCTTTGCAGATCAAGTAGATTTCAAACCAACACGGATTAAGAGAGATGAAGAAGGACACTACATCCTTGTAAAGGGAAGAATTCAAGAGGAAGAGATGACAATCATAAATATCTATGCACCAAACACTAGTGCCCCAAGCTATATGAAACAAATACTAATGGACATGAAAAGTCATATATGCACTAATACACTTGTAGTAGCACACCTGAACATCCCACTGTCATAAATAGATATATCAACTGAGAAAAAATAAGTAATGAAATATTGAACTCAATCAAACTCTTGAATAAATGAACTTAAGAGATGTTTACGGAATCTGCCACCCCACAAAAATCAGAATACACATTCTCCTCAACTGCACATGTGTGATTCTCCAAAATAGATCACATACACATAGAACATGTTTAAATAAGTGCAAAGGAATTGAAGTTATCCCCTGTATATTATCAGACCATAGTGCAATGAAATTGGAGATCCATAGCAAAAGAAACTCAAAAAATTTCATAAACACATGGAAATTGAACAGCACACTTCTGAATAACCAGTGGGTCACAGAGGAAATTAAAGAAGAAATCAGTTCCTTCAATTAAATGACAATGGCGATACAACATATCGGAATCTATGGGACACAATGAAAGCAGTCTTATGTGGGAAATTCGTAGCAGTGAATACACATATTAGGAAAACAGAACAAGCCCAAATAAACAACATGATGCTGCACCTCAAGCTTCTAGAAAAAGAAGAGCAGGACAACCCCAGAGCTCATACAAGGGAGGAAATTATAAAGATCAAAGGAGAAATCAATGCAATGGAGACTAAGAGAACGATACAAAAAAATCAATGAAGCCAAGAGTTGGTTCTTCCAAAGAATCAACAAAATTGACAAACCCTTAGCCAACCTTATCAGAAAAAGGAAAGAAAAGGCCCAAATCCATGCAATGAAGAATGAAAAGGGTGAAATTACAATAGACCCAGCAGAAATCCAGATGATCATCAATACCTACTTCCAAAACCTATACGCCAATAAGATGGACAACACAGAAGAAATGGACAGATTTCTAGATACATATGAATTATCAAAGTTGAAAAAAGAAGACCTAAAAATTCTGAACAACCCAATATCAACTAATGAAATTGAAAATGTAATTAAAAACTTATCAACTAAGAAAAGCCCAGACCATGATGGCTTCACTGCTGAATCCTACAAGACATGTAGAGAGGAACTGCTGCCACTATTGTTTAAACTCTTCAATGAAATTGAAAAGAAAGCAATACTCCCAAATTCATTCCTGGAAGCAAGCATCACCTTGATCCCCAAAGCAGAGAAAGATCCAGTCAAAAAGGGGAACTATAGACCAATCTCACTAATGAACATAGATGCAAAAATCCTTAACAAGATACTGGCAAATGGAATGCAGAAGATCATCAAGAAGATCATACACCCTGATCAAGTGGGATTCATCCCAGGGATGCAGGGATGGTTGAACATATGAAAATCAATCAATGTAATACACTATATCAATAGAGCCAAGGACAAAAACCATATGATTGTCTCCATAGACACAGAAAACACATTTGACAAATTCCAACAGGCATTCATGATAAAAACCTTACAAAAAATTGGAATAGATGGTCTCTACCTCAAACTGATACAAGCCATCTATGAAAAACCAACAGCCAATATCATACTAAATGGTCAAAAACTGAAACCCTTCACACTACAATCAGAAACAAGACAAGGATGTCCACTATCACCACTCCTGTTCAATATGGTTCTGGAAACATTAGCAATGGCAATTAGACAAGAGAAAGAAATAAAAGGAACAAAGATAGGAAATGAAGAAGTCAAATTGTCATTTGCAAATGACATGATACTGTATATAGAAGACCCCAAGAACTCCACCAAAAGTCTTCTAGACTTAATAACCAAAGTCAAGTAGCTGGTTACAAGGTCAACACACAAAAATCAATAGCTTTCCTCTACATGAATGACAGATGCACTGAGAGAGAAATAGGGCAAACAATTCCTTTCACAATAGCATCCAAAACACTGAAATACGTAGGAATGAACCTAACGAAAGAAATCAAAGACCTCCTCTCTGAAAACTATGGCACTCTGAAAAGAGAGATTGAAGATGATATCAGAAAATGAACAGACATCCCCTGCTCCTGGGTAGGAAGGATTAATATAGTGTAAATGGCCATATATCCAAAAGTGCTATATAGATTCAATGCAATTCCAATTGAGATCCCACCACAGCATACTTCATGGACCCTGAGAAAACCGTCCAAAAATTCATTTAGAACAAGAAGAGACCCAGAATAGCAAAAGTAATTCTAGGTAACAGAGACATGGCAGGGGGTATCACAATCCCCAACCTGCAACTCCACTACAAAGCAACTGTGATGAAAACAGCATGCAACTAGCAAAGAAACAGACTTGAGGACCAGTGGAACAGATTAGAAGATGCAGAAACAATGCCAGACACACTCAGCCATCTCATCTTCAATAAAGGAGCCAAACACCCTCACTGGAGGAAAGATAGCCTCTTTAATAAATGGTGCTGGAAAAATTGGCTTTCAACTTGCCAAAGATTAAAACTAGACATATATCTCTTGCCACGCACTAAACAAAAATCAAAATGGATTAAAGATCTAAATATTAAAATAGAAACTCTGAACCACTTGGAACAGAGGTTAGGTAGAACTCTTGAAGACATCGGTGAAGGAAAAGTTTTTATGAACAAAATCTCGATTGCCCGTGAGTTACCACAAACAATCAACAAGTGGGATCTCTTCTTATTAAAAAGCTTCTGCACAGCAAGAGAAACCACCAGCAGTGTGAAGAGACAACCCACAATGTGGGAAAAAATCTGCACCTGCTTTTCCTCAGACAAAGGTCTACTATCTCAAATCTATAAAGAACTTAAAAAGATCAGACCTCCCAAATTTAAAGAAACAATCTGAAAATGGGCATCTGAAATGAACAGACATTTCTCAGAAAACGAAGCTGAAATAGCAAATAAATACATGAAAAGTGTTCAACAGCACTGGTTATTCGAGAGATGTAAATGAAAACAACGCTGAGATTTCATCTCACTCCAGAAAGAATGGCTACTATCAAAAAACCAACAAATAACAAATGCTGTCGGGGCTGTGGGGAAAGAGGAACCATGCTCCCCTGCTGGTGGGAGTGTAGAGTGGTGCAAGCACTGTGGAAATAAGTATGGAGATACCTCAAAGAACTAGGACTGGAAATCCCATTTAATCCTGCTATTCCAGTGCTGGGGATTTTCCCCAAAGAATTAAAAGAATCATACCACAGTGATATATGTCTACCCATGTTCATAGCAGCACAGTTTGTGATAGCTAAAACTTGGAAATGGCCCAAATGCCCATCAACTGGAGACTGGATCAAGAAAATGTGGGGTTTTTTTTATAGAATGGAGTACTACTCAGCCATAAAAAAATGAGAAATTAGAGACATTTATAGCTAAGTGGATGCACACTGAGGTGATACACTTAAGTGAAATAGGACACACATGTATAAATACCAAATAGTTCCTCTGGTGTGAGAAACTGAAAGTGTAAATAAGGACTAAAATGTATAATAGGTAATGTGAAATAGGAAGAAAAGGGGCAAAGGGGAAGGAAGTGGGAGGGCTAGGGGAAAGGATAGAAGGAAAATGGGATTAATATGAGAAAATGGAAAAATAGGAACAAAATCTTTGTAAATAGGGAGGACTGGAGGGGTTAAAGGGAGGGCTGGCCGAGGGTGAAAAATAAGAACCAAGAGAAATCATGTAGAGGTGCAAATTTCCAATGATGAATATCATTATATTGTGTATCTAAAATGTACCAATGATTAGAATGAATAATCGACAATGCGAAATAGGAAGAAAAAGTCCAAAGGGGTAGGGGTAGTGGGAGGGGCAGGGGAAGGGAAAGAAGGGAAAGGAAAAAATGATGAGAAATGGAAAAAATGAAAATAAAGTCTTTGTCAATAGGGAAGGGTGGAGGGGGTGAAGGGAGGACTAGGAATGGGGAAAAAATAAGAACCAAGATGCATTATGTAAAGGTACAATTCTCAATGAGAAATGTAATTGTGTTGTATACCTAAAATGTACCAATAAAACAATTTAACAAAAAAAAACAAATTTTAGTATCCAATTCTTCACTTATAGCAAGTATACATAGACCTGAACTTTTATATATACCTTGTGTTTTCTAATCCTATTAAATTCAAATACAAGTTCTAAGGGCTCCTAGAGATTTCTTAGTATTTTCTCTGTAGATAATCATTTCATCTACATATAAAGATTTCCCTTTTACCTTGCCAATCCTATCCTAATTTTGTCGTTTTATTGCCAGACTATTTTGGTTGGGCCTAGGTTTCAAAGTTTAATGGACAGATGAAGAGTAGGTATATCTGCCCTTGTGACCCACCTTAGGGAGAAAGCATTGTATCTTCCCCATTCATATAAGGCATTCTCGATGAAAGTATGGAGTACATGTCTTTAATCTGTTGAGAAGGTTCTGCTCTACTTCTAGTCTCCTGATAGCTTTTACCATGAACAGCTGTAAAATTTAGTCCGATACTTTTTCTCCAACTAGTGACAGGATCTTATGGCTTTTTCCTTTCCTCTGTTAAAATGGTGACTTTTGGGGGGTGGATCTTCCAATGCTGAACCAACACTGTCATCCCTATAATAAAACTACTTTCTACATACTGCCAGATCTGACTTCTAATGATTTGTTTTGTTAAACAAATTTCTATCTATGTTCATACTTTTTTCTTCTATTATCTTTATCCAGTTTTAGGATTAGCACAGTGTTGATTTCCTAAAATGAGAGAAGTGTTCCTTCTTTTTTCTGCTTTAAATGTATGATATAATTTATTGCTTAAAATGTATATGAGCCTGTTGTTGTCATCATATCAGTAGGTTTTCAAGCTGGGAATATACTTTCTTTAATAGGTGCTATTCAAATTTTATATTTCCTCCAGAGTCAGTTTCATTAATTTGTCCTCCAAGGTACTTCTTAGAAGTTGTCAAATTTATTTCAAAAAACATTTTTGTAATATGCTTTCTATATCCTTTTAAACTCTGCAAAATCTGTGGTAATGTCTCCTAGATCTTGATATTATAATTTTTAAAATGTATAATTGATATTGTATAATAGGAAGAGAAGGTCTAAAGGAGTAGGGGAAGTGGGAGGGGTAGGGGAAAGGAAAAATGGGAAAAGAAAAAATATGAGAAAAGGAAAAAATGGACACAAAGTCTTTGCAAATAGGGAAAGGTGCAGGGGGTGAAGGGAGGGCAGGGGAAGGGGAAAATAATAAGAACCAAGATATTCATGTAATGGTACAAGATCCCAATGATGAATGTAACTGTATTTTATACCTAAAATGTACCAATAAACTTAATGGGAAAAAAATTAAGGTAATGGATATGCTCATTACCCTGGTTTGATCATTAACATAATGTATATATGAATTAGAACATCACATCATACTACATACAGAAGTAGAATTATTATGTGTCAATCAATAACTTACAATGAAATATAAAAAGTCCCATTGCTATCATCACCAGAGTACAAATGAAAAGAAGTCCAAAGAGAAGGGCTAACTTTTCTCTTGTTTTTATATGTGATCGCCTCTAAAGCCACAGAATGCTCCCTACATGCCATTATGTGGGACATAAACACTAGACCCAGAGGCCCAGCTCAGCCATTCTGTCCATCACCTTCCCCCACAGGAAGGTGAAGACATGCAGGGGAGTCTCAGCCTGTGTGGAAATCCTCCTGATATCAGCAAACACCTGAAGAACTTCTCTCATGCTTCTTTGGACCACCTTGTGACATCAACACCAAATCCAGGTCTCCAGTTTTAGAAATAGACTCTCAGTAGTGTGCTGGTAAGGTTAAAGAGCTAGATGTTGTGGAGAAAAGAACCAATTTTTAGAGTTTGCTAATTTTTCTGGTGTAAATCTAATCACCATGGTCAATTTCTATCAACCAGCCAACATCATGTCATTAAATGTGGAGTTGCAAAGAGATGTGCTGATTCACATCATCATACAGTATTTGTGTTGTACAGATGCAAGACATAAATAAACTCAAAGGCATAGATAATGGTAAACTAATTGGGAAGTGAGAGGCTTGATTATTTATTACCTTCTTTTATAAACATCATGCATTCTACCTTAAGTTTACATAATTTAATGAACACTTGATTCCACAACTAGCTAATAAAACTTCTGAACATTTAATAATCAGCTCTTCCACAAATTCTATGACACTACTGCCCCTCACCTACAAATTCTATGTCAAGCTCTGCTAATGTCCCTGCCCAGGGAGGAAGGGAATTTCTAGAGGACCTTGTCTAGGGCTAGAACACAGCACATGCACACAAGTGCAATCTTCCTTTGAGTTGTTAGAGCCATCCTTTGAAAGAGGTTTATAAATAAGTAACTTGAGCACTTCTCCAGGACCAAATTGCACCAATATCCACACAATTCAGCAACTAGCAGACCTCCAGGCTCCTATCACACTCCAGTCAGCATGCCTGTCTGTTGCTAAATATTTTTCTTATCATCACTGGCAATATTCAAATTCATACATGCATCTTCCTTCCAAGTAATCTTGCAATACAGTTCTTTACAACTGATAATTTATACAGTAAGCCTTCAATTTATAAATGACTTCTGTCCAGGAGAATGTTTATAAGTTAGATTCGTTTGTCTAACAGTGAGCCTTATACATCTTTGGCACAAATATATGATGTAAAGCATAAAAAAACCAAACACAAAAACACTGTAAATCTCTGACTATTGCACAGTACAATAAGTGCACATCATCACAACTGTAACAATGTCCAGCAGACACATGAGCTACTTCCCATGATTTGTTCACATCTGGGAATGTTTGTAAGCCGAGGTTGTTAGCATCTGTAAAATTCTACAAATTGAATGTTCATATGTTAGGAACTTATTGTACATCATTCTGGGATTGGTTCAAATTATGAATTTCATATGTTTTTGAGAAACGCTGAACTAAAAATTTATCTAAGATGGCTTCAGGCTCTAATATGTTATAACTCTAGGTCTTTTTAAATTTCTGATTTGTTAATTTTATTTGTCTCTATCTTTTTACAGCAGTAAGCTTCAGTTTGAGAGTGAAAGGAAATGCACAAAATAAATTAAGTATGAGTAATAAGAATACTTTCCAGTGATTAGAGAAGATTATGGGATTAAATTACATCAACACACAGACACTGTGGGAAATAACATATTATTGTTTTCATCTTAAA
Organism: Heterocephalus glaber; assembly: GCF_053883595.1. Classification (NCBI taxonomy): domain Eukaryota; kingdom Metazoa; phylum Chordata; class Mammalia; order Rodentia; family Bathyergidae; genus Heterocephalus; species Heterocephalus glaber. The sequence goes on from NW_028258178.1 coordinate 211,176, forward strand.
CTACTATGCTTTGGACAGTTTTATTATGCAGAAACTCATTATTAATATGGAAACTAATACATATGTACTTTCTGGTTATGTTACAAAATGGATAATTTCCCTGTAAAGAGAGAGATATGAGGCTTTCATCTTAATTTGAATTTTCAAAAATTAATTTAAGTTCTGAAAAAGGAGAGTCAATTTAAAGTGGTACTCTGACAGTGACAAAAAGTAGGCAAATGTCTGAAGCTGGACAAATATTTGATTCAGTGATTTTTCAAGCATTCTTTATCTACAGAAACCTAGTTATCTATCATCTATCTATCTATCTATCTATCTATCATCTATCTATCATCTACTTTTTACAGAATTTTCTAGGTATAGGTTAACTGCTGTAACCAAAATCCAAAGTAACATTTTAATGGGGCTCAAGTGAGATGGAAGTTTGCTTTTTTTTCACTTAATGAGTCTATATAAGCAATTCAAGGCTGACTAGGTAGTTCAATGGTATAAAAGTCTCAGGCTCCTTTCATACTTTTACTTCTTCTTTCTAAGGTGTTGCCTCTGTTACCTCCAGCCAGCAGGAAAGGGGAAATGTCCAGGAAGAAATCTTGGCCCTTTCCTTTAGAAGCATAATGTGGAAGTTGCATGTACCACTTCTGCTTTAATATCATTGGTGAGAACTGGGCACATGGCTCCATTCACCTCAGAGAATGTCCCTGTGCTGGGACACCAAGTGGTGCTTCACGTTTCCAAATTCACAGTGGTGATTTCCAGACCACCTTGATATCCTGAGTGCCCCAGGCTTTAACCATGTAAATATTAGTGTATCAGTTAAATATTAATAAACTCTACACAGAAAATAGAAAGTAAAAAAATACCCTCCAGACCATGAAGAATGTTGTGACTTGCAAAAGTCTGATTGTACCAAAGCACCAAATCTTTCTCATGAAAAATATTATGGAAATCAAACAAAGAGGTTATTTATCAGTTTTTTACCTTCCCCTTGTTGTTTTCTCAAGACACATACTGTAGATGGCTCCAAGAGAATCCAATATTTGTCACAAAATAACATAGCTGCCTTTTCCTTTTCTTTATCTTTTTCTCAGGTTCCTTTTGTTTCCATTCACCAATTCTAGAAGGTGAGGCTGCTCCCCCTATGGAGAGGCTCCTGCCTGTATTGCCCTGCTGGGGCCATGTGCTGACTCTTGTTCTTGTTTTGATGCAGCTGAGAAACTCATCTATCCTGCCTCTCTTGTCTCTGCCAGCTCCAAATCACTGATTGCTTCAAGAATTCTTCCCAAGTGATCCCGATTGTGCTAATCTCCTTGTAGAGATGATGATATAAGAGATTCATGATCTACTAATTCTGAGGCATGGCAGGGCATGGCATGGATATGGCAATGTGGCTGGACAGTTGGGCATGACCTGACCTGGCACATGAAGAGATTTGTTACCATGGGTGCAGAGCAGCAGCTCCTGAGTCTGACATGAGAACAGTCCCGACCCTGGACCTGGTACTGATCTTCTCATCCAGAACTAGCTGAGCCTCACACTTGATGCCAATCTTCGAGCACAAGATCAAGTGGGGCCACCTGGGTCAATGGTCAAAGAAGGTATAAAAAGATGGAGGCATTGACTGTGCCACTGCCCTCTTGCTCTCTCCATGATCTTTTCTCCTTGCAAGATGTGTCTTCTCTTTTTTCTTCAAAGTACCCTTTTCTCCTTGAGCACATCAGTTGTTCTTCTTTTCCTTCTCTTATTTTTACTCTAAATAAAGTTCCTCTTTCATATGCACTGATTGTTCCATCCAATTCATTGAATGGGACAATAAGAACCTGAAAAGGACTGCTGGTCTTCAAAGCACCCAGTAACAATCCTTTTGCTCTTTTTTACAGTTGCAGGATCTGAATGAGGCTGCAGATGAAATTCTGCATCACAGAAGTTTCCATCACCACATCCATTGCCTAGGATTCCCAAGCAATTTTTTCTTCAGTAAGAAACCCTTGGCCTGTAACCAACAAATACAGTTGAACTCTATTTGGTCATGGTGCTAAAATGATTATTCTGAAAGAACACACAGTTCTCCTTCTTGAATTGTTGAAGTTAGCTCACATAATCCATGGTGTGCCAGTTGAGTGGCTGTAGGGTTTACAGACTGCTCAGCTACAAAGTCTTCACTAATCAGCTGAGTCATGTGACTGCTTAAAAGAGATGATCTCCATGAGTTGATTGCAGATCCAATTACCAAGAGGTTTTATGAGGCCATTAATCTGAGGATCCACTAGCCACCCATGATGCAAACTAATATCAAGAAGATCAAATACTGTGTATTCTGGTGTATATTCATACATTCAAACTAGTAAATCTGTGTCTCCACATCTCTGTGAGACAGGAAACATAGTGAAGTGATGTAAACAGACACTCTGTAACCACACTGGGTTTGACCCCTGATTCTACCTCTTGCCCGCCATGTTGCCTTGGGGAAGTTCTCACCATTTCTGTGCTTTTTTCCCTCAAAATGAATTATTCTGTGCAAAGCACTTCACTCCTTCCCATTAGGTCTGGAACCAGGACCCAAGCTGAATGCCAGGTGATTCAGCACAGCAGGAGAAAGGTCCTGGGGTCAAAAAAGTCTGTGATGGCACCACGCCAAGGTCAAGATTGAACAGGTGCACTTTGTTGGCCCTTTTTTGAGTCAGAGGAATAAAGGGAGAGGTGGGGCCTGGTGGCTTTGATTTTCAGATTCAGATAATGGTTTGCATTTACCTCACCCTTATGCATGTGAGGTGACTCAGCCATCCCCATCTGCTAGGTCAGGATCTTTGGTGGTGGCAAGTGATTTGTGTGGCTTTGTAGGCAAGATGCTGATTTCCCACTGTTTCTTGATTTATATGTATGGGGATTGAACCTATGGCTTTGCACTTAGTAGGGAGAACTGTGCCTCTGAGCTCCACTCCTAGCAATGCTTTCACACTTTAAAGAAAAGAGAAAGAAAGAGAGAGGCTGGAAGATATGGACACATTCATTCCCATATGGGGTGATTATGGCCTCACCCCTGCTGGGGGAAGGAAGGTGCAGACTCACAGTGATGATGGAGACAGAACTGGCAGACCTGAGACTGGCACATCTCTGGGAACTGGACCCAACTCTGATCCTGGAGCTCAGAATCTCCAGCAAAGAATGAAAAGATGGAAATGGAAGAAGGAAGAGCAAGAGAGAGAGAGAGAGAGAGAGAGAGAGAGAGAGAGAGAGAGAGAGAGAGAGAAAGTGTTAGAGCCACAAGATCCAGAGAAATCATTGGTACTGAAAAACACAGCCCATAAAGAGACAGGAGAGGGCTGGGGACTAAGACAGATATCCTCTCCTGGCTGTGTCTCATTGTCACCAGATCACATCTCATTGCCTTTCTTCACCTGTTCCACCCCTGCCATGTTTCTCACTAATTGTTATCTTTCTTATCCTCTTTGAATGCTTTTTTATCATTTATTTCTATGGATGTCCTCAAAGAGAAGAGGCGAAGGAGAAACATAAAATATCTGTAGGCCACATGCACACACACACAGGACAGGAACTTGCAGACTCATACACAAGCACACACTTTCCCCACCACACAATCACACATACATGGCATCTCTTGGTTTAGGTGAAGTCACAGCAAGTAGACCCATTTTTCCAAAGAACAACCATAAAATGAAGAATATATACATAAACATGGTCTGTAGGAAACTGGACATCAGGCAATAAAGAGCAATGATCCCTGAGAGATGAGAAATGAGAGAGCTACTGTGCAGTGGCATCAGCAGATGGCCCTAGGAGGGTTTCCATGCTGCAGAGCAGGAAAGAACTGGGTGGAGCCCAGTGCAATCCCTGAACCAAGAAGAAGAGGTGTATCTGAGGGGACCAAGATGACTGAATTTTTTTGATAGTAGGAAATATTTATTGGGAGGAAGAAAGCTTCTGCCTAAGAGAGATAGAAAGGGTACCAGAAAGTGAGTTGCCTTCCCACCCCACACTTCAAAGATGTTTTATACAGCAAATCCATGTGTTGATGGGGGTAAAAAGTGGGACAAAACTATAAGACCCAATGGAAATTTACAAAGTGGGCAGGAGGTGGGACAAAACCACAACCAACCAATATGATTACAAGTACAGCCACCCAAGTAATATTGATTAAATGTGGGTCAAATTGGGAGACCAAGTCACATAGCAAGTGTTCAAGGATTTTTAGTAAGGGTGGGTAAGGGATATTTCCTGGAGAGGCTGGGTTAAAACCTTGGTCCCCCACCCAGTTGATTGATACCTGTTTAGAATATCAATCCCTGATATTCATCCTACATGGGTGTGGTAGTTTCTGTCCTTTTACAGTGCTGGCCTTCAGTGAATGTGTCTTCACTGTGCTCTATGTTGACTCCTTGTGGGCTGGTCCTGTCTAACTACCTTAAAGATATCTAATTAACTTACCTATCTGCAAATTCCCCCCTCCTTAGAAGTACCCCTAACTGCTGTGAGAGGGCAAAGGGAAGACCATTCTGGCTAGTTCCAGCTGAAGAGGGCCATAGTTGTGATCAACAGAGTTAATTGACAGAGGGTCTATCTAAAGGCCTTCAATAGGCAACAGACCTTTTCATCTTCATAGCTGTATAGTTTTGAGTCTGGAGGAGACAAAACCAAAGAAGCAGTTAAGAATACATGGACCAAATACTAAGGTTAGCAGGACTGCTATGGTGAATATAGCCAACAAAGTTTTCCATTGGGAGGAACTAGTAAGAGCCTCCTACAAAGAGGATAAAAATGTTCAGGGGACTTTAGAATACAACACAGAAGTCATATTGTATAGTTTAGCAGTTATGAGCTTTTACAAGGTCAATCTGGTGGATCCTGGTAAAAGAATTCTAGCACATTTTTCATTGGTTCCATTTGCATGACTGCTTGGAGTCTGGCAGCCTCTAGGCAAAAATAAACAAAACTTTTAGGAAATTAGGGCATGTATAATCTAAGCATGAGCACACTAGAATAAAAAGGCAGGTTGCAGAGAAAGTCATACTTAGAAAATAAAATAGTGATGGTAACTTGCTGGCTCTTAGATTCTTTCATTGATAAAGGTTATGTATACATCTTATGCTTTGTCATAAATCTCTCTAGTTTTAGCTGTAAAAAGATGAGACAATTTGAAGAATAAATCTCACTAAAAAATTTAAAACTCTAGCTGAGTTTATAGATTCTACCATAGTTTTTCATAATGATCCATAACCATAATCAGCTACTGGTAGAGTTGGAAACTGCCAGAAGGGGTCAGTGACTGGAGCCCCTTTTTATATCTAGCTTTATTACTATGCCATTATTTTATACTTCTTTTGGTTATTCTTCTCTGCTGGGTGTTTAAGACCAAGTTAAAGTGAGACCTGTGTCAATCAGTATGAACCTCTTGCTATCTATCAAGGTCAGTTAAGTCTCCTCAGACATTACTTTGAAACCATGCATAGAGCCTTTCAGCTCCTTAGTATTACCTGTCAGGAGGGGTCACAGCCTGGCTTGACCATGTTGCTTTCAGAGAAAGCATGGGAGATTTTAACCTCTTTGTGACCCTCCTTTGGCACATGGTATATTTGTCCTCTGGTGCCCAGCAATCTTCCTGCTCAGGAGTTTGAGTGACTTACCAAAGATATAGTATCCTGTAGGAAAGGTTCCTTTGTGTTCTGGATCTTTGTTGACCTCAAGGGGCCAGGGCCAAAATATGGGCTGTCCTCATAGCCCAGTTGCTTTTCTAGGTTTGGTCTCCAAAATTTAGTTGTTGAACACATAGGAGAGAAGATCAGAGACATAAGTATTTCAGTAGGAGCAGTGAGCTGAACTATTATAGTAGTTAAGACATCAAGCAATTTTGAAGTATAAAGCACAGAGGGCTGTTATTTCTTACCAACCATGGTCATTTTAGTAGTTAAATCACTGCAGAATGTTAACAGACAACAGTTATATATTATAGAGAAACTTAAGATCAAGAGCTACACATAGTATTTTAGCATGACAATCATGATGACATTTTCTTTGTAACACATGTCCATCTTAGTATGGAATAGTTTTCAGTCAAGCACCTCCATCTGATCATAAGACATTACATGCCATAAAGAAAATTCTTATTTGTTATCCTTTAGTAAGATGCCATTTAAAGGGAACATACATGTTGGCCTGTAAGTGTACTTTAGGAGTTCATAATGTCTAGCCTCTAATTTTAGTGTGATATTGTTTCAATTGTTTGGTGACAGAACATTGCTAAGTGTGATGACACATAGAACATACATCACATAAGCTTTTAGGAAAACTGTTATTTGACTGGTTTTATCATGGTGGCTTAACATGTACCTCTTATCACAAGTAGCTGGAATGCAAGAGATAGGCAGATACCTGAGTCAAAAAAGATCACTACCACAAACAATATCTTAGAAGACTTGTACATCTGGAAGGCATGAATGTATATACCACAAAATAACAATGAGATTCAGTTACAAGAAACACTTTGTCCCTCAATTTTGTTTTGTGCTAAGAACATTTTAAATAAAACCTTATTGCTGGGCCGGGGATTTAGCTCAGTGGTTCCACCATTTCCCTCAAAAGTGCAAGGACCCGAGTTCGATCCCCGGTACAAAAAAAAAACTTATTGTTTTCCCACAGAAAACTTAGCCATTTGACCATGACCAATGTATACATATCACAATGATAATATGTTTAGCAATATATTTTCCACAAGACTATGGAAATTATTGGGGTCCCCTTTGTGAACAGAGACTGAAATAAATTTTTCCAGTCCACTGCTCCTTTATTTACCAAGGGGAGTCCTGTCTAGTAGTTGTCCTAAGCCCAACAGTCTTTAATTATCTTAACAAATTTTAGATGACCTAAGAGATCCACAGGATAATAATTAACACATTATTTTTGACCAATGAAAGATTTCCAAGTTATTATACATAGACAACAATATATACTGTATTTGTAAAACCAGTTGACATTATTTGGATTACCTGGCAACCTGGGGGAAGCATGTCTTTAGTTACATTTATCTATAAGCCAACCTGAGTTGCAGGCAAAGATCTTAAAAAATCCAAAATGCCAAAAGAAAAAAAGCTCAAAAAAAAGAGCTGTATGTGTTTTAGCAAACAGACAGACAGACATACACACACATAAGACAACTTGTTTATAAACAGGAGTGCACTCTGATGTATTTGGCAAAGTTGAATTATAATAACTTTTATAATTTTTAGGTTTATAACTATAAAAAGGCTAGTCAGAACTTTGTAGATGAATTAACAGAGATCTCTTGTAATAAGAATCAAAAGGAATAAAAATCTTCTACACCTGTGAAAGCAAAGACCATTTTAAGATAAGCCCTAAGCTGATGGTTTATCTTACTGGAATACCCAGATATATAGGTTTCTCATTGTTGCTTTGATAAGCATAGTTGTTTGATAGTCACATGTAATTATTTCCTGTAAAGGGACAGAGCCATTAGAGTTAATTTTATTTTATTTTATTTCATTTTTTTAATTCTTAAGTTCTTTTATTGGTACATTTTAGGTATAAAATATGTTTACATTTATCATTGAGTATTTGTACCTGTACATGATGTATCTTGATTCTTATTTTTCCCCCATTATCTGTGTGCCCTTCACCCCTCCACCCTCCCTATTTACATAGACATCATTTCTATATTTTTTCTTTTCTCATAATTTTTCCTTTTCCTTCTTTCCTTTATCTCCACTGAAGCTCTGCTCAGACCAGGTTTGCATGTATAAGAGATTAGGTGACACTTTTTGGAGCAAAGTATGAATTTCAAACAGTAAGGGAGGAACACCTGTCAAGTCTCCAACCTGTTGTGTTTCAGATGTCTGCCTATGACAGTTTTATCCATTTTGAAACAAACACAAAGGAAAAGGAGGCATTCCTATCTATCCCTCTTATCCTGTGCTCAATCTAAGGCATCCATTAGACTTTATCTCTTTTAGTGTGAGTGGTGGCAGACTAGAGGTGCAAGGAAGTGGCCAGAGCCAGGTTACCTGTTCTTACCATTTTCTAATTTTGTCTGAGGACTGAAAGACAGATAAATCTGAACTAAAACTTTTACATTTATTTTATGATAGTTTTAGAATTAAACCTAGACCAGTTTTCCATATGGCCCAGAGATAAATGAAGGTCAGCTTTACTCTGGAAGGATTCCAGGGAGGAGAAACTCACCATTCTGGTAGTTTTGTCTTGAAATCCAGCAGCCACAGAAGAGGAAAGTGCCTTGAATCAAACTGCATTATTTCTCAGGGGCAGGGCAGTGGAGCAGGGACAGAAGTGTGCCTTTAAGTATGGCACAAGAACTAAATCTTAAACATCTAGGTGTAGAAGGACATTTGAGAAGAGGAGCTTTTCCAAAGTGGATCTGTAATCCTTGGCAAAACATGTCTTCAGAGACAAAAGCTATGATTGACTCCAACTGAACTGCCAAGCAGAAAATCAAACCAATATTCAAAGAACCTGAATGGCTGCTTCTTGCCTCTTGAAAGAGAATGAAAGTGTTCTAACTACATTGTTTAGGGCTTACCCTTTTAATGAATTATTCAGAATCTGTAATATCTAATTTATGATTTAAATACCCTACAGGCTGTTGAGCAGGTCCCTAATCTTGTAGAAACACTCCCAAAGCCATGTCTCACCTTTTTATTAACATACAAACTGAAATGGTGTTCTGTGGCAGGCACTGAGAACTTGCTTATTTGAGCTTCTTGAACGCAGTCAGGGAATAAACTTCCCAGGTGTCTGTCTCTTGGTTTTTTCTATAAGCTAATAGAGGGGTCACACAATCTCACTATATCCTGCTATCTGAATGCCACAAAAGCCTGTAATTTCTAGGAATGTCCTTAGCTGTTTTAGAGTCTTGGGCCATGAAAAGGAAAGAATTCATTTAATTCTTTCTTCCCCCAGTCTGTGGGTTACCTTAGATATAGTAAGGCCTAAATATTTCACCTCAAGGCTGCAAAGTTGTGCCTTAGATCTAGAAATTTAGAAAATTCAACAGAGCACAGGTGTCTTGGCCAGAAAGCTCTTCTGAGGGGAGACCTAACACTACACTATCTACATATTGCAAGACTGTGACTTGGGAAAAACTACAGTATTTCCTTTTATCAAATCAGGATCTAGGGATGTCTTCATCTTTTTCCCTGATAAACAGTTGACAATTTAAATTAACTGAGGACTTAGTTCTCATGCTTCTTAGACCTTTAAGTATACAGGCCTGAAAATGTCTTCTATTTAATCTCCTATCTGATTGGCATGCCGGGGGTGTCTTGTATAGGAACTGCTTGTCTTCCAGTAAGAACCAGTTGTTTCCCTGGTTGACTGTCTTTTGAGGTGCCAAAATTAAGATAATATTTTTCTCTACAAGTAGAAGCAGCTTGTAATAGTACTTGTCTCAATGAAAATCAATATTTTATTTAAGAGCAATGTTACATCTTTCTAATCTAGCCCATAGGTCTGAGTAAGTACTCCAAACACCTCAATGTACATATCAGGATCATCTGAAAACTGTCTTTGGCCTCATTTGATCTGTTTTAGATCACCGAGAGAAAAAGACACATGATGACAGGTAGTCCCATATTTGCCATTTATGTCCTGGAAGGGATATTGTCTGTGAGGGACCTGAACAACTTAGCTAAGGATGGATATAGCCTCATGGAGGCTGGCTTAAAATCTCCACCCTCAGCACCTGGTGTTCAAGGCTTAAAATTGTCTTAGAAACTTTGTTCTCAGGTTCTAAAGGGCAAGGAGTAGCCTCAGGCTTAGAGGTACTGAATATCTTAAGGGTGAACTGCCTCTCATTTTTCTATGGCCCACATTTACATTTGAACACCAGCAAGAATTATTTCTTAATGTAAAGAAAATCTCAACCTAAAATGATTTAACCATTTTTTCTCTCTTACAGTATAATTGTAATTGTGAGATAGCATCATAATAGTTTCCTCTGTGTACTTGGCTTTAGGATGTAGGCACACCACTCTCTGGTGTAGAGAAAGAATACATTCCAAAGGATTAGAAGGTTCAGATATGGAGCTCCTAATCTGAAACAAGAGAAACAAATACGGCATCCAATAACTCTCTGCTTGATTCCTCTGCCCCCTAGGGCATGCCCAGATCATCCCCCAAGGTTCATTGAACTCCAGGGTAGGTAGCTACCATCTGGAGAGAGATTCAGAAAATAAAACTGGACTGGACTATCTACCCTTTACCAGCACACAATCTTATCTTCCTCAGGCAACTTATACCCTTACTCCAGTAGGTACTCCTAAAGCACAAGTCACAATCCACTTCAGCCATATCAATGATGTGATAAATTAAAGATATACTATGTATCCTAGAGCAATCACAGTGATACCTAAACAAGGTCACTTCATAAGCCAAGTGACAAAATGGAATAATGACAGAAATTTAATCCAAAAAAGGCAGAAAAGAAGAAAAAATGTACAAAGAACAGGTGAGATGATCAGTTGTGTCGTTTTATACCAAATAACATCTATAATAATATTAGTTGCAATTCAACAGAATATACATATTATTTATTTCTTAGTAAAGGTGTTAAAAATCTGGAAAACAAGCTGGGCTTTGTGGCACTCACCTGTAATCCTACCACTCTTAGAAGCTGAGGCAGCAGGATTGCAAGTTTTAGCCCAGCCTGAGCAACTCAACTGCTTAGTTAGAACTTGTCTCAAAACCAGAAAAAAAAATTAGAGAAAGAGTTAGAGTTATAGCTGAGTGTGATGGCCCTGGATTGAATTCCTAGTACCAAAATAATAATAAGTATGGAAGGCTTATCAGAGCCTCAGTAACCCTTTGGGGGGAACAATGAGGAATGAAAGAGAGAAAACTTTCAAGATATAAAGTGGGGACCTGCAGAAGACCTGCTTCTAGCAAACAGACTTGAATAAAACCTCATGGTTCACCCATGTTTACTAGCAGTAGGAAGCACAGAGAGAATGGTAGCACTCATTTCATGGAACAGCAACTATAGACAATGGGTGGATAAGGATTAAGTTAATGAGGAACCAGATTTTCTGTATGGCCAAATGGCTGTATATTGACAACTGTGCTCAGCAGATGCTGTCTTGCCTCAGGAGTGCCAGGTTAGCCACATTCCGCCATAGCCAGAGGACATGTGGCCTTTCACATACTTCCCTGGGCCCCAGGCAGGATAACACAGCCTGCAGACTGTGAAACCTGAGTTATAGAGCATAGTCCCCAACAAACAACAACAGCAACAACAATAATTATACAAGCCCACTTTCAGATATGAAATCAAGCACTTTTGATGTAGACAGAAGCTACCATAGGGACTGATCAGGAACAAATTCTTGAACCCTTAACCTGTTACTCATTAAAAGCACAACTTATATTTTCCTCTGGGACAATCAAGGACTTAAAAGAAGTTTTTGCTAAAGTAGCTGATTCATGTATTTGACAGTACAATTGTCATACCTGTTTTATATGTTCTTGGGCCTACTAGTTTTATTTTCAATTGGTAAATATAAATATATGATAATTCACTTTATAAGGTCTTAAAAAATAAATAAATGAATATGATGCTGGGAAAATAAAATGGGGGTACAGGGATGGGCGAAAAGAAGGAAACTGAAATGTCTTATGATCATGTACCAACCCCTACAGTGAATGTAATCATTACATACTGTGAATTTGTACTACTAAAAGTTAAAAAGGAAACCCACAAGGACTTGCTGACTCTTTGTTTGGGCCTACCAATGCCTAGTAGGTATCTAAACACAAAACCAGCTTGACCTTTATTTTTGTATCCTTTAATACCTTAAACTTTGGATATTTGTATGTTATTCACTTAGAGAATTTGGCAGAACAAGATTTATGAGCCCAAGATTTACATACCCTATAATCTCATCCCTCTTCAAATAAGAAGACATGAAGAGAGAGTAAAGTACTTCTCAGGATTCACAAGGAGATCTCATTGTCAGTTTTTACAATGTCTAGTTCCAAACTTTTCCTCTTTGGAGTGGTGCCTAGAAGTCTCCATCTATTACTCTGAGGCAGTTTTGACACACATCTCAGGAAAAACAGACCATCAAATGACTGAAAACCACCGCAAACAGAGGTGATCATTTTATAAGGATGGGACTGCTCCCTAAGCCATGAAAATTCCTCCAGTGCTAGGAAACTAAGTCTGAGATCATAATCAACCAGAGCCCACCTTGCAGCATTTCACAAAACTGGTATCCACTGTTTTTATTTTTATTTTAAAATTAATTTTATTGGTACATTTTAGGTATACAATATCCGGACATTCATTATTTGAAGTTTGTACCTTTACATAATATTTTTGGTTCTTATATTTTCCCCATTTCCCTGCCCTCCATTCAACCCCTCCACCCCTTGCTATTTACAAAGACATTATTCCCATTTTTTTCCTTTTCTCACACTTATTCCTTTCCCTTCTTTTCTTTCCACTACCCCTCCCACTTCCCTTTGTCCTTCCCCTTTGGACCTTTTATCTTAGGTCTCTATTCATTTGTAGGTGTGGCAGTCTGATCCTCTTTATCAGACTGCACCCCCTGAAGCTACTATTCAGGCCAGAGTCCTTTCCATGGAAAACTTTTGTCTGTAAGTTCATACTGTTTCCTGGGTTTTAATTCCCATTATCACTAAAGCAATGACCCATGCTAGTCAGTAACAGCTTTCTGGTGCCCAATTGTGGGGCTGCTGGAGCCCAGCTGCTATGGGATTTGTCCAGACCCTGAAAATAACTGAGCACTCACAATGCTGGACACTGTGCAGTCATGAGTCCCCATCTGAAATGTAGGCCCTCTGGTTGGTATTCCAATTTAATTTCTTCTCCCTAACCCTCCCCCAGGTTAAATTCAGATGGGATACCAAGGTATCTGTGGGAACTTTACTAATTATACTAGAAGTTGTTCTAGTTTGTTGCTGCTTCAAGCTGCTTGATGGTTGGAGGGGTATTGGATAAATTAACCCTTCTTTCTTCTCACCTTGACTTCTTTGTTGGGTTGGTTCCTGAGATGCCAGGAAGTAATTTGATAGGTATTGTAACTAGTGAGGATTTGGGGGTTCAGTTATTGTCTTTGTTACTTGTTAGCTAGTTGCAGTCATTGCCTTGGAGTGATGTTGGTTTTTTTCCCTAAAAGCCTGGATTAGTGACAGATCTTTGTGTTGGGCAGAGTGTCCAAATTTCTGAGTCTCTTGTGTTTCTCTCTAGCTTCTGTGTGCTCTGTGGGACTAGTAACTGGTGATTTGGCATGCTGACTATTGGGGTCTTCTCTATAGAGTAACATGTCATCTGCAAATAATGACAATTTGACTTCTTCATTTCCTATCTTTATTCCTTTTCTTTCTTTCTCTTGTCTAATTGCTGTGGCTAATGTTTCCAGAACAATTCCCAATAAGAAATGTAATTGTGTTGTATACATACAATGTACCAATAAAAGAATTTTTTTTAAAAAAAGAAAAGAAACAGACTGGCAGAATACATCAAGAACCAAAATCCAACAATATGCTGCATAAAAGAAACACACTTAATTCAAAAGGAAATTCATAGACTGAAAGTTAAAGAGTGGAAAACAATACTCCATGCAATGGGAACCCCCAAAAAAAGCAAGAGTAGCTATCCTCTTTGCAGATCAAGTAGATTTCAAACCAACATTGATTAAGAGAGATGAAGAAGGACACTACATCCTTGTAAAGGGAACAATCCAACAGGAAGAGATGACAATCATAAATATCTATGCACCAAACACTAGTGCACCCAATTATATAAAACAAATACTAACGGACATGAAAAGTCTTATATGCACTAATACAATTGTAGTGGGGGACCTCAAAACCCCACTGTCACAACAGATAGATCAACTAGACAAAAAATAAGTAATGAAATACTAGAACTCAATTGAACTCTTGAAGAAATGAACTTAACAGATGTCTACAGAGTCTTCCACCCCACAAAATCAGAATACACATTCTTCTCAGCTGCACATGGGTCATTCTCCAAAATACACCACATACTCACACATAGAACATGTTTAAGTAAGTGCAAAGGAATTGAAGTTATCCCCTCTATATTTTCAGACTATAGTGCGATGAAATTGGAGATCCATAGCACAAGAAACTCAAAAAATTTCATGAACAAGTGGAAATTGAACAACACACTTCTGAATAACCAGTGGGTCACAGAGGAAATTAAAGAAGAAATCAGACTGTTCCTTCATTTAAATGACAATGACAGTACAACATATCAGAATCTATGGGACACAATGAAAGCAGTCTTATGAGGGAAATTCATAGTAGTGAATACGCATATTAGGAAAACAGAATGAGCCCAATTAAACAACCTGATGCTGAACCTCAAGCTTCTAGAAAAAGAAGAGCAGGACAACCCCAAAGCTTATACAAGGGAGGAAATTATAAAGATCAGAGGAGAAATCAATGCATTGGAGACTAAGAGATCTATACAAAAAATCAATGAAGCCAAGAGTTGGTTCTTTGAAAGAATCAACAAAATTGACAAACCCTTAGCCAACCTTATCAGAAAAAGGAAAGAAAAGGCCCAAATCCATGCAATTAGGAATGAAAAGGGTGAAATTACAACAGACCCAGCAGAAATCCAGAGGATCATCAATACCTACTTCCAGAACCTATACGCCAATAAGATGGAAAACACAGAAGAAATGGACAAATTCCTAGATACATATGAATTACCAAAGTTGAACAAAGAAGACCTAAAACTTCTAAATAGCCCAATATCAACCAATGAAATTGAAAATGTAATTAAAAACTTATCAACTTAGAAAAGCCCGGGCCCTGATGGTTTCACTGCTGAATTCTACAAGACATTTAGAGAGGAACTGCTGCCACTACTGTCTAAACTCTTCAATGAAATTGAAACGGAAGCAATACTCCCAAATTCATTCCTGGAAGCAAGCATCACCTTCATCCCCAAAGCAGAGAAAGACTCAGCCGAAAAGGAGAACTATAGGCCAATCTCACTAATGAACATAGATGCAAAAATCCTTAATAATCCTTGTTTTTTGAGGTATCTCCACATTGATCACCACAGTGGTTGCACCAGTCTGCACTCCACCAACAATCAGAAGGGTTCCTTTCTCCACACAACCCCTCCAGCATTTATAGGTTGATTTTTGCCTGCAGGAATTCTTTCTGGAGTGAGGTGGACTCTCAGTGTTGTTTTCAACTGCATCTCTCAAATGACCAATGATTTTGAACATTTGTTCATATGCTTTATGCTGCCTTGGTTCTTCATCTGAGAAATGTCTGTTCCTTTCAGATGGCCATTTTTGAAGTTGGTCTTTAAATTTGGGAGCTCTGATTGTTGTAATTTCTTTATATATTCTACAGAGTAGTCCTTTGTCTGAGGAGAGCTGATAAAAATTTTTTGAACATTGTAGGTTTTCTCTCAGCTCTGTTGGTGATTTCTCTAACAGTGAAGAAGATTTTAATAGGATTAGATCCCAGTTGTAGATTCTCTGTGCTAGTTCCCATGCTATTGAGGTTTTGTTTATAAAGACTTTTCCTATGCCAATGTGCTCAACAGTTCTACCTAACCTTTCAGCAAGTTTATTGTTTCTATTTTTATATTCAAATCTTTGATGCACTTCAATTTTAGTTTACTGCATGGTGAAAGATAAGGGTCTAGTTTTAATCTGTGACAGGTTGAAATCCAGTTTTCCCCACACCATTTATTAAGAGGCTATCTTTCCTCAAGTGATGGTGGTTGGCTCCTTTGTCATAGATGAGGTGGCTGAGTGTCTAGGTTTGTGTCTGCATCTTCTAGTCTATTCCACTGATCCTTGGATCTTTTTCTTTGTCATTATCATGCTCTTTTATGACAGTGGCTTTGAAGTATAGTTTCATGCTGGGGATTGTGATTCCCCCTGTCATGACTTTGTGGCCTAGAATTGGTTATGCTATTATAGGTCACTTCTTGCTCCAAATGTATTCATGGATTGTTTTCTCCAGTTCTTTCAAATGTATAGTTGGAATTTCAATTGGGATTGCATTGAATTTATATAGCAGTTTTGAATGTATGGCCATTTTTTTCCATCTTCCTAAAAGATATTTTAAAAATTATTTTATTGGTACATTTTAGGTATACAATACCTTTATATTTATCATTGGGTGCTTGTACCTGTATATGATCGTGGTTTTTATTTTTTCTCCATTACCTGTGTGCCCTTCATCCCTTTCAACCTTCCCTATTTACATAGATTTCATTCCCATTTTTTTCTTTTCTCATAAATTTTCCTTTCCCTTCTTTCCTGTCCCCTTCACCTCCCACTACCCCTACCCATTTCGACCTTTTCTGATTTCAAATTATCAATTATTCATTTTTATCCTTATTTACACTTTCAGTTTCCCACACTAAAGAAACTATTTGGTATTTATACATGCATGTCCTATTTCTTTCACTTGAGTATGGTTTCAATATACATCCATTTAGCTATAAATGTCTCTAGATTCTCATTCTTTATGGCTGGGTAGTACTCCATTTTATAAAAAAAAAAAAAACCCACACCTTCTTTATCCAGTTTCCAGTTGATGGGCACTTGAGGTGTTTCCAAGCTTTAGCTATTATAAACTGTGCCACTATAAACATGGTTCCATGTATATCGCTGTGGTATGATTCTTTTAATTATTTTTTTATTTTTGTTTTTGGTAATGGGGATTGAACTCAGAACCTTGCACTTGTGAGGCAAGTGGCAGAATCACTGAGCTAAATCCCCAGCCAGATTATTTTATTTCTGGGGGGAAGATACCTAGCAGGAGAATAGCTGGGGCAAATGGGACCTCTAGCCCGAGTTCTTTGAGGTATCTCCATACTGATTTCCACAGTGGTTGCACCAGTCTGCACTCCCACCAACAATGGAGAAGTGTTCCTTTCTCCCCACACTCCTGGCAGCATTTATTATTGGTTGATTTTTTGATAGCAGCCATTCTTTCTGGGGTGAGGTGGAATCTCAATGTTGTTTTCATCTGCATCTCTTGAATGACAAGTGATGTTGAACAGTTTTCCATATATTTCTTTGCTGCTTTTACTTCTTTGTCTGAGAAATGTCTGTTCATTTCAGATGCTCATTTTTGAATTGGGTCTTTGAATTTGGGGGTCTGATTTTTTTCATTCCTTTATATAATCTTGATAGTAGACCTTTGTCTGAGGTACAGCTGCTAAAATATTTTCCTCAAATTGTAGCTTGTCTCTTAGGCCTGTTGGTGGTTTCCCTTGCAGTGAAGCAGCTTTTTAATAAGATGAGATACCAGTTATTGATTCTTTGTGCTAGTTCCCGTGCTATTGCAGTTTTGTTCATAAAGGCTTTTCCTGTGCCCATGTCTTCAAGAGCTGTACCTAACTCATCTTCCAGCAAGTTTAGTGTTTCTGTCTTAATATTTAGATCTTTAATCCACTTTGATTGTAGTTTAGTGCATGGTGATATTTATGGGTATACTTTTAATCTTTGGCTGGTTGAAATGCAATTTTTCCAACACCATTTATTAAATAGGCTATCTTTCCTCCAATGATGGTGGTTGGCTCCTTTTTCAAAGATGAGGTGGCTAAGTATCTCGGAAGTTATTTCTGTATCTTCTAATCTATTCCACTGATCCTCCAGTCTGTTTCTTTCCCAGTATCATGCTGTTTTTATCACAGTAACTTTGTAGTATTGTAGGGAACAGGGGAAGGGGGTGTTACCAGAACCTCTGCAGTGAGTCCTGGTCTCCTACGAGCCAAGGCAGCACATGGCAAATTACAGGAAAGGTAGAAAAATGAGACTGAGAAGAAGCTGAGCTTTGGGTCTGATCAGTGCTGCTCTGGGCGGCAAAGACAAAAGCCCCCAGCTTACTGCACCTTTTATTCAGTACATTGGGAGAAACAAACTTAACAAATGACTTGCAGAGAGTTCAGTACATTGGGAGAAACAAATGTAACAAATGACTTGCAGAGAGTTCAGTAGTTCACATTGGGATAAACAAGGTGTAAAAAAAGACTTGCAGAGAGTTCAGTACATCTTGGGTAAACAAGACTTTAACAGTCCAAGAACAATGAGGAACTGAGCAGATGTTTGTTCTCCCAGGATGTTTCTTGTCCTGGAGAATCACAGCATCACTGGATCACTGAAGTCTCAGTTGTGAGTGGAGGCCAAACTGGAGTTATTCTGTAGCTGGGCTGTAGGCAAGAGAACTAGGCTAACCAAATGATTTTTTCCTAGAATTATGTAGCATTGCTCCCAACATAGTATAGTTTCAAATTGGGGATTGCAATGCCCCCAGCCATGTCTCTGTAGCCTAGAATTGCTTTTGCTATTCTGGGTCTCTTCTGGATAGAAATGAATTTTTGGATTGATTTCTCTAGTTCCATGAAGTATATATTTGGAATTTCAATTGACATTGAATTAAATCTATATAGTAGTTTTGGTAATATGGCCATTTTCACTATATTGGTTCTTCCTACCCCGGAACAGGGGATGTCTTTCAATTTTCTTACATCCTCCTTGACCTCCTTTTTCAGAGTGCTGTAGTTTTCAGTGTAGAGGTCTTTTGCTTCCTTCATTAGGTTGATTCCTACATATTTTTTTTTGGATGATATTGTAAAAGGAATTTTTTCCCAAATTTCTCTCTCAGCGAGTCTGCTATTTGTGTATAAGAAGGGTATTGGTTTTTCAGTGTTGACCTTATATCCATCTACTCTACTAAATCTGTCAATTAGATCTAGAAGTCTTTTGGGAGAGTTTTTTGGGTCTTCTACGTAAAGTATCATATCATCAGCAAATAATACAGTTTAACTTCTTCCTTTCCTATCTTTATTCCTTTTATTTCTTTCTCTTTTCTAATTGCTGTGGCTAATGTTTCCAGAAGTATGTTTAATAGGAGTGGTGATAGTGGGCATCCTTGCCTTGTTCCTGATTTCAGCATTAAAGTTTTCAGTTGTTGACCATTTAGTAAGATGTTGGCACTTTTTTTCATAAATTGCCATAATCAGGTTGAAATAAAGATCTTCTATTCCAATTTTCTGTTGTGTTTTTATAATGAATGTGTGTTGGATTTCATCAAATGCCTTTTCTGCATCTACTGAGATGACCATATGGTTTTTGTTCTCAATTCTGTTAATATAGTGTATTACAGCCTCTCTAAGCTACTTTGCTTTGGGGGTGCCATCTGGCCAGACTAAGGTCTGTTTTACTTTCCAACTTGTCCGGTGTGTTCCTTCCTGGGTGTTCTTCACTGCAGTCAGCTCCTCAGAGCATTTGGTAAGGCCCTCGGTCTTACATTTTGGGGGCACCACTGGGATCCCTGGGTGTGCTTCACTGCAGTCAGCTCCTCAGAGCATTTGGTAAGGCCTTCAGTCTTACATTTTGGAGGCCCCAGCAAGATCCCTGGGCAGGAACCCCGGCTCAGCCAAGACTCTGTGGTGGGATCCAGCAGGAGACTCTCAGGCACAGACCTCAGAAAACCTCCGGAGGTAAGTTTTTGGCCAGTTGCAACTGTTTGTTAAGTCAGGAGTGAGGTGGCTGATGGGCCAGTAAGCCTCCCCTGACCCCAAGGTTCCTGATGAGGAACAAGGGAAGATTTAGTTTCATTTCTGTTGTGGCACCTGTTAGTCTTGTCATTCATACGTTAGTGTCCTGTCCATTGTGTGTTTAATTTTGTATTTCTTTCCAAACCATCAGGGCAGAGACGGGAGGATCCTGCTCCAAGAATACCCCATTGGATTGTTTTCTCACTAATTTTAAATTGGCTTTTTCCCAAAACAGGAGGATGAATATGGGGTTAAATTATCTTGCAGAAAACTTTGTTCCCTGTGTCAATTGGAATGGCCAGCTTTCGGAGTTGGATGGACAGCTGAGAGCTCTTTTGACCCAAGCCTCTGTCGGGCTGTATGGAAAAAGGTCACTGGTCACCCTAGTCATCCTGATCAGTTCCCATATATAAATATCTGGGTTCAGGCTTGTCAAGAGCCTCTGGCTTGGTTGCAGTGTTGTTCCTTGTGAACAAACACTCACATTCTGGTTATGGCTCCAAGGGAACCCCAAGGGTCCAAAGCTCAGGCTCCCAGACCAGTGCTCTCACAAGATCCTGATCCTTTAGATCCCTTTATAAGACCTCCACCCTATGTGGAGCCATCCTCCTCCTCTGATAAAGCCGGCACCAGATCTCGAAACCCTTTCTACCCTCTTCTTCCTGAAGAGAAAAAAATCTCCGTATTCTGTGACCTCCCCCTCCCACAAGCAAACAGGGGCCACTTATGGTCCCAGCAGGGCTCCCACTGAAGGGACTAGTTCAGTTCCTCTTCTACCTCTTAGGGAAATAGAACAGGGTCATTATGTCTATATCCCTTTTTCTACCAGTGACTTGTACAATTGGAAACATCAAAATCCCCCTTTTTCAGAAAAGCCCCAGGCTTTGATCTCCCTCCTAGAATCTGTTTTTCATACCCATGACCCTATCTGGGATGATTGTCAACAACTCCTTCAAGCCCTTTTCACCTCCAAGGAGAGAGAGAGGATCCGAGGGCAAGCCATAAAGTCAGTGTTGGGAGGAACAGAGGGCCCACTTGATGAGCAACAATGGGCCCGTGTTGAGGCACAACTTCCGTCCACCTGTCCCCCGTGGCAAGCTAATTCCTTGGGCGGGAGAGAAGCTCTCCACAACTACCATCAGCATCTCCTAGCCGGCTTGAGGGGAGCTGCTCAAAAGCCTACCAATTTGAGCAAGGTAAGTGAGGTCCTCCAAGGACCTGAGGAATCCCCTTCTGCCTTTTTGGAGTGTCAGTTGGAAGCATACTGTATGTATACTCCAACTGACCCAGATGCCCCTGCAAACCGACAGGCAATTAATTTGGCTTTTGTCACTCAGTCAGCCCCAGATATTAGGAAGAAATTGCAGCGGATGGAGGGATTTGAGGGAGAAAATAGGGGAAAAATTGATGAGTGTGACAATGAAGGTGTTTAATAACAGGGATCCTTTTGATGACAGAATGGCTAAAAAGATAGAAAAAGCAAATATTGCAGCCTTAGCAGATGGAGGTTTTATCTGAAAGAAATGCAGAGAAAATAAAAAAGAGGATAAAAGTAAAATATGGCCCTTGTTAGAGAAGGATCAATGCGAACATTGCAAAGAGAAGGGCCATTATAAAAGGGATTGTGAGAAGTTGAAAAGAAAGACAGAGAAAGAGACTAAGAAAGAAAGAGATGGGGTTCTTCTAGTAGATAAAAAAGATTGATGAGGCCAAGGTGGGGATCTCCAAACACATCCACCAACTCCAGGAAGCCAGCATCTTGATCCCTTGCCAGTCAGCCTGGAATACACGCCTGCTTTCCATGAAAAAGACTGGCACCTCAGACTTCAGACCAGTATAGGATTTGAGGGAGGTAAACAGCTGGGTGGAGACTGTCCACCCAACGGTACCAAACCCCTATACTCTGTTGAGTCTCATCCCTCCTGCTCATGTGTAGTACTCAGTATTAGACCTTAAAGATGGGTTTTTCAGCCTGTCTCTAGCACCTGTGAGCCAGCCCCTCTTTGCCTTCGAATGGACGGACCCAGACACCAGGACTACCAGACAGCTGACATGGACCCAGCTGCTGCAGGGATTCAAAAACTCCCCCACTCTGTTCGGGGAAGTTCTCAGCAAAGATTTACATGAGGTAAGAAAAGTGTTTTCCCAGGCGACTATTCTTCAGTATGTTGATGACCTCCTGATGGTGACTTCAACTGATAAAGAATGCATTGTAGCCACCGAGGGCCTCCTGAAAGCCCTCCAGGAACTGGGATATTGGGTGTCTTGGAAGAAAGCTCAGCTCTGCCAGACCAAGGTAACCTACTTGGGCTATATTCTTGAAAAGGGAAAGAGGAGGCTGGCAGAATCGAGGGTATCCGCAATTCTCCAGATTCCAGAGCTGAGCTCAAAGAAACAGGTGTGAGAATTCCTGGGGGCAGTTGGCTATTGCAGAATTTGGATTTCTGGCTTTGCTGAGATTGCCAAACCCCTGCATGAAGCCACTGCTGGAGGAAATACACCCCTCGAATGGACTGAGGCTTGCCAGCAGACATTTCAATTGCTTAAGACTGCACTTACATCAGCACCAGCCCTGGCATTGCCAGACTTAAACAAGCCCTTCACCCTGTATGTAGCAGAGAAAAATGGGGTAGCTAAGGGAGTGATTACTCAGCTTTTGGGGCCATGGAAGCAGCCTGTGGCATACCTCTCAAAGAAGCTCGACCCAGTGGCCCAAGGGTGGCCTACTTGTCTGAGAGCAGTAGCAGTGGCAGATGCTTTAACCCAAGAGGCTGACAAATTGACCTTTGGACAGGATTTGACTTTGATCACTCCCCACGCCATTGAGCCCTTGTTGAATATCTCACCTAGCAAGTGGCTGTCTAATGCCAGACTGTTACAATATCAAGGACTCCTATTAGAACAACCACACATTAAGTTTGCCACCACCACTAGCCTCAATCCAGCTACTCTACTCCCGGGGCTACTCTACTCCCAGAATCTGATGAACAAATGCCCATCCATGATTGCCTCAAGACTCTTGAAAACTTGAGGGGAGGACCTCCAGACTTGACAGACCAGGCCCTCCCTCGAGCAGAGATAACATTCTATACTGATGGGTGCAGTTTCGTTCGTGATGGTGTATGGTATGCTGGAGTGGCAGTGGTCAACCAGGACCAACAGGTGGAATGGGAGCAGGGGCTACCTCAAGGGACATCAGCACAGAGGGCTGAGCTGATTGCTTTGACTAAGGCTCTGGAATTGGGAAAAGGAAAAAGGATAAATATATTCACTGATAGCCATTATGCTTTTGCCACCGCCCATGTACACGGGGAGATTTATCAAAATAGAGGGCTGTTGACCTTCGAAGGAAAGGAAATTAAAAGCAAGACTGAGATATTGGCATTACTACAAGCCATCTGGATGGCCCGAGAGGTTGCCATCATCCATTGGCGTGGGCACCAAAAGGGGTCTAGCCCTGACATAACTGGTAATAATGCTGCTGATAGACCAGCAAAGCAAGCTGCCCAAAAATCAGTGGGGAAGCAAATGGTTTTGCTACCCACGCCAGTACTCCCAGAAAAACCTGAATACACAGATAAAGAGGTGGCAAAAATGAACGGGAAGCACTGGACTCGAGGAAAACATGGGTGGTGGATGACTAGGGATGGAAAGGTGGTGCTCCCCGTCTCTGTAGCAGACATGTTGTTGTGCAAACTACAAGAGTCCGCCCACCTCGGTGAGAAAAGGATGATGGCTGCCCTGCGACCCCATTTTGTCAGCTAGGAGTGGGCCCAAAAGGCCCAAGACATGGTGAGACAATGCCCCACCTGCCTCAAGGTAAATGCAAATGGGGTAACCGGGCCCCCCCCAGGGTCCGACACAGAGGATTAACTCCAGGAGAACATTGGGAATTGGACTTTACTGAAATGAATGAAGCCTGGCATGTATGGGTACAAATACCTGCTAGTTTTTGTGGATAACTTTTCAGGATGGGTAGAAGCATACCCCACTAAGAGGGAGACAGCTGAAGTAACAGTTAAAAAGCTCCTGACAGAAATAGTTCCCCGTTTTGGTTTGCCCATAGCTCTGGGGTCCAACAATGGTCCAAGCCTTCATGGCCAAGATATCTAAATTAATTAGTAATATCCTTGGAATAAAGTGGAATCTACACTGTGCCTATAGGCCTCAAAGTTCAGGACAGGTAGAAAGAACAAATCAAACTTTAAAGGAGATTCTGACTAAATTATGCTTGGAGACTGAACTAGGTTGGGTAGAGCTTCTCCCTTTTGCCCTCCTCCAAACGAGGTGCACTCCCAAGCCTCTTCTCAATCTGTCCCCCTTCCAGATTGTTTATGAGCGATCTCCCCCCAATCATTCTTTTAGTAGATGTAGAATTAAAGGAAAAGTTTTCCCACCTTCGACTCCTTAAATCCTTAAAAGCAGTTCATCAGCTTCAGTCAGAGCTACATGAGACATTACGAAAGAAAATGACTAGTCCAAGTGAAAAACCTTTACAACCTTTACCCTATAAGCCAGGAGATTTGGTTTTTATTCACAGGTTTGATTCCAAGACCCTGGAACCTTGTTGGAAGGGACCAGTTCCTGTTGTCCTGTCAACTCCCTTGGCGGTGAAGGTGGCTGGACATTCTGCCTGGATACATTGCAACCATCTGAAAGCAGGGCCCCCTGTGGACTTCAAAAAGGACAAATGGAGGGTTATCAGCCAACCAGGTGACCAAAAGCTAAGATTGGAGTGGGTTGGAGATGTTTTGCCTTCATGATAATATTCTCTGGGACACTGGCAGTATTGCCCCTAAGAGGACTAGATCACACAAAAAATGTATGGATTCAATTGGCAAACTCGCTTAATTTGTCTGAATTCTGTCTAAATGTTGATGTAAATTTCCATCATGTATTAGGGACATGCCTCATGTCATAAACCTAAGAATGCTGTCAAATTATATACACCCAGGGTAATTATGTCAAATAATACCCAATGTGCTATGTATGAAAATTGTACAACCAAATGTCTGAGGATAAAATGGTTGGAAGGAATGCCCTGCTACATAAAACAAAAAAAATTGTGTATAACAATTGCCATATCTCTCTGCTAATAGGATGGTTTTATACCTGTAAAGGAATAACTTTCAATTATATCCCAGCCAATTTAACCAAGACCCATTGCTGCTTAAGTCGTCTAGCTGTGGTTCTACCAGATAGAACTGATTTGATTGTGCCAAACAGAACTAAACATTGGTCACCCTATACTGCGCCAGGATGTGATGATGATGCAGGTCTGTTGACAGATGCTGAAGTAATAACTATGATAGCATCTTTTGTTGCCTTGCCTTCTATAGGAGTCCATGCTGAGAAGGCAGTATGGAAATTAGCATGCAAGGTGGTCAAAGGGTTAAATGCTACCTCATTAGCCTTGGCATTAATTAACCAAGAGTTAAAAGAACAGAGATAGGCAATCTTAGATAATAGGGCAGCGATAGACTATTTGCTGCTCTTCCACCACCAAGGTTGTGAGTAAATAAGAAATATGTGTTGTTACAATCTTACTGACAATAGTCCAAAAATCAAAGAAAAGGTAAAACAATTAGAAGACCTGGCTCAAAGGGTACATAATGAAGATGGCTGGGACTTGTTCCAATGGCTAACTAAATGGTTGCCCAACCTACAATGGTTAAAACAACTTTTTCTCATTGTTACCGTTGTGTGTACATGCTTACTATTGTCATGCTGTTGTATACGATGGATGCCTACGTTTATACGTAAGATTACTTAAGTTGTATAATCAGTGGGGAATGTGGGACTGCATAACTCTGTAATCATAAAACTCCCCTAGCCCCAACTGTGATTGAATGTGAGTAAATAGATAAAGATGCTTGTTAGTTCTGGGACACTAGATAAGATCTGTATCAGCCATAAGGTCCCAAAGTAAATTACTCAACTCTTTGTTCGAAACTGATGTTCCAGACACTGCTATCTATAGAACAATCTACAAACATCAGCTGACCACTAACCTTTGTTCCTCTTCTGTAAATTTTGCCTGTTAACTTCCCCTGCAACCCTCTATAAAAAGAGCCTCGGACTCTGGGCTAGTCGCCCCTCTAAG
Organism: Heterocephalus glaber; assembly: GCF_053883595.1. NCBI lineage: Eukaryota > Metazoa > Chordata > Mammalia > Rodentia > Bathyergidae > Heterocephalus > Heterocephalus glaber. The sequence goes on from NW_028258178.1 coordinate 236,852, forward strand.
CTACTTTGCTTTGGGGGTGCCATCTGGCCAGACTAAGGTCTGTTTTACTTTCAAATATATATATATAGTGTATTACATTTATTGATTTATGAATGATGAACCATCCTTGGATCCCTGGGATAAATCAGACTTGGTCAGGGTGTATGATCTTCTTGATGACCCACTGTATTCTGTTTGCCACTATCTTGTTGAGGATTTTTGCATCTATGTTCATTAGGGAGATTGGCCTATAGTTTTCTTTTTCAGATGGATCTTATTCTGCTTTTGGTATTAAGGTGATGCTTGCTTCAGGAATGAATGTGGGAGTATTATTCTCTTTCCATTTCATTGAAGAGATTAAGCAGTAGTGTCAACAGTTTTTTTCTTAATGGCTTGTAGAATTCAGCAGTGAAGTCAGCAGTACCCAGAATTTTCTTTGTTGATAAATTTTTAATTACATTTTTAATTTCACTGATTAAAATTTGGGTGTTTAGAATTTTTATATCTTCTTCATTCAAGTTTGGTAATTCACATGTGTCTAGGAATATGTCCATTTCTTCTGTTTCCCATTTCATTGGAGTACACATTCTCAAAGTAGGTATTGAAGAGCCTCTTGATTTCTGGTGGATCTGTTGTGACTTCACCCATTTTGTTCCTAATTGCATGGATTTGAGCCTTTTCTTTCCTTTTTTGATGTGGTTGTCTTAGGGTTTGTTGATTGTTTTTCTTCTTTTGAAGAAGCAACTCTTTGATTCATTGATTTGTTTGTATCATTCTCTTTGTCTCCATTGCCTTGATTTCTGCTCTGATCTTTATAATTTCCTCACTTGTATGAGCTTTGGGTTTGCCTCGCTCTTCTTTTTTTAAAAGCCTGAGGTTCAGTATTAGTTTTTTTTATTTGAGCTCACTCTGTTTTCCTGCTTTCCTGCTATGGGCATTCACTGCTATGAATTTCACTCATAGAACTGCTTTGATTTTGTCCCATAAGTTCCTGTATGCCTTACTGGCATTATCATTTAATTTTAATAACTGTCTAATTTTTTCTTTAATTCCCTCTGACCCATTGGTTTGTTCAGGAGAGTGTTATTCAATTTCCACGTTTGTCAATTTCTTGTGGTTTGTTATGCTATTGATCTCCAGTTTAATTACACTACGGTCTGATAATATACTAGGGATAACTTTAGTTCCTTTGCATTTACTTAAACATGTACTATGAGTTAGCATATGGTCTATTTTTGAGAATGACCCCATGTTCAGCTGAAAAGAATGTGTATTCTGATTTTATGGAGTGGATCACTCTGTAGACATCTATGAAGTTCAGTTGTTCAAAACTTTGGTTCACTTCCAGTATTTTGTTGTTGATTTTGTGTCTAGATGATCTTTTTATCTGTGACAATGGGGTTTTCAGGCCCTCACTACAGTTGTGTTAATGCTTATTTGGTTTATAATGTCCATTAATGTTTATTTGATGTAGTTTGGTGCACTAGTATTTGGTGCATATATATTTATGAATGTCATCTCTTCCTATTGGATTGTTCCCTTTAGAAAGATGTAGTGACCTTCTTTGTCTCTCTTAATTAGTTTTGATTTGAAATCTACTTTGTCTGCAAGTAAAATAGCTACCTCTGCTTTTTTCCAGGTTCCTGTCACATGGAGAATTGTTTTCCATCCCTTTACTTTCAGTCTACAAATTTCTTTTTGAATTAAGTGTGTCTGTGTGTATAGTATATTATTGGATTTTTCTTCTTAAATCAATTCTGCCAGTCTATCTCTTTTGATTGGTGAGTTGAGGCCATTAACCTTGATGGTTATAATTAATACATACTGACTTATCTTATATTTTCCTGTTTTGTCTCTGTTATTTTCCCCCCTTCTCTAAAATTTCTTGCCTTGGCTGATGGCTTTGCTGTGTTTTGCCTCATACAGTTGTCACTCTCATTGGCTTTTTCTATGGTATTGTTTATAACTGTTTGAAGTGCTGGTTTGGTATTCATGAAGTTTCTCAGGTGTTCTTTGTCATGGAAGTTTCTAATTTCCCCATTATTTTGAAAGAAAATTTTGCAGGATACAACACTCTAGGTTGGAGGGGGGTTTTTTTCTTTTTTTTTTTAAAGTCATGACTATTTTATTTCAATTATATGTTATCTGTAAATATATTTATATATTTATTTTATTAGATATTTACATATCATATAGTACTTGTAAATATATACATTTATAGATATATTTATATTTTACATTACAATGACAACATAAATTTAATAAACATTAGACTTAGCTATTAATTGATCTCTTTACAATCTCATTGTATAAATAAAACTCAGCACCCAATATTTTGCTATTGTTTTTCTCATGTTATTACAATGTACTCTGTGGTTCTACTATTATGTTTTCCTGTTTATTTTGTCCTTTACCTGGGTTCCTCCTATTTTCCTTGTATTAGATAACTTTCCCATTGCTAGACACAATGCCTGGCACTTACAAACTTAAAAGAGGAAAGGTTTTATTTGATTCACACTTTAAGAGGATTTAGTTCATGATAAGTTGGCTCCAAGGCAGGAACAGCATGGTGGAAGGGCATGGCAGAACAAAGCTGCTCAATTCATGGAGGTGAAGAATAAGAGCAGGGAAGGAGAGAAAGAGTGGAGAGATCAGCCATAGATTCCAAAACTATGCCTCTGTGATCCACCCAGACACACCTAGATATGTGCTCAGTCACTTCCTTAGTTGGATCCGAAGCCAATCAAGTTGACACCCCATCATGCTCCCTATTCTCAAAACCTCAGGTTGGCATCAGTTGGGGTCTTGAGAGATGGCTATTGGTTCACTAATTCTTCAAATATGTAAATTTGCATTGTGTTATTAAAGGTGCAGGGAAAATTCAATATAAAAGACCAGAAGAAAGAAAAGAGATTTTAATTAGATAACCTAATGATAATATCAGCCATACTTCCTATCTCTATAAGAACTGAGAAAGTGTAGTGTATTATCAGTTATATAATTCTAAATTTCCATTTATATCTTCTGCTCATATCCATATGTGACATATGAATTATTCTCCTGTACTGGGGATTGAATTCAGAACTTTGTGCTTGCCAGGCAGGCATGGCACCACTAAGCTAAATCCCTGGCCCAACATGTGAATAATTTTTATTGAATACACATGAATATAAACATATACTAGAAGCAGACTTGGGTGTAGTTGGTATCTTTTGGTCAATATTGAAAGAACAAAGCAGGTAAAAGAGCCAGCAATGGTTATTTTATAAGTTATTTAACTAAACAAGACAAATTTAAACAAGAGTCAAGTCAAAATTGCTGAGAGCTTTTATCACTGCCAGTTGAGATTGAAGTGTAGAATGTCTTTGCTTAAGATGAACCAAGGGGAGTATCACCTCATTCCTTAGGTGGCAGGCTTTGCTATCCAGCAGTCACAGTTGGGGTGGTGGTCACCCTTTGCTCTTTCTCTGGGACATCTACGTGATAGGTACTGCTCTGCAGTGACTAGTTTTGCTGCAGATTTTGAAGCTGCTTCAGTTTTGTTTTTTGCCTTTGAGCAGTTCTGAGTTTTTTAGTTTTAAAGAAACTGTCCTCTAATTGGTATAGAAAATTTTCAATTAGTCCAACCTTTTGGATTGTATTCCACACACATTCTTTATTGCTTCTTCTTCCTTCAAGGGTGTCCATAGCATCTGCCATTAGTAACTGCAGCAATTCCACCTCCTGTGGACTGATGTCCTGTAGATAGGGAATGGTTGCTAGTTCTGCCATTGCTTCTGGAGGTTATTTTCTTTTAGAACTTGAAATACCTCATTCTAGGCTCTCCTTTACTGAGGGTTTATGTTGAATAGTCTGCTGTGATTCTGGTGGGCTTTCCTTTGTATGTAATTTGTTTCTTCTCTCTAACTGCTTATACGATTTTGTTCTTCTGTTGGTTTTCTGGGATCTTGACTATTACATATCTAGGTGTAGATTTGTTTTGATCTGGCTAGTTGGAGTCCTATATACTTCACTTATCTGTATGTCAATTCTCTTTCTGTGCTTGGGAAGTTTTCTGCCATTACTTCTGTGAAAAGTGTTTCTATGTCATTTGAGTTTTCCCCTGCTTTTTCATGGACTCCAATCAGTCTTATGTTATATTTTTTTGCATCATCTAGCAGCTGTTGGATTGCTTCTCATGATCCCTTACTATTTTTAAGAAATCTCTCTTTTTATGATTATTAAACACAATATTGTCTTGCATACATGATCTTCACAATGGCTCATTCTAGTGTGAATATTTTAAATGAGCTCTTTATCTTCTAGATATCTGTTTGAATATGTTTCATAGTTTACATTTCTTTCCCATGTTGGGTGTTCATGTTTTCTGTTTCTTTCCTTTGCTAGGCATTCATTTCTTCCACCATGCTCCTGAGCTCATCTACTTTTATTATGTGTTTCTCTTCTAGGGTCTCTAATCATGTCTCTTATTCTGCTCACCATCTCTGTAGGTATCTGGGAAATTATTTTTGTTTTTAATTTTTTCTAGAGCCTTGTTCATCTGTTTTGTTACTTCCTGCACTATCAATCGGGTTTTACAGGTGGTTGATTATCTGATTTTTCCACTTTGTTGTCCCCAGAACTTGTCTGTGGTGAGCTGGAAGTTTGGGTTTGTACCTGGTTAGCTGTCTTCTCAGTTCTACTCTTCTTGATGGTGCTGTTTTTGGTTTAATTCCTGGGCTGAAACATCAATATTGCTTATTGTAAGTATCTCTATTTCTTGTATTCATAACACTTATGGAATGATTGCTTCTCAGAGGCATCTTCCAGGTATAGCTGGCTTTTAGGCTTTGAGTCTCTAATGATAGGCAATCTTCTTTTCAATATACCAGGGAGGACAACTGATTAGATCAATCAAGACACCTTACCCCAAGTGATACAATCAGAAACAATAATAGCATCAAACACAGCTTAGAAAATGCCAATTTGTGGTAGCTATTAATCTGTCACCTTTAACCACATGAGCTAGATCAAAATTGAGGACTAGTCCTAAATATGTAGTAAATAAACCTTTCAATATAGCAAATTTAACCTTTGGAATGAGGACTTAGATGGAGTTCGCGAGGGAGGGATAGAGATTTAGGAGAGGAAAATGTTAGAATTAAGGCTAGAGGACCCAGGAAGATCTTGCAAATTTTTGGAAACTGCTGAAGACAAGGGGAAGAGACAGAGCAAAGGAACAAAGAACAGAAGAAACTAACAGCAGTGGGAAGCTAGAAACTGTATTCACCTTCCTATAAGAATAATGACAATTGAGAGAAGGAAAGAGAAAAAAGCAATCAGAAATAGTACAGGAACATGAACGAAGTGGGAGACAAATGTAGAACAAAAAGTGAGAGAGAGGAAAAAAGAAATGTATAACTTTAAAGAAAAGGCCTCCTGGGTTAGGGATTTAGCTCAGTGGTTCCACCACCTGCCCTGCAAGTGCAAGGACCCAAGTACAATCCCGGGTACCAAAAAAAAAAAAAGAAAAGGCCTCCTTCAGGCTATGTCTGCTGTCATGGTAGAAAAATGTAGGCAGCAGTGTGCAGGTCTAAGTTGATTAGTCTCAGCAAGCCAGCTGTAGTCTACTGAGATTCAGGCTGATTTCTGACTCCAAGATCCAAGTTGAGGCCCCTGACCTCCTACAGGATTGAATTCTGCAAGTTTCTACTGCAGGTTCCAGCTGCCCTTTCCTCAAAGCGAATCTGGGTTCCTATGGGAGGTGCTGATCCCACCAACTTACCAACCATTGTGGTCCAGTATGCCTTTTTGCAGAGATTTTCTTCACTTTCCTAGTGGACTTTAATTTTCATTGAGGAGACTCAGAGAGGCCCTCTCTCTGTTGTTCAATTCTGCTCTATCTTCTGGACCTCATAACCATGGCCTTTATGGCCACCAGGTGTCTCTGTAATGTAGATTGACATACCATAGGGCCTGCAGCATATGGTCCAGAGGCACTGCTCAAGCGACAGTTCAGAGATGGCAGGGGCTATGCTGGACTCTGCACATCCTATATAATTGTTGCAGCTAGATTTGTTCTGTAAGATGGAAATCAAATGGGGCTGAAGTGCCTTATGTACCAATTTTCATAATCATATACCAAAATAAGGATTATTTTCCAGCACTCAGAACTGAAGCCAGAGCTTTCACATTGAGCTAGTCCCCAAACCCAGTCTAAATTAAAAAACAAATTTATTAGTACATGTTTGCAGTACATAGTGTTTACATTCTCTGTGTTGGTTTGGTATATGTACATAACACACCTTAGCTCTCATTTGTCCTCTTTTCCTCCCCTCCCTCCTTTTCCATCCCTCCATCTCTTGATCCCCTTCCCATTTGAGAAAGACCTATCTCCCTACTTTTATTATTCAACTTTTGTTTTGCTCTTTGCTTATGTTTTGCATTTTTCATATAAGAGAAACCATGTAATATTGAAGCTTCTGTGTCTGATTTATTTTGCTTAACATTATGGTCTCAAGGTGCATCCGTGTTCCTACAAGTTTATCTTTCATTGTGACAGAGTAGTCCTCTATTATGTGTAAATACAATATTATCTTTATCCATTCATCGGTTGCTGGACATATAGACCACTTCCAAAATTTAGCTATTATGAAGTATGCTGCTATAAATATAGTTATGTATGTATGTATGTATGTATGTATGTAGCACTTCTTTTATGTTTTGAGACAGAGTCTTCCTAAGTTACTAAATTACCAAGGCTAAGCTCAACCTAGTTATTCTTCTCCCTCAGCTTTCCAGATTGCTGAGATTACAGGAGTGTGCCAAAATGCCTGGAACCATGAGGATTTAAAGAAAGTCTAACAGGTTTTTGCAGCCTTCCCTCACACCAAAGAAAAATCAGACAGCCTTAAACTGTCCCCTTCAGGTAGGGAGCCAGAAAAGCCCTGGGGTCTATTCAGTGCACTGAGAGCTCCATAGAATTGAGGGGCTTATTACTGACCATCACATCTCTTCCTCTTCTAGTTGGTGGGCAAGCAGTCCTCTGAAAACTAGCTGGTTTTGCGAAGATGCCCAAAATTCTAGCACTACATGGGAGATCACAGTCATATCCCTCTGTTCCCATCCTATGGCCCCTTCTGGCCTAATGAGGCAGGAATGGAGGGTGTGGCCAACTGTCTAGCAAGTGGGCATGATCTGTCAATCAGGGAGAAGTAGGACACTTGTGCAGAACACAGTTCCCAAGCCCTCCCCTACCTTAGGCCAATCAGAAAGTACCTTCTTCTGGTGGACACTCAAGCAAGTTTTTGATAAGACAGCCTAGATCTGACATCCACTTGAAGAATGAGGGATCCAACAAACCTCTGCCATTAACTTCATAGCCACTTTTAACTTTCTCAGTGGCCTGCATTCACTCTGCAGAGCACACTTCTATTCCTACTTTTCATAAATGTAAAACTTCACTACCATTTTTTTCACATCTTGTCCAATTCTTTGTTCAGTACACTGAAAGAGGGACTTAGAAAGAATCTGTAGAACCCCAGAATCTGGTGACAAGTTTCCTACCAACACCACGCTGGCTTTGTTCCTTCTAGGAAGTGGCAGATGGAAGAGGAACCACCATCTGTATGCATGTACCTTTCTCTGTGTCAGATCCAAGTGGATGTAAAGAGAGGTTTGACCAATTTTCTGAAGATCCCAGCTGGTTTTCTGAGAAATTCAATGGAGTTGCCCTCATCTTTGAATTTCTTATCAGTGACTTAGGTTCATATGATTAGTTTTGTTTGATTGCTGCTGACCAAAACAGAGAACATCTATTTTGCTTTTTGTTTTTTTAAAGGATTTATCCAAAACTTGCTATGAGGAGATAGAGGAGACCATTTGCCTCAAATCACAATCTCACCTTGTATAGGTAGGGAAGGGTCCTTTATAACAAGAAACAGACAGGAAGGGAAGTATTAGAAAGACAGTACAGATCTTCACACTTGCAATCTGCCCAAATTCAAAAAATTTTGAATATCATATACATTTCAAGATGAGGAAAAAATAAGATGTAAATACCCAACAAGTAAGAAATAGAGATGTAGTAGGGCGTGATGGCACACACCTGTAATTCCAACACTTGGAAGGCTGAGGCATGAGGATCACCTTGAGTTTGAGACTAGTCTGGGCTACATAGTGAGTTCAGGACCAGCCTTAACTACAAAGGGGAGAAAGTGCCAAAAAAATGAAAAGTAATTGAGGAGTGTAAATGAAAGGTATAGACATAGAGATATTTCTGACAAGAAAGGAAAAATGCTTTTTGCATGAGAAATGGTTTTTTATGGTAAGAAAGGCATTTAGAATGTTCAAACAGGTTTATGAAAAGAACAAATATTATTTAAACAAAAGATCACAGGATTAAAGCATTTTCTTAAAAATATTGATCTGCTCAGCAAAAAATTTCAGCAGCTGGCCTAACAAATAAAAGGTTGTGTTTTGTCAAGATAATTTCTTCTGAAATCTATTGTCTGAATTTTGATTACCTAGGAAAATGAGTCTTCACAGAGTCGAGGATTTAAAAAAGATTTAGATGTTGATTTGCTGTGAAGTTTAAAAAAATGATACAGCTGGTAAAATGAACAACTCTTACTTAAAAGATTATTTTAGTATATTTGATACCTGATATATTTGGAACTAAATATGTATATACATTTGAAGACTAAATATTCTGTGTTTCTGAGTGTTGTCTGAATGTGCAGTTTATAAAACTAATGGCTGAATACTTGAAAAATGGCTGATAAATGCATTTGAGCCAGGAGAGTAGGGTATGGAAATGCTGGCTAGGGAAATAGGTGTGACCTGATAATTCATCCCAGGACATATGCACAGAATGGTGCCTGAGGTCCTGCATGTGGACTTCTCTTGAGAATTCAAGCAGGGTTTCAATAGATGTCATGCCTAGGCCTGACATCACCTTGAGGCATGGGTGAAAAGAAAAGGACAGTCCACACTGAGTTTTGAACTGTGTTCTCTCTTGCACGGTGGCCTGCCCTCACCCTGTGGGGTGTACTTCTTTTCTTACATTTACTTGGCCCTAACTTGCTCTGCACAGCCTGTTTCTTTTCCTACTTTTCATAAAATTTTGCTATTGTTTGTGCTTGTTTGACCAATTCTTTGCTCAGGACTGAAAGAACCTAGAGACCACCTCCAGAAGGAGACTACAACACCTCAAAACCTGGTAACACTCTTCTATATAGTATGCATTACATTTAGACCTTAAACTTATAAAAAGAACTTTGGACATTTCTGCTGTTTATATTTGATGCTGTAGGAAATAGTTTATTTAGTTACCTGAGGAGTAAGGCAGGTAGCTTGTGGACAGACCTGAGATAGAGTAAGGTGATCAGCCATATTGATGAAAACTAAGGGTAGACATTAAACTAGGACTTTGTCCAGGAATGAATATTTCTCAGACAACATGGAATGCAGCCCCCCATTCATTTACATGTTTATTTACTTATTTATTTATCTTTGTTTCTTTGAGAAAGGGTGTTGTTATGTAGTCTGAGTTCCTAAGAATTTTTTTTTTTTGGTACCAGGAATTAAATTCACAACTTATGCTTGTCTGGCAGGCAGAGTGCCTCTGAGCTACATTCTCATCCCAAGTTACTGAGTTTTGAGGAATTTAAAGTAAAGTGAATTTCCTCTAACATCAAATGCAGCTCTACTACTCATTAGGACTTTTGAGGGCAGTATAAGATAATCAATTGTATTTTAGCCCCAATTTTACAGGAGTTTCTTTTCTGAGAAGCCTGCAATCATTTCAGATGTATTAGCTTGCTTCTTTCTCCTGATTCTTAAAGGAGATCTGTGTAAACCCAGCCTATAATACCCATACTTCAACCTGAATGTTGGGCTGTCTTGAAACTTTCTCCATCAGATCATTTGGTCCATTACATTTCAGGAATTGGCCAGATTCTGCCATTTACAGGCTCATGAAAGAGTAAACTTTGAAAGAAGCTTTGAGAAGATTACCCTGGGGATTCTCGCCCATCGAGGGCTGTGAAAAAAGTGTTTTCCACAGTTTACTCATCCAGGCACTCACAGTCCATGGCAGCCACAGTCCAGGAGCCCCAGACATTGGCATCACGAACATGATGGTGGATTTTCAAGCTTGCAGAATACAAGTTATGAGGTCACAGAGGCTTTCATTCAGATTCCTCTGGAAGATCAGGCAGCATGTCCCTGCAAGAGCATGGAGCTATGAGAGTGAAGATGAAAGTGCAGTCAGACCCCAGGAAGTTGGAGATGTCAGTGATATGGGACATTTCCTGAGGAAAGCCCAGGCAGTACCTGGAGCCAGCCTAAGAGAAAGGCCATGTGGGCTGCAATTGGGAAGGCACAGGAGCAGGGCTGCCCAAGCCCTTTGGAGCTCACACTCACCATCACCAGCCCTGGGTGCTGGACATGGAAACATAGGATATAATATTTGCCATGTTGGGTTTCAGTCTTTCTTTGGTATGATTTTCTATCCTCCTATTTCTCCCTTTATTTAATGAGAAATTTTACCCTGTGCCATTTGAAAGCAATTAACTTTCTTTTTTATTTTTATAGAGGCTCACAGCTAAGAGTTTGCCTTGAGTCACTGAGAAGAGTGTGGACTTGGACTTTTCATCAATGTTGGAAGTGTTAAGACTTTGGTGACTAAATGCGTTTTCTATAATGTGATAGACATGAGCATTTTGGGAGAAAGGGGTGGAATGTGATAGTTTAGATCTAAAATGTTCCTGAAAAGACTCATGTGGTTGGAAAGTGATTGGATCATGGGAATACTACACTCATCAGTGAATTTATCCATTGATGAGTTCAGTAGCTGAATGTGGTGTTAGAAGGTGGGGCCTGAATGGAGGTAGCTCCCTGGAGATGCAGCCTAGAAAGGTATATTGTTATCCCGGCTCCTCTTCCTTTACTTTTCTGCTTCCTGGCTGCTATGTGTGAGCAGCTGTCCTCCTCCTTGACATTCCACCATACTGTTTCTGCCATGGAGAATGGCAATGAATGATCATGGAAATCCTCTGAAAACTGTGATCCTCCTTTTAGTTGTGGGTGTTCCAGGATGTAAGGCATGACAGGACTCCTCTGAAATGGCCCTGAGTAACTCAACCTCTCATAGATCAACAGTCAGCTTAGTCACTCTGTATTTTGCAAAGAGGAGGTCATTAAGGAGGGGAACATCTCCATATCTTCTAAGGGAAGCCAAATGGTCAGCAAGAGCCTAATTCATCGAGGAAGATGACACAAGTGGTAGCAAAAACCCCTGAGGAGCCCTGAATCACTTGAATAATAAAAAACAGGTGAATTTTGATTAGCTAATAACAGTGAGATAGATAGATAGAGGGGGGAGTATCTGTCTATTTCTCTTTAAGATTAAGGAAGATAAAGGGAAGCAAGAGGAGTGGGAGGGAATTAGAGGAGGGGAAAGGGAAGTAAAAAATAATTCAGAGGTGTTATTTACATATTCCACTTCCCCACAATGAACATAATCATTATATATGGCAAACATGCATTAATACAATTAAAAAATAAAGGAAGAAAAATTTTAAAATATTAAGGAGAACAAAATGTCTCAGGGAGAAATGATATAATCAGAGACAACTGTAGAGACAAACAACAAACAAACTCCTGGGCTGGTAACCTGTTCCTTATTAAAAACATGATTTATGTTTTCTTCTGAGGGAGTCATGGACTTAAAAGAAGGTTTTGCTAAAACCTGGGTCACTTGAGGTATGACCTGGAAAAGTGCATTCTTGTCCTTGGCTCCTCCTTTCTCTCTCAGCTTCCTAGCTCTCATGAGCTGAACAGCTTTCCTCTACCATGCCCTTCCACAATGTGTTTGTGCCTTGAAGCCAGCCAACTTTGGACTAAAGCCACTGAAAACTATCAGCTGAATAAACCTCTTCTCCTTGAAGTTGTAAGTGTCAGGCATTACGTCCCAGAGATAGGAAAGTGAATAATACAACCTCTCTTCATATATATTTTTATGACATATCTTTGATATCTAGTGGGTATTTTTGCACTTAGAGCATGTTTTAATTGAAGCCCTAACTTTTCTTTTGAAAGCTTTGATTTGGTATATGATTTCATGAACTTTACAATTTTTTTTGTACCAAGGATGAACCTCGGACCTTGCACTTGTGAGGCAGGCAGCAGAAACACTGAGCTAAATCTTTGGACCAAATATTTTAATTGAAAAAGATAATTCACACACTTCATTTCTCCTAAAATTACTGAGAAGTTTTCCAGTAGCTGGAAATTGGGTATCAACTTTAAAAATTTAAGCTAAATCAAATTTAAATTTGGTTGATCATTCCACATTTCAAATGTTTAATGACCACTTGTGGAAAAGAATTATTATGTTGCACAACATATCTCTAACTCACTGTGTGACTCCAGTAAGATTTCAACCTTTCTGTTCTTGACTCTCTACATCTATAAAATAGGCAGTGCAACAATACCTCACTCAAAACCCAAGACTTTATGAATTATTCTATGCACAGCACTTCATGCCTTCCCATCAGGGATTTTTCGGGCTGCAACAAGGCACCAAGCTGCATTCCAAGTGATCCAGCACAGCAGGTGCAAAGTCCTAGGATCAGGAGTATCTGTGATGCCGCCACTCCAAGGTCAGGATTGAACAGATGCACTTTGTTGCCCTTCTTTGAGTCAAAGAAATACATGGAGAGGCTGAGCCTGATGGCTTTAATTTTCAGACTCAGACAAAGCACTGCCTTTGACTCCCTCTCATGCATGTGGGTGACTCAGTGATGACAGAGAGAAACTTGAGCTTAGTGGACATCATCAGATAGATAGGTATATAGATAGATAGATGACAGATAGATAGATAGATAGATAGATAGATAGATAGATAGATATAGTGTCACAAAAAGGAGGGGGGAAAAGCACTCAGAGAGCAAAAAACATTATAAAAAGACGTACAGAGAAGTGTCCCACTCAAAGAAACACAGGAGTCCAAGAGAGACAGCCTTTGTGTGGCTGTGTCCTGACAAACTCCCATCACATCTCATTGTTTCCTCCACATGCACTTTACCCTTCCTCTGAGCCTCAGCAACTGTATTTTTTTAAATCCCTTCTGCTGCTCCTCTCACCTTTTCTATCTCTGTGGCTGTTTCAGAAGAAGAGATGAAGGAGAAAGCCAGAGAACATCTGCAGGTAACAAATTCAGAGACCATATGCAGAAGAAGAAACTGATCCATATCTGCCACTTTGGGCAAAAAATGTCCCTCAAAAGGCTGTGATGAAACCTCAAACTATAAAGTTCCTAGATGAAGACATAGGATGAATTCTGTGGTGTTAGGTTGGGAAAAGAGGTTAAGGTTTGATACTAAAATCCTAAGCAATAGAAGTAATGATAAGTTAAAGTTCATCAAATTTTTAAAAAACTATTGCTTCTTAAAATGCACTATTAAAAAATAAAAAGACAAGCTAGGGGCCTGGACAAAACAAATGAAGTTTATATAACTGAAAAAGTACTTGAATTTGGACTATATAAAGGATTCTTCAAAGTCAGTAGTAATTGAAACAAACAATTCAACTTAAAAATGAATGAAAGAAGAGATTTAACCAGACCCTCCACTCAAGAAGGCATACATACTCTTAGCTAGTTTTTTGCTCTTTTTTCCCCATTAAATTTATTGGCACATTTTAGGTATAAAATATATTTACATACATCATTGGGATCTTGTACCATTACATGAGTATCTTGCTTCTTATTTTTTCCCCTTCCCCTTCCCTCCCTTCACCCCCTCCACCCTTCCCTATGTGTACAGACTTAGTTTCCATTGTTTTCCTTTTCTCATATTTTTCTTTTCACTTCTTTCCTTTCTCCTACCCCTCCCAATTCCCATGCTCCTTTAGACTATTACTTCCCACTACAGAATATCAATTATACCTTTCTGAAATTATAATATCAAGATCTGAGACATTACCACAGGTTTTACAGAATTTAAAAGAATACAGAAAGAATATTGCAGTAATCTGTTTTGAGGGCTGGATATTTAGCTCAGTGATTTTGCTGCCTGCAGTGGAAGCACAAGGAAAAGAGTTCGAACCCTGGTACAAAAAAAATCAGTTTTGAATTAAACTTGACAACTTCTAAGAAGTACCTTGGAAGACAAATTAATGAAAATAATTCTGGAGGAAATATAAAATTTGAATAGCACCTATTAAAGAAAGTATGTTCCTAGCTTGAAAACCTACCTATATGACAACAACATGCTCACATACATTTTAAATGATAAATTATATCAAACATTTAAAGCAGAAAAAAGAAGAAACACCTCTCCCCACATTTTAGGAAATCAACATTGTGCTAATACTAAAACTGGATAAAGATAATAGAAAACAAAAGTATGAACACAGACAGAAATTTGTTTAATGAAACCAACTATTAGAAGTCAGATCTGGCAGTATGTAGAAAGTGGTTTTATTATAGGGATGGCAGTGTTGGTTCAGCTTTGGAAGATCCACCCCCCAAAAGTCATCATTTTAACAGAGGAAAGGAAAAAGCCATATGATTCTGTAACTAGGGGGAGAAAAAGTATTGGATTAAATTTTACAGCTGTTCATGGTCAAAGCTATCAGGAGACTAGAAGTAGAACAGAACTTTCTCAACAGATCAAAGACATGTACTCCATACTTCCACCAAAAATGCCTTATATGAATGGAGAAGATACAATGCTTTCTTGACAAGGTGGGGAACAAGGGCAGATATGCTTACTCTTCATCTGTCCATTAAATTTTGAAACATAGGCCTAAACCAAAATAGTCTGGCAATAAAATGACAAAATTAGGATAGGATTGGCAAGGTAGACACAAGATCTCTATATGTAGATGAGCTGATCATCTACAGAGAAAATACTAAGAAATCTCTAGGAGCCCCTAGAACTTGTATTTGAATTTAGCAGGATTAGAAAACACAAGGTATATATAAAAATTCAGGTCTGTGTATACTTGCTATAAATGAAGAATTGGATATTGAAATTTAAAAGTTATGTAGGAGTACAAAGGACCTAGAAAAGGAAAAGGAAAAAGGAAAATAAAACAGTGTTGGAAGATGCTTAGTACTTAATTTCAATACTACCTCTAAAGCTACAGTAATCAAGGCAATGTTGGTGTAAGGAAAGACACATAGACCATTGGAATAAAACAGAGAATATAGAAATAGAACCACACAAATATGGTCCACTGTGTTTTGAAAGATTATTTAACATTAGCATTTTATAGAATATAAACTCAATTCAAGAGCAGAGGAAAAGATAGTGTTTTCAGCAAATCTCACTAGAACACCTGGTATACGTATATAAAAAAATTAACCTCAACCATTTATTTCCATACACAAAAATAACTTGAAACGATCTATGAACCTGAATATGAAAGCCTAAAACTATAAAACTTTAAGAAGAATTATAAGGGAAAATGTTTATGAATTTAGGGTAGGCAAGAACTTCCTAGGATAAAAAACATGATGTATAAAAGAAAAAAATTGATAAATGAGATTCCATCAAAATTTAGAACTTTAAATGACATCGTTAAATGAAAAGTAGTCCTTAAGCAAACCATATTTACAATGCATATAACCTATGACCAGAATATATAAAGAACTCTTACAACTCATTAATAGACAACCCAATTAAAAAATAGACACAAGAAGATGATAATTAGCCAGTACAGCAAGAGAAAAGGTGTGCAACACTAGAATCAGAAAAATACACATCAGTACAATAAGAAGATTGAATTATACACTCATTAGGGATAAGAAGTTGAAAGTTTTAAAAGCCTTGTTATGACTTTTTCTTTTTGTTGGATTCTCCCCCTTTGCATTTAATTTGTCATGCCCAATGGATTCATTCTGCTGGGCTTCCTGGGGTTGTGATCCTCATTTTCTTTTCCTAGAATATTGTCTAAAATTTTTTTGAGTGTTGGTTTGGTATTCATGAAGTTCCTAAGGTTCTCTTTATTATGAAGGTATTGTATTTCTCCATCAATTTTGAAAGATAGTTTTGCAGGGTACATCAATCTGGGTTGGAGGCTGTTTTCCTTTAGGGCTTGAAATACATCACTCCAAGCTTTTCTTGCCTTGAGGGTTTGCATTGAGAAGTCTGCTGTGATTCTGATGGACTTTCCTTTGTATGTGATTTGTTTCTTTTCTCTCACTGCTTGTAGAATTTTGTTCTTCTGTTGGATTTCTGGAATCCAAACTATTATATGCCTATGTGTAGATTTTTTTTTGATCAAGGCTATTTGGAGTCCTATATGCCTCACATATCTGTATGTCAAGTTCTTTTCCCCTCCCTGGGAAGTTTTCTGCCATCATTTTTGTGAACAGCTTTTTATGTTATCTGCGCTGTCTCCTGTTTCTTCATTGACTCCAATCTGTCTTATGTTATTCTTCTTTCCATCATCTAGCAGCTGCTGGATTACTTTCTCGTGATCCCTTACAATTTTAAAGCAACTTTTCTTTTCCTGGTCACTAATTGCAATCTTATGTTCTATATCTCAAATTCTGTCCTCAAATCAGATCATTCTTCTGCATAGATTTTCAATGGAGTTTTTAATTTCATGGAAATCTGTTTGTATCTGTTTTATGGTTTCCAGTTGTTTCCTATGATGGGATTGCATCATGTTCCTCAGATCCTCTATTTTTTTTTATCTGTGCCCTCTCTAGATTTATTAATCATGTCTTGCTCTATGGGCACAATCTTTGCTGTTGTCTGAGAAAGTATTTCTTATTCCATTTTTTCCAGATCCTCTTTTGTTGCCAGTTCAGGGAGTCTATGTGGTTAAGTATCAGATTGTTCCATTTTGTTTCCCTTTGGGCTTGCTGTAGGTGATCTGGAAGTCTGTTTTTGATACTTGTTTATGTGTCTTCTCCTTTCCACGGGACACGGGGTACTGCTGGTGTCCGTGCGGCTCACCTGCTCTGACTTAGGAGCAGTGGAATGGCCGTGGGGAGCCTCCTCCTCCCCACTGGGATTGGCTCACCTCCTCTGCCATAGGAGCACTCAGCTAGTTTTAAGATTGTGAAAGTTTGTAACCCATGGATTTGGTGCCTTATCTCCTGGTGCCTGCCAGCTCCAAGCTTGCTCTATATTTTGTTTTCCCTTTATATGGGAAAGCAAAGGTGCTGACCTACCTATCAGCTGACTTTATCATACACAAGGTCAGTGCCCAAAAAGAGGGAAGGTGAGTATGCAGGTTCAACAGATACAGGAGAAACAACCGAGTGGCCCAGCAGCACTAGTCCTAAGAAATGCTCATGGCTGTCATACACTGCACAAACAGGATGGAGTTGTACCCCCAAAGTGACTCCCTCCATGCAGCAGGCTAGAGTTAGGGAATAAATCTAGTGTAGCCCTCCTTGGCACCATTGCCATACTTGAGAGGACTGAGTCAAGAGCCATATTGGCAAGGGATTAATTGTTTAAGACTGAGTGACTTCAGAATGACATTACTTCAGGGTTTCTGGTGTCATCCTACCACAGTGACTGGGTAAGAGACAGCTACAAGAGACAGTTGTGGAGAGGGTGTGGGCTAGACATTGTCCCCACGAGAAGTTTAAACTCGGGCCAGCCAGAACATGGAGCCCTGTGCTCCCTGGTAAGAATTGAGGCCAATATAGGCAAAATCAGTTATTAGCAGCAGGACAAGATGGGGTGGGTTTTCTGAGTGGGGATGATTCTCATGGGTCTCTCAAATGCATGGAGTCGGGTGGCAACTTGAGCCCTCACAGGCCTCCTTCTCCCTATGTCTTTGAGTGAGTGGCTCCCGTTCAAGGACTCTAGGTACTATTTCTCTGCCTCTGTCTAAATTATACTCCCTCATTTATCTTTCAATTTTGTCTTTGATTTCTTCCTGTTTGTGCTTCTGCCTTGGCCTCTTAAAATATCTTTTGGGGTTTTTTTTCCAGAGGGATTATGGTTAAAAATTTTGCTTCTTATTTTAGGGGTACATTTTAGATATACACAATGATAACATTTATAATACAGAATTTTACCTCTACCGGACATATTGTGCTGCTTCTTTTCTTCACATTCTGTTCCTCACCCTTCAAACCTCTTCCCTATCTAATAAAGCCCTGTTTCCATTTTTTCCTTCCATTCTTTTTATTTCTTCCACATTTTTTACCTTTTCTCTTTATCTTTCCTTTTAAATATCATGTATTTGAAATTTGCTGTGTATTTTTGCAATTATCGCCCATTTACCATAGGGACCCTAAAGTTTCTTCAGAAATCTTTGATTTGCACCTAGATTTTTATGTACTTTGTCACTGAAAAAGATAATGAACACACCTAAATTGTTTCCAAACCCTACATAAAATTTTTCCAATAGCTGTATTCAGTATCAACTTTTAAAGATAAAATTAAATTAAATTTAAAAATTTGATTGAGGTGGGCATGGTGTGTATATCTATAATCCCAGCACTTGGTAGACTAAGGTGAGAGGAGTGTCATGACTTAGAGGCCAGCCTGGATTACATAGTGAAACCCTGTATCAAAACAAAATGGAACAAAAGAAACAAAACACAAAACACAGAGCGCAAAACAAAACCAAAAAAAATCCAATTGGTTATACCACAAGGGTTTCATGGCCACATGTGCCCAATGTTTATCAGTCAGACAAATATATCTCTACCCACTGTGTGACCTTGAGTGAGACTCTCAACTTCTGCAGGCTTCACTCTCTACATCTAGAAAAGGGGAGGATAATAACATCTCCTTCAAAGTGCGAGGACTCTGTGTAAAGTACTTCATGCCTGTCCACCAGGAAATCTCAGGCTGAAATGAAGACCCATTCTCAGTGTCAGAAGACCCAGAAGAGCAGGAGCCAGGTCCTGAGATCAGGAATGTCTGTTATATCACCATTCGAAGGTCATAAAAGTGCAGGTTTCACCTCCAAAAGATTGTGCTTCTCTGTCCCCTCCTCTTGGATCAATGGAGTATGACTCACCTTTCTGGGTCAGAGTCCTGGGTTCAGCAAGAGTTTGCTTAACATGGAAACAATGAGGCTGTCCCATATCCTAACATACCTCACTTCATTGCTTTTAAAGATAGGGAGGTGTTGTTAAAAAGAGAGAGTTCAAAAAGTAAGGGAGAGGTCAAAAGCTGGTATGGTGGGACACACTGGTATTCCCAGCACTTTGGGAAGCTGTGGCAGGAGGATTTCTACTTCAAGCCCAGTCTAGGCAACTTTGTGACCTAAAAAGACCATGCAAAAAAGAAGAGATAAAAATATGCTGATGTTGTAGCTCATTGGGAAGGCCCTGGATTCAATCCCTAGTAGAAAAGAAAAAGTAAATAAAAAGCTTGAAATGCAGGCGAGAACAATACAGATGGACATGGGAACTGTCATTCTCTTATGTGCCAAATCTGGACTTCTCCTCCCGGGAGCTCTGTTGGTGAGGGCTCATAGTGAGTGTAGAGCCAGCCTGGAGCTCAGGGGACCTCAATAAAATTGGACCCCATTTCTCGAAGTGTAAATGTCCTCTCCAAAGCTCATATTGACTCTATTTGCCTTAGTACAGTCTTAAGAGAGTGCAACTATGTTGGTACCTTGATTCATGAACTTAATTTGTTCTACGATTTTGGAAAAGTTGGCCATGCTTCTTTTTCTGTGGAAAAAAATTAGTCGTAATTGTGTTTATCTCCTGATGCAGTTTCCAAACATAAAAAAAAATGCCAAACACTTCTGTTTGTGAACTAAATTGTTTGCAAACAAAAGCATTTTTGAACCAAGGTACCACTATACCCAATATATCTACAGTATTTCTTCCTTGTCTATGGGGGGGTACATTCCAAGAAACTCAGTGGAATCCTGAAACTTTGGAGAGTACTGAACCCTGTATATACCATATTTTTCACATATATATATATATATATCACTGTGCAATAAAGTTTAACTTATAAGTTAGACACACAAAGAGATCAATAAAAATTACTTGAAATAGAAGGTATATCATTATATTATAATAATTTATATGAATGTGGTCTCTCAAAATATCTGATTGTACTGTGCTTCCCTTACCTTCTTTTCCTTGTGATAATGTGGGATGATTCAATGCCTAAGTGATCAGAGGAGGTGAGTTAAATGATATAGAAATTGTTGTTGGGCTGGGGATTTAGCTCAGTGGTTCCACCTCCTGCTTTGCACCCTCAAGATCCCAAGTTCAATCCCCAGTACCATGAAAAAAAAAAGAAATTGTTTTGCAACCTTGAGCTCCTATTGACCTGACAATACACCAGAAAGAGGTTTGTCTTCTTTGGGTCATCCTGGATTGTTGAGCCATGAGGATGTTAATGGTTATACATTAGGAGCAAACAATGTTAGTGGTTGAAGATGCTTGATAGCTGACAGTTCTTTTCTTTGGAAAGATCATTTGAAAGAACATTGTAATCAAAAGTTGTCTCCATCTTTTTAACTCAACAAAGTACAGCTGTGGATGTTGTCATTCTTTGGTTGCTGCCTGGGTGGCTTTCATGCTGCGTTCCACTGGCAGCATATTCCATAATTTTGTCCTTTCATACCTGTGCACTTTGCACCACTTCTGCAAATTTCAGTAGTGTCCCCACTGCTGATTTCACTTCAGTTTCTTCTTTATCTTCCTCTTCCTCTGTAGTTGATTTAAGAATTTTCCGATTCCTTGTTTGTTAACACTTATTGATGGCCTTTGATATGTCCTTCTACTTCCTCAAGCATGTGGACAAATTCTTCTCAAATGAATTTTGGTTCATTATGAATTACCAAGCCTCTAGTATTCTGTTAGAGCAGAAAACACACTAAGACCCAATGGACTTCAGTGTCTAAAAGGGAAACAGCGACACTGAGACGAGAGAGAGAGAGAGAGAGAGAGAGAGAGAGAGAGAGAGAGAGTTTGTGCTGTAGAATTCCTGCACTGTGCAGATGGTGAGAGGCCTGGTGGGAAACACCTAGCACTAATCAGAGCAATTGGAGACCAAGAAGACTCACTCCCCTCTACTACTGGGTCTCAGCAGTCCCTCATCTCTTGGCTCTCCTCTCACCAGATCATTCCCACCTATGGCTGTCACAGAAAAGAGTGAAGGGGACACTGGAAAGGTGGACATTGGACTTCTGCACACCTTACAAAGACTGGCTGGGAGGTGCACACATACATCAGCACAAGTGCAGTCAGCACAGGCAGACTCACCAGCAGATGCAGAAGTCCCTACCACCTCCACTACTCAAATGCAAACATACCTTCCTGCATGAAAGCAGATCAAAACACAGTTGCTCCCACACATGCAAGAATGTACAAAGGAGCACTCCTAGAATGTTACATGGAAACATAGAACAATGCATTCACACTAACATAAAATAGCTCCTCATACATAAAAAATATACAAGTATACACAGCCTCAAGCTGACCTGGACAGACTAAACTAAAGAGATGCACAACATTGACAACACATGCACTGAGCACACAGACACACACTCTTGTACACCCTGGCATCTCTTTTACAGTATCCTTGCCATTATCTAAGGAGAGCCTAAAGGGCTGGGAGTGATCAGGTTACTGGGCTGCCAAACAGGAACTACAGGTGGCTGGTAAGTGTTTTCTAGGATCACACTCCTGGATAAAGATAAGAGAGGAGGTGGGGCATGGTTGTAGTTGCACAACTGGGAGAGGACACAGGGTGAGGATAAAAGGTTCAACTCCAGGATACAGAGGGGTGAAAGGCAGGACCATGGAACTCAGTGTCCTCTTGCTTCTTGCTCTCCTCATGGGTCTTCTGGTTCTACTGTTCAGGGGCCACCCAAAGGCCCATGGCCACCTCCCACCAGGCCCACATCCTCTGCCCTACCTGGGGAACCTTCTGCAGATGAATAGAAAAGGCCTGGTGAAATCCATCCTGCAGGTGAGACACAAATGGACAGGGCCCAGGGTGGGCTGGAAGAGCAAAGTTTCCTTTCTGTCTGAGGGTGGATGGGGAAGACCAGTGTGTAAATGATGTGATGCTGGCTTCTGGTGGACAGTGGTCAGATTGTCACAGGTGACTACCTCTGATGTAACTGTGTGGGGCACTGTCTTGGGGGGGGGGTGAAAAGGCATACAGAACTGTCAGGGTGTGAGCCCCAGGTATAGATTTTACTCTCCTCTGCCCCATCCTGGATGTATGCCTGGAAGAGAGAAAAAAAGGTCAGGATCACTAGTCAAAAAGGTTTTGCCTCTGTCAGCAGAAGGAAGAGAGATTGGCATGAGACAAGTGGAGGACAGACAGGAGGAAAGGGGAGAAAACGAAGGCAGTAAGGAGTGCTTATTAGGGAGGGGAGAGGAAGGGGAAGTAAACAGGATCACCATTGATGTGTATGTGCACCAGTTCCCCATGATGGACACATTTATTATGTATCGAAAGTATACTAATAAGGCCGAGTGTGGTGCTGTACACCTGTAATCTCAGCACTTGGAAAGTTGAGACAGGAGACCCCCTTTAGTTTGAGGCCAAGCTGAACTAAATAATGAGGCCATGTCTCCAAAATAAAATACTAATAAAACTTCAGGAAAATCTTGATTTCTTCATTGCTAGAATTCACTGATAGAATAAAAAATTCTAATGGTAAATGGTAATAAAAATTCTAATAGTAAATTCAAATACAAATTTAATGGAAAACAAATTCATTGATATAATAGAATCAGGCTCCTTCATTGCATGGTAAATATTCAGTATGAATTTTTATTATAATTGAGCAATTTCAGACCACAATAGAGGTACACAATGCAAAAGAAAAAAAGGTTTTCATCAATCATGAACAGAATCTCACAATTACTTGGTTCTGTGCCACTGCTTTCCATGCATGGTTTCAGGTTTCAGGATCTACTTTTATTGTGTCCTTATTTGCAGTAGGGGGATGGAACCCTTGTCCTCTGCCCTGAGCTACATCCCCAACCCCTGTGCATTTGGAGATAGGCTCTTGGTCCATTCCCTAGGCTGGCCTTCAATTTGCAGTTCACCTGTCTCAGCCCTGAGAGTGGCCAGGATTGCAGGGCTCTGCTACCAGACCAGACTAATCATTTACTTAATTATTTTTCTTTCCTTTTCCCATGCTTTTGATTTTCCCTTCTTTCCTTTCCCCTACCCCTCCCAATTCCCTTACTCCTTTAGATCTTTACTTCCTATTACACAATATCAATTATACACATTTAACATTACACTATCAAGATCAAGGAGACATTACCACAGATTTTACAGAACTTAAAGGATATACAGAGCATATTACAAAAATATGTTTTGAAATAATTTTGACAACTTCTAAGAAGTACCTTGGAAGACAAATTAATGAAGCTAACATTGGAGGAAATATGAAATTTGAATAGCACCTATTAAAGAAAGTATATTCCTAGCTAGTATATTCCTACCTATATGACAACAGGCTCATATACATTTTAACTGATAAA
Organism: Heterocephalus glaber; assembly: GCF_053883595.1. Classification (NCBI taxonomy): domain Eukaryota; kingdom Metazoa; phylum Chordata; class Mammalia; order Rodentia; family Bathyergidae; genus Heterocephalus; species Heterocephalus glaber. The sequence goes on from NW_028258178.1 coordinate 260,280, forward strand.
TTATATCAAGCATTTAAAGCAGAAAAAAGAAGGAACACTTCGCCCCTCATTTTAGGAACTCAACATTGTGCTAATACTAAAACTGAATAATGACAATAGAAGAAAAAAGTATGAACATAGATAGAAATTTGTTTAACAAAACACACTATTAGAAGTCAGATCTGGCAGGATGTAGAAAGTGGTTTTGTTATAGGGATGGCAGTGTTGATTCAGCATTGGAAGATCTACCCCCAAAAGTCATCATTTTAACAGAGGAAAGGAAAAGGCCATATGATCCTGTCACTAGTTGGAGAAAAAGTATTGGACTAAATTCTACAGCTGTTCATGGTAAAAGCTATCAGGAGACTAGAAGTAGAACAGAACTTTCCCAACAGATCAAAGACATGTACTCTATACTTCCACCAAAAATGCCTTATATGAATGGAGAAGATACAATGCTTTCTCCCCAGGGTGGGGAACAAGGGCAGATATGCTTACTCTTTATCTGTCCATTAAACTTTGAAACATAGGCCTAAACCAAAATAGTCTGGAAATAAAATGACTCAATTAGGATAGGATTGAAAAGGTAGACACAAAATATTTATATGTAGATGAAATTATCATCTACAGAGAAAATACTAAGAAATCTCTAGGAGCCCCTAGAACTTGTATTTGAATTTAGCAGGATTAGAAAACACAAGGTATATATATAAAAATTCAGGTCCATGAATACTTGCTATAAATGAAGAATTGGATATTGAAATTTAAAAGTTATGTAGGAGTGCAAGGGAACTAGAAAAGGAAAAGGAAAAAAATACAGTGTTGCAAGACGCTTAGCACCTAATTTTAAGACTACCTCTAAAGGTACAGAAATAAAGGCAGTGTTGGTGTAAGGAAAAACATATAGATCATTGGAATACAACAGGGAATCTAGAATCTAGAATCTAGAACCACACATATATGGTCCACTGAGTTTTGAAAGATTATTTAACATTAACATTTTATAGAACATATACTCATTTCAAGGGCCAAGCCAAGGAAAAAATAGTGTTTTCAGCAAATGTCACTAGAACACCTGGTATATGTATATAAAAAATTAACCTCAACCATTTATTTCATACATAAAAATAACTTGAAATGATCTATGAACCTGAATATGAAAGCCTAAAACTTTAAGAAGAAATTATAAGGGAAAATGTTTATAAATTTAGGGTAGGCAAGAACATCCTAGGATACAAAAACATGATGTATAAAAGAAAAAAATTGATGCATGAGATTCCATCAAAATTTAGAACTTGAAATGACATCGTTAAATGAAAAGTAGTCCTTAAACAAACCATATTTACAATGCATATAGCCTATGACCAAAATATATAAAGAACTCTTACAGTTCATTAATAGACAACCCAATTAAAAAGTAGATACAAGAAGATGATAAATAGCCACTACAGCAAGAGGAAAGGTGTGCAACACTAGAATCAGAAAAATACACATCAGTACAATAAGAAGATTGAATTATACACTCATTAGGGATAAGAAGTTGAAAGTTTTAAAAGCCTTGTTATGACTTTTTCTTTTTGTTGGATTCTCCCCCTTTGTGTTTAATTTGTCATGCCCAAAGGTTTCATTCTGCTGGGCTTCCTGGTGTTGTGATCCTCATTTTCTTTTCCTAGGAGATTGTCTAAAACTTTTTGAAGTGTTGATTTGGTATTCATGAAGTTCCTAAGGTTCTCTTTATTATGAAAGTATCTTATTTCTCCATCAATTTTGAAAGATAGTTTTCCATGGTACATCAATTTGGTTTGGTGGTTGTTTTTCTTTCAGGCATGAAATACATCACTCCAAGCTCTTCTTGCCTTGAGGGTTTGCATTGAGAAGTCTACTGTGATTCTGATGGGCTTTCCTTTGAATGTGATTTATTTCTTTTCTCTCACTGCTTGTAGAATTTTGTTCTTCTGTTGGGTTTCTGGAATCCTAGCTATTATATGCCTATGTGTAGTTTTTTTGATCAAGGCTATTTGGAGTCCTATATGCCTCACTTATCTGTATGTCAAATTCTTTTCCTCTGCTTGGGAAGTTTTCTGCCATCACTTCTGTGAACTTTTTTTTATGTCATCTGCACACTCTCCTGTTTCTTCATTGACTCCAATCCATCTTATGTTATTCTTCTTTGCATCATCTAGCAGCTGCTTGATTGCTTTCTCATGGTCCCTTAAAATTTTAAAGAAATTTTTCTTTCCCTGGTCACTAATTGCAATCTTATCTTCTATATCAGAAACTCTGTCCTCACATCAGTTCATTCTTCTGCATAGACTTTCAATGGAGTTTTTAATCTCATGGAAGTCTGTTTGCATCTTTTTTATGAATTCCATTTGTTTCCAATGTTGGGATTCCATCATGTTCCTCAGATCCTCTATTTTCTATCTGTGTTCTCTCTAGATTTATTAATCATGTCTTGGACTATGGGCACAATCTTTGCTATTGTCTGAGACATTATTTCTGATTTCCTTTTTTCCAGATTCTCTTTTGTTGCCAGTTCAGGGAGTCCCTGTGGTTGAATATCAGACTGTTTCATCTCGTTTCCCTTTGGGGTTTCTGTAGGTGATCTGGAAGTCTGTTTTTGAGGCTTGCTTATGTGCTTTCTCATTTCCATGGTGCAGCGGGTACCACTGGCATCCACACGGCTCACCTCCTGTGCCTTAGGAGTAGTGGAATGGTGGTGGGGAGCCTCCTCCTGGGCACTGTGATTGGCTGACCTCCTCTGCCCTAGGAGAGGTGGAATGGCAGCAGGGACCTCCTCCTGGGTGCTGAGATTGGCTCACCTCCTTTGCCCTAAGAGCAATGGAATGGCAGTGGGGAGCCTCCTCCTGGGCTCTGGGACATTTAGTTAACTATTAATAATTCATCAGCATCGACTGCAGTGGGAGAGCTGGAGCACTGACAGCAAAACCCCGCTCCTTGTTCTCTTGTCCCTGCTGTGGAGACCACACTCCAGAACTCTGGGCTTCTGCACCCTTTGGTATCAACAGTTTATTTTCCTGATCAATAATCTATTTATTGATAATATTGTCTTTTTATTTTTTGGTGTCAGGAATGGTACTGGGGACAGAATCCTGGGTGGTAGTAAACACAAGAGAAGAAATAGGAGTTTTTAAAATTTCATTAAATTTAGTGGTATATTTATCATATGCATTATGAGAGTATTCATCATGGGTAATTTGTACCTGTACAAGATACATCTTAAGATTGTTTGAAGGCCCAGAAAAGGTTGATATAAGAGGTAGGACTTAAACAGAACCTTAAAGACTTTAAGTGAGGACCAGTGTGGAGAAGAAACTGTTCTTGATGGGGCGTGGGTAAAAGTGAGAAAATACACCAAGGTGACTGGGAGAGGAGGGCATGAATACCAGAGAGGAGGCAGGGCCTGCACTGTGGTACCAACATGAAGAATTGGCTGAAGTGGAGGGGAGCAGTAAGCAATAAAGTGATCCACCTGGGTAGGCAAAATAGTTTCTGGGCAACTTACCCTGTTTTCAATTGCTGTGAGAAAATAACTGAGGCTAGGACTTTATAAAATACAGAGGTTTATTTAGCTCATAGATTTAGAGGCTGACAGTTCAAGACCAGCAATACTAGCTGATCAGCCTCTGTTGACAGTTTCCTTAGCTGTGTCACCTCATAACAGAACAGGATAAAGTGAACCTGCAACATGCAAAATGCTGCAAGAATGTGAGGTGGCACATTTTTGTTACAATCTGGTTTCTCAAGAACTAGCTTTTTCTGAAAGGCCAGCATTGACCCTTTCTAAGGGTGCTGCCCACATGATCTAATTACCTTCCCCTAGGCCCCACTTTTCAAAGGTTCCAACTTCTCTCAACATGGCCACATAGGGGACCAGACCCCCAACAAATAAACCTGTGGGGGACTCACTCAAACCATATCCAAACCACACACATGAAATGAAAGAGAGGTAACTGGTCCAAATAGAAGACTGAATGCTAAGTTTGGCGATCTCCTGACACAACCAGCATGGATCTCTCAGACACATCATGTGTGAAGCCTGGAGCTTGGCCACATATAGGTTCTTCAGGCCACTGCAGCTTGGTGAGGTCCAGCTCAACTCCAAGCTCCTTGACTCACCATTCTGTGGTGTGCAGACCTGTGTCTCAGAATACTCTTGGGAGGCTTTCCTTTGTGGCTCAGAAAGCCTAGGCCTGCTCTCCTAGGCAGTTGTGGTGTCTGGAAGGTGGCTGTGTGAACTTTTGTCCAAATTTGTGTGTTACCAAGGTTAAGGATGCAGCACCAGTCAAAAATCAAGGGTCTGGAAGCTCGCTGTAGAGTTGCCAGTGTGAGTCTGCAGTAGAAGACTGAAGAAACTGGGGACTGCTTTCCAAACGCAATGGCAAAAACTGGAGCTCTCCTGAAATAGGGACCCTTCTTTCTTCTCTGCCTTTTTAGTTTGTCCTGGCTAAGAGCCTATGTTGATGATGTTACCACATCTGGGGTGGGTCTTCCCCACTCAGTTTGCTGGCCTACATGTCAGTCATCCACATACTCACCCAGAACCCTGCTTTCCTAATCAGCTAGGCACTTCCTACTCAATTCAATTGACCAAAATACCACAATGAAATTCAATTGGTCAAGGGAAGACAAACTACAGTGTGTAACAACTCTTCACATTTGGATTGTACAATCAACTTTCTACAATTTCATAAAAATGCTTTAAAATTTCTAGCAAAGCCTGAGGTTGATGATAAATGAAATGAGAATTTTTTGAGGTTTAGTGATGGTTCTGGGTATTTTTCATGTTGGAAGAATATAATTAAGTTTGAACTGATGGTAGTTTTTTCACTCTTGTGAGTAAAGAATGAATTCTTTGAAAAAATAAAATTTCTAGTCAAATTAACAATTTTATGTATTAAAACGCTGTTCTTTTGGGATTATTTTAGCATCATTGAAAAACTCAACTTTGGACATAAAATACTTGTGGGTAAAGTGGTGACTTATATAGTCTTTTTTGATGATGACCTGCAGATTTCTTAAATTTGAAACATTACTTTTGACCTGAACATGGTAGTGCACTCTGATAATCTCAGCTCTCCAAAGGCCAAGTCAGGAGGATTGCTGTGAATTTGAGGGCAGCGTGGGTTGCATAGTGAGTTCAAGGCCAGCATGATCCACATATATAGACCCTGTCTCAAAAAGTCGAAAAGCAAAAGCAAAAACAAAATCCAAATCAAAGTGCAAACAACAAAATTCCCCAAAACAAACAAACCAAAAACCACAACTTTATTTTTTGGTGTTTCTTCCCATTCTTTTGTTATTATGCTTTTCCATTCACTTCTCTTTTCATCTATTCCTTCACATCACTGTTCAGAAAATTTGTCTTTGTAGTGCAGGCTGGGCTTGAATTCACTATGTAGCCCAGGCTGGTCTCAAATTCACAGTGGTTCTCCTGCCTCAGCCTCACAAGTATTGGATTACAGGAATGTACCACCATGCCCAGCATTGCCCACTTTTCTTTGCAGCAAGGCTTTCCGTTTTCTTGCAGGAGAAGTTTGTGGTAAAGTGAGATCCTTTATGGATTGCCCCTTGCTTAGTGTTCAGACCACCTACCTCATTGTTGAGGTTTCTTAGACATCCCGGCGAAAATCATTTCCCCTGAGAAGTCCTTCTTGATCCTTGACAAGGTCAGGTCCCCATCATGTGCTCTTTTTTTTGAAGCAAGTTTTCACTATGTAGCCCAGGGTGGGCTTGAACTCCTAGCAATGTTTGGGGCCCTGGGACCTTGGACCTCCAGGCTTCAAGAGCTACAAAAAAAATTCTATGTTTTTGCAAATTACCCACTTTCAGTCATTTTTATGGCAGCAAGAAGTGAACTAAGATAGGTGGTGGAGCTCAGCACCAGAAGATACTAATTCACAGGTACCCTGTTGAGGGTTGGCAAAGCTGGGCTGTAGCAGGTATAGGTCTGGAGGACTTTTTCTCTCCACAGTCCTTCTAGATGAAAGCAATTTACAATCTGCGGATCAGTCAGATTTCTGAGAGTTTGATTTAAAGTGTGGGCCACCTCCTCTCTAAATAGTCACACACGTCATTTGCATAAAATACTGAAGCTACACATGCCCCCTAGGGCTCTTCCTTGGGACCACCAAGGAGCTTCTAGGTATCCATAATCTGCCATTGGATTGATTGCACAATGGGCTGGGGGACAAAACCATGTTTGTGTCATTATGCAAAGCTCTGGGGTGGGTGACACCACTACTTTTGTATTCCCCAATAAGCTTCCACATCCTTTTGCAGTTAGAGGTTTATAGTTTGCTCCTCTGTAGGATGGTGACAATAAGAATATGTGACTCTTAAGGTTGCTGTGAGGATTAAATTACACATTGCATGGAAGTGCTACTTTGATCCACTCATTCATTTGTTCACCAATTCAGTAATAATTTACTGGACACTTTCTATGTGCTGGGGAGTATTCTAGGCATTGATGATATGGCACCTTGGACAAGGCATATATGGTGACTATTCTTACAGACTTTCTACTGTGAGAGATAAATAAACAAGAAATAAACATGAACAGTGATGTTAGATAGATAAAAGCTATTGTTAAAGCAGCATGACATTTTAGAAAGTACAGGGAGCCATTTTAGACTGAGGGATCAGGGAAGACTTTGTCTTGCTTTGCTTCTGAGTAGAGACCCTTAAAGATGCAGGTCCTTGGCACCAGGGAGAACAGCTTTTGTTGAAAGAACCTGAACAGGAGGAAGCCTGAAAATAGTGTGGAGGCTGGATCAGTGTGAGCCAAGATGAAGCGGTGGGGGGAGAGGGCAGAGAAGTGATGGGGCCATGTCATGTAGGATTTTGTGGACCACGGGGCAGATTTTGATCTCATTCTCAATGACATGGGAGCATTGGAGGACTTGGAGAGTTTAGGAAAATTGAGTAATTTACATTTTGATTGGATTACTATGACTTTAAGAGTGGTGAAATCATTTTAAAGGTATAAGAATGGAAAGAGCTACGATATCCAGTAGCAAAAAAAAAAAAAAAAGGAATGGAAGGAGCAAAACCAGTGAGAAGGGTTTGCAGAAATCAATGCAAGATATTTTAATAGTAGATGTCACCATTTTTATGAGTTTTAGTCAAGTTGTTTTGAAGGGGGACAACATCCCACCAAATACACAGCTCAGTGAACACACTCATGTCCTTGACATGTTGCAGATGAAATGACAATACAAATGGTCCCCAGAAACCCATTCCATCCCCTTCTAGTCACTACCCTTCTGCTATTTTGACACTATAGTTTGCTTTTTAAATTTTTAACATTTATATTAGTACATAGTTGCAGTACACAATGATTACATTCATTGTAGGGAGCTGGTACATGTATATAACAAATCTTAATTCTTTTTCCATCCCTTTCCCCTCTCCTCCCGCTCCTTCCCTCTATTAGTCCTCTTCCCATGGGCTACTTTCACCTCTATTTGAACTTTATGGGAAAGAGACAAATGTAAACCAAACTTGATTTTGTGTCAAGTTGCTTCCACTCAAAGTTATGTCTGCGAATTTCATTTAGATTATTGATTAGGGCTCTAGTGGGCTACTTTTCATTGTTGCATAATGAGACATTGTGTGAAACTTTCTGTATTTATTCCACATGTTGATCATTTTACTAAGAATTGATATGAATATTCTGGTTGATTTTTTTTGGTGAACAAGTACACATTTTTGCAGAGCAAATATTTGGTGGTGGAGTTACTGAGTATGCCTTTGTTTTGCTTCAGTAACTACAGCTGGCCTTGTATATCTGTGGGTTCTACTTCAATTTTGGACTGAAAAATAGAGGGAAAAAAATTATGCTTGTATTGAACATGTATAGATTATTTTCTTACCATTAATCCCTAAACAATACAGTACGACAACTTCTTAAATAGCATTCCCATTGTATTAGATAAAAGTAACATAGAGATGGTTTAAAGTACACACATAGGTTATGTAGAAATACTACTGAGGATTTGGGTATGCAAGGGAGCCCTGAGATCCACTCCTCACAGATGCCAATTGGTGACTTTCCTGTCTAGCCATTTCTCAAGAGGCTGTACTGATCAGATTTTTCAAATATCATGATAAGGTCTAGAGGGCCATTGCTTTCTCTTCTCCTTTACCAAGAGGGTACAATAGAGTTGTTCTTACAGGAAATTATTTAGGATCAGAATGCAGGTGGAATTTAGGGGAAAAAAATTCTTTTATTTGAGATACAAGGGAGATCTGCCTGGACTCAAGGGTACAGGTTAAGATGAGATTAGCAATATTCAACCAGCTGTACTGCTTAGGGCCCCAACCATTAGGAGCAGAGCCTGGCTGAGTCACAGGTGCACCCGTTAGTTGTTAGGGCCCTGGAAAGGAAGCAAGGCAGCCAAGAAGCAGCCAACGATTCTTGGGGTGGCATCTAATTACCAGTGTGTATTTAAGTATTTTAATGGTTTAACAACTGGTGTGAATACTGACTAATAATGACCCTGGCATGGGTATGCTTGTCAGCTCCGAGAGAAATATGGAGATGTCTTCACTGTGTACCTGGGACCAAGGCCCGTGGTCATGCTGTGTGGTGCAGATACCATACAGGAGGCCCTGGTGGACCAAGCTGAGGCTTTCTCTGGCCGGGGACCAATTGCTTCCATGGATGCTGTCTTCCAGGGATACGGTGAGGATCTCAAAGGCACTGGAATGGGGCAGGATGGAGGATGGGACATAGAGAAGTTGAGTGTAAAAAAGGAGGAAAAATGTGGGGAAGGATCCCACCTCCTTGAATATCCCTATATCCCTTGCCTCCCCTGCTACCACTAGGTTTGAGCTTTGCCAATGGGGAACGCTGGAAGGTCCTTCGGAGATTCACTTTGGCCACCATGAGGGACTTTGGGATGGGAAAGAGGAGCTTGGAGGAGCGGATTCAGGAGGAGGCTCAGTGTCTGGTGGAGGAGCTGCGGAAATCCCGGGGTGAGTCTTGATGTATGGGGAGGGTAGGAAATAAACACAAACATACACAGTGAGGGGCACGGTGTGCAGGAACAGAAACACAGAAAGGTACACATGGGAAGGCAAGGGTAGAAATTCAGACAGAGGGAAAGGGACAGAAAGAGATGGAATAGAAATGAAGAGAGACAAGCAGTAAAGCAACACAGATAGCCAGGGAAGGAACTTTGAGGTTTACAGTGTCCAAGAATAACTCAGAGAAAGAGGCTGAGTGACTGCATGCTATTTATTTGAGTCTAGAGAAATCAATTTGTGGGTTAATTGTATGAATCAAAAGCAAAGACAATCCTCATAAAAGAAATCAAAGGGAAAAGGAGGAAAAACAGACATTGTGAAAACAGTGAACTGTGTTTGCCTTCCCTCAGCGAAGTGTTGATGAGCAGGCAGTGAGCAAAGAGGAGGTTGATGGGCACTCTGCTCTTGGGGAGAATTTTTAATTCCTTGTGGATCGTATGCCACAGAGATGTAGAGGATACAGTGGCCTTTGTTACCACCTCCTTGGTCTCCATCCTTTCACTCATGTCAGGTCTCCATCGTGTCTGGGGAATCTGAAACAGGGGAGAATCTATAGCGACAGACAGTCTGAGAAGAAAGACAGTGGGAGACAGTGAGACATGGAGACAGAGACATGGAAAGAGGAAGCGACAGACATAGATGTACAAAAGGAAGTAGAAGAAACAAGAGAGTGAAGAAACTCAGAGCGGCAGAGAAAATAAAGGCAGAGAGAAAGTGAGACAGAAAATTAGAGAGACAGATGGACAAGTCTCAGGCAAAGGTCTGCAAAAGAATAACAGGAGACAGACAGGTGAGACCCAGAGAGAGAGAGAGAGAGAGACAGAGACAGAGACAGAGACAGAGAGAGACAGAGAGAGACACAGGGAGAGATCTATCCAATGTTCTAGGGCTCAGAGGCTCCCTCCTTCTCACCCAAGCCCTGGAGAAACCAGAGAGATGAAGAATGAGTGACAGGTAGGAACGAAGTGATGAAGTAATCAGGGCTTTTAAATTGGATTGGACACTGCCATACCTCCTCAGCCCTGGGGCTTAACTTTATGCCCTTACAGAGTGGGAGTTGGGGGCTGGGGTGAGATGCAGGGAATGGACCAAATTCCCTGGCTCTGTCTCCGAGATGCTTGGTCTGAATCCTGACCCCAGTAATGAGTAGCTGTGTTACCTCAGTCAAATCATTCAATCATTAATCATTCATCCATCAATAAAGTGGGGGTAATAATAGAACAATATCTTCCTTACAATGTTGTAGAGGAAATTAAGTTAAAATAACTCATGAAGTGCATAGAATACAGCCTGGCACATAGTACCAGCCACTGAGTGTTAGTGTTTATTGCTATTCTTATCCTTTACCACTGAGCCATGGCAGTCACAGACAAAGGGCAGCATCCAAGTGCTCCCCAGGCTCTTGAGTGTGTGTCCTGTGAACTGCTGATTTTCCCCCCAGGAGGCCTTGTGGACCCGTTGTTCCTCTTCCAGTCTGCCACTGCCAACATCATCTGCTCCACTGTCTTTGGAAAACGCTTTGACTACAAAGACCATCAGTTCCTGAGGCTGCTGGACCTGATCTATCAGACCTTTGAACACATGAGCTCCTTTTCCAGCCAGGTCAGGGAACTGAGAATGAGAGTGGGGGTGAAGGGAGCAGCTAGCACAACCAGGAATGATGGCCTGCTCAGGGGGGCCCAGAAATGCACTGAGGGCTGGAAGAAGGGTGGAGACAGCACAGAGTGACAAGGACACTGAGAACTGAAATCAGGGACAGACAGTGAACAGGGAACAAGAATCTGAGAAAAAGAAAGGGGAGTGAAGGGAGTGCAGAAATAAAGTTGGAGAGAGAGAAAATGACATCTTGGCAAGAGAAAAGGGAGGAAGAGGAAAAGAAAATAAAGGATAGAAATGGATTCTGGGAGACAAATGTTTTGTCAGTGTGTGTCTGGGGGGGGAGGGGAGTGTCTGTGTAGTCTGTATGAAAGAGAAAGAGAGAGGTAGACTCAGTGGATAGAGAGAAGGAGGAGTAGTGATTTCCCATGCAGGTCTGGGACTCAGGACAGCTTCCCAGCCCTCTGATCTGCTAACTGAGCCCGAGGTGGGCCTCTCTGCTCCTTCTTTCTTGTAGGTGTTTGAGCTCTACTCCAGCATCCTGAAACACTTTCCTGGCACACACAGGGAAATTTACAAGAATTTGCAGGAAATCATCACCTTCATTGGCCACAGTGTGGAGAAACACCATGAAACCCTGGACCCCAGTGCCCCCAGAGACTTCATTGATGCCTACCTGCTCCGCATGGAGAAAGTGAGATCTGGGAGGGGGAAGGGATAGGAGGGGAGGAGGGAGAGGTGAGCAGAAGAGAAGGAATGACATATGAAAGGAGAATAGGGGAAGGAAGAACAGAGGATTGGGAGGAGGGAATATGGAATGGAAGAGAGGAGAAGCAGAAGGTAAAGGAAGATGAAGTGGAAGGAAAGAGAAAGTAGGAAGGAGAAACTGAAATAGGGAGGGAAACCAGGAAGTAGTAAGGGCTGGTGGAGGAAGAAAATCAGGGCAAAAGACTAAAGAGTAATAAGAGTAAAGATCCAAAGTGGCAGAGAGAGAATGGGGAGACCAAAAGTGAGAAACAAGACAAAGAGATGAAAAGAGGTGGAAACAGAGCCACGTGGAATAAAGAAAAGCAGAGGGTGGGAAAACCGAGAGAAAGAGAGAGCGAGAGAGAGGGAAGGGAGAGAGAGAGAGAGAGAGAGAGAGAGACAGAGAGAGAGAAACCCCAAGGACAGAGATGTGCAAAGCAGCCAGATACCTGAGTCCCAGAAACAGAAAGAGGGTGCTTAGAGGGACAGGTGACCCTTCTGCAGCAAGGCTGTGGTCTTCCCTGACCCTCTCCTCTCTCTGTGCTCTGGACCTAGGACAAGTCTGACCCACACACTGAGTTCCATCTCCAGAACCTAATCCTGACCTCGCTTTCACTCTTCTTTGCTGGCACGGAGACCACCAGCACAACTCTCCGCTATGGCTTCCTGTTTCTGCTCAAACATCCCCACGTCACAGGTGTGTCGGGGACAGCCAGTTAGGAAGGTCTTGTGACCCCTTTTGGGCTGCAGTGGTCGGGTGTGGTGACCTCATGGACAAAAGATAACACTGGCCACTTATGCCAGGAACTCTACTGGCTTTGGACTAGCTCTCACCTAAGCAGTCCTGGGAATGTACAGGTGAATGAAAAATCTGTTGACTTGTGTTTCCACTGCTTTCTGCCATCACACTTAAAAATTGAACCATCCAGCTGCCCATCCATCTGTTTATTAATTCACCTGCATACTTACTAGTCCTTTTATCTATGATTCATCAAAGAATGTATAGTTTTATTCATTTATTTGGGTTAATTGATTCATGAGCTGATCCTTTGAATGCTGATAGTCAAATGAACTAGTTGTCATTGATTCATTGACTCATTTAATTATGCATCTATCCATCCACCTATAGATGAACTAGGTATTTTTCCCCTTTTAGCAGTCTTCTGATTTATGTTTCATTCACCCATCCCTCCTTCATTTATTCAGTTATTAATTCATTTATTCATGCCTGATTTATTCATCATTCAATCCTTCCATATATTTAGTTATTTATTCATACCTTCACTACTTTATTCATTCATACATTCCTCTATAAATCTAGCATTCAGATGATTATCAAGTACCAGAGTTAATTGATTTGTTTTTGAATCATTTATTAATAGGTTTATTGATCCACGTATGATAGATACATTGAATACATACATCCATTCAGTAGTTTGTTCATCTCATTCATTCAACTATTTTTTCATTTGTTGATTTAGCCATTGATTGGTTGATTGATGAACTCATTTTATCATGGAGTTTTTCCTGGATTAATTTATTGATGTATTCTATTGTTGCATTTTATAAGACATAACAGTGACCCATTTACGTGCATAATAAATATTAGTTCATTTCTTTTTCATTTTAGAGGAGGAGTTTTGGACTTCAAGATGTAAAATTCCGGCAAACTTGTGGGGTGTGTGTGTGTGTGTGTGTGTGTGTGTGTGTGTGTGTGTGTGTGTAGCAGTGGATATGAGGAGATAATTTATAGCATTCATTAGATTTTAAAGTGTCAGCATGAGTGTTGATTTTTCCACCTTTCCCTCAGCCACACCTGACTGTATCGAAGGTATGAATGGTATAAACCCTTTCTGTAGTTTTTCTGGCTCATTGGTTGAAAGAAAACAAGGGCATTGCTGAAGAGCCTTTATGATGTGGGGTTCATCATCCCCTTTTCTTTACAGAGAGGGTCCACAAGGAAATTGAACAGGTGATTGGCACACACCACCAGCCAGCCTTGGATCACCGAACCAAGATGCCATACACCGAGGCAGTCATGTGTGAGATTCAGAGATTTTCAGACCTCGCACCCATTGGTGTACCCCACGTGGTCACCAAAGACACTCACTTCCGAGGGTTCATCATCCCCAAGGTGAGCCTAGCTGGGCTAGCATATCTTTGTGTGAGCCTCTTTGGTTTTCTAAGCTCCCATCTCAACCTCCTGTTGGTTTCTCAACAGGGAAAGCTTATTTCAACTTTCTTTTCTTCTGTATATCTATTTATTTATGTTTTGGCATGTGGAGGCCAGGGAATAGCAATAACTTTTGATCCTGTAACCTTTCTTCAGAACACTGAAATATACCCAATCCTGAGCACTGCTCTCCATGACCCACATCACTTTGAAAACCCAGACACCTTCAACCCTGATCACTTTCTGGATGCCATGGGGGCACTGAAGAGGAGTGAAGCTTTTATGCCCTTCTCCATAGGTAAGTTCACTCATTACCCATCTCCCAGACACTTGAAGGTGGTTCCCATTCTCTCCTTGAGAGAAAGGATGGCAATCACTTGTTTACTGAGCTCTTTTGTATATTCCACTTGCTTTAATCCAACTACCCTAGGCCATCTTCACTACAACCCTTGAGGAGACACAAGTGTGACATTATGTCCTAAAGGGACATCTTTGCAAGCAAAGCCTTGGCAACTACACAATTTCTAAACCCTCTGCACATGCTGGTATACACCTGTAATCTCAGCTACTTAAGAGGCTGAGGCAGGAGGATTACAAATCCAAGACCAGCCTGGGAAACTTAGCAAGACCCTGTCTCAAAACAAAATGAAAAATGGCTGGTGACATAGCATAGTGGTTGCCTAGCATGTTTGAATCCCTGAATTTAATCCTTAGTGCTGAGAAACAATTCTAAATCAGAGCAAACTCATTATTTCAAAAAACCAAATCAAAACAAAGCAACGCATGTGTGTCTTTCTCATGTAAGGCAAAATACAAAGTGCACAATAAAAGATGGATAGAAGAAAAGAGAATGGATCTCTTGCAAATGGGAAAATATCCAGGAGACTAAGGGCAAAGGCAGATGGTGAGGGGAATGGGACATACATAAAATGAAAATATCCCATGTACAGAAACCTAATAACTTCAATAACTGTAAACATTATGGTCATAAAAATGAGATATGATTAATACTACCAACAAGAATTAAAATGGGAAAGGAGGAGAGATGAAGGAGTGCAGGAAGGGTAAAGGGATGGAAAAAAATGAACAAAGCTTTATTATACTCAAAAACCCAATCCTCAAGATGATAGTAAACAGCATGTACTGCAAACATGTATTAATGTCAAAAAGGAAAATTAAACAAAACAACAATACTAGCAAGTAAACCTCATCTGTTAGCACTGCTCTGAAGACAGTACTCCACTTGAGACTAAAGAGAATGCATGAAGCAGATGACATAGTGTCTGTTCCAAGAAATGTAAAGTGCAGTAGGGGAGACATATATTCACCAAATAGTCACAAATGATGATGTAATTAAATGACTTAATGCCCACCTTATACTTAGGATTGCATGGAACAAAATAAATTCTTACAAGGAAAAGTACTATTTTTTTGTCATAATAAGCAATCTATAGGTGACTTTGGGAACAACAAAATAGGAAATACTAATTTTGGTGGGTTGATGAAGAAATATTTATCTAAGAAACTGGATTCTAGGCTGAAATCTCATTTGTGAGTATTTTTTTGCTGAAATTCTTTTATTGGTACATTTTAGGTATGCAATACATTCACATTTATCATTGGGTGCTTGTACCTTTACATGATGTATCTTGGTTCTTATTTTTTCCCCATTCCCTGTGCTCCCTTCACTGCCTCCACCCTTCCTATTTACAGACTTTGGTTCCATTTTTTTCCTTTTCTCATAATTTAACCTTTCCCTTCTTTCCTTTCGCCTTTCAGTCCCACTTCTCCTACACCTTTGGAACTTTTCTTCTATTTCAAATTATGAATTATTCATTTTAAACATTTTAATCCTTATTTACACTTTCAGTTTCTCACACTAGAGAAACTATTTGGTATTTACACATGTGTGTCCTATTTAATTCACTTAAGAGTATGGCCTCAATATACACCCATTTGGCTATAAATGTCTCTAGTTTCTCATTCTTCGTGGTTGAGTAGTACTCCATTTTATATTTAAAAAAATCTTCTTTATCCAGGTTCCATTTGATGGGCACTTGGGCTGTTTCCAAGCTTTAGCTATTACAAACTGAGTCGCTATAAACATTGATGCACATATATCACTATGTTATGATTCTTTTAATTCTTTTGAGAAGATACCTAGCAGCGGAAGAACTGGGTCAAATGGGACCTCTAGCCCTAGTTCTTTGTGGTATCTCCATACTGATTTCCACAGTGGTTTCACCAGTCTGCACTCCCATCAACAGTGGAAAAGGGTTCCTTTCTCCCCACACCCCTGCCATCATTTGTTATTGGTTGATTTCTTGATAGCAGCCATTCTTTCTTGGGTGAGGTGGAATCTCAGTGTTCTTTGAATCTGGATCTCTCTAATGACCAGTCATGTTGAGCAT
The DNA here is from genome assembly GCF_053883595.1 of Heterocephalus glaber. NCBI lineage: Eukaryota > Metazoa > Chordata > Mammalia > Rodentia > Bathyergidae > Heterocephalus > Heterocephalus glaber. The sequence goes on from NW_028258178.1 coordinate 276,237, forward strand.
TTTTTCATGTTTCTATGCTGTTTTTACTTCTTTGAGTGAGAAATGTCTGTTCATTTCAGATGCCCATTTTAAAATTGGGTCTTTGAATTTGGGGTGTCTGATCTTTTTCAGTTCTTTATATACTCTAGATAGTAGTCCTTTGTCAGAGGTACAGCTGCTAAAAATTTTTTCCCACATTTTAGGTTGTCTCTTAGCTCTGTTGGTGGTTTCTCTTGCAGTGCAAAAGCTTTTTATTAAGATGAGATCCCAGTTGTTGATTCTTTATGCTAGTTCCTGTACTACTGAGGTTTTGCTCATAAAGTCTTTTCCTTTGTCAATGTCTTCGAGAGTTCTACCTAACTTATCTTCCAGCAAGTTTCATGTTTCTGTCTTAATATTTAGATCTTCAATCCACTTCGATTATTAGTTTAGTGTATGTTGATAAGTATGTGTCTAGTTTTAATCTTTGGCAGGTTGAAATCCAGTTTTTCCAACACCATTAAATAGGCTATTTTTCCTCCAATGAGAGTGGTTGCCTCCTTTGTCAAAGATGAGGGGGCTCAGTATGTCTGGATCTTCTAATCTATTCCACTGATCCTTGGGGTTTTTTTCCATTACCATGCTGTTTTTATCATAGTAACTTTGTAGTATAGTTTCAAGTTGGGGATTATGATACCTCATGCCATGTCTCTGTTGCCTAGAATTGCTTTTGCCATTCTAAGTCTCTTCTGCTTCCAAATGAACTTTTGGATTGTTTTCTCTAGTTCAGTGAAATGTATTGTTGGAATTTCAATTGGCATTGCATTAAATCTATATAGCAGTTTTGGAAGTATGGCCATTTTCACTATATTGGTTCTTCCTACCCAGGAACAAGGGATGTCTTTCCATTTTCTTATATCCTCTTCCATTTCTTTTTTTCAGAGCACTGTAGTTTTCAGTGTAGAGGTCTTTTGCTTTCTTTGATAGGTTGATCCCTACATATTTTTTTGGATGCTATTGTAGAAGGAATTGTTTCACTAATTTCTCTCTCAGTGAGTCTGTTATTTGTTTTTAAGAAGGCTATTGTTGTTTGAATGTTGATCTTGTATCCAGCTACTCTACTGATTCTGTCAATTAAGTTTAGAAGTCTTTTGCCAGAGTTTTTTGGGTCTTCTATGTAATGTATCATATCGTCAGCAAATAATGACAGTTTAACTTCTTCCTTCTGTATTTTTATTCCTTGTATTTCTTTCTCTTTTCTAATTGCACTGGCTAATGTTTCCAGAAATACATTAAACAAAGGTGGTGATAGTGGATATCCTTGTCTTGTTCCTGAATTTAGTGTGAAAGTTTTCAGTTTTTGACCATTTAGTATGATGTTGGCTGTTGGTTTTTCACAGATAGCCTTAATCAGGTTGAGATAAAGACTTTGTATTCCAATTTTCTGTAGGGTTTTTATCATGAATGGGTGTTAGATTTTGTCAAATGCTTTTTCCACATCTATTGAGATGATAATATGTTTTTTGTCCTTGGCTCTGTTAATTTCGTGTATTACATTTATTGATTTGTGTATTTTGAAGAATCCTGCATTGCTAGGATAAATCTGACTTGGTCATGGAGTGTGAACTTCTTGATAACCCTCTGTATTCTCTTTGCCTGTATATTGTTGAGGATTTTTGCATCTATGTTCTTTAGGGATATTGTCCTGTAGTTCTCTTATTGGGTTGGGTCTTTCCCTGGTTTTGGAATCAAAGTAACACTTCCTTCCAGGAATGAATTTGGAAGTATTGATTCCCTTTCAATTTCCTTGATGAGTTTAAAGACTAAGGGTGATATTTCTTCTTCTGTGTGTGTGTGTGTGTGTGTGTGTGTGTGTCTTGGGATCGAACTCAGGACCTTGTACTCGAGAATCAGGCACAGTGGCACTGAACTAAATCCCAGCCTAGTTATTCTTTAAACGTTTTATTGAATTCAGCAGTGAAGCCATCAGGACCCGGGCTTTTCCTTGTTGGTTAATTTTTTATTACATTTTCAATTTCACTCATTGTAATTGGGGTGTTTGGAATTTCTATATCTTCTATAATTTTGGGAATTCATATGTATCTCAGAATCTGTCCATTTCTTCTGTTTTCCATTTTACTAGATTTCAGGTTCTCAAAGTAGGTATGGAAGATCCTCTGGGTTTGTGCTTGATCTGTTGTGACTTCACATTTTTTTTAATTGCATGGATTTGAGCCTTTTCTCTCCTTTTTCTCACAAGCTTGCCTCAAGATTTATCAGTTTTATTTATTCTTTCAAGAAACCAACTCTTTGATTCATTGATTTTTTTTGTGTCATTCTCTTACTCTCCATTGCATTGATTTCTGCTCTGATCTTTATGATTTCCTCTCTTGCATGAGCTTTGGGTTGGTTATGCACTTTTGCTAGAAGCTTCAGGTTCAGCATTAGGTTGTTTATTTGAGCTCTCTCTCTCTCTCTGTTTTCCTAATATGGTCATTCACTGCTATGAATTTCCCTCATAGAACTGCTTTTGTTATGTCCCATAGATTCCTGTATGCTGTACTGGCATTACCATTTACTTGTAGATACTGTCTCATTTCTTCTTTAATTTTCTCTGTGATCCATTTGTTGTTCAGAAGGGTGTTATATGGTTTCCCTGTGTTTGTGGGGGTTTTGCAGTTTCTTATGTTATTGATCTCCAATTTTATTGCACTATGGTCTGATAATATACAGGGGGTAACTTCAATTCTTTCACATTTACTTAGATATGTCCTATGAGCTAGCATGTGTTCTATTTTGGAGAATACCCCGTGTGCAGCCAAAAAGAATGTATATTCTGATTTTGTGGGGTGGAATACTCTGTAAACATCTATTAAGTCCATTTGTTAAATAGCTTGGTTCAGTTCTAGAGTTTTGTTGTTGATTTTTTGTCTAGACGATCTATTTGTGATAGTGGGGTATTGAGTTCACCCACGACAGTTGTATTAGTGCTTATTTGGTTTTTCAGGTCCATTAATATTTGTTTTGTATAGCTGGGAGCATTCGTATTTGGTGCATATATATTTAGGATTGTCATCTCTTCCTCTTGGATTGGCCCCTTCACAAAGATGCAGTGACCTTCTTTTTCTCTTTGAATTAGTTTTGGTTTGAAATCTACTTTGTCTGCAAATAAGATTGCTACCCCTGCTTTTTTCTGGGTTCCTGTGACATGGAGAACTTTTACTTTCAGTCTATGAATTTTTTTTTGAGGTAGGTGTGTTTCTTGTATGCAGCATATTGTTGGATTTTGCTTCTTAATCTATTCTGCCAGTCTATTTCTTTTGATTGGTGAATTGAGGTCATTAACATTAATGGTTATAATTGACAGATATTGACTCATCCTTGTCATGATGTTTTACTGTTGTTGGGTCTTTTGTTTTTTTATTTTTCCCCCTTTTCCTTTAGTTTCTTGCCTTCCCTGATGGCTTCCCTGTGTTGGGACTCATGGAGTTGTGAGCTTCATTGTCTTTTACTAGGATAATGGTTAGAATTCTTTGCACTGCTCTTTTGGTGTTCATGAAATTTCTCAGGTGTTCTTTGTCATGGAAATATCTAATTTCCCCATCGATTTTGAAAGATAATTTTGCAGTCTAGGTTGGAAGTTATTTTCTTTTAGGGCTTGAAATACTTCACTCCAGGCTCTCCTTGATTTGAGGGGGTTTTTTGAGAAGTCTGTTGTGATTCTGATGGGCTTTACTTTGTATGTGATTTGGTTGTTTGCTCTAACTGCTTGTAGGATTTTGTTCTTCTTTTGGGTTTCTGGAATGTTAACTATCATATGTCTCGTGCAGATTTTTTTTGATTGTGGCTAGTTGGTATTCTATGTGCCTCCCTTGTTCGTATGTGCATCTCTCTACCTCTTTCTGGGAAGTTTTCTACTATTACTTCTATGAACAGTTTTTTATGTCAAGTGTATTTTCTTCTGCTATTCCATGGACTCCTATCCGTCTTATGTTATTCTTCTTTGCATCCTCTCACAGCTTCAGGACTGATTTTTGTGGTCCATTACTATTTTGAAGAAATCTCTGTTTTAATGGTCATTAACTGAAATCTTGTCTTCTATATCTCATATTCTATCTGCACATTCCTTTAACCTGCTGTGAACACTTAATGGAGTTTTTAATCTCCTGGATATCTGTTTAAATCTGTTCATGGATTTCCATTTCTTTATTATGTTGGGCAATTGTGGTTTCTATTTCTTCCTTCTGCTGGGCATTCATGGCTTCCAGCATTGTTCTGAGCTCATCTATCTTTTTATCTGTTTCTGTTCTAGAGCCTCTAATCATGGCTTTCACTCTGCTCACCATCTCTGTAGTTATCTGGGAAATTATTTCTGCTCTGAATTTTTCTAGGGCCTCACTCATCTGTTTTATTATTTCCTGTGCTATCAGTTCAGGGTGTCCAGGTGGTTGATTATCAGACTTTTCCACCTCCTTTCCCCCAGAATTTGCCTTTGGTGGGGTGGAAGTCTGAGTTTGTGGCTTGATTATGTCTTCTCATTTTTGTTTTTTGTACTGTCCTTGGTTTAGTTTCTGGGTTGATTCTTTGAAATTGCTTATTGTAAGTATCTTTGTTGCTTGTGTTTAGAGCCCTTGTGGAATGATTGCTTCTCAGAGGTGTCTTCCAGATATACATGGTTTTTAGATTTTAAGTCTCTAGTGATTCTGAGGCTATCTCATTTTCATTATATCAGGGAGGATAACTGATTAGATCAATCACAGCACATTAGCCCAAGTGATACAATCAGCAACACCATAGCATCAAGTAAATCCTAGAAAATGAGAATTTGTGGTAGTTATTAATCTGTCACCTTTAACAGTGTGAATGAAATAAAAATCAAGGACCAGCCCAACATATGTTTATAGTGAATAAACTCTTGAATATAGCAATTTACCCTTCTGGATGGGGAGTTAGAAGGAGTTGAGGGAGGTAGCGATAGGTAGAAGGATAGGTGAAGGTCAGCAGTGAGGCCAGAGGATACAGGTGAGAGAAGGAAAAAGAGAGGAAAAGAAAAATAAAGAAGACATCTGAATTAGGGCCAGAACAGAAACAACATGGGAGATGAACAATGTGGGACAGCAAGAGAGTGAGTGAGAGAGAGAGATAGAAAGAAAAGAGAAACAAAAGCATAAAGAGAAAAACTATAATTTGAAGAGTAGAAAAAGAAAAAAAATTAAAAATAAGAGCAAAAATATAATAATAATTTTGAAACTAACAAAAAAAAATAAAAATGAAGGGCCTCCTTCCGGGTATGTCTCTGCTGTCACAATAGACAACATGGGCAGCAGTGTGCTAGTATAAGTCAATGAATCTCAGCAAGCCAGGCACAGACCCATGAGATTCAGTCAGATTTCTGGCTGCAAGTCACAAGTTGAGCTCCCTGTCCTCACGCAAGGTTGAACTCTGCAAGGTTCTACTGCAGGTTCCAGCTGTCTTTCCCCTGAATATAGACCAAGTTCCAATGGGAAATGATGATCCCTCCAACTTAACAAGCATGGTGGTCTGATGTGCCTTTATTGCAGAGATTCTCTTCACTTTTCCAGTGGGCTTCAGTTTTCATCAAGGAGTCTGAGAGAGGCCCTCTGTTTTTAACTTCTGCTCTATCTTCTGGACCTCAGGACAATGGCTTTTATGCCTCCCATGCCTTTGGAATGTAGAACCAGGTGGAGGCACAGCCAGGAGGCCAAAGGGGAGGGTGGACTGCAGGTGCCCATGTGGCTTAGCTAGTCACTGGTGGGATTGGCACAGGGTGGATGGAGTGGGGCTCCAGGTGGCCAGGGCTCAAATGATTTTCTTTAAACATAGGTCAAATGTTGTTGAGGTCCAGGCCTTGGATCTGTTTGAAAGATGTGCAGAGCTTCAGTGTTTCTAAATTCTACTACACCACATTTATCATGCAACAAAGAAAAGCCGAGGTCCCAGTGTCTTCACTGATGAATTCTCTGACTAGTAATCTCAGTGGAAGACCTCCAAAATGACATGGGGGAAGAGATGTAACTCCTAATCCTACTAGATATCTGAAACACAAGTTCATGTTCTCTAAAATCAAAGAATTAATTCTAGGAACAATGGATGTTAAGAGTAGGAAAAATTTATTGGGAGAAAGAAAGCTTCTGCCTAAGAGAGACAGAAGGGGGACTAGAAAGTGGGTTGCCTCATTTGTGAGTATTGATCAGCCACTGGGAAGAGCATTCTAGGCAGAGGTAACCCCAAAGGCCAGGAGACTGAAGGTGCAGTCTTCATGGTGCATTTCAGAAAGTAAAAAGCTCTGGTATGTAGCTTAGGAAAGGACACACGGTGAGGAGCTCAGTTTGGCATGGCCTGAAATGCTGGAGGAGGGCTTTGGATTTACTATGGAGCACTGAGGAGCTGGGGAAGGTCTTGATACATTCATTTGCCCAGGTCCTCATTCTGCACTCTGGATTGTTTTGTTTTGTTTTTTAGCTGAGGAAACAATTCATATTTATTTGTGCTGCCATCTGGGCCACCACATGTCCAACATTATTTAAATGGAAATCTTTCCAGGTACATCTAAATCTGAAGCAAGATATATCATGTACAGGTACAAACACCCAATGATAAATGTAAACGAATTGTGTACCTAAAATGTACCAATAAAAGAACTAAAAAAATAAAAAATAAAAAATACATAAATCTGCACTAGGCATCAAAAAATACACAAGGCACAACAGAGCTTCAAACCAGTTTATTTCTTAATCTCTTCTTGCATTTACCTTTACTTCCTTCCAGTTATGTGGTCAAATATTGCTGGTTGAAGACACTTTTACTTTAATATCTCTCGATAGGACAATGATAAAGAAAGAGGGTGTGCATACAGCTATAAACATATATATTTCCTGGTACATATAGCCAAGAAACAGCTATCAGGTTTTTAGTTCTTGTAATTTAACTTCCTGTACATTTAAAACATATATTTTCAATTTCAAAGACTCTCTTATTGGAAGAAAACTATGAATCAAATATGTTATATGACTAAATATAGTAAAAAAAATATGACTTTGTTGCAGATGAATTACAATTTATGTCCCTCATGTGTGCCAAACATAGCAGTTTGACCATGATCAGATGTAGAATTAATATCTGAATTATGCAAAATCCAAAATTCTTGCAGTTATTGTTCCTCCAAATTTTGAATACAATCTTTTTTAGTTCTACATCTTCATGGTAAAGTTTTATATGTATTTGTAAAAGCTTACTTGGTTTTTTTCTCCTCTTAATATTCATGCTTATACTCTTTATCTTCAGAGCTAGACATTCTCTTCTCTACCTTTTAACTTAAAATCTTAGTTATGGAAACAAATAATTTCTGTTTCTGGTCATGTATGGAGTTGTCTCTTGGATTCCAAGAATTCATAGTGTTATTTGAAATGCATGTTTTAAATTTCTTAGTCAAATCTACTGTTTCTTGCTTTTAATGTGGTGTAAAACCCTTTGAAATACTACCTGAATAGTTCTTAATACTTTATATAATGTTTCTGGTAATTTGCTAAAGCAACATATTTAAAGTAATGAACCACTCAAACTAAAAATATTCTATAGGATTTTACAGAAAATCAATCAGAATAGAATGTGTGCCACTGGTAACTAATATCTAATTGTATCGATGTCTTTCAAAATGTTTTAAAAGTTCATTTTCTACATCATAATCTGACATCTATGATAGTCTCAGACACTGACTTCAGTTAGATTTTATTTCCAAGTCAGAAAATTTGCAGCATTCCATCCAGCATGGAGAAAAGAAGATTGATTGTATTAATTAGGATTTTTTCACAAATGGCAGAAAAATGCTTTTATTGTACTTTAGACAACGAGGGGGATTTATTGACTCATATTATAAAAACCTCGAAATAAGTAGTCTTCAGAGGAGGTTTGAGCCCACAATTCAAGCCATCTCACCAAGAAAGGATACCATTTTCTCATGCTTTTGGGTATCTCAAACCCTCCACACTTCCTTAACAATGCCACATGGCAAAATGCCAGCAGTACTCTGGGACTGCCCATATTCACATTGTACTTCTGGGTAGCCACCTCCTTCACCAGCCTTGGAATTTATGGTCTCTTTGAACAACATTGTGTGTGTTGCCCATCCCCAAACCAGTCTCTGTGGTTTCAAGGGGGATGAAAGGTCAATAATCTTAGACCAACCATCTCAACCGATTTTCTAGAAATCAGGTTGATTCTTTGGGCAGGGATGAAGTCCTTGCTGTACACTGATGGCAGGATATTGGATAATGGATATAGAGTAGGCGCACATGATGTCCTCCTTCTGCATCTCTTTTCTTCCTCCATTGGCTTTTGCCAGGAAATGCAGAGATAAAGGAAATAACTATGTAGATATTGGCAACCTATTTGACCGCTTTCTTATCTACGTTCCTAGCAGTACCCTGTTCTCTCTGGCCATTTCCATAGAACAGGGAGAATTTGTACTCCTCTGCTAATGTAATTCATTCAGTTAGCATTTATGTTAGTTTATTCATTGGTTCATTTAGCATATATTTATGTGCTTGGTGTGCTTTTCTTCTCTTCTCTTCAATTAGGACTGTATAAATCTGGGCCTGGCTGAAAAAGCTGAACCCAAGCAGAACTAAAATGCTTAGAGGGGTTGCGAGCAGAGAGGACAATCTGAGTAACTTTCCTTCCTAATTTCTATTGTGCATTGTTAAAAGCAACTTTAGGGACAGTCAATGTAGTAGAGTTTATTTTAGCAGAGAAATCATTTATGACTGGATAATAACCTGAACCAGTAAAGATTGAGAGCTCTACCCAGCAACATAGGCACTCAGTAGTTATACACAAGAAAAAGAATTGCCATACAGAAAGAGCTTGTTGGTTAACCTATGCTTTTGCCTTATTTGCACTTGTAAGTAAGGACAGGGACATATACATTAGCAATAGTGAAAACTGAGAAGAAGAGCAAGAGAGAGAGAGTGAGAGAGAGACAGACAGAGAGAGAGAGACAGACAGACAGAACGAATGAGAGTGAATCAGATCCAAATAGACAGGGAGTTTAGAGGACAGAAAGTAGAAAAGAGAAGAGGGAAATGAAAGACAAAGAAACAGGGCCTGATACATACAGGCAAAGAAAAATGCAGCCTACTATGGCAAGAAAAAAAGATAAACATGTCCATAGGTGTGTAAGAGCCAAGGAGATATCAAAGAGCACCCAAGTATATAGTCCCAGGGATGGAGAGGGTTCTGGACAAGGCAGCAGGTTGTTTTGGAGAAATCTGTTTATAGAAATTATCCAGTAGAAAAACCAGTTTAGGGCCCTCCCTGAGTACTTCTAAGCTCATATCTTCTAAATTCTGGATATATTAAAAAACAGAGAACTTGAGGTAGAGAAAGGGGAGGGATGGAAGGTGGGTGGAAGGTGGGAAAAGGGAAGAGAGAGAGAGAGAGAGAGAGAGAGAGAGAGAGTGAGCAAGAGAGACAGATAGACAGAAAGACAGAGATAGAATGAGACAGACTGCTACACAGAGACACACAGTGACAGATATGGGGGGGGGCGGTATATAGTGCCAGAAACACCTACCACCCAGAAAAAACACAAAACATTTACTACAGTATAGATTATTTAATATGAGCTGGGTATTAGTATGAGTTCTTATGAATAGTAACTTAACCTTCACAATAGCCCCAGGAGATTGATAATATTCTCCTCATAACAGAAATGAACAACACCGAAATTGTTAAGTCATAAATACGCACAGAATTTTGTACTTACACATACACACAAATGGGTCCTTATCTCCTATGGGGCCCCTGAACCCTTTGGAAATCTAACAGAATTACAAACTACTGTATCTCCTAGAGAAGCAAATGTGGAATATGCATCTAAAGATTTCTACCCAGTGTCAGAAGGATCGGGAACCTCCTCCAAGTCCACCGCAAATTGCAGACTAAAGGTCATTTCTGTGCAATGGCCACAGGTGTCTGGGCTTAGGGATGTACAGGGCAAAGAATATCACCCTGGCCCACACCTCTGAACTTCTTTGTCCACAGGGAAGCGTATTTGCCTTGGAGAAGGCATAGCCCGCGCTGAACTGTTCCTCTTCTTCACCACCATCCTTCAGAACTTCTCCATTTCCAGCCCAGTGGCTCCTGAGGACATTGACCTCACACCCCAGAAAATGGGTTTGAGCAGAATACCCCCAACATACCAGGTTTGCTTTCTGCCCCGCACAGTGGAATGAGGGAGGAGGAATAAAATAAAGGATTGCAGGATCATCAAGTGCCCTAGCTCTGTAGAGAATGGCCCCTCACTTCCTGCCTCTGAGAAACATGTTGTGAAACAGCATCCTTCCCCCTACCTTGTTGCTACTCCATGCAAAAGTTATTTCTGTAGTCTTCCTTCCATGCTGCTGTGGTTCTTCCAAAGCTCTGTGCTGTATTGCTTTCTGTTATGAATAAAGTTGCAGAACTTAGAGCTGGATCAACAATAATCAAGCCCCTTCTTTGGTGTATATATAGAAGCTGGGGGTTCAAAGGGGAAATTGACTCAAGGACCTTCTGGAGTTCTGCCTGCCAGGCTACATCTCATGCTGAGTGACTTCTCCCTTACCCAAAAGAAGCACAGTCTGCATTTGTCAACTCTCTGTGCTCCATGTTCTGTGCTAAAGGCTTTTATATAGGTGTGTCCCTATCCATAGCCCCAGGTCATGGGTACAGGGTCATGCCCATTTTATAGATGAAAACCAAGGCCAGGCAATGGCATTAGCTACCTGAGACTCACAGCACCAGTGAGTGGAGGAGGAGATTCATACTGTGGCTGTGAATCTCAAACTGTTTACTGTGCACCATTGAATGAAGATGAAATTCACATAACGTAAAGTGGATCATTGTAACCTGTACTGTTCAGTGCTACCTAGTTCATTTACATGGTTGTGCCTATATCACTATGTAGTTGCAGACATATTTGTTTCTTTCCCAAAGAACCCTGTATTTAGGAAGCAGATACACCCTGTTTCCCTTATCCCAGCCCCAAAATATACAAATCTAATTTCTGTCTCTATGGACTTTTCTTCTGAGTGCTTCATATAAATGGACTTATACAAAATATGTTTTGCTTGGGTTTTTAAAACTATACATGACATTGTACTTTAAACATTACATGACATTTGGAGGTTGTATGGTGCTGAAGACCACAATCATATGCTGCCTTTGGCCTCCCTCATTCTCCTCCTTAGCTGCTTCTCACTGCTTTTCTCTGTAAAAGGACAACTTCAACCCCTATCCCTTGAAATGTGTGAGTCTACATTGGCACCATGGATCCCATCATTTTTGGCTTTAAATTTCCTGAGTAGCAAATAAACATGCAAAGCCTGATCACCACTGGTGAGGAAGTTATCTCTGCCATTTTGTGTGTGACCTATCAGTTGTCAGGTCCCCAGAAACTTTTCAGAGAGAATTTTTGAGGAAGCATCTCTGACACCTCTATGCCAGCTCCATGAAGGGTCAATCTGTTGTCTTCTTAACTGTTTGACTTTTAGCACCTGGAGCAGGGTGTGGCATGTGACAGGTATTGAAAACTTTGCTGAGGGATGAATGAATAGATGGAAGATTGGCTAAATCAGCTACTATGGTACTGGCCTCCACATGTCCTGCACATTGGCCCTACCACACTCCCTAAGAAGAAATGTTGTACATTCAAGGGTTTTGCCCATGAAGACATCTCTAGCCAGCCAGTCATGAAGGGGAGGCTGGCTTTCAGACTCACACTGAGAACCTCAACACTGGGATCCTGCAAACCCTGTAAACTTTTGGCTCCCTGTATCATGTGGAGACTTACTAGGATTTCTGCTAAGATAGATTCCTGGCTCACCACCTCTGCCAACCACAGAAAGAAAGCAACAAACACAGAAGCCTGCCTTTCAAGTGATAAAGTGTGAATGGCAGGTAGAACAAGGACCATGGTGCTGTTTAATTTCAACTTTTTCTTCATCCTGACCAGCTAGAGCTGCCTTACCTCCAGGGGCAGCCTTGCACCTGGAACTTGTCCTTTACTATTCCTGCCAAATATTTTTCAAAAAGACTCCAAGGGTTTTCTCAAGTCATTCCAAGAAGTGATATAGGGAGAAGAAGGGATGGGAGACAGGTGGTGGCCAATAGGGAAGCAGAGCTCATAGATAGCATGGCAGTTTGAGGTTCCAACTTGAGTTGGAGTCTCCAGATTAAGTTTGAGAATTCTGTTCTTCCAGCTACCATTTGCCCAATCTACTCTCTTCCATCAGCTTCTGGAATCTCTATAGAATGTATGGAGAGAGAAGACACTGGAGGAGAACTTCTCATACATTTGGGAGTTTGGATTTTCTTCCAGTGGTGGGAAAAGGAGAGTTTTGGGAAATTGGATGTGGAGAGTTAGTGCAATTAATAACATTCTGTAGGGAACAGGGAAGGGGAATGTTACTAGAACCTCTGCAGTAAGTCCTATTCTCTTTCATGCCATGACAGCACAAGGTGAATTGATTTATTATACACAAAAGGTAGGAAAAAAATGAGACTTTGAGAAGAAGCTGAGCTTTGGACCTGATCAGTGCTGCTCTGGGTGGCAAAAAAGAAAGCCTCTGAGCTTACCACAACTTTTATTCAGTACATCAGAAAAAACAAATGTAACAAATGATTTACAGAGAGTTCAGTACATCAGGATAAACAAAGTGTAACAAATGACTTGCGAGCAGTGGAAATTCAAGAACAATGAGGAACTGAATAGATGAAGATATTGTTCCTCCCAGGATGTCTTCAACTGGTGTAATCTTGTCCTGGAGCATCACAGCATCACCATACCATTGAGGTCTTAGCTGTGACTGAAGGCCAAAATGGAATTTTGTCTCAAAATCACATAGCTGGCCTGTAGGCAGAAAAACTAGGCCTAATGAAATGATTTTTCTCCAAATTGATGTAGAATTGCTCCCAACATATCTCCCATTCTTTTTGTTTCATGTAAGGGTATTTTTAGGAAAAGTGAGCACACCCAACAATGGCTTATCCCTATATATTTAAGGATCTGCAGTGTGTTTGATTGGCTTAGCTGTTTGTAATAAGCATAATTTCTCTTAAATTGGCTGTAAAAGGATTAAAACTCTAATAATAATAATTTTTAAAACAATTTTGTCTAAAAACCTTAAAACTCTTGTTGAACTCAAATAAATATTATCTTTAGTTATTCTTTTCTACTGTGTGTTTAAGATCAAGTTATGGTGAGACCTCTAGTAAATAAAATTAGCATCAACCCAGCTCTTTCCCTGCTTTCTATCTTCCCAAAGAATTAAAAGAATCATACCACAGTGATATATGTGCACCCATGTTCATAGCAGCACGATTTGTAATAACTAAAACTTGGAAACAGCCCAAATGTCCATCAACTGGAGACTGGATAAAGAAAATGTGGGCTTTTAATTAAATGGAGTACTACTCAGCCATAAAAAATGAGAAATTAGAGATATGTATAGCTAAATGGATGCATATTGAGGCGATATTCTTAAGTGAAATAAAGAGGACACACATGTGTAAATAATGAATAGTTTCTCTGGTGTGAGAAACTGAAAGTGTAAATAAGGACTAAATAGTATAATAATGTGAAATAGGAAGAAAAGTGGCAAAGGGGAAGGGGAAATGGGAGGGGTAGGGGAAAGGAAAGAAGGGAATGGAATTAATATGAAAAAATGAAAAAATGGAAACAAAGTCTTTGTAAATAGGGAGCAATAGAGGGGTTGAATGGAAAGCAGGGCAAGGGGAAAAAATAAGAACCAAGAGAGATTATATAAAGGTGCAAATTTCCAATGATGGGTCTCATTATATTGTATACCTAAATTGTACCAATAAAATAAAATTTTAAAAAAATAAAATTAACATCTTGCTATCTAACAAGGTCAATTGAGTCTCTTCAGGGACTGTCTTGGAACCATGCATAAATTCTCTTAGTGCCTCTGTCAGTGTCAGCCAACAGGATATGTCACAGCCTTCCTTGACCATGTTGCTTTCTGTGAAAGCATGGGAGATTCTTTCATCCAGGTGACATTACTTTGGCACACTTTTGTTGGATCTTTACTCTTTTGGTGTTCAGCAACCTCCCTGCTCAGGAGCTTGGGTGACTCACCAAAGATGCAGGATCTTGGAGAATTTTACCTTCTGTACTGGATCTTTTTGTTGTTGTTGACCTTGGAGGGCCAGGGCCCAAATATTGTCTTTTTAGCCCAAATACCTTTTCAGTTCTGGTCTCTAAACTTTGGTTGATGAACACCCAGAAGAGAAAATCAATAACATTAGCATTGTAAGAGGAGTTGTGAACTCAACTATTATAATTTTACCTGGACATTAAGCATTTTGGAATAAAAATATAGTTAAAAGACTATTATTATTACCAAACATGATTGTTTGTGTGGTTGAATCCCTAAGTAACTATCTTTTTATAGGATGTCATCTAAGGAAAATGTATCAGCCTACAAGTGTGCCTATTATCATACGTGGTTGGAGCATAAGAGAAAGGCAAATATCTGAATCAAAAGGTTATTACCATAAACAATATGTTGGAAGACCCATACAGTTAGAGGGCATGAATACATTTTGTACACCAGAGAAGGAGCAGTAATAAATATCACAATTATATAAAGTCTTATGTTTGTCAATGTAGTTTGGTACCAAAAGCATCTTTCTAATAAGACTCTTTTGTTTATGCCACAGAAAGTAATCTTTTGAAGATGATCGATGTAGACATATTACAATAAAATATTTAAATCTCAACCAATGTAAACATTTTATAATAACATATTTAGAGCTTAACAAATGTAAACATTTTATAATTACATATTGAGACAATATTTGTTGTGGTGTGTCTCCCATAAGATTATGAAAATTACTATGAGGGGTCCCTTTAGTGAATTAAGACAAAAATAATTATTTTCTGGGCAGCCACTTCTTTATTCACCAAAGGGAGTACCCACAGTCTCCATTTACTTTGACAAACAAATAAAAAATATATATATATATATATCCTTTTATTTTTATAACTGCTTATTGCAATTTGTTTATTCCAAGTAGGTGACAATACACATTACTTTTGTAAAATAAATCTTGATGGCACTTTGATCAGTTAGCAACTTCAGGGAAGCAGGGCATACCTTTAAATTAATAACATTAATCTGTAAAGCAATTTAATAATAGGTGAATATCTTTTAAGAAAAAAATTCAAAAGGTGAAAAGGAAACAAAAAATAATTTGAGCTCAACTGTACAAATGGACAAACAGGCAACAGACAAACATATAAGACAATTTATAAAACTAGAGTGCACTCAAATATGTTTGGCCAAATTGATTTATAATATTCTTTTTATGATTTTAGGTTTATAATTATATATAAAACTGGTCAAAAACTTTTGTAGTCAATTAACAGAGATCTTTTGAGATTAGTTAGAATCAGAAGGAATGCAAGTGCTTTTATACCTGTAAATGTAAAAAGAACAGTTTTAAGTTGTCCTCCCCTTTTTTATAAATCTATATTTATTCTTCCTCTGGGGGCATCATCTCAGTCCTGGACCCTGCTGTGGATTTGTTGGTCATCCCTGATGAAGTGGGTCACTCAGGTGCAGCTGGCTCATCACTCTCAGCTAGGGTACTATCACCCATTTTCTGAGATGTTGGTGGTTCCACCAGCATGACCCACAGTCTCACATTCCAGGAGGGCAGCCAAAGGTTTCATCATTATCTGTCAGGACACAGGAAAAACCTTTCCCCCAAGTTATTAAGGCAGTGGAGCCACTCCACTTACCTGTTTGGACATCTTTCCAAAGGATTTGTACTTTCTGAGTCTTAGTCATGGCATCTGTATGCCAATGGAGCATAGCAGGCGGCTGTGTGAAGCCTGCTACAGGATTTTAAAAATAAAGTTCAAAAACAAATAAATCTAAATGGGCTTGTGGAGGCGGCTGATTTTCTTTTGATTGTTTAAGCAATTGATGTTTGAGGGTGGCGTGGGCACTTTCTACTATGGCTTGTCCTTGTTATTTTAGATCACTCTGAGTCAGAGGATATCTGATTGTCACTGATAGAGTTCCCCTTTCACCTCACTGAGGAGTCCAGATAGGGACAAGAATGGAGATTTTCTGCTAATTAAGTGGACATGTTGTCAGGAGCTAGTTTCTTTTGAGGGACCTTTGAGTATCCACCAGAGGGTACCCCTGGTCGTGATCCTTCAGTTGTCACCTCAGTTTCTGCTAGTTCCAACCAATCAGAGATCTGTCTTTCAAAGGAACCCAATTGCCTATCTGTTCAATATTCCACCCACCATTGGTGTCAATGGGAGTGGGGATTCAACAGAGGACAACTGGAGGAACCTGTCCTCAACTTTTAGCGTGGCAGCTGGCCTAAAGGCAATTACTAGCTGGCAGAGTAACCACTGTTTGACATTCTATAAGGGACAGATAAAAGCCTGAACTGTCTTTATTTAAGAAGATTTCCTAAGAGACCCATTTTACAACATTTTTATGCAACTAAATCCAAATGTAACACATACAAAACAAGAATAAAGTGTAACTTTAACAAAATACAATGCATAAGAAAAACAAGAAATTTGCAAACATTTAAAATACACAACTTAAAATTAAGACACTTTTGAAACAAAAGCCAAAACAAAGGCCAGAATTTATATGAAACAAAAACCACAATCTGTGAAACAAATGTCCTGACCCCATGAAACAAAAGTTACAATCTGTGAAGCAAAAAAAAGCAAAGTTAGAAATTATGGAACAAAAGCAAACTCTTACCTCCGACCAGTAATCTTGGTGGAAGACCTCTGGAATGATATAGGGGGAAGAGATGTAACTGCCAAACCTACTAGATACCCAAAATGTGAGTTCATGTTCTCTAAAATCAAAGAATGAATTCTAAGAACAAAAGAGGTTAAGGGTAGGAAAAATGTATTGGGAGAAAGAAAGCTTCTGCCTAGGAGAGACAGAAGGGGGACCGGAAAGTGGGTTGCCTACCTACTCCACCTTTCAAAGATGTTTCATACAGCAAAGCCATGTGGTGAGGCGGGTACAAAGTGGGACAAAACTATAAGACCCAATGGAAGTTTACAAAATGGATATGAGGTGGGACAAAACCATGACCAACCAATAAGATCACAAGTACAGTCACCCAGGTAATATTGATTAAATTGGGGTCAAATGGGGGAGCAAGTCATGTAGCAAGCTTACAAGGATTTTTCATAATAATGGGGGTCAGGAATATTTCCTGGAGAGGCTGGGTTAAGACCTTGATCCCCCACCCAGGAGATCAAAACCTATTTAGAATATCAAGCACAAGGGTTTGTAGTTTCTCTCCTTTTACAATTTTGGCCTTCAGTGAATGTGTCTTGATTGTCCTCCAATGTTGATTCCTTGCTGTGTTGGCTCCTGGAGGACTGGTTCTGTCTAACTTCACACCAGATATCTAATTAACATATCTATCTGCAATACTATTTCATAGCTAGAATTGTACTGTAAGAGAGTGAGAGGATGGTCAGAATTACCTTATGTTCAGACTTCCTTTGCATTAAGAGAGACTCCTTACATGTGTTCAGAGTGTAAATGTAAGCCACAGGAAAACCAGATACCTCTGCCCCTTAATACACAGTTTGATGCATCTATTATTACTGAGTCTGTGGTTCTTCTCCCTTGTTCTTTCAATCCTAAGGATGAGGTTTAAAAGGCAATCTTAATCAAAGCCACATCCACTATTTCTTGTCTCAAGGTTGTCCTCACTTAGCTTCCAGACTCGAAGGGCAAAGCTTCCAAGCCAACCTTAATTATAGCCCTCTACTGGGCTATATCCATCCTTTTCTGATTTTGTTCAAGCCTCTCAAGGACAGTATCCCTTATAGGAGATGAATGGAGTATTTGGCCTTGCCCTTGTCCATGTGTCCTTTTCTCTCAGTGACCTAAAGCAGATCAAACAAGATCTGGAAAAGTTTTCAGGTAACCCTGATATGTGCATGAGGTCTTTAGTGGACTTACTCAGACATATGAACTATGGTAGATAGATGTAATGTTACTCTTAAATCAAATATTGACTTGTAATGAGAGACAAACAGCATTTCTAGCTGCTATTATATTTGAAGATGAATATCCTATTGTTAATTTAGAATGGCAGAAGACAGGCAGTCAGGGAATTACCTGGTTCCTGTTGGAGCCCAAGCAGTCCCTACACAAGATCCCTACTAGTTTACTGACTGTATGACAGATTGGGATCGGAGACATCTTCAGACATGTATTTTTGAAGGTCTAAGAAGTGTAAGAAATAAGCCCTTCAGTTATTTTAAATTGTCAACTCTTCATCAAGAAAAAGATGAGAAGCCCTCTGCCTTCTTACATTGTTCATAAGAGGCACTGATAAAACAGTCATTCCTGGCTTCTGATTTGAAAGACAGATTATTTTTAAAGACAAGTTGGCTACTCAGTCAGTTTCAGAATTAGGAAAAAGCTATGAAAGATGGTTTTTGCTCCATGTAGCTCACTTGATACTTTAATGAGAATTGTCTCCCCAATATTTTATAATTGATACCAGCAGGAGCCCAAGGGAAGAAAGCAGAGACCAAGAGAAAGTGGCTGCCTTGGTTATGGCCTTAAAAGAAATAGGCTCTAATTCTTATTTTGGGGGCTCCAGGGAGAGCTGAATGACTAAATTCACTTCCTACGGCTATGGAAAGCCAGGCCAACTTAGGGGCACTGTAATAAAATTTGTTACAATGAGAGCCATGCCCTGATTGCAAAAATAAAAACTAGAACCCAGATGGTCCCCAGAGATGGAGGTTCCAGAGATCAGACCTTCTTACCAGCTGTTAGCATTTTCCCAGTGTGACCACATTTGAATTGCTGTGGCTTTCCAAGACCTCGGAGTTATGGTGGTGCATGCCTGTAATCCCAGATACTTGGGAGGCTGAGGCAAGAAGATAAAAATCTTGAAAACAACCTGGGCAATTTAGTGAGACTCTGTCACAAAACAAAATGAAACAGCATCGAACAAATGCCAGGTGTGGTGGCACACTCCTGTAATTCCAGCACTCTTGAGATGCTAAGGAAGAAAGATCAGAAATTCAAACCCAGCCTGGGCAACTTTGAGTGATCCTATCTTGAAAAAACAAAGCCAGAATGTACCTCAGGGGTAGACCTCTTGTAAACATGCATGAATTCCTGGGCTTAACCTTCAATTCTGCAGAACAAAACAAAACAGAAACCACACAACCTCCTTTCCTCAAATCAGCCATGTTGCAAACCCACTCCAAAGCTGGTAAGAGCTTGTAGATAACTCTATATTTAAACCACCCTTGGGCACACACATTTCTGTCTTTCAGTAATAGCCCATAAAAATCAGGCAGTAGCCTCTTATGTGAGTGAATGTGGGCCAGTTGTGGACTTCAGGGGGTTCTTCAGAAATATTCCCATAGCAGCCAAAGCCTAGTTCAGAACTATGTACACTGGAGCAGAGTGAATAGATGGAGATAATCTGAAGACCCATCAGTATGGAGATGACCAAATACCACACAGCCCTTGAGAAGAGTATGCTAGAGCTGAATGTGCTGCAGTGGAGAACCACTCAATGTGGTGGTTAAATGAAAAAAGAACTGGATGTGGTGGTTCATGTGTGTAATCCAGGCCCTTGGGAGGCTGAGTCAGGAATATTCCAAGTTCCACTCCAGCCCAGGCAACTTGGTGACTTAGCAATACCCTGTCTAAGAAAATAAAAACGGGCTCCAAATGTAGTTCAGTTGGAAAGCATTGGGGTTAATCCTCAGTACTGGGGAAAAATAAAGCCCGAATGGAAAATTGGTCACTGGGTGCTAGGCTTTGGGTATGGAGACACCTGCCCATAGATTAGAATTTCTGAAGCTGTGTACCAAAATAAATATTTTCTTCTTTAACACACACACACACACACACACACACACACACACACACATATATGTTTACCAGTGATGGTAAACTGGCTAACAGAAAATTGGTACCAAGAAATGGAGTCATCACTGTGACTATAAACAACCACATGGTTTAGAAGACTTTGGGACTAATTTGTGGGAAAAGTTTTGAAAGGTTTGGAGATATGAGCTAGAGAAGACCTAGAATACTGTCAGCAGTCCTTGATGAGTGATTTAGGTGGAACTTTAGAAAGCCAGAATGCTGACAGGAATGTAGGTGGTAAAAAGTGCACCCATGAAGTTTCAGATGGGAATCAGGACTCTATAAGGAATTGGACTCTAGGTCATTCAATGTTATATTTTGGAAAAGAACTTGTCTACACTCCTGTCCATGTCCTAAGATTATATGAGACAAAATATAAAGGTGGTGGACTAATTAATCTGGCAGAGGAAATTTCAAGGCCACCTAACATTCAGGCTACCACATAGGTAATGTTGGTTTCTTTCCGTCAGATTTACATTGAGAATCAAGAGCAGAAAAGCAGAGCAGAAATATTTGAAAAGCTTAAAGTATGGATAGAAAATAAGCATGTTTAATGTTGTGGCCAAGGAGAGTGTGGCCCCTGAAGAGATTAGCATCATTAAAAGAAACTATGTACTTTACACTGGGACAATAGGAAATATGGCTTGAAGGTACCTTAGGAACTGACCTAATCTTATCCGTCAAGGCTCAAGGATTGAAAAGAGTAAACTTCTTTGAAATACTTTGCTTTGAAATTAGAGAGACTTGGGCTCTCTGCTCACTCAGGACCAGATAGAGAAGCATACCTTCAAGTTCAGCCATCCAGACACCTAGAGTTCACTGAAGCCAAGGGGCCCTTGGTACTACTCAGGCTTGCCGCAGACCATGGTGTGATTTCACATGCATGCAGAAGGCAAGAGTTACTGGGTCATGGAGCCTTCTAGCCAGATTTCAAAGGAAGGCTCTAGAAGCCAAGACAAAATAAATGAAATGGTCAGATTCTTTCCCAGTGGACCATGACAGGGTCATGCATGTAGCTGTGTGAGTGAGACAAATCCTGAATTGTAGACCCCAGAAAAGTGGAGCTGCCAATAATTTAGAAGTTCTGCCAAGGAAATCTTCAGGCAGCAAGTGGAGTCCAAATACGGGAGAGGCCACATGGGCTGCCAACCACCAAGCCCATAGGGGCCCAAGATCTTTGCAGTTCACATCATGTTCCCCAGCTGTGGAATGTGGAATATGGATCTTAATGATTTTTATGCTAGGTTTTGGTCTTGCTTTGGCCCAATTATTTCTTATTGTCCTATTCCTTCTTTTTGGAATGTGAATGTTTACTCCTTGACATTGTACCTTGAAAACATATAACTTATTTCTTATTTTTTACAAGGGCTCATGGATGAGTTTGCTTTGAATCTCAGAGATCTTGCCTTTTGGCTCTAAAACAATGCAGGGACTACTGAGATTTCAGCAACTCCTACAGATGGACTGAATGTATTTTTTATTTTAAGAATTTTTGTTAGTACATATTTGGGGTACATAATATTTACATTCCTTTTGCATCTTGGTACATGAACATAACATGTTAATTCCTTTTTTATATCTGATCCTTCCCTCCCCACTCGTCTCTCCATCTCTTGATCAGCTTCCTATTTGAGAAAGATCCATTTCCCTACTTCCTCTTATCTATTTTTATTTTCTCCTTTATTTATAATTTGAGTTTTTCATATAAGAGAAACCATGTGATATTTAAGCTGGTTTGTCTGGCTTGTAGACATAGGACACCTAATAATGCAAAAATGGTATCCAAATATGCAAAAATAATCCAAACAAGGGAAATATTATAACTCCCAACCTGCTAGATATCCAAAATGTGAGTTCGTGTTCTCTAAAATTGAAGAATTAATTCTATGAACAGTGGGGGTTAAGGGTAGGAAAAATTTATTGAGAGAAAAAACCTTGTGTAAGAGAGACAGAAGGGAGACCAGAAAGTGAGTTATCTGCTCAGTCCACTTTTCAAAGGTGTTTTATAGGGCAAAGCCATGAGGTGAGGCAGGTACATAGTGGGACAAAACAATAAGACTCAAATTTCAAGGTAGGCATGAGAGGGAAGAAAACTATGATCAACCAATAAGATTACAGGTACAGTCACCCAGGCAATATTGATAAAATGGCGATCAAATGAGAAAACAATTCACATACAAGAAATTTCTACAAGGAAATGGACTAGGGATATTGGTGTATATTTAGAATATCAATCACTGCTATTTATCTCTAGGGGAAGTAGGTAAGTGTAATACCTTTTCTCTTTTTCTGCTGTTAACCAGTGAATGTACCTCAATTGTTTTTCTATGCTGATGGCCCAGGTTTGTCTAACTGCCTTATAATAATTTCTAACTAACTTACCTATCTGCAATAATATGGTTTCAAGATGCGTTCGTTTTCCTACAAATGCTCAAGTTTATCTTCCTTATTGTAGAGTAGTACTCTATTGTGTACACACACCGCATTTTCTTTGTCCATTCATCTTTTCATGAACATATAGGCAGCTTCCAAGATTTAGCTGAATTCTTCAGCTATAGACATAGATATCCATGTACCAATGTAATATGATGTCTGTTGTAGTTACTTTTCTTGTTGCTGAGACAAAATACCCGACACTCAAAGTTAAAGAGGAAAGATTTGTTTGGCTCATAGTTTGTAGAGGTTTCAGTCCATGTCAGCTGGCTCTAAGGCAAGAAGGCATGGCAGACAAGCATTGCAGAAGAGAAATAATTCATGGCAGGCAGAAGTTATCAAAGCAAGCAAAGGATGACCACAACTCTTTCTATCTCATATCGTATCTAATCTATTTAGGGTGAGTAGCACTTACACACTAAATCCTAGTGCCCTTGATCTTAACATTGAACCATGAATCAATTTCAGTGTCACATACTCTAGATCCAGCCACCTTTGAAAAAGTCCCACTTATGACCTCATGAAACTTTGGGAAGACATCAAAACACAAAATATAGCAGTGTCTAACATTTTCAGCAAAATACCTAGAAGGAAAATAGGTTGGTGAAATGGAATTTATAGTTTCAGTATTTTTGGAAATCTAAATACTGATTTTCATAGTGCCTGTACAATTTAAATTCCCACCAATAATAAAAAAGTGTTCCTTTCCTCCTGCAGCCTCACCAGCATTTGTTATTATTTGATATATTGAAAATGCCAATTCTTTCTGGAGTCAAAAGGAATCTCAGTGTTGTTTTAATTTGCATATCTCTAATGGTCAGTGATATTAAACATTTCCTTTTTATTTATTGGCCATTTGCACTTCTGCAAAGTGTCCATTCATTTCAATAGCATTTTTTTTTACTGGGACTTTTACTTAGGGGAGTCTATTTTTTTTAGCTTTTGATATATTCTAGATATTCATGATCTGAGGAACAGCTGACAATTTTTCCCATTCTGTAGGTTGTCTTTTTACTCTATTGGTTTTAATTTTATTTTTATTTTTTGCCGAAGCTTTTAAACTTGATGTCATCCCATTTGTTGGTCTTTGGCACTATATTCTATGAAACTATGACCTCAAGAGTTTTACCTATTTTATCTCCCAGCAAGTTAAGTGTTTCTGTTTTAAACATTTAGTACACAATGCAACATTACAATCTGTACAATATTATCTATTCTCTTTCTGAATCCTTTTTGCCTCATTGTCTTTTTTAATAACATAACTTATACTATTGTGTTGGACTTTTCTTTTTTTCCTGTGGATGGTATAATTTCAATAAAACATCTACCCACTAAACATAATGGTGACAATGTCAATGATAAACATTGTGGTTGGCATTTTGCTATCCCATATTTTTCAACTATTTGGACTATTTCACCCAATCTAAACTGTAATGACTTTTTGAACTCCCTTGTTCTGAATAAATAACAAATGAATTCCACATTTTTTAGTCCAGAGGTGCATAAATATTTTATAATAATATTTTTTCTTCCTTTTTGAATACTCAATACCTTGTTAGACATTGGTGAACTCTGTCAACACCACTCATAGTGTTATTATAATCATTAAACACTTTTGGAAAATTTTTAGTTTTTTCTTCTTTCAATTTCTATCATTTCTGTATTATGAATTGTTGACAACAAGGAGACATCTTTTTTTGTCTTTCCATTTCATAACACAGACTTTTCTTCTCTGATATGCTAACATTTCTCTCCTTTTCAGTTTTTTATTTTGCAGATCTCTTGGCACTTCCTTCCTATTCAGTCTCAGTATCCAAAAGTGTTCATTTTGTATGACTATGACTGAGTTCTGAGAAATACATAAATTATATCTAATGTACTCATAATAGGCTTTTATAGATTGTTGTACAAAATTTATAGGTTATTTTTCACAAATAAAATAAACACAAATTAATAAAAAAACAGAACTTTTTATTAAAAACAAATATAAATGTCAATACAACACTCTAAGTGAAAAAGTATGCGGAAAATAATGGATATAAAGCAAATAGAGGTATGAGAGTATCTCCTGCAGACAAGACCGATACCTACTGAGCAAAGGGAAAACTTTCAATTTTTCCCCATTTAAGATGATGTCAGCAGAAGGTTTGTCTTAAATGGATTTTTATCAGATTGAGGTATGGTCTTCTATACATATTTTTGTCAGGGCTTTTATCATAAGTGGATGTTGGGCTTAGCAAATGATTTTTCCAGGTCTACTGAGATGATCACATAACTTATGTCCTTACTCTTTTTTATGTGGTGTAATAAAATTTATTGATTTATGTATGTCAAATCATCTTTGCATTCCTGGAAGGAAGGCTACTTAATCATGATGTATGAACTTTTTGATAATATTTTAGCATTCTGGTTGCCATTATCTTGTTGAGGATTGTTCCATCTACATTCGTTAAAGATACTGTTTAATAAGTTTTTTCTCTGTCTCTGTCTCTCTCTATATATATATAGATAGATAGATAGATAGATAGATAGATAGATAGATAGTTAGATAGATATCTGTTGTGTCTTTCTCTGATTTTGAAATCAGGGTAATGGGAGTTCTCAAGAATGATTTTGGTAGTATGCTTTTCATTCCAATTTCATTAAAGACCTGTTGTTAAAGTACTGTTGTTAGATATTCTCTGAAGTTTTTGTAGATTAGCAATGAATCCATCCAAACCTGGGATATTCTTAAATGGTATGTTTCTTATTACTGTTTCAATTTCATTGCCTGTTATTAGATTATTTAGGGTTTTTAAATCTTTATTCAGTTTTGACAATTCATATGTATCTAGGAATACATCCATTTATTCTGAATATTTAATTTATTGGTGTACAGGTTTGCAAGGGAGATTTTAATAATCTTTTTTAAATTTTCAGCAGTGTCCATAGTGATTTCACATTTTCCATTTCTAATTGCATTGATTCTAATTTCATTGCCTTCCTCTTTTCCTTTATTTAAATTGGCTAGGACTTGTTGGTTTTCTTTATTCATTTAAAGAACAAACTTCTTGGTTCATTGATTTTTGCATTGTTGTTTGGTCTCCAATTCATTGATTTCTGTTCTGACATTTGTAATGTTCTTCATTGTACCTGTTTGGAATTTGGATTGCTCTAGTTTTTCTAGGACCTTGAGATATATCATTAAGTAATTTATGTTTTTGTGATGTGGACATTCATGCAATAAACTTCTTTTTAAAAAATTCTTTTATTGGTACATTTTAGGTATACAACACATTTACATTTCTCATTGGGAACTTGTACCTTTACGTGATGCATCTTAGTTCTTATTTCTTCCCCATTCTTAGCCCTCCCTCCACCCCCTCCAACCTTCCATATTTACAAAGATTTTGTGTCCATTTTTTCCATTTCTCATAATTTTTCTTTCCCTTCTTTCCTTTCCCACACCCCTCCCACTACTCCTACCCCTTTAGACCTTTTCTTCCTATTTCATATTATCAATTATTCATTCTAATCATTGGTACATTTTAGGTATACAATATAATGACATTCATCATTAGAAATTTGCACCTTTACATAAACTCTCTTGGTTCTTATTTTTCATGCTTCCCTTGCCCACCCTTCAACCACTCCATCCCTCCCTATTTACAAAGACTTTGTGTCCATTTTTCCATTTTCTCATATTAATTCCATTCTCTTCTTTTCTTTCCCTTGCCCCTCCCATTTCTCCTTCCCCTTTGCCCCTTTTCTTCCTATTTCACATTATCTATTATACCTTTTAGTCCTTATTTACACTTTCAGTTTCTTGCACTAGAGAAACTACTCAGTATTTATACATGTGTGTCCTGTTTATTTCACTTAAGAGTATCACCTCAATGTGCATCCATTTAGCTATAAATGTCCCCAATTTCTCATTTTTTATGGCTGAGTCGTACTCCATTTTATTAAAAACCCACATTTTCTTTATCCAGTCTCCAATTGATGGGCATTTGGGCTGTTTCCAAGTTTTAGCTATTACACACTGTGCTGCTATGAACATGGGTGCACATATATCACTGTGGTATGATTCTTTTAATTCTTTGGGGAAGATACCCAGCAGGGGAATAGCTGGGTCAAATGGGATTTCCCATCCTAGTTTTTTGAGGTATCTGAATAATTATTTCCACAGTGGTTGCACCAGTCTACACTCCCACCAGCAGTGGAGCAGGGTTCCTCTTTCCCCACAGCCCCACCAGCATTTGTTACTGGTTGATTTCATGATAGCAGCCATTCTTTCTGGAGTGAGGTGGAATCTCAGTGTTGTTTTCATTTGCATCTCTCAAATGAGCAGTGATGTTGAACATTTTTTCATGTATTTATTTGCTATTACTACCTCTTTGAGAAATGTCTGTTCATTTCAGATGAACATTTTCAGATTGGGTGTATAAATTTGGGAGTTCTGATCTTTTTAATTTCTTTATAGATTCGAAATAGTAGACCTTTGTCTGAGGAAAAAGAGGTGAAGATTATTTTGCACATTGTGGGTTGTCTCTTCACACTGCTGATGGATTCTCTTGCTGTGCAGAAGCTTTTTAATAAGAAGAGATCCCACTTGTTGATTGTGTGTGCTAGTTCATGAGGAACTGAGGTTTTCTTTCCTTCACCATTGTCTTCAAGAGTTATACCTAACTTTTGTTCCAGCCAGTTCAGCATTTCTACTTTAATATTTAGATCTTTAATCCATTTTGATTTGAGTTTAGTGCATGGTGAGAGATATAGGAGTAGTTTTAATCTTTGGCAAGTTGAAACCCAATTTTTCCAGCACCATTTATTAAAGAGGCTATCTACATGCCCATTAACTGGAAACTGGATAAAGAAAATGTGGTTTTTGTATAAAATGGAGTACTACTCAGCCATAAAGAATGAAAAACTAGAGTCATTTATAGCTAAATGGATGCATATCGAGGTCATACTTTTAAGTGAAATAAATAGGACACACATGTGTAAATACTGAATAGTTTCTCTAGTATGAGAAACTGATAGTGTAAACGAGGGTTAAAATGATTAAAATGAATAATTGATAATTTGAAATAGGAAAAAAGGTCTAAAGACGAAGGAGTGAAGGGAGGGGAAGGGGAAAGGAAAACAGGGAAAGGAAAAACTATGAGAAAAAAATGGAAATGAAATCTAAGTAAATAGGAAAGGGCGGAGGTGGTGAACGGCGCACAGGTAATGGGGAAAAAAATAAGAATCAAGATATATCATGTACAGGTACAAACAGCCAATGATAAATGTAAACAAATTGTATTCCTAAAATGCACCAATAAAAGAACAACAAAACAAAAGAGGCTATCTTTCCTCTAGTGAGGGTGTTTGGGTCCTTTATCAAAGATGAGATGGCTGAGTGTGTCTGGCATTGTTTCTGCATCTTCTAATCTGTTCCAGTAGTCCTCAGGTCTGTTTCTTTGCCAGGACCATACTGTTTTATTACAGTGGTTTTGTAGTATAGTTGCAAGTTGGGGATTGTGATACCCCCTGCCATGTCTCTGTTACCTAGAATTGTTTTTGCTATTTTGGGTCTCTTCTTGTTCCAAATGAATTTTTGGATTGTTTTCTCCAGGTCAGTGAAGTATGCTGCTGGGATCTCAATTGGAATTGCATTGAATCTATATAGCAGTTTTGGAAGTATGGCCATTTTAACTATGTTGATTCTTCCTACCCAGGAGCAGGAGATGTCTTTCTATTTTTGACATCATCTTCAATCTCTCTTTTCAGAGTGCTGTAGTTTTCAGAGAAGAGGTTTTTTATTTCTTTTGTTAGGTTGATTCTTAGGTATTTCAGTATTTTTGATGCTATTGTGAAAGGAATTATTTGCTCTATTTCTCTCTCAGTGAGTCTGTTATTCAAGTAGAGGAAAACTACTGATATTTGTGGGTTGACCTTGTCTCCAGCTACTTTATTGAATTTGTTTATTAGGTCTAGAAAACTTTTGGTGGAGTTCTTGGGGTCATATATAAACAGTATCATGTCGTTTGCAAATAATGACAATTTGACTCCTTCAATTCCTATCTTTATTCCTTTTATATCTTTCTCTTGTCTAATTGTCATGGCTTATGTTTCCAAAACTATCTTGAACAAGAGTGTTGATAGTGAACATCCTTGTCTTGTTCCTTATTTTTAGTGTGAACGATTCCAGTTTTTGATCATTTAGTATGATCCTGGCTATTGGTTTCTCATACATGGCTTTTATTAGTTTGAGGTAGAGACCATCTATTTCAATTTTTGGTAGGGTTTTTATCATAAATGCAAGTTGGATTGTGTCAAATGCTTTTTGTGCATCTGTGGAGTTAGTCATACCGTTTTTGTCCTTGGCTTTATTGATGTAGTGTATTACATTGACTGATTTGTGTATGTTGAACCATCCCTGCATCCATGGGATGACTCCCACTTGATCAGGGTGTATGAACATCTTGATGATCTGCATTCTATTTGCCAGTATCTTATTAAGGATTTTTGCATCTATGTTCTTTAGTCAGATTGGCCTTAGTTCTCTTTTTTGGTTGGGTCTTTCTCTGCTTTGGGGATCAAGGTGATGCTTGCTTCCAGGAATGAATTTGGGAGTACTGCTTCCCTTTCAATTTCATTGAAAAGTTTAAACAATACTGGTAGTAGTTCCTCTTTAAATGTTTTGTAGAATTCAGCAGTGAAGCCATAAGGACCCGGGCTTTTCTTAGTTGATAAGTTTTTTATTACACTTTCAATTACATTGGTTGATATAAGGTTGTTTAGAATTTTTAGGTCTTCTTCATTCAACTTTGGTAATTCATAAGCATCTAAGATCTGTCCATTTCTTCTTTCCATCTTATTGGCGTATGGGTTCTGGAAGTAGGTATTGATGATCCTCTAGATTTCTGCTGGGTCTGTTTTAATTTCATCCTTTACATTCCTAATTGCATGGATTTGGGCCTTTTCTTTCCTTTTTCTGATAAGACTGTCTAAGGGTTTGTCAATTTTGTTGATTCTTTCGAAAAACCAACTCTTGGCTTCATTGATTTTTTTGTATCATTCTCTTAGTCTCCATTGCACTGATTTCTCCTCTGATCTTTCTAATTTCCTTCTTTTTATGAGCTTTACATTTGTCCTGCTCTTCATTTTCTAGAAGCTTCAGATTCAGCATCAGTTTGTATAATTGGGCTAGTTCTGTTTTCCTAATATGCGTATTCAATGCAATGAATTTCCCACATAAGACAGCTTTCATTGTGTCCCATATATTCCAAGATGTTGTATTGTCACTGTCATTTAGTTGAAGGAACTGTATGATACCATCTTTAATTTCCTCTGTGACCCATTGGTTATTCAGAAGTGTGTTGTTCAATTTCCACATGTTTATGAAATTTTTCCACTTTCTTTTGCTATGGATGTCCAATTTCATTGCCCTGTGGTCTGATAATATACAGGGGATAACTTCAATTCCTTTGCACTTACTTAAACATGTTCTATGAGTGAGAATGTGGTCTATTTTAGACAGTGACACATGTGCAACTGAGAAAAATGTGTATTCTAATTTTGTGGGGTGCAACACTCTGTAAACATCTGTGAAGTTCATTTGTTCAAGAGTTTGATTGAGTTCTAGTATTTCATTACTTAATTTTTGTCTAGTTGATCTATCTATTTGTGGCAGTGGGGTATTGGGGTATTGGGGGACCCACTACAATTGTATCAGTGCCTATATGATTTTTCATGTCTGTTAGTATTTGTTTTATATAGTTGGGTGCACTAGTGTTTGGTCAATAGATATTTATGATTGTCATCTTTTCCTGTTTGATTGTTTGTGTGTTTCTTGTATGCAGCATATTTTTGGATTTTGCTTCTTGACCCATTCTGCCAGTCTATTTCTTTTGATTGGTGAATTGAAGCCATTACCATTGATGGTTATAACTGAAATATATTGACTTATCATTGTCATGACATTTTCCTTTCGTTTTGTTCTCCCCCTTTACATTTAATTTCTTGTTGCACCTGATGGGTTCATTCTGCTTTCCCCCCTGGGAATGTGATCCTCGTTGTCTGTTCCTAGGATATTGTCTAAAATTTTTTGGAGTGCTGGTTTGGTATTCATGAAGTTCCTAAAGTGCTCTTTGTCATGAAAGTATCTTATTTCTCCATCAATTTTGAAAGATAGTTTTGCAGGGTACAACAATCTGGGTTGGAGGTTGTTTTCCCTTAGGGCTTGGAATACTTCACTCCAAGCAATTCTTGCCTTGATGGTTTGTGTTGAGAAGTCTGCTGTGATTCTGATGGGCTTTCCTTTGTATGTGGTTTGTTTCTTTTCTCTAACTGCTTGTAGAAATTTGTTCTTTTGTTGCATTTCTGGAATCTTAATAATTCTATGCCTATGTGTAAACTTTTTTTGATCAAGGCTATTTGGAGTACTATATGCCTCACTTATCTGTACGTCAAGCTCTTTTCCCTTGCTTGGGAAGTTTTCTGCCATTACTTCTGTGACCAAATTTTTTATGTCATCTGCACTCTCTCCTCTTTTTTCTTTGACTCCAATCAGTCTTATATTATTCTTCTTTGCATCGACTAGCAGCTGCTGGATTGATTTCTCTTGGTCCCTTACAATTTTGAAGTAGTTTTTCTTTTCCTGGTCACTAATTGCAATCTTATCTTCTATATCTGAAATTCTGTCCTCACATTGGCTCATTCTGCTGTGTAGATTTTCAATGGAGCTTTTAATCTCCTGGTAATCTATTTGCATGTTTTATGGATTCCATTTGTTTCGATGTTGGGATTCCATCATGTTCTTCAGCTCCTCTCTAGATTTATGAATCATGTCTTGCACTAAGAGCACAATCTCTGCTGTTGTCTGAGAAATTATTTTTGATTCCATTTTTCCAGATCCTTTTTTTTGCCAGTTCAGAGGATCCAGGTGGTTGAGTGTCAGAGGGTTCCATCTCATTTCCCTTTGGGGTTGCTGTAGGTGATCTGGAAGTCTGGTTTTGAAACTCATTTATATGTATTCTCATTTCGACCCAGGGGGGTCTTGTTGGCACCCATGGGGCTCACCTCCTCCAATCTGGGAGTGGTGGGACAGCAGCTCAGTAGCCCCTTTCTCCCTTGGCCAGGAACAGCAGGATAGATCATGGCCCAGAAGCCCCTTCCTCTGAGACAGGAGCAGCAGGATGGACAGCGGCCTGGAACCCCCTTCCTCAAAGCTGGGAGTGGTGGGATGGTTGCTCAGGAGCCCCTTCCTCTGGGCCAGTAGAGGTGAGACAGATGGTGGCCTGGAAGCCCCTTACAATAAACTTCTTAAGATTGCTTTTGAGAGGTACAATTGAAAACAACACTGAAATTCCACCTCATCCCAGAAAGAATGGCTGCTATTTGAAATCAACCAATAACAAATGCTGGCAGGGTTGCGGGGAAAAAGGAACTTCTCCACTGATGTTAGGAGTGTAGACTGGTGCAACCACTGTGGAAATCCGAATGGAAATACCTCAAAGAACTAGGAAATATAAAATATAATATAAGGATTTTAGAAATAAATACCAGTACATCATACCAGAAAATTTGGGAAACAATGAAAGCAAACTTGTTAAAATTAATTTTATTGGTACATTTTAGGTATAAAATATAATGACATTCATCATTGGAAATTTGGACCTTTATATAATATATCTTGATTCTTATTTTTCCCCATTTCCCTATGCGCCCTTCAACCCCTCCATCCCTCTACACTTACAAAGAATTTGTTTCCATTTTTTCATTTTCTCATATTAATTCCATTTCCTTCTTTACTTCCACTACCCCTCCCACTTAGCCCTCCCCTTTGCCCCTTTTCTTCCTATTTCATGTTACCTATTATAACTTTTAGTTCTTCTTTACATTTTCAGTTTCTCATACTAGAGAAACTATTTGGTATTTACATATGTGTGTCCTATTTATTTCACTTAAGAGTATCACCTCAATGTGCATTCATTTAGCAATAAATGTCTCTAATTTCTCATTTTTATGGCTGAGTAGTACTCCATTTTATTTAAAAATCCACATTTGGTCCTGAGTCACACGGAAGATTCCGAATCAGCCCAGTGCAGAAAGGCAGGTCTGTGCATGCCCTACCGAGGTCCTGAGCCATGCGGAAGACACCAAATCACCCCACTGCAGACAGGTAGCCACCTGATTCCACATTACCAAGGTGCAGAGGACACCAGACCACCAGACCAAGGTACTGAATCCCACTGTTCCCGGCCCAGAGGTAGGGGCTTCTGAGCCGTCATCCCACTGCTCCTGGCCCAGAGGAAGGGGCTTCCGGGCCACCATCCCTCCCACCGCTCCCGGCCCAGAGGGAGGGGCTTCTGAGCCACCATCCTGCTGCTCCTGGTCCAGAGGAAGGGGTTTCCCGGTCACCATCCCTCCGGCTGCTCCCAGCCCACAGGAAAGAGCTTTTGAGTCACCATCCCTACTGCTGCTCCCGGCCCCTGTCCCACCTCACCCAGCTCAGAGGAGGTAATCCCTGCAGGTGGTAACAGCCCCCCGCCCCAGTCGAAATGAGAAAACACATAAATAAGTCTCA
This sequence comes from Heterocephalus glaber, assembly GCF_053883595.1. Classification (NCBI taxonomy): domain Eukaryota; kingdom Metazoa; phylum Chordata; class Mammalia; order Rodentia; family Bathyergidae; genus Heterocephalus; species Heterocephalus glaber. The sequence continues at coordinate 309,171 of NW_028258178.1, forward strand.
AAACCAGACTTCCAGATCACCTACAGCAACCCAAAAGGGAAATGAGATGGAACCCTCTGACACTCAACCACCTGGACCCACTGAACTGGCAACAAAAGGGGATCTGGAAAAAATGAAATCAGAAATAATTTCTCAGATAACAGGAGAAATTGTGCCCTAGTGCAAGACATGATTAATAAATCTAGAGAGGAGCTCAGGAACATGATGGAATCCCAACAGAAGAAACAAATGGATTCCACAAAACAGATGCAAATAGATTTCCAGGACATGAAAAACTCCATTGAAAGTCTACACAGCAGAATGAGCCAGTGTGAGGACAGAATTTCAGATATAGAAGATAAGATTGCAATTAGTGACCAGGAAAAGAAAAATTGCTCCAAAATTATAAGGGAACATGAGAAATCAATCCAGCAGCTGCTAGATGATGCAAAGAAGAATAACATAAGACTGATTGGGCTCAATGAAGAACAGGAGAGAGTGCAGATGACATAAAAAATCTCTTCACAGAAATAATGGCAGAACACTTCCCAAGCAGGGGAAAAGAGCTTGACATACAGATAAGTGAGGCATATAGGACTCCAAATAGCCTTGATCAAAAAACATCTACACATAGGCATATAATTGTTAAGATTCCAGAAACACAACAGAAGAACAAAGTTCTCCAAGCAGTCAGAGAAAAGAAACAAATCACACACAAAGGAAAGCCCATCAGAATCACAGCAGACTTCTCAACACAAACCATCAAGGCAAGAAGAGCTTGGAAGGACATATTCCAAACCCTAAAAGAAAACAGCCTCCAACCCAGATTGATGTACCCTGAAAAACTATCTTTCAAAATGGATAGAGAAATAAGATACTTTCATGACAAAGAGCACCTTAGGAACTTCGTGAATACCAAACCAGCACTCCAAAGAATTTTACACAATAGCCTAGGAACAGACATTGAGGATCACAACCCCAGGAAGCAAAGCAGAATGAACCCATCTGGCATGACAAGAAATTAAATGTAAAGGGGGAGAACCCAAAAAAAAGAAAAAGTCATGGCAATGACAAGTCAATACGTTTCAGTTATAACCATCAACGTTAATGGTCTCAATTCACCAATCAAAAGAAATAGACTGGCAGAATGGGTCAAGAAGCCAAATCCAACAATATGCTGCATAAAAGAAACACACTTAATTCAAAAGGAAACTCATAGACTGAAAGTTAAAGGGTGGAAAACAATACTGCATGTGACAGGAACCTGAAAAAAAGCAGGAGTGGCTATCCTCTTGGCAGATCAAGTAGATTTCAAACCAACACTAATTAAGAGAGATGAAGAAGGACACTACATCCTTGTAAAGGGAAGAATCCAAGAGGAAGAGATGACAATCATAAATATCTATGCACCAAACACTAGCGTACCCAACTATATAAAACAAATGCTAACGGACATGAAAAGCCATATATGCACTAATACAACTGTAGTGGGGGACCTTAACACCCCACTGTCACAAATAGATAGATCAAAAATAAGTAATGAAATACTAGAACTCAATCGAACTCTTGAACACATGAACTTAACAGATATTTACAGAGTCTTCCACCCCACAGAATCAGAATATACATTCTTCTCAGCTGCATATGGCTCATTCTCCAAAATACACCACATGCTCACACATAGAACATGTTTAATTAAGTGCAAAGGAATTGAAGCTATCCCCTGTATATTATCAGGCCATAGTGCGATGAAATTGGAGATCCATAGCAAAAGAAACTCGAAAAATTTCATAAACATGTGGAAATTGAACAACACACTTCTGAATAACCAATGGGTCTCAGAGGAAATTAAAGAAGAAATCAGACAGTTCCTTCAATTAAATGACAATGACAGTACAACATATCAGAATCTATGGGACACAATGAAAGCAGTCTTACGAGGGAAATTCATAGCAGGGAATACGCATATTTGGAAAACAGAATGAGCCCAATTAAACAACCTGATGCTGAACCTCAAGCTTCTAGAAAAAGAAGAGCAGGACAACCCCAGAGCTCATACAAGGGAGGAAATTATAAAGATCAGAGGAGAAATCAATGCAATGGAGACTAAGAGAATGATACAAAAAATCAATGAAGCCAAGAGTTGGTTCTTTGAAAGAATCAACAAAATTGACAAACCCTTAGCCAACCTTGTCAGAAAAAGGAAAGAAAAGGCCCAAATCCATGCAATTAGGAATGAAAAGGGTGAAATTACAACAGACCCAGCAGAAATCCAGAGGATCATCAATACCTACTTCCAGAACCTATATGCCAATAAGATGGACAACACAGAAGAAATGGACAGATTCCTAGATACATATGATTTACCAAAGTTGAATGAAGAAGACCTAAAAATTCTGAACAACCCAATATCAACCAATGAAATTGAAAATGTAATTCAAAATTATCAACTAAGAAAAGCCCGGGCTCTGATGGCTTCACTGCTGAATTCTACAGGACATTTAGAGAGGAACTGCTGCCACTACTGTTTAAACTCTTCAATGAAATTGAAAGGGAAGCAATACTCCCAAATTCATTCCTGGAAGCAAGCATCACCTTGATCCCCAAAGCAGAGAAAGACCCAACTGAAAAAGGGAACTATAGGCCAATCTCACTAATGAACATAGATGCAAAAATCCTTAATAAGATACTGGCAAACAGAATGCAGAAGATCATCTAGAAGATCATATACCCTGATCAAGTGGGATTCATCCCAGGGATGCAGGGATGGTTCAATATACGAAAATCAATCCATGTAATACACTATATCAATAGAGCCAAGAACAAAAACCATATGATTCTCTCCATAGATGCAGAAAAAGCATTTGACAAAATCCAACATGCATTTATGATAAAAACCCTACAAAAAATTGGAATAGATGGTCTCTACTTCAAACTGATAGAAGCCATCTATGAAAAACCAACAGCCAATATCACACTAAATGGTCAAAAACTGAAATCCTTCACACGAAAATCAGGAACAAGACAAGGATGTCCACTATCACCACTCTTGTTCAATAGAGTTCTGGAAACATTAGCCATGGCAATTAGACAAGAGAAAGAAATAAAAGGAATAAAGATAGGTAATGAAGAAATCAAATTGTCATTATTTGCAGATGACATGATACTCTATATAGAAGACCCCAAGAACTCCACCAAAAGTCTTCTAGACTTAATAACCAAATTCAGTCAAGTAGCTGGTTACAAGGTCAACACACAAAAATCAATAGCTTTCCTCTACACCAATGACAGACTCACTGAGAGAGGAATAGGGCAAATAATTCCTTTCACAATAGCATCCAAAAAACTGAAATACCTAGGAATCATCCTAACAAAAGAAATCAAAGACCTCTTCTCTGAAAACTATGGCACTCTGAAAAGAGAGATTGAAGATGATATCAGAAAATGGACAGACATCCCCTGCTCCTGGGTAGGAAGGATTAATATAGTGAAAATGGCCATATTTCCAAAACTGCTATATAGATTTAATGCAATTCCAATTGAGATCCCAGCAGCATACTTCATGGACCTCGAGAAAACAATCCAAAAATTCATTTGGAACAAGAAGAGACCCAGAATAGCAAAAGCAATTCTAGGTAACAGAGAGATGGCAGGGGGTATCACAATCCCCAACCGGCAACTCCACTACAAAGGTACTGTGATAAAAACAGCATGGTACTGGCAGAGAAACAGACTTGAGGGCCAGTGGAACAGATTAGAAGATGCAGAAACAATGCCAGACACACTCAGCCATCTCATCTTCGACAAAGGAGCCAAACACCCTCACTGGAGGAAAGATAACCTCTTTAATAAATGGTGCTGGAAAAATTGGGCTTCAACTTGCCAAAGATTAAAACTAGACCTGTATCTCTCACCATGCACTAAACCAAAATCAAAATGGATTAAAGATCTAAATATTAAAATAGAAACTCTGAGCCACTTGGAACAGAGGTTAGGTAGAAACCTTGAAGACATCGGTGTAGGAAAAGATTTTATGAACAAAAACTCAGTTGCCTGTGAACTAGCACAAACAATCAACAAGGGGGATGTCTTCTTATTAAAAAGCTTCTGCACAGCAAGAGAAACCACCAGCAGTGTGAAGAGACAACCCACAGTGTGGGAAAAAAGTCTTCACCTGCTTTTCCTCAGACAAAGGTCTACTATCTCGAATCTATAAAGAACTTAAAAAGATCAGACCTCCAAAATTTAAAGACCCAATCCGAAAATGGGCATCTGAAATGAACAGACATTTCTCAGAAAACGAAGCTGAAATAGCAAATAAATACATGAAAAAATGTTCAACATCACTGGTCATTCGAGAGATGCAAATGAAAACAATGCTGAGATTCCACCTCACTCCAGAAAGAATGGCTGCTATCAAGAAATCAACCAATAACAAATGCTGGCGGGGCTATGGGGAAAGAGCAACCCTGCTCCCCTGCTGGTGGGAGTGTAGACTGGTGCAACCACTGTGGAAATCAGTATGGAGATATCTCAAAGAACTAGGACTGGAAATCCCATTTGACCCTGCTATTCCCCTGCTGGGTATCTTCCCCAAAGAATGAAAAGAATCATACCACAGTGATATATGTGCACCCATGTTCATAGCAGCACAGTTTGTGATAGCTAAAACTTGGAAATGGCCCAAATCCCCATCAACTGGAGACTGGAAAAAGAAAATGCGTGGTTTTTTATAGAATGGAGTACTACTCGGCCATAAAAAAATGAGAAATTAGAGACATTTATAGCTAAGTGGATGCACATTGAGGCAATACTCTTAAGTGAAATAAATAGGACACACATGTATAAATACCGAATAGTTTCTCTGGTGTGAGAAACTGAAAGTGTAAGTAAGGACTAAATGTATAATAGGTAATGTGGAATAGGAAGAAAAGGGGCAAAGGGGAAGGAAGTGGGAGGGCTAGGGGAAAGGATAGAAGGGAATGTGATTAATATGAGAAAATGGAAAAATAGGACCAAAATCTTTGTAAATAGGGAGGACTGGAGGGGTTGAAGGGACAGCTGGGCAAGGGTGAAAAATAAGAACCAAAAGAGAACATGTAAAGGTGCAAATTTCCAATGATGAATGTCATTATATTGTGTATCTAAAATGTACCAATGATTAGAATGAATAATTGATAATGCAAAATAGGAAGAAAAGGTCCAAAGGGGTAGGGGTGGTGGGAGGGGCAGGGGAAAGGAAAGAAGGGAAAGGAAAAATGATGAGAAATGGAAATAAAGTCTTTGTAAATAGAGAAGGGTGGAGGGGGTGAAGGGAGGACTAGGACTGGGGAAAAAATAAGAACCAAGATGCATTATGTAAAGGTACAATTCTCAATGAGAAATGTAATTGTGTTGTATACCTAAAATGTACCAATAAAAGAATTTAACAAAAAAAAACAAATTTCAATATCCAATTCTTCACTTATAGCAAGTATACATAGACCTGAATTTTTATATATACCTTGTGTTTTCTAATCCTATTAAATTCAAATACAAGTTCTAAGGGCTCCTAGAGATTTCTTAGTATTTTCTCTGTAGATAATCATTTCATCTACATATAAAGACTTCCCTTTTACCTTGCCAATCCTATCCTAATTTTGTCGTTTTATTGCCACACTATTTTGGTTGGGCCTAGGTTTCAAAGTTTAATGGACAGATGAAGAGTAGGTATATCTGCCCTTGTTCCCCACCTTAGGGAGAAAGCATTGTATCTTCCCCATTCACATAAGGCATTCTCGATGAAAGTATGGAGTACATGTCTTTAATCTGTTGAGAAGGTTCTGCTCTACTTCTAGTCTCCTGATAGCTTTTACCATGAACAGCTGTAAAATTTAGTCCAATACTTTTTCTCCAACTAGTGACAGGATCTTATGGCTTTTTCCTTTCCTCTGTTTAAATGATGACTTTTGGGGGTGGATCTTCCAATGCTGAACCAACACTGTCATCCCTATAATAAAACTACTTTCTACATACTGCCAGATCTGACTTCTAATGATTTGTTTTGTTAAACAAATTTCTATCTATGTTCATACTTTTTTCTTCTATTATCTTTATCCAGTTTTAGGATTAGCACAGTGTTGATTTCCTAAAATGAGAGAAGTGTTCCTTCTTTTTTCTGCTTTAAATGTATGATATAATTTATTGCTTAAAATGTATATGAGCCTGTTGTTGTCATCATATCAGTAGGTTTTCAAGCTGGGAATATACTTTCTTTAATAGGTGCTATTCAAATTTTATATTTCCTCCAGAGTCAGTTTCATTAATTTGTCCTCCAAGGTACTTCTTAGAAGTTGTCAAATTTATTTCAAAAAACATTTTTGTAATATGCTTTCTATATCCTTTTAAACTCTGCAAAATCTGTGGTAATGTCTCCTAGATCTTGATATTATAATTTTTAAAATGTATAATTGATATTGTATAATAGGAAGAGAAGGTCTAAAGGAGTAGGGGAAGTGGGAGGGGTAGGGGAAAGGAAAAATGGGAAAAGAAAAAATATGAGAAAAGGAAAAAATGGACACAAAGTCTTTGCAAATAGGGAAAGGTGCAGAGGGTGAAGGGAGGGCAGGGGAAGGGGAAAATAATAAGAACCAAGATATTCATGTAATGGTACAAGATCCCAATGATGAATGTAACTGTATTTTATACCTAAAATGTACCAATAAACTTAATGGGAAAAAAATTAAGGTAATGGATATGCTCATTACCCTGGTTTGATCATTAACATAATGTATATATGAATTAGAACATCACATCATACTACATACAGAAGTAGAATTATTATGTGTCAATCAATAACTTACAATGAAATATAAAAAGTCCCATTGCTATCATCACCAGAGTACAAATGAAAAGAAGTCCAAAGAGAAGGGCTCACTTTTCTCTCGTTTTTATATGTGATCGCCTCTAAAGCCACAGAATGCTCCCTACATGCCATTATGTGGGACATAAACACTAGACCCAGAGGCCCAGCTCAGCCATTCTGTCCATCACCTTCCCCCACAGGAAGGTGAAGACATGCAGGGGAGTCTCAGCCTGTGTGGAAATCCTCCTGATATCAGCAAACACCTGAAGAACTTCTCTCATGCTTCTTTGGACCACCTTGTGACATCAACACCAAATCCAGGTCTCCAGTTTTAGAAATAGACTCTCAGCAGTGTGCTGGTAAGGTTAAAGAGCTGGATGTTGCGGAGAAAAGAACCAATTTTTAGAGTTTGCTAATTTTTCTGGTGTAAATCTAATCACCATGGTCAATTTCTAGCAACCAACCAACATCACATCATTAAACATGGAGTTGCAAAGAGATGTGCTGATTCACATCATCATACAGTATTTGTGTCGTACAGATGCAAGACATAAATAAACTCAAAGGCATAGATAATGATAAAGTAATTGGGAAGTGAGAGGCTTGGTTATTTATTACCTTCTTTTATAAACATCATGCATTCTACCTTAAGTTTACATAATTTAATGAACACTTGATTCCACAACTAGCTAATAAAACTTCTGAACATTTAATAATCAGCTCTTCCACAAATTCTGACACTACTGCCCCTCACCTACAAATTCTATGTCAAGCTCTGCTAATGTCCCTGCCCAGGGAGGAAGGGAATTTCTAGAGGACCTTGTCTAGGGCTAGAACACAGCACATGCACACAAGTGCAATCTTCCTTTGAGTTGTTAGAGCCATCCTTTGAAAGAGGTTTATAAATAAGTAACTTGAGCACTTCTCCAGGACCAAATTGCACCAATATCCACACAATTCAGCAACTAGCAGACCTCCAGGCTCCTATCACACTCCAGTCAGCATGCCTGTCTGTTGCTAAATATTTTTCTTATCATTACTGGCAATATTCATATTCATACATGCATCTTCCTTCCAAGTAATTTTGCAATACGGTACTTTACAACTGATAATTTATACAGTAAGCCCTCAATTTATAAATGACTTCCTTCCCTGGAGAATGTTTATAAGTCAGATTCATTTGTTTGTCTAACAGTGAGTCTTATACATCTTTGGCACAAATATATGATATAAAGCATTAAAAAAAAGCAAACACACAAAAACACTGTAAATCTCTGACTGTACTGTACTACTGTACACTATTGCACAGTACAATAAGTGTACATCATCACAACTGTAACAATGTCCAGCAGACACATGAGCTACTTCCCATGATTTATTTGCATCTGGGAATGTTTGTAAGCTGAGGTTGTTAGCATCTGTGAAAGTCTGCAAATTGAACGTTCATACGTTAGGAACTTATTATACACCATTCTGGGATTGGTTCAAATTATGAATTTCATATGTTTTTGAGAAACGCTGAACTAAAAATTTATCTAAGATGGCTTCAGGCTCTAATATGTTATAATTCTAGGTCTTTTTAAATTTCTGATTTTTTTAATTTTGTTTGTCTCTATCTTTTTACAGCAGTAAGCTTCAGTTTGAGAGTGAAAGGAAATGCACAAAATAAATTGGGGTAGGTATGAGTAATAAGAATACTTTCCAGTGATTAGAGAAGATTATGGGATTAAATTACATCAACACACAGACACTGTGGGAAATAACATATTATTGTTTTCATCTTAAACTAGTATGCTTTGGAGAGTTTTATTATGCAGAAACTCATTATTAATATGGAAACTAATACATATGTACTTTCTGGTTATGTTACAAAATGGATAATTTCCCTGTAAAGAGAGAGATATGAGGCTTTCATCTTAATTTGAATTTTCAAAAATTAATTTAAGTTCTGAAAAAAGGAGAGTCAATTTAAAGTGGTACTCTGACAGTGACAAAAAGTAGGCAAATGTCTGAAGCTGGACAAATATTTGATTCAGTGATTTTTCAAGCATTCTTTATCTACAGAAGCCTAGTTATCTATCATCTATCTATCTATCTATCTATCTATCATCTATCATCTACTTTTACAGAATTTTCTAGGTATAGCTTAACTGCTGTAACCAAAATCCAAAGTAACATTTTAATGGGGCTCAAGTGAGATGGAAGTTTGCTTTTTTTTCACTTAATGAGTCTATATAAGCAATTCAAGGCTGACTAGGTAGTTCAATGGTATAAAAGTCCCAGGCTCCTTTCATACTTTTACTTCTTCTTTCTAAGGTGTTGCCTCTGTTACCTCCAGCCAGCAGGAAAGGGGAAATGTCCAGGAAGAAATCTTGGCCCTTTCCTTTAGAAGCATAATGTGGAAGTTGCATGTACCAGTCCTGCTTTAATATCATTGGTGAGAACTTGGACACATGGCTCCATTCACCTATAAAGGAACCTAGAAACACAGTCTTTATTCTGGATAACCACATGGCTGGATAGAATTCTATGATTATGTAAGAAGGGGAAAGTAGATATCAAGAGGCATCTTGGTGCCTTTGAAATATAACCTTTTCTCAAATGAAGTATCAAACCAGTAGTAATAAGGGCTATCCTTCCAAGCACTCAAAACATCTGAATGTCTTTTCTCCCAGTAGGCAAGGTGTTCCCCAACTATGCACACCTGTTCAGGAAGTCTCATGGAATCCTTAAGTATCTCCAGCAGTCCCAGGTTGTACGAGCATGTGCTTTAAGGTGACTTGAATAACCCCTGATCACATAACATATTTCATAAGATTGTTGGTTGGGTTAGAACATATCAGCTTGTCAAGCATATGGCTCAGTGCCTGGCACAAAGACAATACTTAACAAATAAAGACTATCCTGCCAGTATCACAGCATTTCTTAGTCTCAGAAAGGGGAACATACAAGTAGGCATAAAATGCCAGGTTCCATTTCATGCACACATTCTGTGGAGCCCAAATCATTTTCTATTTCACTAGGTTTGTCTCTGTTTTGCACCTGTATCTCTAGCCTTTAATCTGTTTGTATTTCTCCCCTCTGTGTTGTTGCTTTTTTATTGAGAAAGACAAAGATATATATAGATATATAGATATATAGAGATGGAGAAAGGGGGAGAGAGAAAGATTGCTCTTATCTTCTCAGCCATGTCGCTGCCTGTCTGTATCTTAATTTTACTGAAACATTTTTCTGTGTTTTTCTTTCTAATCCTATTGCCTTGGCTTTTTATTTGAATTTTCTTTTGTCTTTGTCTACATTAATATTTCTTCTACTCATTGAAAATGTCCCCCCATCTCTAGCTCTATTTTTATCTAAGTGTAGTTCTGTTTCTCTGCATCTCTCTTTTCCCTTTGTTTCTCTCAGTCTTGTTCTCTATCTCCATCACAGATACCTGGTATGAACTACCTCATCTTTTCTCTGTTTCTGTTTTTGGCTGTCTGATTATTCCTCTATTCCTCTTTAGTTTGCTTCCACTTTTTAGTTCAAGTGCCTCCACTCCTGACTTCCTATCTTAGAGGTGAGATGGTGAAAGGAGGTATGTTAAGGATATTTTCTCTCTTCCTTCTTGTCTGAATGGGAAAACCAGAGTCACACCTACTACCACACACATACTGCACCATAGGCCAGACTACTTTAAGAGCATGTGTGTGTTCAGTGTGAAGTAGGGAGGATCAGAATCAGTGTGTGTGTATGTATGTATGTGTATATGTGGCTTTTGTGAAGTAGGGAGGATCAGAATAAGAGGGAGAGGCAAACGTAGAAGGTGAAAGGAGGTAGCATATTGCTGAGTCTCTACTCTATGAAAAACATGCAGACCACAATCTAAGGCACAGAAGATGGTGCATGAACTATTTAGTCTTCCCAGAATTCCCACCACTCTTCCTGGACACATGGCACTGATTATCAAAATCTGCAGGTAACCTAAGGAGTTCAATTTTCAAGTCTAATAATCCAGACATGTGGGAAGATCATTGGGTTTTGTTTATTAATATACACAGGTAGGATATAATACCCAGGATTTTCTATCAGGAGAGTAAATAAAATTTGAAGCTATTTGGTATAAAAAGTGTTGAGAATCACTTACTTAGATTATTAAGGAGAACATTCACTAAGCACTGTTCCTAGAAGTGATGTTTTCATCTAGAGCCCAAGGCTCAGTGGTGTTCTCTACATCTTAGACATACACATGCATACATACACACATGTACACAAGCTAAGTTTTGATAAGCCAACACAAGTAATCTTTGATTAGTGTTACTTAATATTATCCTGAGTAGAATGCAAATTGTTGTACAAACCTTTTCACTTTATTATTTCTCTTGCTATTCTAAAATTTCACCTTTATTAAAGAACTAAGTAGGTTCATCTCTAACTAGAGGATAAACAAAGGCGTCTTCTCTGCAGTTGATCAAGACTTTCTAAAACAGCATGGTTACTCTGCTTCAAAGGTGAGAAAAGGAGGTCCATAGATTAGATGACTTGTCCAAAGAAGAAAAGTGGAGTTGAAATTTGAACCTAAATTGTTTGAATCCTAAATTCAATAACCAAACAAGATATTCAGCTGCCTCCCATGCCTCACAAAAAATGTAGAACCAGGACCTGAACTGAAGGAGAACTAGGAAATTTAAAATCTGAAGAAAGGGCAATGGCTCGTTTAGATTTTCCCTGGGTGAATTTAATACTTACATGGAGATTATAGATTACATAACCACTGCCAGATAAAGCATTCTCTTTCTTAATGACATCCACACTTGGAAAACTGGAATCCCAGGGTATTCAGATTTCAGTGTCAGCTGGTCTTCCAGAACTATTTAGGCAGGATCTAGACCTCAGGACACAATCCCTCTACTTGTAACCATGGAGCTGGGAGGGGCCTTCACCATCTTTCTGGCACTCTACTTGTCTTGTCTGCTCATCCTCATTGCCTGGAAAAGAACAAACAAGGGGGGAAAGCTGCCCCCAGGTCCTACACCAATCCCTTTCCTAGGAAACCTGCTTCAAGTGCGAACTGAAGGGACTTTTCAGTCTTTAATGAAGGTGAGTCTGTCTACCTCTTCTCTTAGGCCCAGAAGCAACTAATCCTATAGCTAGATGCACATAGAACATTCTAAAGCACAGACATGGAAACAGTTTGTAATCTTAGAATTTCAAAACCCCAGTTCTTAAAATCTTGGAAACATAAACTCTTAGACCATTGGAATAAAACTGTCACCATCCCAGGAGTTTGGGCTTATATCTTTTGTTTGTTTGTTTGTTTTGTTTTATTTTGTTTTGTTTTTGGTACTGGGGATTGAACTTGGGTCCTTGAGCTTGTGCAGCAGGCTGGGCTTATATCTTTAAGCACAAGGACTTGTACATAAATTGTCTTAGAACTTTGAGACACTATCGTGAAATCTTAAGATTCTAGAAATTAAGCAGTTTAGTTAGAGAGAGGAGTGTGGATCTTGGATTTCATCTTATCCAGGTCCATCATTTTATAGGTGAGGAAACTAAGACTTTAAAGTATAGGGGTAGTTCTTGTTCAGGATCACAGAAGTCAAGAGTTTCATGTCTTTTCCCCAATAGTTCTTCCAATCAGAGCATTTACCTTTATATATTTTTATCACATTTGTACCCCTGAAACCTCCCCATTCTCAAGTCCTTGACTGATTTATATGTCATGCTCCAATGTACTCCCTCCTCTGGTGTTTTCCTTCACCCCCAGCTCCATGAGAAATATGGCTCAGTGTTCACAGTGTACATGGGTCCCCGGCCAGTAGTTGTTTTATGTGGACATGAGGCAGTGAAGGAAGCGCTGGTAGACCAAGCAGATGATTTCAGTGGACGTGGAGAAATAGCTTCAATAGAGCGAAACTTCCAAGGTTATGGTAAGTAACAACAACAACAACAGAAATGACCAGAAAGCACTCCAGTATGTTCCAAGTTCTTTGAAAGATACTCTATAAGAATCATTGCATTTACTTGAAAAGTTATTAATCTTATACTAATTTCACAAATGAGAAGACCAGCAGTAGAAAGTTTAGATGATGTTACACAGTGGTAGAACCACTTTGTTTTGAATTCAAGATATCTGAGGCTTGCTGTCTTTTTTTCTGTTCTTCCTTTTATTTTTTTTATTTTATTTATTTATTTTTTTTTTTTTTGGTACCTGGGACTGAACTCGGGTCCTTATGCTTGTGCAGCAGGCAGCAAAACCACTGAGCTAAATCCCCGGCCCCTTTTAATTTATTAATGTGATAGTCTTTGTGTACCTACTGAAGCCTCCACACTTCTTATCTACATATATCCAACACATAGGTCTCTGTCTCAATTTAGGAAGATTCTCTTTTAGTGTTACCACTACTGCTAACCTCTACTGCTAACTCCCCACATCCTTCAAAATGAAGAAGGCTTATCTCATTTTTTTCATCCTTTCATCTATCCATCTCTCTATTCCTATATCTTTCTTCAACCCATTGCTCCATGAATCCATCAAAAACATTCATCATTCTTTGCTTTCAAATGTATTTCCATCTAAATATGTATGTATGTGTCAATTAATTTTCATTTATCCAGCTATCCATCATTCTACCAATTCATTTATTAATCCCTCCATCATTTGTACATCTGTTAAACTTTCCATCTACCCATCCATCCTTATATTATCCATCTATTTGAAACCATCCATCCATTAAATTGACTCATTTATTAAGTCTTTCATCCATCCATCCATTCACAGACTCTTCCATCATCCAGTCATAAACTCTTCCTTCCATTCACCAACTTTCTAAAGTTATTTCATTGAGTTTCCAAATTCTTCACCAAGCCACCAATCACCTCCCCAAGTCATTTCTAAATGTGTCTTACTACATGATAACTCTTTTTGTGTGGATGTATTGATGTACAAGTGTGAGCTTCTGCCTACACGTTTGCATGTCTAGAAAATCCAAATTGTATACAGAAAATAGAATTAATATTCCCATCCGAGGGACCTCTTATGGCATTCTATCCATATTATGCATTCATGAAATTATTCATTCAGCTTTCTGTACTATAAAAAACTCTCCTCAGTCTCCCCAGGTCATTCTTAGCCTGATTCTACCACTTCCGTCTGGACAGCTTTTGAGGGTCCTGAAGGGAGAGAATCTTATTGTCCCCATTCTGCATGTTTGAGAGGTGCTTTCTTTAGAGTAAAATAATTTTTATACTCTGTCCTTGCATAGCACAGAGTTGACATCAGAAAGGGGAGGGCAGGCAGGAGCCTGACAATGAAATCCTGGCAGGTGTAGCTCTGGCCAATGGAGAGCGATGGAGGATTCTTCGACGTTTTTCCCTGAGTATCCTTCGGGACTTTGGGATGGGAAAGCGGAGCATTGAGGAGCGGATCCAGGAGGAGGCCAGCTACCTAATGAAGGAATTTTGGAAGACCAAGGGTATGAGGGCCACATGGGGGAGGGAGAGTAGGTGAGTGAGTGGTTATAGAGAGCTAAGTCATGAGATGATGTGCCTTCATGGAAGAAAGCTCTGAGAGGAAAAGGATGAAAAATGGTAAGGATTCACTGAGATTTCCAGCAATCTATGTTGAAAATGAATATGGAAGGATCTTACAGACCACTTGATTAGAAATTTTAATCAGTGGAGTCTGTGAACTTGTGAAATTTCACATGGGTTTTGATTGTGTATGAGTTTGTGCCTTCTTCTGGAGACAGGATCAAATTTCATTGTGTTTATATATTCTTATTGTGCTATATAAAATAACATGGAGCTGGGGATTTAGCTCAGTGGTTCCACTGCCTGCCTTGCAAGCGGAAGGACCCAAGTTCAATCCCCAGTACCAAAAAAAACCAAAAACTAAAATAACATGGAATGTACCATCTTCACCATTTTTAAATGAACAGTTAAATAGTGTTAAGTGTATTTATCTTATTGTGGAGCAATTCTTTAAAAATTTTTCATCTTGCAACTCTGAAACTTTGCCCATTTTATTATATGCTTACAGGAGACCAGTTTCCCCCTAAAAGTAAAGTATGGAACTAATGGGGTTTAAAGAGAAAAGACTCAGGATCAAGGAAAAACAGAAACAAATAACAAAAATATAGAAATAAAGATACATTTATCTAAATCAGAGGTTCCTCTTATGGACTCTATGGATGGGCTACATACACCCAGAATTATTTGTAAAATTATATACTTGTCAGTATGTGCATTGTTCTGGAGAAATTGTTCCGAAATCCAGTTTCCTGACCATCATCCCATCTGACAGATGGTATAGCTCAGGCCTAGGGAAGGATTTTCTCAATAGCCTAAATGGAATTATTGGTAGAGCTAGATAGCATCTAGGTATCCTTCTCTTTTTTTTTTTTTTTTTTGGAAATATGTTCCTTACTATCATATTTTCTCTCAAATCTGTGACTCTATCACAAACACATTTAAGTAATAATAATAGAAATAATGATTAACTTCTACCAGTATTTCTTGAGTGTTTATTACATGTTAGGCACTGTGCTAAGAAATTTACATGGATAATATTGAATTTTCATGAACTAATAAGTTGGGACTTTTTGTGTGTGTGTGTGGTACCAGGGATCGAATTCATGACTTTGCAATTGCTAGGCAGCCACAGCACCACTGAGCTAAATCCCCGACCCTGGGATTTCTTAACCATTTTGCAGATTGGGAAATCTAGACTTAAACACAAAAATGAAGTAACTTACATAGGCTATTACACAGTAGATCTAGGAGTCAAACTCACTACTGAGGGATTCCGCAACCTGTATTGCTAACTATGGCCTTCAGTTTAGACAATTTCCATCACACAGGTGCCCCAATTGAACCTACCTTCTTCCTGAGCCGCACTGTCTCCAACGTCATTAGTTCTGTTGTCTTTGGAAGCCGCTTCGACTATGAGGACAAGCAGTTCCTGAATCTGCTGCAGTTGATCAATGAGAGTTTCATTGAGATGAGCATCCCCTGGGCACAGGTGACCACTGGTGTCTTCTCTACCCATACCTTGATCTCCATCAACTAAGCACTTGCCTATAAATCCCTTGATCTTCTCAACAGCCCTGGGAGACAACTATCAATGTGTCTGAGATTCCAAGAATCAAAGGTCCATATCCAGTTCTGGGAACCAACACTGGATTTAGAGCCCAGGTCTCTGATTCCAGACAGCTCACTTTGTTCCTGGTGCCAGTAACTGATAAATTTCCTTTACCTATTCCCCACAGCTATATGACATGTACTCGGGAATCATGCAATATTTCCCAGGAAGGCACAATCGCATCTATTATTTGATTGAGAAGCTAAAGGACTTCATTGCATCCAGGGTCAAGATTAATGAAGAATCTCTTGATCCCCAAAACCCTCGGGACTTCATTGACTGCTTCCTCATCAAGATGCACCAGGTACCTGATCCCCTACTGCCAATCCTTTTCTCTCAACTCTTCAATCCCTAGTGTCTGCAGATTTCAATCTATTTACAAATGTTTGGGGTAAAAGAGCAAATATTATTTCACATGGCTTACTTTTATCTATAGATGAGATATAGAAGGTATAATGCTATAAACTCTTACACACAAAATAAACTTTTGAAAATCAGTGAGATCAAACATTTATTTTTATTAACATATATCAATTTTACATATTCATGGGTGATAATTAATATTGTGTTTTTATTCATGCATACAGTATGCCCAGGACAAGTCCAATGTTGGTCTTTCTACTCAACTTTCCCATTCTCTAGTAATCACTCCTCTACTTTCAGGCAGACTTTTTAGCTTCTCCATATAAAAGTGCATTGCAGTATTTGTCCTTCTGTGTCTGGTTTATTTCATTTAGCATGAAATATCCATCCATTTTGCTCCAAGTGACAGGACTTCCTTCTTTACCATGGCTCAATAATACTCCATTGTGTGTGTGTGTGTGTGTGTGTGTGTGTGTGTGTATGTATCTCACATTTTCTTTCACATAGACTTTGAATCTAGAAATTTTAGCAACATAAAAACTTAAAATGTTACAGCTTCCTAATTATTTATGCCAGAGACTTACATTTCCAGAAAGGTACAACAAGTCCTTTAAGAAATTTAACTTAGTCTTTATTTTTTCCCATTAAGTTTATTGGTACATTTTAGGTATACAGTACAGTTACATTCATCATTAGGATCTTGTACCTTTACATGAGTATCTTGGTTCTTATTTTTTGCCCCTTCCCTTGCCCTCCCTTCACCCCCTCCACCATTCCCTATTTGCAAAGACCTTGTTTCCCTTTTTTTTCCTCTTTTCATATTTTTTTCTTTCCCTTTTTTCACTTTCCCTACCCCTGCCAATTCCCCTGGTCTTTTAGACCTTTTCTTCCTGTTACACAATATCAGTTGTACATTTTTTTTAATTACCATGTTAAGATCTAGGAGACATTACCACAGATTTTACAGAATTTAAAAGGATATAAAAAGCATATTACAAAAATCATTTTTGAAATAAATTTGACAACTTCTAAGAAGTACCTTGGAAGACAAATTAATGAAACTAACTCTGGAGGAAATATAAAATTTGAGTAGCACCTATTAAAGAAAGTATATTCCTAGCTTGAAAACCTACCTACATGACAACAGCAGGCTCATAAACATTTTAACTGATAAATTATATCAAACAATTAAAGCAGAAAAAAGAAGGAACACTTCTCCCCTCATTTTAGGAACTCAACATTGTGCTAATCCTAAAATTGGATAAAGATAATAGAAGAAAAATGTATGAACATAGGTAGAAATTTGTTTAACAAAACAAACTATTGGAAGTCAGATCTGGCCATATGTAGAAAGTGGTTTTGTTATAGGGATGACAGTGTTGGTTCAGCATTGAAAGATCCACCCCCAAAAGTCATCATTTAAACAGAGGAAAGGAAAAAACCATATGATCCTGTCACTAGTTGGAGAAAAAGTATTGGACTAAATTCTACAACTGTTCATGGTAAAAGCTATCAGGATCCTAGAAGTAGAACAGAAACTTCTCAACAGATTAAAGACATGTACTCCATACTTCCAGCAAGAATGCCTTATATAAATGGAGAAGATGCAATGCTTTCTCCCTAAGGTGGGGAACAAGGGCAGATATGCTTACTCTTCATCTGTCCATTAAACTTTGAAACCTAGGCCCCACCAAAATAGTATGGCAATAAAATGACACAACTAGGATAGGATTGGCACAGCAGAAGCAAAATATTTATATGTAGATGAAATGATCATCTACAGAGAAAATACTAAGAAATCTCTAGGAGCCCCTAGAATTCAGGTCTGTGTATACTTGCTAAAAATGAAGTATTGGATATTGAAATTTAAAAGTTATGTAGGAATACAAAGGACCTAGAAAAGTTAAAAACAAAAACAAAAACAGTGTTGGAAGACGTTTAATACCTAATTTTAAGACTTCTTCTAAAGCTACAGTAATCAAGGAAGTGTTGGTGTAAGGAAAGATGTATAGATCATTGGAATAAAACAGAGAATCTAGAAATAGAACCACATATATATGGTCCACTGAGTTTTCAAAGATTATTTAACATTAGCATTTTATAGAATATAAACTCAATTCAAGAGCCGAGGAAGAGATAGTGTTTGCAGCAAACAGCACTAGAACACCTGGTATCCATATATAAAAAATGAACCTCAACCCTTTATTTCCATACATGAAAATAACTTGAAGGGATCTATGAACCTAAACATGAAAGCCTAAGTATAAAACTTTAAGAAGAAATTATAAGGGAAAATATTTATGAATTCAGGGTAGGCAAGAACTACCTAGGATACAAAAAACATGATGCATAAAAGAAAAAAATTGATAAATGGGATTCCATCAAAATTTAGAACTTTAAATGACATCATTAAAATGAACAGTAGTCCTTAAACAGACCATATTTCCAATACATATAACCTATGACCAGAATATATAAAGAATTCTTAGAGCTCATTAATAGACAACCCAATTAAAATGTAGACATAAGATGATAAATAGCCAGTGTAGTGCAAGGAAAGGTGTGCAACTCTAGAATCAGAAAAATACTAATCAGTACCATAATAAGATTGAATTATACACTCATTAGGGAGATGAAGTTAAAAGTTTTAAAAGCCTTGTCATGACTTTTTCTTTTTGTTGGATTCTCCCCCTTTGCGTTTAATTTGTCACGCCCAATGGATTCATTCTGCTGGGTTTCCTGGGGTTGTGATCCTCATTGTCTTCTCCTAGGGTATTGTCTAAAATTTTTTGGAGTGCTGGTTAGGTATTCTTGAAGTTCCTGACATGTTCTTTGTCATGAAAGTATCTTATTTCTCCATCAATTTTGAAAGATAGTTTTGCAGGGTACATCAATCTGGGTTGGAGGCTGTTTTCCTTTAGGGCTTGAAATACATCACTCCAAGCTCTTCTTGCCTTGAGGGTTTGCATTGAGAAGTCTGCTGTGATTCTGACGGGCTTTCCTTTGTATGTGATTTGTTTCTTTTCTCTCACTGCTTGTAGAATTTTGTTCTTCTGTTGGATTTCTGGAGTCCTAACTATTATATGCCTATGTGTAGATTTTTTTTTAATTAAGGCTAGCTGGAGTCCTATATGCCTCACTTATCTGTATGTCAAGTTCTTTTCCCATCCTTGGGAAGTTTTCTGCCATCACTTCTGTGAAGAGTTTTTTTATGTCATCTGCACTCTCTCCTCTTTCTTCTTTGACTCCAATCAGTCTTATGTTATTCCTCTTTGCATCGTCTAGCAGCTGCTGGATTGATTTCTCATGTTCCCTTACAATTTTAAAGCAATTTTTCTTTTCCTGGTCACTAATTGCAATCTTATCTTCTATATGTGAAATTCTATCCTCACATTGGTTCATTCTGCTGTGCAGACTTTCGATGGAGTTGTTAATCTCTTGGAAATCTGTTTGTATCTGTTTTATGGATTCCATTTGTTTCCTATGTTGGGATTCCATCATGTTCCTCAGATCCTCTATTTTTTTATCTGCATCCTCTCTAGATTTATTAATCAAGCCTTGCACCATGAGCAAAATCTTTGCTGTTATCTGAGTAATTATTTCTGATTTCATTTTTCCCAGATCCTCCTTTATTGCCAGTTCAGAGAGTCCAGGTGGTTGAGTATCAGATTGTTCCATCCCGTTTCCCTTTGGGGTTGCCGTAGGTGATCCAGAAGTCTGTTTTTGAGACTTGTTTACGTGTCTTCTCATTTCCATGGGAAGGAGTGCTTCTGGCACCCACATGGCTCACCTTCTCTGCCCTAGGAGCTTGGGATGGCAGCGGGGGAGCTTCCTTCTGGGTTCTGGGACCGGCTGAGCTTCCCCACCCTAGGAGCCCAGGATGGAGGCGGGGAGCTCCCGGGTGCTGGGACAGGCTGAGCTTCTCTGCCCTAGGAGCCTGGGATGGAGGCGGGGGCTTAACTTAGTCTTTAAACTCCAATTTAAACTTTAATATTAAAAGTTTAAGGCCTTAGAAATGTGGAAATTTATATGTTTAATATATCTGTACCATTGATTCTCAGAATTTTGGAGCTTTAGAAATTTATGTTTTTTATTAGAGAAATTTAGCACTTGGTGATTTAAAATTGCACCCAAATTTAACATCTTACATGTGATTTCATTTTCTTCTCTTCTCATTCTACTCATTGTTCATCCATTCCAACTACACTGGCCTCTGCCTTGCTGCTTCTCTAATACACAAAGAACACTCCTGCCTCATGAATTTTGCTCTGGTTGTTTCCTCTCCTAGACTTTGTTTACTCATCAATTGTATTTTCACAAATGCCTACCCTTCATTCAGAGACAACATAAGAAAATAGAGACACAAGAGGATAATTCTGTTTACTACATTCCTCACTTTCAGGAAAAAAATAATCCCCACACAGAATTCAACCTCAAGAACTTGGTCCTCACCACTCTCAACCTCTTCTTTGCTGGCACAGAAACAGTGAGCTCTACACTACGTTATGGATTCCTGCTGCTAATGAAGTATCCTGAAGTGGAAGGTCAGTTCACCATGAACTATTTACTAATCTGGTACCTCCTACTCATAACAGGCGAGAAGACATCATCTTGAAAATTTAGAATCACAAAGCTCTGACTTTTCACCCTTCAGAACTTTAGGATATGTAATCTTAAAATGTCTGACATGAGAGGCCACTAATTTAATCTAACCTGGTGACTGTATATGTTTCCTATGACTGCTGAAACTTAGTATTTTAAACAACACGTTTATTATCTTACTATACTGGAGTCAGAAGTTCAGAAGGCTTGCATTAGGCTGAAACTAAGGTTGGATCTAATTCCTGGCCTTTTCCAGTTTTGGGGGGTTGCATTCCTTGTATTTCAGAGTGCATGACTGTTTGTTTGTTTGCTGAGACAGGGTCTTGCCATGCAGTTCAGGCTAGCTATGAATTCTCATCAATCCTCCTGCCTCAGCCTCGCCAGTGCTAGGATTTCAGATGTGCAGCACCATGCCTGGCCACATGACTCTTTTTTGCATCTTCAAAACCAGTAGTATAGCATCTTTTCTCTGCTTAAAGCGTTTCTATTTGCTTTCTTGTCACATCTCCTAACTCTAATCCTGCTTCTGTTTTATATAGACACAAATGACTTTATTAGGGTCAATATAGGTAATTCAGGGTAATATCTTCATAAATTTTTTTTGGTACCAAGGATCGAACTCAGGACCTTGAGCTTGTGAGGCAGGCAGTGGCACCACTGAGCTAAATCCCCGGCCCTCTTCATAAAATTCTTAATGTTATCTGCTTTAAAGTCCATTTGTTATCCTACATACATGACATTCACAGGTTTTAGAAGGTAGGAGGTGGTTATCTTTGATGGTTGTTTGGTTAAATGCAACACCAAAAGCAAATAGAATCCATCTTTAGTAAATTTCAGTCTGGTCTGTTTGAGTAATTCCAATGAGGAGCTAATTTCTCCCTTGAAGAAAATCTCAAAATTGTCTATTCTCTTTCCTAGTGAAGTTCAAACAAGCCTTGCATGGCTTTTTGGTGTTTTTAAGTAAAGACCAGATGTCCTGTCTGACATTCAAGGCTCAAGGTTGTGTGCCTCCCATTGTCTGCTAAGAATTTATTAAACACCACAGACTTACCAGTTTATAAAGAAGCAATAAAAACACACACAGCCTTCATCCTCAGAGATCTCTTCTACTGGAGATAGGGATAATCTCTCCATCTTTTCTGCTATGTTTTCTGATCTAGCTAAGATCTATGAAGAGATTAACCAGGTGATTGGACCACACCGGATCCCAAGTGTGGATGACCGGTCTAAGATGCCCTACACGGATGCCGTCATCCACGAGATACAGAGACTGACCGACATTGTGCCCATGGGTGTCCCCCATATCGTCATCCGGGACACTCAGTTCCGGGGGTATTTCCTCCCCAAGGTAGGTTTGCATACTTGTGGCCACTCCTTCACCTTTCTCTCTTGGTTTTCCACCCTTTTTGTGCATCACTGATTTCTCCTAATTACTTCCATCATCATTCCAGGGCACAGATGTGTATCCCTTGCTTGGTTCAGTCCTCCGTGACCCAAAATACTTCTGCTACCCAGATGCCTTCTATCCCCAACATTTCCTGGATGAGCAAGGATGCTTCAAGAAGAATGAAGCCTTTGTACCCTTTTCTTCTGGTAGGTGTCCATGCTCTAAGTTACCCCACCTCCCAGATAAGTGCTACAACTATCTTTTGAAGTCCAAATGAGAAAGGAGAAGTTGAAGGTAATGTCGTAGAATCGCAAAATCCTAGAATCCCAGTATAAGGAGGTATTAGTTTCATTGACTCTAATGATTTAAAAAACTGTTAGAGCAATAACAGCATAAAACAAAGGATCAGCAACCTTTTTTGGTTAGAAAAAGATACAAAATATTTTAGGCTTTGGTAGCCATGTGATCCTCATCTGAACTACTCATCTCTACCATTGCACTGACAACAATTAAATAAATTATCTTGTATATGAGCCACCAAAATTTATTTATCAACACTGAAATTTAAATTTTATTTAATTTCACATATCAAAAAATATCATTTAAAAATTCTTTTACAAACATTTAAAAATATGCAAAGCATTTCTAGTTTGGGAATGCCCTGCAAGTAGCAAGGCACATTTATCCCAGTAGTTTCAGGATGCACGGTCTTAGAGCAGTGGTGGCAAACCTATAGTACATATGTTATTTGCTTTTTCTTTTAAGACAAAAGATGTTAATGTATGAGTTGTTTTTTCCTAAACTAAAACCTCAGAATTCAGGTTTAATTGCAGTGTTGGAACTTTGAGATGAACAAGTGGGTTTTGGGTTGCAGTTTAGGCACTTGTCTCTAGGAGGTTTGCCATCACTGTCTTAGAGTAATGGGATTTTAAGTGAAAGCCATGTGGAACCTGGAATCAGAGTGAATTATTCCAGCTCTCATCTGTGAAATGGAGATTAATCTTTCTTTTTTCCTTAAATTCTTTTAGTAGTACATTTTAGGTAAACAATACATTTACATATATCATTGGGTCCTTGTACCTGTACAAGACTAACCTCTTTAGACCTTTGAAAAGGTTTTTAACAAACAATAAGCACTATTTAAACATGAGCTTTCACTTTTTTCTCTCATTGATGTCTGGCATTTGAAAAACCTTTGAGGAATTGAAATGAACACAGCTTTGAAATTCATAGATCCTTCAGAACCATTTTTACCTTGGATTCAGTGGAATCTGAACCATCAAAGAAATAGCTGCCACGTGTTGAGACCCTCTAATTGCAGACCCTAGATGGGCACTAACTGTAGGAACTGACTGAGTCTTGATAATGACCCTATAAGGTAGATACAGTCATGACCTGAGATAGTGATCAAGTAGCTAAGGCTCAGAGGGGTGGGCATGCCAGTAAGTCCCCACATCTTCATCATCTTGTAGGTGTGACCCTCCCTTCCAATCCTTTCTGTGTCCTCAGGAAAGCGTGTCTGTCTGGGGGAAAGCATGGCCCGCATGGAACTCTTCCTCTACTTCACCTCCATCCTTCAGAACTTCTCATTACATTCTCTGGTGCCACCTGCTGACATTGACATCACTCCTCGGATCTCAGGCTTTGGCAACATCCCTCCAATTTATAAGCTCTGCTTAAAGGCCCGCTGAGTACTCCTCATTATTGTCAAAGAAAGACCCATTAGAAAGCTAAGCTGTTCTCACCCACCTCCTTGCCTCCCCCCATTCTCACAACCATAATAGAAAGCACTCTTACTATGGGCCTGTAGCTTAGTGAGGGCCAAGTCCATGTCCTCTATACCCAGTACAAAGGCAATGTGCTGACCATGATTTAGATAAAATTCTGCATGTTTATAATTAACTTGATCACCCCTGTTCTGGCTTCTGTCTGTAACAAACTCTTACTGTAGATTCTGTCTTTAGTTGTTCCTTTGTCTTTGTCCTGGTATTGACCAAAATAAACTTCAAAATAAAATCCTTTGCTATTTGTTTTCATCCTAACCCTTTCCACCCCAAATAAAGTCATGATAGAAATTAAGGCTGTTGAATGTAACAAGTTTATTGGATACTGTGTGAGACACTTACTGAGATGTAAAGTACATCTCTCTTCACTCTCCTCTCTCCCAATAAACTTGCTTTCCTTGTCACTCTTAACACAACTCAAAATTCTGTGCGCTTCCAACTCCATTTTGAAAATTGTTCATAGAACAACAACTTCCTGCTTCACAGAAGGTGGTGAAGCCAGCGTTCCAAAGAACTGTATGATTCATTGATTCCTGGGGCTGTCATACCATGGCTGAAACAGACACTGACAGAAATCAGATTGAGAAACTTCTAAAAAGAGTACAAAAACTGGAGCAGGAAGTACAAGGACTTAAAAAAGAACAATCCAACAATATCAAAGACCCAAACATTAAAGAAAATTCTTCAGGACCTGGAAAAGCTTAGCATGCATTTGATTTCAGTGCCCACAGCCAAAGACATGTAGCTCTAAGAATAGCCTATCTGGCCTGGGGATACCAGGGCTTTGCTAGTCAGGAAAACACAGACAATACCATTGAAGAGAAACTGTTTGAGGCTCTGACCAAGACTAGACTGATAGAAAGCAGACACATATCCAACTATCACCGGTGTGGGCGAACGGACAAAGGAGTTAGTGCCTTTGGACAGGTGATTTCTCTTGACCTGTGGTCTCAGTTTCCAAGGGGCAAAGATTCAAAAGATATTAATTTAAAAGATGAAGTCAGTGATGATGCCAAAGAGATCTGTTATACCCACATTCTCAATTGGGTACTCCCTCCAGACATCCGTGTACTGGCCTGGGCCCCTGTAGAATCTAGCTTCAGTGCTAGGTTCAGCTGTCTTGAACACACTTACTGCTATTTTTTCCCTTGTGCTGATTTAGATATTGTAAGGATGAATTATGCAGCTCAGAAGTATGTTGGCACTCATGATTTTAGGAACTTGTGTAAAATGGATGTAGCGAATGGAGTGATTAATTTTCAAAGGACTATTCTGTCTGCTCAAGTAAAGATAGTGGGACAGAGCCTGGGTGAGGATAGATAGCAAGAACCTTTCCAGTTATGTCAATTTGAAGTAATTGAGCAGGCATTCCTTTATCATCAAGTCCAATGTATGATGGCTATCCTGTTTCTGATTGGCCAAGGAATGGAGAAGCCAGAAGTTATTGATGAGTTGCTGAATACAGAGAAAAATCCCCAGAAGCCTCAATATAGTATGGTTGTAGAATTTCCTCAGTCTTGTATGACTGTAAGTTTGAAAATATCAAGTGGATCTATGATTAGGAGGTTCAAGAGTTCAGTGTTACTTATCTACAACAACTATGGGCTAATCATGCTATCAAAAGTCACATGTTGTATAATATGCTGCAAGGAATGGACTCTGTTTTGTTACCCTGTAAAACAGGACCAAACATGGATGGAACAATAGAATGGAGAAACATTAAGCTCTCTGTCATAAAGCAGACCAGTGCCTTTGTAGAAGGATTGAAAATGCACAAATATAGGCCCCTCATGGATCGGCCTAAATGCCAAGGATTGGAATCCCAGATCCAGCATTTTATTCGTAGAGGACGCATCGAGCACCCACATTTATTCCATAAGGAAGAAACAAAAGCTAAAAGGGATTTTCATGGTGCACTAGAAGAAGAGAATACTATTTTGAAGAAACCAAAAAAGAAAGGTCTGTGTAGATGCAGAAATTAAAAGCATCATTTAATCATAGCAAACTTACTAGGATCTAGGAGACAACAACTTACTAGTGTAGGTAGGTAGAAAATAAATACAAAAAAAATTTTACTGCAAAAAGTTCTAGAAATTCTGACTATCAGCTCTTTTTTTAAAAAGGCCCAATTAAGGAAGTTCTTCCTTAAATAAGAGACCCAAGCTGGGAGTGGTGGTGCATGCCTACAATCTCAGCACTCAGGAGGTTGAGGCAGGAGGACTGATGTGAGTTCGGGTACAGCCTGGGCTATATAATGAGTTCAAGGCCAGTCTGAACTGTATAGTGAAACCCTGTCTCATAAAAACCAAAAAAAAAAAAAAACCCAAACAAACAAAACAAAATGAGAGAGACCAAACATTTTCTCATTCCCATCCAAAGGATTAAGAGATAAAAAAAGTAAAAAGCAATTGTAATTTATGTACATCTGGAAACATGTGCCTTGTGTTTAAATTCATTAAAGCCTGATCCCACAAGTGTCAAAAAAAATTGTTCATAGCTGCATTTATTCAATTTTCAAATTTCATTGACTTGCTCAACTGATGAAAACCACTCATATTTAATTTCACAAAAATATTCTTTCTCATTTGAAAGATAAGTCTCATATGATCTCCCTGATATGTAGAATCTTAAAAAGCTGAACTCATAGGAATAGGGGATAGAATGGTGGTTACAGGGGCTGGGGAGTGGGGAATTGGGAAAGACGTTGGTCAAAGGATTCAAATATGAGTTAAATAAAAGGGATGTTGAGAGGATCTATTGTATAGCAATTTAACTATATTGTTATAAATAATATATTTTAGTTTTTCAATTTTTATTTTTTATTAGTACATGTTGGTAGTATACAATGATTACATTCACTGGTGTATATACATGACACATCTTTTTATTTTATTTTATTGATACCTTTTAGGTATACAATATAATGACATTCACCATTGGAAATTTGCACCTTTACATAATCACTCTTGGTTCTTGTTTTTCCCCCTTCCCCTGCCCTCCCTCATCCCCTCCACCCCTCCCTATTACCATCTCTTAATTCTTTTTCATTTCCTTTCCCTCTCCACCCCCTCTCCCACCATCTCCTGATCCCCCTCCCACTTAAGATCTGTCTCACTACTTCCTATTCTCTATATTTTATTTTTCTTTTCATTTATATTTTGGATTTCTCATATAAGAGAAACCATGTTTTAAGCTTGCGTGTCTGATTTATTTCACTTAACGATGCCTTCATTTTCCTACAAATGACTCAAGTTTATCCTGTTTTATGGGAGAATAGCCATTGGGTATAAATATTACATTTTCTTTATCCATTCACCTGTTGATGAACATATAGGCCTGAAGTTTTCACTAATATGAAGTGTGCTGCTATAAACATAGGTATGCACGGATCACTGTAAGATGATATCTTGAACTCTTTCAGAAGGGTGCCTAGAAAAAGAATAGCTGGGTTGAATGGAATTTCTATTTTTGGTTTTTGAAGAATCTTCATATTGTAGTTTTGGAAATTTCTGAGGGATTTTGAGTGCTGTCACCATAAAAATAAGAATATAAGGTAATACATTACATTAATTAGCTTGATTTTTCCATTTCACAATACGTACCCATATTGAAACATTATGTTATATACCACAGTATGTAGACTTTTTGTCAATTAAAACTATAACTTTAAAAATCCTTCCTCCTTTAAGTCTGTCTCCCTCACCCCTATCATCTCTCAAAGCTCATTTTCCTCTCCCTATTCTGCATCCTACTATTTCCCTGGTAGGGAGGCATTCCTGTATCCATCAGCACAAACTTCCCAAACAACCAGACAGTAAGAACCTTGACTTTCTTCTTTTCTTTGGCCTTCTCCTTCACACCATTTCAGCTGACACTCCCCAAACTACACCCTGATCCTGGTCCTCACTCTGAAATCTGAAACGGAAACTTTCCACCCTGACAACAACTGGCTCTCCAGGTCCATCCACCACCTCAATGCCAGTGGCCTGGGTGCAACACCATTTGACCTATTCTTTGGGTAACCCTCCCAGGAATGCACAAATGATAGAAAGTCAATCTCTCTCCTATTAAAAGACTTTTTTGAAAATCCAGAATATTTTATTTCAGCTTTATGGGAAAGTTTTTCAAGAACCACAGAAGTTTGGCAGTTTTCCAATGTTTCCTACAGCAAAACAGGAGGCTCTGGGCAGTCCAAAGTGGTACAAAGGCATGTTCAGTTGCTAACCTCATTACCTGTGAAAACCAAAACAAGTAACTTCCAACTGTGGGAGCTTTATTTAACTCATTCACAGGTCAGCGGCCATAAAACCAACCTCACAGGCTTCCTGCAGTGACCTTCATTAAGATTATGCTCATCAAATCTTCACACAAAAAGATAATAACTTTAAAAAACTGATAACATTATTATCCATACTAGTACTTAATTTAAAACAAGAAGGCTGTCTTAAGATTTTGCTACCAAACTGTTCACTTTAAAATGGTTATTTTTGCTTTTTCATCTCAACTGAGAGAGAGAGAGAGAGAGAGAGAGAGAGAGAGAGAATGTCCTCTCATTTAGGACAAGATCGTGTATTTCAAGTACATTTGACAGGGTCATTTCTGGGTTCCTACAGACACCTCCTCTTACTCTTCCTGGCCCTGGCCTTCTGCCCATTCCTCTCCTGCACAGCACTGTTCATTCTGAGCTGTCACTGTTTGATGATGGGTCTGTCTTCCTCCTATGAACGAGCTCTCATCAAGGCAAGGTCCGGTGTTCTCTGGTCAGCTGGCACAAGATTAGCATTGTTCAGTTGGATGACTCTGTTAAATGCATTGAATGGCTTAGGAGATTGGAGGTGATATCGTGAGAAAGACAATTTTCTGAGAGGATATTTAAATTTATCCAGTGGAAAGTTATCAACTTTGGGAACACTCAAGGACACACCTGTTCCA
Organism: Heterocephalus glaber; assembly: GCF_053883595.1. Taxonomy (NCBI): domain Eukaryota; kingdom Metazoa; phylum Chordata; class Mammalia; order Rodentia; family Bathyergidae; genus Heterocephalus; species Heterocephalus glaber. The sequence continues at coordinate 338,183 of NW_028258178.1, forward strand.
TGGAGCCTTTTCACCTGCTAAGACTCTTAAAAACCAAGGAAAGTAAATACTTTGTAAAAATAAAAGAATTGTTTGTTTTCAAGAAAAGAAATGGAACTGGGCTAGGGTTATATTTCAATTCAAACACAACCATAGCCAAGTATCAGATGTCCAGCTGTAACACAACGTGGCCTCCATGCATGCATATTAACACCAAAATACACAAAAAAAATCCATATGGTTATAACTACCCATCCACTTGTGCACACACACAAATGTGACTACACAGTCATGCACTGGGCTGGACACAAATACACACTGTAGACTTCCTCTAAATGGCCTATCAAAAACATGTGTGTATTTAAACTATAGACATAGATGCAAAGACTGGCGGGCATTTAGGCACATTGACATGGACACATACACACCCTCTTAGACACACAGATGTACATGTGTGAACATAAACTGAGTATTCACTTAAGCACAAACACACACCCCACCAATACTAGTGCATACATAAATTACTCTATAAACATGGACACAATGAAGCACATATATACGTAGAAAGCCCGAGCATGCACACACAGAAAGACAAATAAGTAAGGGGAAGCATGACAGTGGCATCTGTGAGAACCCACTAAACAAAATGATACCAACACACAGACATCTAGAAACATACAAAAAAACTTGTGAGGAAGGCTGACTTTCAGGAAGGAAAAAGAAAAGACAAGTAGAGAGTCACAGACAAGGGGAGACAGACACGAGCAAAGCAAAGTCCTGTGCGGGCTCCAGGCCCATCCAGAACTATCTGAATGTCTAACACGAGTTCCTTCATCTTTAGATATGCCTAATGCAGCACCAACCTTCCAAGAGGCTACCCTAGGAGGTCCATTCCTATTCACAGATTATGGGGGGGGGGGGGTTCATTCTTGGCTGTGTTAAAGAAGGGATGGGGAGGGAGTTTCCCAAAAAAACTCTCTCCATTAACCTTTTCCCCAAAAAGAAGCTTTGGGAAGCCAGAAAAGGTAAAAGCCAAGATGGGGCCTAGAACAGTGGTAGCAAACCTATGGCACATATGTTGCTCTTCTTTGAAGACAAAAGATGCTAATGTACAAGTTGTTTTTTCTAAACTAAAACCTCAGTATTCAGGTTTAATTGCAGTGTTGGCACTTTGCAATAAATAAGTGGGTTTTGGTTGCAGTTTGGGCACTCATCTCAAAAACGTTGACCATCACTGGCCTAGAGGAACTCCCATCCATTTCTTCTATCTTCCAAATTAATAAGATCTAATAACAATAAATGAATAAAGTAGCTAACATTTACTGTGCATTTTCTGATTTGTACTAAGCATGAATTAATTTATATACACCTCACCACAGTAAACTAAGAAAGAGATGTCCTGAACCTCATAGGGCTCAAATTAGTCACCTCTTCAAGATTACAAAAAAAAAGCCATAAGGCTAGGTCTCCGATTCATGCCTTAACCTTGGTCTAACCACCCATCCAGAAAAGGAAACAGAGGTGAAACAGGGGGAAGGAAATTTCTTGGGTTCACCACTAGATCACTCTCCAACCATGTCCCAAGACACTGCCACTAGCCCGTGGCCCTCCCTTTCAGACATTGATCCCTTACCCCATGTTTCAGGAAAACCACCAAGGACAAACACACTTGACCTCTGCAGCCCCAAGTACTTCTCCCATTCTACCTCTACCCCCAAAAGCCCATGGGAACCTATCTAAACACTCAAGGCCCTTTTGGTGCCAACTTCCCTGAGTAACAAGTTCTTCAAATTTCTCCCTCTCTCCTACTCAAGAAAATAAAGGCCAGGGCCTAGGGCCAACCCAGGTGCAGGCTGGTAATCAAGATTAGGGGATTAATACCTGCCAAGCCTGTGCTAATCCTCCTCTCTACTTCTTTCTCCTCCAAAACCAACACCAATACCAACAAACAACTTGTGTCTCTGCTTTGTTCCCTACCCACAGGTCTCAAAATCCAACAGACTGGAACAGGTGGAGCAAGATAAGTCCTGGGAGTGCCAACCTCCCCTACCTCCACTTGTCCAAAGTTAGAGGCCCTGAAGCAGGATGCAACACTGGGAAGTGTAACCATCAAAGCTCATCCATTGCCCAGTACCCACATAAGGCCCTTTCTAGGGTCTATCTGAGGTCCATCTCAAGTCCACAAAGGCCTAATAACAGCACTTACCTAATGTTAATGTCAGAACCTTCTGGGACCAACTTCAGAGCCAGTAAAGTGCCAGCTTAGATTTTCTTGAAGGTAACTTCAATGGCCACCTGGGGCTGCTCTCAGAATCATTTTGGCACCATAGGTGGTTCTACTAATATTCTCTTGGTGTCAAATTTGGTGCCATCTTCTTCTCCATTCCCAGTATAGTACATACCTAGAGGCAATCTCAATGCCAGTCTGACGCCCCCGTCCCTAGGTCTACCCGATACTGGTATCGGCACCTTGCAGTGTAATCCACTGCTGATGCCAATCTCAGCATCAACCTCCTCTTAAGTTTTGTCCTCATTTAGACCCCTGGGTGAGCTAGGCCAAGAGAAAGGAGAAGGGGAGAATTTAAATCCTAGCTCCCTCACTTTTTATAAGGCAGTACTATCATTACAAAATTCAAAAAATCATGTACACGTAGATTTAATAATCTTCCTAGAATTCAACAAGCTCACCAAAAGATAATCATTCTTATTTTGAGAGAAAATTGCAGTGAAAAAAAGACAATAGAGCCCCTCGTCCCTTTTCTACCTGATCTTCTATGTCACAAGGTCCACTTCATTTCTCTCCACAGTGGTGTTTGCTTAAGTCTCTTCTGCTAGAATTACCTCTGCCTGCTAACTACAGGCCTGGACAAACCAAGAATCACCTGTAAAGGAGATTAAGCACACTTTCAAATTTGACTTTCAGTTCCCAAAATGTTCCCTTTGCTTAGGTGAGGAAACCAAAGTCCAGAAAGGGGAAACACAGTAGGAGAGACAAGAGTTTAAGCCCCTTCCTTTAAGGGCCTCTCATATATGTGTTTTCTGCCCTCTCTGTTATGCCTTTAATGCACACATCTATGAATAGGAAATATTCATGATAACAATAACAATCATAGAAATGATTTGGTGAACCCAGTTAGCTTCCCTAAGGACCTGGGTAGCCCAGTGGGCTCTTTTTGAGTAGAACTCTCAGAACAATTGGGATTTTCCACTACTTTGGTGGTTGTTATTATTCTTTGCTAAGGCCTGGTCAGTCCCTGTGCCAACTGCGACCATGAGTTGTTTTTCTCTAATTCTGTGCAAAGTGTCACTGAAATGCGACTCAGATCTTCCACCCTCTTCCCAGACACACATAAGCAGTGGAGATTGTAAGTTCTATGGTGTCCATCCTGGCCTCAATTTGAGGCTCCCATGAGGACTCTGCGGATCAAGGGACAGCACCAGGCCAAAGTCAAGCAGGTCAACATACCTGGACTCAGGCACTCACTCCAGGATCCTGATGGACTTGATCGTTCATATACTTATTTTTCTGAGAACTCTATTGCATCCACAGTTCTGGTTCCTTCTTACAGAAGGACTCTTAAATCCATACCCTTGGAATTTCCTCTCCTGGGACCTTTAAAACCGATGTCCTTCCTCATTAAAAGACTCCCAAATCCACAGCCACACATCATGTTTTATGTCAATGAAACTAAGACGTTAGGATTCATCTCCTTTGAGACTCTAAAACCCATGCTGTGGGGGCTTTCTCACTCTAAGACCCCTCATTCAAAGCTCAGAAGCCCCCATGTGTAAATATTCCAAAATTTTCAATTCCAGAGTTTATCTACTGGCCCTACCTCTTGGGGTACTTCCTGCACAGGTGCCACAAATGCAGTATAGCAGCTACTCCCTGTTACTGTGCTCAGATGTTCCTTCCTCCTTATTTCCAGGCTCTGAGCCAAATTGGGTGGAGTGCTTGGGATGAAGGGTTATTAGGAGGTGAAATGTGACAATTATATAATCAGGACCAAAGGCCAAGCATCACTCCCAGGGAGTATAAAGGCAAACCATCTCAGCCATCACCATTTGTCTGTTACCCTCACTGTCACCATGCTGACCTCAGGGTTGCTTGTGGTGGCTTTGCTGACCTGCCTAACTGTAATGATTTTGATGTCCATCTGGCGGCAGAGGAAGCTCTGGGGAAAGCTGCCTCCTGGACCCACCCCACTGCCCTTCATTGGAAACTTCCTGCAGCTAAACACAGAGCAGATGTACAACTCCCTCATGAAGGTGTCACCAGGCATGGGGATGGGTGAAATGGGTTGTGGGCGGGGGCCGATTTAGCTAGGGATTTGTGGCAGAGGACTGGTGAGGGTGAACCCGAGTCTTAGGATAAGGTAGTTTCAAAGGTTCAGCAACCAGGTCTTAAGCAGGATGTTCAGTCCCTTGACTGGAAGAAATATAGCCCAGTACTTGACTTCTGGGTACTGGGTCAGTCCAGATAGTGGCCCTGAAGTAATTACTTCTCCCCACTCCCATCAGATCAGCAAGCGCTATGGCCCTGTGTTCACCATCCACCTGGGGCCTCGCCGGGTTGTGGTGCTGTGTGGACAGGATGCAGTAAAGGAGGCTCTAGTGGATCAAGCTGAGGAATTCAGTGGGCGAGGAGAGCAGGCCACCTTTGACTGGATCTTCAAAGGCTACGGTAAGGCGGCCACCACGTGGGCAGATGTGTCCAGGAAGATGGTAGTCTCAGTTCCCCCACCCTTTCCCACTAACTCCCCTGCCCGTTCAAGGCCATGGAGAGTCTTGTCTTCTCTCCACATGCCTGTTCATTGTCACCTCTAACGTGTCTGTCTCTGGCCTTAGAGTTTCTGTGCCTAATTTCTTCCTGCCTTGCCCCCACACACACACACACACGCTGTTCTCAAATAGAAGTCTCTTCCTTCCCTGATCTATCCATCTCTTAGAGATCCTGTTGGTTTCCTTCTCCTCTAACTTTATTTGATCTTTCTTTCTGTCTTAGGCTCCTGTGCTTTCCTATGATTGCCTTTCCTTCTCTCTCTCTTTCTTGTTCTCTGTGTCAGAATCTCCCAAAATGTCTGCTTGCAAATCCCCTTTCCTCTATCTCCTGGCAACAATCTCTCTTCTTTCCAGGCCCTCTGTTTCTCTCTCCCTGTTTTTCTTTCTTTTCCAGTTCAGTTTGAAATCCTTCACAGTTTTTATTTCCACTCCCAGGTCTGGACGATCTCACTTTCCCTTTTTCTGTCATCAGCCCCTCCCCTCTCATTCTTTCCTTCCTTTTGTTTGAAGTCTCTGCTTCTCCTGGCCCGGTCTTGCCACTCACATACGCCCTTCTACTTGTCTTCTGTGGTCTCTGTCTCTTTCTATAGGTTTCTCACCTCGAATCTGTGTGCGTCCCTAGCGGTGTAGCTCTCTGGCTCTGTATCCATCTTTCTTCCACTCCCTCCATCTCTGCACAAACCCACACTTTTCCCAGAGCCCCTCGGGGTGGTGGTCTGTGTCTCCCTCCCACCCTCCTTTCTGACAATTCCCTTTCCCCTGGCGGCGCTCACCTCCCCAGGTGTTGCGTTCAGCAACGGAGAGCGCGCCAAGCAACTCCGGCGCTTCTCCATCACCACGCTGCGGGACTTCGGCATGGGCAAGCGCGGCATCGAGGAGCGCATCCAGGAGGAGGCGGGCTTCCTCATCCAAGCTTTCCGGGACACGAGCGGTGAGCCGGCGACGCGGGAGTGCGGCGCTGGAGGGAAAGGGAAACTTCTGGAAGGGCAGGGTCTGCGCATTCTGGGCTGGGGACCAGGTAGGGGAAGAGGGTCAGAGCTCCCTGCTCTGGGGCCTGGCGCCAGGAGTTTGGCTCATCGCTGCAGTGCTGTATCTGCCTCTAATTATCAGACAGGCACCAGCCCGCCCTCTGACTGTCCCCACTCCCTCCCTCCCACCCCTGCAGGCGCATTCATTGATCCCACCTTCTACCTGAGCAGAACAGTCTCCAATGTCATTAGCTCCATTGTCTTTGGGGACCGCTTTGAGTACCAGGACAAAGAGTTCCTGTCTCTGTTGCGTATGATGCTGGGGAGCTTCCAGTTCACAGCTACCTCCACCGGACAGGTAACCTGATGGCCCTAGCACACCCCTGCCACAACCTGCCAACTACATCCTCACAGAGCCACGGGTGTGTCCCCCAAGTCCCCTCCAATGGTCTCTCACTGAGCAACACTACAGCAGTTACACCAGAACCCGAGGCACCCGGATATCTCAAGATGCTTCAAAAGAGAACCTGTGGGCAAGATAGACACTTAAATGCCTACACACGTGAACAGGTACTAAAACCAAGACTCCACATATAAATATCCAGGGCAGAATGTTCTCCAAACACCAAAAAAAAAGCATCATTTAACACAACTCATTCACATATACGAAAAGATCCCTCTATGCAGCCCATGTGAATCCTAAATAGGTGAACAGTTATTCCTCTCACTTTCACACCTGAACACCAGCACTACTTTCATCCCTGAACACATTTTAGAAATCCCCAATCCAAATCCCATAAATATACTAACAGCTTGAGCTTTACAGTTGCACTTTCCTGAATGCCTAAACACATTAAACAGGTGACCCATCACAAGAGTCCCATCAGAAAATCTCAGCAACGAGATAACTTCCAGTGCATCTTTACCTGAATACCTGAATCCAATACATGTATGCCAATCCATCTCACCTAAACCCTTGGACAATAGTCTTCATACTTAACCCCTATGAAAATTTACCTTTACGGTGCCATCCAATCTCACCTAAATACTAACTACCTGGACAAGGGCCTTGATTCCCATGTTTTCCTTGCCCTTCCAGTTTTTATTCCCACTGGTTCCTGCCCACTGACAGCCATCTTTGCTTTCTCCCTCACAACCTCCAGCTCTATGAGATGTTCTCTTCAGTAATGAAGCACCTGCCTGGACCACAGCAACAGGCCTTTAAAGAGCTTCAGGGGCTTGAAGACTTCATAACCAAGAAGGTGAAGCAGAACCAACGCACACTGGACCCCAACTCCCCAAGGGACTTCATCGACTCCTTTCTTATCCGCATGCAGGAGGTACACCCAACAGCCAGGGTGGGGAGGTCCAAAGCCTGGTAGATGGGAATCAAGGAGGGAGAGCAGGGACCCATTCAAAAGAGCCTTCATCATAATAATCCTCACCATCCCAGTCACAGGGAAATACCATTTTTCCATCTCCTGGGCCTTATGTACAGGTAGATCTTGTGCATGCAAATTATAACAGCAACCACCTATACAGCACTGCTATGAGCCAGGCATTATTGTAAGTGCTTGTGGCATTTTCCAACCAAAACAAATCTTCAACAAGGTTCTGTTACTATGATTCAAATTTTATAAATGAGGAAACTGTAGACCAAGGAGTATAAGTGGCTTTCCTGAGGTCACAAGGAAGGAAGGAATCAGTGAGCTCTAGCTGAGACCTGGTCTCTGATTCTAGTCATCAGACACACCAGTTTAGACAGGTGGTCTGTCTTTACAGGTGTAACAATGGAAGGTCTTCACCCTTGTCTCCCCTCAGTCTTCCATTTGTGCAGATAGGAGATGAAGTTTTATGTAGTATAAAATTCAAAGGATCAAAAGAAGAGAGAAGCTTCACAAGAAGCTTCAAGATATTTAGTGTAGGAAAGGTTGCTGTCACTTAAAATTCTGTATCTGTCTCAGTAAAACTGTCTCATATTCTCACTGACTCACTCTACCTTGACATCTCTGTCCATCTTTCTCACAGCAGTTCCCTAACCCTCATTTTCTAAATATTCCTACCATTTAAAAAGTGACAACTGGGCCGGGGATGTAGCTCAGTGGTACCACATCTGCCTAGCAAGTGCAATCCCCTGAGTTTGATCCCTGGTACAGCCAAAAACAAACAAACAAAAAAAAAGTGACAACTAAGCTGATCATTAAACGGCAGAGAGTCACCCACATGAAGATCATGGAAGATCATTTCAGGCAGAGACCAGCAGCCTGGTTAAAGGCCTGGAAACTGGAGAGAGCTTGGTAGATCAAGGGTCCCTAGTGCCACCTTAGCTCTGTATCTAAGAGAAGTGGGTCAAAGGAAATCCCCCAAGGGGCCCAAAAGCATTGGGAATAGGCTTGACCTGAAGCCCTCTTTCCCTGCAGGAGAATAAGAACCCTAACACAGAGTTCTACATGAAGAACCTGGTAATGACCACATTGAACCTCTTCTTTGCCGGCACAGAGACAGTTAGCACAACCCTGCGCTATGGTTTCCTGCTGCTCATGAAGCACCCAGATGTGGAGGGTAAGACTGAAGGAGCAGGGAAGTGGGGACTACAGATCCTCCAAACTCCTCTAAACCTGCTACAATGACCCCACTCCTTCCAGGTCCCTGGACACTCACAGCCTCCTGTGCAGAGACAAGGCATTATTCAGCTGATAGGAAGAAGCTGAGTCTCACTAGTTGATAAAATAATGGCAGTGTGTGAACTGATTAGTAAATCTATTCTGTGCTAAGCCCACTGCTAGCTTCCCCATGTTTCAGGCCATCCCCTTCCTTATGACTCATCTATGATCTTGGCATGATCAGATTAACAGGACCCTGCTCCAGCAATATGTATGGCAACATCTGTTTTGAGGGTCTACATCCTTGTGTGTATAGGTACTTGTCATGCATCCAGTTTTATGTATCATCTGCACCAAGACCCCCTGGTTACCAAAGCACATTCACCCTTCTCCTCCAGCCAAGATCCATGAGGAAATTGACAGAGTGATTGGCAAGAATCGTCAGCCCAAGTTCGAAGACCGGGCCAAGATGCCCTACACAGAGGCAGTGATCCATGAGATCCAAAGATTCGGAGACATGATCCCCATGGGCCTGGCTCGCAGGGTCACCAAGGACACCAAGTTTCGAGACTTCCTCCTCCCTAAGGTGCCAGCCTACAGTGACCAGTGATCCATTCCCTGGGACTCTAGCACCCTATCCTCATTAGAACCTTCCCAGCCCATGTCCGAATCCCTCAACCAAAGAATTCCTCAAGCACTATATTTCCTTATCCTCTGCATCCAGAGACCACTGTATCCCGTGTCTCCCCCACACCTCATGCTTCAGAGGATTCAACTCCTGTCTCGGGGATTTAGACATCCCCCAGAGCTCACCTCAGGTGCCAACCCTGTGTTTCCCCTTTTCTCCAGAATGGGGCGCTCTAACACCTTTCAACACATTCACCCCTCAAATCGCCTTATCTCTCAAACCTCCTCTTCCCTGCCAGGGCACTGAAGTGTTCCCTATGCTGGGCTCTGTGCTGAAAGACCCCCAGTTCTTCTCCAACCCCCAAGATTTCCACCCTCAACACTTCCTGGACGAGAAGGGTCAGTTTAAGAAGAGTGACGCTTTTGTGCCCTTTTCCATTGGTAAGAGTCCATTATTTGCTGCTCACGTACTGCTCATACCATTGAGGACAGCTTATTTCGGGGTCCCTATGTAAGGTGCAGCCTGTGTCTTACTCTAGCTGGGAAGTTCCTCTTGGAATCTACTGTCCAGGCAATCACCTGCAACCCCAGTTTCTAAGAAGTGCCGTGTATTTGCACCCAGGAAAAAGGCAAGGGATGATCAAACCTCATTTAGAGATGGAGAAAATGAAGGAGCAGGGTGAGTTAGATTTTTCCAAGGATACACAACCAATTCTTCAGACTCTTAGAAAAGAGATGGGAGCACAGCAGCCATACTTAAGAGTATATTTGGAGGAAAGGGGCATCTAAACTTCCTGTTGCTAGAGCCTGACGTCAATCACCCTACCTCACAAGAGAAATGACGCTCTGAGAGAACTGCAGGCTTCTGGGAAGGCCTCTCAGGCCACAGTATTGCAGCCCCTCCTTCCTGGGACCATGTAGCTGGGCCTCAGTATTGAGGGGAGGCTTCACTGAGACCTGGTTTCACCAGCGCTCTTTCGTCCTCTCTTCTTCAGGAAAGCGGTACTGTTTTGGAGAAGGCCTGGCTAGAATGGAGCTCTTCCTTTTCCTCACCACCATCTTGCAGAACTTCCGCTTCAAGTCCCCACAGGCGCCCCAAGATATCGATGTGTCTCCCAAACTTGTGGGCTTTGCCACCATCCCACCAAACTACACCATGAGCTTCCAGCTCCGCTAAATCAGGACTGGGCCAAGGCAGAGAGAGTGGGCGGGGACGGGAAGGGAGGGCGGGGAGGGCCTAGTGGGTGTGGCTAGTGGGTAGGATGGGACTAAGGGAAATAAAGGGGCCTGGGGCACAGGCAAGAGCGAAGAAACAACAGATGCCTCACCTTGCTAAAGATAGATCCTTCAAAGCTGAGAGGAGCAAAGGGAAGCCTTACATTGTGCTGTAATAATAACAATAATAACAGCTATTATTTATTAAGTATTCTCTGTCAGCTCTGCTGAAAGCAGAACACGATCTCAGTGCTCACAAACTCATGCAAAGGGGAAGTGTTCATGCCTGTTTTACAGGTGACGGAGCTGAGTTTTAGACAGTTTAAGTGGCCATTGTCTTGCAGAACATAAGTGCCCAGTAAATACTTGAACACAGGTCTGTGCCCATTGTACTTGGGGCAGATTTTTATAAGTCAACCTTTAACCTAGTGTGGTGATGCACATCTGTAATCCCAGAAATCTGGAAGGCTGAGGCAGGAGCAAGTTTGAACCCAACCTGGGCAACTTAGTCACTAGCAAGATCTATTATTTTTAGAAGGGGAGAGGGGCTGAGGATGTAGCTTGGTGGAAAGGTCTTGGGTTCAAGCTGCAGTACTGCAAGAAAAAAAAATCTCCCCTTCAACAAAAAAATAAGAGCTAAGTGTATGATCACACAACCTGAAGAGCCTGGTCCAGGGTTTGTTTGGGTTCTTTCTTCCTTTCTTTCTAGAGCCCTGGCAGCCAGATGACTTGGCTTCACCACACACTTACCCCCACTCTCACCCACTTGTGGACACCTAGAGTCAGTCTGGGGAGCTGGAATCGGGCCTCTCAATTATGTGTCTGAGGGAGAAAAACAGTTCCAGAGAAGGCCAGGAAAACATTGGGTCAGACATTGCATAGCCATGAATGTATTCATGGACATAATTGGACACAAGTGTATGACTGCATGTTCTTTTCAGGATATGCATGAACACAGATCATGTCATGGTGTCCTAAGGGTTGGGATCTCCGATGGATCTAGGACCAGCTGTAAAACCCAGACGACAGTCTGAAAATCTCTTGCCTGGTCTCTAATGAGTTACTATAAATCCCTTATGGTGTGATGTGCTTCGGTAGTGCATAGTCTGAACAGCTGTATCCATCAGCCTTGGATCTCTGTCTTTCTACAATTCTGTGTGCACACGCGAGCTTACCCATCCAAACACACATAGGGAACTCACCCCATTATAAGGAATGTGATATAGATAAAAGAAAGGGAAGGTGTCTCCTGCTCTCAGAATCCTACAGGATTCATAATAAGCTATGATTGTTATATTTCTGAATTTATTTTATCTATGTCTTACAACATAAGCTCTATGAAGGGGCTTCCTCTTGCTCACTAAAATGAAGATAAGGATGAACCCATTGACACACATTATTACCATGTGGGTTAACAACCCAGCATCGCAGTCAAACTACATTCATCCATGTGCACATCTCCTTAAGGGGCTTCATCAACCTCTACTCAAGAAATCTAAGAGTTGTGGAGTAACAAAATTATCAGATCCTACGACTACTGAGTCTAAAATTCAAAATCTTGGAATCTCAGATTCCTAAACCTTGGACTCAAAATCTTTGGATCACTGATACTTGGAATTCGTGGTGCTTAGAATTTTTATCAGAGGTCTCCCTGCATACACCTTTGGGAATTGCATTCCAAGCCTCTTTGTGGTGGGAAACTTCAGTTCTTCAAGCTCAATATTCCTTCTCAGAAAGAGTCAAGAGTAGAAGGAGGGACTGGAGCTAGAGGGTTTTACCAATGAGATATGCCTCTTGCGTGAGGTACAGTAGCTAGTAGGCCTTTGCCCTACTGTAAGGAGGGAGAAGAGGAGAACAAGTATCAATTCACATAATTCTCAAACTTAATGTGGAAAATAAAGGCAGTATATCATTAAGGCTTTCCAGGGGTGCTGAGAGAAACCACAATTTAGTCACCAACACCCTTGTCTAGACACTCTGGGCTCTAAAAGTCTTTAAGGGCCAAATCTCTAGCTATGCTGGGAATGAGATGAAAAGATGAGCCCTATTATTATTCTTTTTACCTCATGTTTATGACATGTAATGTTTCCATTCATTGTGGTTATTTGGTTCATATACATGGCATATCTTAATATTTCTTACCTCCCCTGCCCCTCCTCTTTTCCCCTTGCCCTCAGTCTCCTGAATCCCTTCCCATTTGCAGGAGATCTTTCTGCTTGTTTCCTTCTATCTCTCCTTTATTTTGCTCTTTGTACTTTGCCTTACTCAAATGAAAGATAGCATATGGTATTTAAGCCTGTATGTCTGACTTATTTCACTCAACATTATATTTTCTAGATGCATCCATTTTCCAACAGACATCTCCAATTTGTCATTTTTAGTAGCTGAGAGGTATTCCATTATGTGTAGATACCACATTTTCCTTGTGATTGCCTTATTCCTGAGTACTTTTGAATCCTGGTGAGTGTTCTCCAATCAACTGGAGTGCCTTGGTAACTCTAATCTACCACGATGGGTCTCTCACTAATAATTATTATGACATAGTGAGGAGGTGGTGACATTAGTGAATGTAATCATATTAATTTCTAAGTTACAGGAGACAGATGTGAGTTTCACTGAGGCCCCTTTTTCTTTTACATTTTCTGGTATAAACTTGCCATGCTTTACTGTCTGGAAAGGTAAAGGGACCAAGAGTTCTTAGGAACCTCCCAGCCCCTCTCTTCCTCAACAAAGCCAGGCCTATCCCTATAGAGTTGTGAAAGGAAAATGATCTTACAGGCAGCCAGTGAGATGAGGGAGAAGAGAAAGAGAAAAAATAGTGCAGAGTAATGAAGACTAGCGAGTGCTAGAAAGACCTAAGGGGAGAGCCAGAGAAATTGAGAGATGGAGGCTGAAATTTCTAGACAGTGAGTGATTTACACAAGGACAGAGAAGCAGAGATGGAGACAGGGAATGGGAACAAAAGACTAGATAATGAGAGACACTGGAGAGAGTGTAATAAGAGGCCACTTTTTCTTCTCCCTTGGCTCTTGATTTTCATCTTTTTCTCTCATTTCCCCTTTACTTACTTCCCTCTGTCCCTTCTGTCTCTTCCCTATCTCTACCTCTCTTTTCTTGCTTCTTTTCATCTTTACACATTTTTGTGTATATTTTACTCTCGACCTCTGATCATGGCTGGTGCCTCTATGGTTTTCATCATGTGCCTCATGGCTGGTGTACACGGAACATCTTGGAGAGGAGGGACCCATATATATTCTCATTGTCCTCACAGTTATCTCTACAGTAGGGAATTCTCTATGGTCCCCAGATGACTGAGATCAGAGATTTGGAATGAGGAGACCTAAGAACCAGAGACTTAGGATGAAGATAGCTTTGGGGTTCAGGTTGTCTCTCTTTCTTCATGATCCTTGAGTTCCTAAGCTGTAGATGTAATGTACATGTAAATGACAGTTGGGTATTCTCAGAACTGTAGACTAGCAGAATTACTCATTCTATGAGCAATAGACTGCAAGTCACAGAAATAGTATCTTTAGATGCAGTCTATTTTTAAATCATGTAACATTACAATCATAAATTCTTCACTCTACTGAAATGTATAATTTAGTAAGGGTTGAGGTTTTTATCTATATTTGGGTTTGTGAATTTTCAACTACAAGTGTTCCATCAGCATTTAGTAAATGATTCTTCATTCTGTGAATAACAAACCAAGTAATCAAAAAACACTACTAAAGTAAATTTGCCACAGGGAAAAATTGCTAAATTCACAAATATGTGGGAATTTTAAAACTCATACTTAAAATACCTTTTAATTGGCAAATAAAATTGCATATATATGGTGCACTTTACCATGTATGTATATTGTGAAATGACTAAACAATGACAATTAAACAACACTTACTTAATAAACAGTGGATGGAAGAATATATATACTATGCAAAATAATAAAAAAATGAAAACAAAAATATAATATATAAATATATGGAATGCAGCAAATGCATCTGAGTGGACAGAAAGAAACTAAAAGTAAAAAACACCTACATTAAAAATGATTAAAAAAATGAAAGACACAATAATAACTATTTTTAAACCAAATTAATTTATTTTTAAATGACAAAATATCGTATATATTTATGTGGTATAATGCAATGTTTTGCTCTCCATCAAATCAATGATTTAACTTTACAGTACAAGGAACATGAAAAGAAGAGAAAACTAAAACTAAAGCAAGCAGAAGGAAATAATAAAGAGGAGAGATAAATAATATAGAGCATAGAAAACCAATAGTGAAAATTACTGAATTCAAAACTTGATCATTTGCTAGGTATGTTGGTGCATGCCTATAATCCCAGTACTTGGATGCTGAAGCTGTGAATTTAAGGCCAGCCTGGGCTACACAGTGAGTTCAAGGCCACCCTGAACTACATAGTGAGACCCTGTCTCAAAAAACAAAAAAAGACACTGATTATTTCAAAACATTAACAAAACTGACAGTTTGTTACAGTGATAAAAATGGAGAAGACATAAATTTTAAAACTATCAACCTCACTGAGATGAAAAGAATATTAGTGAATATTAGGAACAATTGTATACCAAGAAATTAAGTAACAGATAAAATGCTTAAATTTCTAGAAACACAAATAACTGTACAGACTCAAGAAGAAAGAGAAATCTGAACAGAGCTATAATAAGTAAAAAAATCAAAGCAGTGCTTAAAATTCTAAAAATCAGCCAAGAAAATAAAGATCCTGAATTTGATTCTAATATTTAATTATAACAAATATTAAAAAGAATTACTTCCAATTCTCTCAAACCCTTTCAAAAATGGAGAACACGTTCTAACTCCTTGCCTGAGTTTAGCACTACCCATATGCTCAAAGCAGATACAGACTTTATAACAAAATAAATTGGAAATCAATATTCTTGAAAAGTATACATGCAAAATCCTCAGCACAATTTTAGTTTATCAAATTCAACAGCATATTGAAAAGGTAAACACCGTGAGTATGTGAAATATATCCCCATGATGCAAGGTGATTCAACATGAGAAAATCAGTGTGGGGCACACTGGTGCATGCCATAATCCCAGTACTTTGAGAGGAAGAAGCAGGAGGATTACAATTTTTAGTTCTACCAAGGAAACTCAGCAAGACTCTGCTTTCAAAATAAAAAATAAGTTTTGAAATGTATCTCAGTGGTTAGACCCTTGGGCTTGATCTCCAGTACTGAAACAACAACAACAAAACTCAGTATGATACACCAAATATAGAAAGAAGAAAAACACACATGGTATCTCAATTGATTCAGCAAAAGCATTTCACGAAATTCAGCACTCTTTTATGATCACAAACACTCAGAAAACTAGTCATAGACAGGAACTTCCTCAAGCTAAAAAAAAAACAAAACATGTTTTAACAACATAGTAACATTACACACACCTTCTAGTGGCAAAAGACTGAAAGCTTCATCCTTAAGATCAGGAAGCTAAAAATACATATTTTCCCACTGTTACTTCTCATAGTTTGGGAAAAAGAAAGTCATCCAATTTAAAATAGAAGTGAAAATATTCAAAGTATCAACATGAAAACTATTAGCAATAATGAAGAAGTTCAGCAAAATTGCAGCTTGCAAAAGCCACAGACAAAATCTGTTGTAGTTCTATACATAAACCATGTGTCATCCAAAAATGAATGGGGAAAGATTCCACTTACAATGATGTTAAAAGAATAATATAATTAGGAATAAATGTAAATGAAGAAGTAAAGGACTGAAAACTACAAATATGAGATGAAAGAAATTCAAAACATCTGAAGTAGATGGCAAAGCAACCCATACACATGGATATATATGAATTGTTCATGTTCCATATTAATGAACATTAATATTGATCTACATATTTAATTTCTAACCTACCAAAATCTCAACAACCTTCTTTTTTAAAAAGTGGAGAAATCCATCTTTAAAATCATAAATTTACATGGGACCACTAGTATACTGAAAATAATCTTGAAAAAGAAAAAGTTTTGGAGAACTCACATATTCTCACTTCAAAGCTTTCCAAACATCAACAATAATCAAATCACTTTTATTTTAGCATAACAATAGACTTGGAGACCAATAGGATAGGATACAGAGAAACGAATATGTACTACTACAGGTATTTAATTTTAATAACAAGGCCAAGTTTATTAAAACAGGTATGAGTATTTTCTCCCACAGATGTTGTTGAGACAGTTGGATTTCCCCATGTAAAAAAAAATGAAGTTGAACCCCACCCACACTATATACACAAAGGACTCAAAATGTATCAATAACCTAAATATGAGCTGAAACCATAAAATTCTTTTTAAAATATAGGAATTTTTTTTTGCAGTACTAGAGGTTGATCTCAAGACTTTGTTTATCCCAGGCAAGTTCTCTACCATGTTGCTACACCCCAGCTCTTTTTTTCTTGAAACAGGGTCTCACCAAGTGGTACAGACTGGTGTCCACCTTGCCATTTTTCTGCTTCAATCTCCTGCTTCAATCTCCTGAGTAACTGGGATTGCATCCATGGGCCTCCATATGCAGCAGGAATTGTTTTTTATGATCTTGGTTTTGGCAAGAGATTCTTTGAAATGACATAAAAAACATGAACAATAACAACAAAAATAAACCGTACCTTAAAAGGTTTTGGTCGGTCATTGTCAAAATAAATGAAAAGAAAACATCCAGAATGGGAGTAAATATTAGCAAATCACACATTTGGCATGTGTTTCATATCCAAAATGTATAAAGAACATTTATAATACAAGAATAAAGAGACAAACAACCAATTCAAAAGTGGACAGAAAACTTGATCTGGCTTTTCTACAAAGAAGATAAACATATTGCTCATACACACCTGAAAAAATACTGAACACCATTAGTCATTAGAAGATGGAAAATCAAAACCATGATGAGGGCCAGGGACTTAGCTCAGTGGCACCGCTCCTGCTTCACAACCACAAGGTCATGAGTTCAATCCCTGGTACCAAAACAAAAACCAAAAAACATGGTGAGATACTCTTTTGAATATACTGGTTATAATCAAGGAGACAAAAATAATAGATGTGGGTGAGGATATGGAGCCCTTGTATATGAATGATATAAATGTTAAACATCCTGGTTATTGCTCAAGAACATAATCATGGAATTACAATATGACCCATTAATTACAATTTGACAACAAGCAATTACATACCTCTGTGTGTGTTTGTGTGCATGTGTATTTAGAAAGCAGCTACTTAAACAATTTTACATCAGTGTTTATTGCGGCACAATTTGCAATTGCCAAAGACTAGATGAAACCATGTCCCCATCAAAAGAATACAAATAAACAAAATGTGGTACATTTATGAAAGATGTGGTGCATTCAAACAATTGAAAGAGAAGACTACCCCTCCATATGAAATTGGGCAACTATGAGTTAACTGTGTTGTTAGGCAACTATGAATTAACTAGGTAACTATGCTCATTGTAGAATGTACCTGAGTAGCCATGACAACTTCTGTAAACTATCACCAAAGGAGCATAATGGACTCAGAAAGTCCTGCCAGAACTCTTTGTTCTTCCCCCTCTCCACTGCTCTGTTTTTTGTAAATCCTGCTTGCTATATTCCCAGGGAAACTACAGTGGAATTAAGCTTAGAAAATATAAAGAACTTAAACAAATCAGACCTCCCAAATTTAAAGACCCAATCCAAAAATGGGCATCTGAAATGAACAGACATTTCTCAAAGAAGTAGAAATATCGGCTACAGCTCCCATTGCAGAGGAGATTTCCAGATCAATGTGCCACAGCTCCCAGAACAGAGAAGGCTTCTGGGTAGGCATGCTACAACTTCCAGTGTAGAGGAGGCTTCCGGGCAGGTTGCCACAGCTCCCAGCCCAGAGGAGGCTTACAGGTCAATGTGCCACAGATCCCACAACAGAGAAGGCTTCTGGGTAGGTGTGCCACAACTCTGAGTGCAGAGGAGGCTTCCAGGTCAATGTGCCACAGCTCGCAGAACAGAAGAGGCTTCTGGGTAGATGCGCCACAGCTCCCAGTGCAGAGGTCACTTCTGGGTCAATGAGCCACAGCTCTCAGAACAGAGAAGGCTTCTGGGTAGGTGCGCCACAAATTCCAGTGCAGAAGAGACTTTCAGGTAGGCATGCCACAGCTCTCAGAACAGAGGAGGCTTCCGGGTACATGTACTACAGATCCTAGTGCAGAGGAGGCTTCTAAGTAGGCATGCCACAGCTCCCAGCACAGAGGAGGTGAGCCAAGCAGGCGCCACCATCCCTCCATTGAAATGAGAAGACACATAAACAAGCCACAGAACCAGACTTCCAGATCACCTTCAGCAACCCCAAAGGGAAATGAGATGAAACACTCTGATACACAACCACCTGGACTCCCTGAACTAGCAATGAAAGAGGATCTGCAAAAAATGAAATCAGAAATAATTTCTCACATAACAGGAGAGATTGACCCCATAGTGCAAGACATGATTAATAAATCTAGAGAGGACACAGAAAAAAAAAACAGAGGAGCTGAGGAACATGATGGAATCTCAACATAGGAAACAAATGGTATCCATAAAACAGATTCAAACAGATTTCCAGGAGATTAAAAACTCCACTGAAAGTCTATGCAGCAGAATGAGCCAATGTGAAGACAGAATTGGAGATATAGAAGATAGGACTGAAATTAGTGACCAGAAAAAGAAAATTTTTTTACAATTGTAAGGGACCATGAGAAAAAAAACCAGCAGCTGCTAGATGATGGAAAGAAGAATAACATGAGACTGATTGGAGTCAATGAAGAAACAGGAGAGAGTGCAGATGACATAAAAAACTGTTCACAGAAGTGATGGCAGAAAACTTTCCAAGCAGGGGAAAAGAACTTGACATACAGATAAGTGAGGCATATAGAACTCCAACTAGTCTTGATCAAAAAAAATCTACACATAGGCATATAATTGTTAAGATTCCAGAAACTGAACAGAAAAGCAAAGTTCTACAAGCAGTTAGAGAAAAGAAACAAATCACATACAAAGGAAAGCCCATCAGAATCTCACTAAACTTCTCAGTGCAAACCCTCAAGGCAAGAAGAGCTTGGAGTGACATATTTCAAGGCCTAAAGAAAAACAGCCTCCAACCCAGATTGATGTACCCTGAAAAACTATCTTTCAAAATTGATGGAGAAATAAGATACTTTCATGACAAAGAGCACCTTAGGAACTTCATGAATACCAAACCAGGACTCCAAAAAATTTTAGACAAAATCCTAGGAAAAGATAAGGAGGATCACAACCACAGGAAGCCCAATAGAATGAATCCACCAGGCACGACAAGAAATTAAAAGCTAAGGGAGCGAATCCAACAAAAAGAAAAAGTCATGACAATGATAACACAATACGTATTAGTTATATCCATCAATGTTAATGGTCTCAACTCACCAATCAAAAGAAATAGACTGGCAGAATGGGTCAAGAAGCAAGATCCAACAATATGCTGGATACAAGAAACACACTTAATTCAAAAAGAAACTCATAGAATGAAAGTTAAAGGGTTCTAAGCTGTGACCGGCCAGGTGAGACAAGCAGCTTGAAGCTCCGCGGCTGTCCCGGGCCATGCCCACGGCAAGGTGAGGTCCGCTTAGCCGCATGGGTGCTTCCAACGTCCAGCCCCCACTTCGTGTGCCTCCTACCTTCTGGCTTTTCAGCTAACTGGTCCCACACTACAGAGGCACAGGAGATTATAAAGACCATGGTCCTGAGCGCCACAAGATAGAGCAGAAGTTAGTAACAGAAAGAGGGCTTCTCAGGCTCCTTGATGAAAACTGAAGCTCAGCAGAAAAGTAAAGAGAATCTCTACAATAAAGACACATCACACCACTGTACTTGGTCTGCTGCTGCCTTGCTGAGAATCATTGACTCGTATATGCACACAGATTCCTACATTGCCTACTGGGACAGCAGAGACATACCCTGAAGGAGGCGATAATTTCTATTGCTATTTGCAAAAAAGAAAAAAAAATTTTTTTCTCTTATTTTGAATTCTTAATTTCTACTTTTTTTCTACTCTTCAAAGTTTTATTTTTCTTTCTTTTGTTTCTTTTATCTTTTTTTCTCTCACACACACACATTCTGTCACTGTCCCACATTGCTCCTCATCTCCCCATTTGTTCCTTTCTGCACTGAATTCGGATTTCTCCCTTATTGTTTTTTTCTTCTCTTTTTCCTTCTCTTAATTATCATTAAGTTTAAAGGAAAGTAAATTCAGTATCTAGCCTCTCTGTTGCTGTTAGGTGATTCTATTCACATCTTCGTTCTTTCATTCTGTCTTTTTCTCTTGCCTTTAACAACTTCTTGGAGTTTGTGTCATCTTTCTGTGTCTTCTGTCCCCACTGCTAATTTTACCTGTTCTTTTTACCTCTCCCTCCCTCCCCAACTCCTTTTAACTCCCCACCCCAAAGGGGAAAGATGCTATATTGAAGAGTTTATTCATTATAAACTTATGTTGAGTTGGTCCTCAGTTTTAATTTGACTCACATAGTTAAAAGTGATAGATTAATAATTACCACAAATTGTCATTTTCTAAGCTGTGTTTGATGCCATGGTATTGCTCACTATGTCATTTGGGCTAACATGATGTGATTGATTTAATAAGTTTCCCTTCCTGGTATAAGGAAAATATACTAACTTCAGAGTCATTAGAGTCTCAAAACCCAAACACAAGCTATATCTGGAAGACACCTCTGAAAAGCAATCATTCCAACCTGCTGCAGACAGGCAGGTCTGCACACCCCCTACCGAGATCCCAAGTCTCACGGAACATGCCAAGTCAGTCTGCTGCAGACAGGCAGGACTGCACACGCCCTACCAAGGTCCCTAGTCATGCGGAACATGCCGAATCAGTTGCCCCAGTATCAATAAACTGACCCCCTCCCCGCTCCTCTGTACAGCCACCTGGTTCCACACTACAAAGACTCAGAGGACACCGGACCACGAGACCATGGTACTGAGTCCCACTGCTCCTGGCCCAGAGGAAGGGGCTTCTGGACCCCCATCCCTCCCACCACTCCCGGGCCAGAGGTAGGGGCTTCTGAGCCACCATCCCACTGCTTCTGGTTCAGAGGAAGGGGCTTCCCAGCCAACATCCCTCCTGCTACTCCCAGCCCAGAGGAAAGGGCTTTTGGGCCACCATCCCTACCACTGCTCCTGGCCCCTGTCCCACCTCACCCAGCTCAGAGGAGGTAATCCGTGCAGGTGCCAAGAGCACACCCCCCCCAGTCATAATGAGAAAAGACTTAAATAAGTCTCAAAACCAGACTTCCAGATCACCTACAGCAACCCAAAAGGGAAATGAGATGGAACACTCTGATACTCTACCACCTGGACCCACTGAACTGGCAACAAAAGAGGATCTGGAAAAAATGAAATCAGAAATAATTTCTCAGATAACAGGAGAAATTGTGCTACTAGTGCAAGAAATGATTAATAAATCTAGAGAGGAGATAGGAACATGATGGAATCCCAACATATGAAACAAATGGAATCCATAAGACAGATGTAAATAGATTTCCAAGAGATGAAAAACTCCATTGAAAGTCTACAGAACAGAATGAGCCAATGTGAGAACAGAATTTCAGATATAGAAGATAAGACTTCAATTAATGACCAGGAAAAGAAAAATTGCTTCAAAATTATAACAGAACATGAGAAATCAATCCAGCAGCTGCTAGACAATGCAAAGAAGAACAACATAAGACTGATTGGGCTCAATGAAGAAACAGGAGAGAGTGCAGATGACATAAAAAATCTCTTCACAGAAATAATGGCAGAAAATTTCCCAAGCAGGGGAAAAGAGCTTGACATACAGATAAGTGAGGCATATAGGATTCCAAATACCCTTGATCAAAAAAGATCTACACATAGGCATATAATTGTTAAGATTCCAGAAACTCAACAGAAGAACAAAGTTCTACAAGCAGTTAGAGAAAAGAAACAAATCATATACAAAGGAAAGCCCATCAGAATCACAGCAGACTTCTCAACACAAACCATCAAGGCAAGAAGAGCTTGGGGTGACATATTCCAAGCCCTAAAAGAAAACAGCCTCCAACCCAGATTGATGTACCCTGCAAAGCTATCTTTCCAAATTGATGGAGAAATAAGATACTTTCATGGCAAAGACCACCTTAGGAACTTCGTGAATACCAAACCAGCACTCCAAAGAATTTTACACAATATCCTAGGAACAGACATTGAGGAACACAACCCCAGGAAGCAAAGCAGAATGAACCTGTCTGTCACAACAAGAAATTAAATGTAAAGGGGGAGAACCCAACAAAAAGAAAAAGTCATGGCAATGACAAGTCAATGCATTTCAGTTATAGCCATCAACGTTAATGGTCTCAATTCACCAATCGAAAGAAACAGATTGGCAGAATCGGTCAAGAAGCAAAATCCAACAATGTGCTACATACAAGAAACACACTTACTTCAAAAGGAAACTCATAGACTGAAAGTTAAAGGGTGGAAAACAATACTCCATGTGATGGGAACCCGAAAAAAAGCAGAAGTAGCTATCCTCTTTGCAGATCAAGTAGATTTCAAACCAACACTGATTAAGAGAGACAAAGAAGGACACTACATCTTCGTAAAGGGAACAATCCAACAGGAAGAGATGACAGTCATAAATATCTATGCACCAAACACTAGTGCACTCAACTATATAAAACAAATACTAAGGACATGAAAAGTCATATATGCACTAACACAATTGTAGTGGGGGACCTCAACACCCCACTGTCACAAATAGATAGATCAACTAGACAAAAAATAAGTAATGAAATTCTAGAACCCAATAGAACTCTTGAACAAATAAACTTAACAGATGTTTACAGAGTCTTCCACCCCACAAAATCAGAATATACATTCTTCAAAGCTGCACATGGGTCATTCTCCAAACCAGACCACATACTCACACATAGAACATGTTTAAGTAAGTGCAAAGGAATTGAAGTTATCCCCTGTATATTATCAGACCATAGTTGGATGAAATTGGAGATCCATAGCAAAAGAAACTCGAAAAATTTCATAAACATGTGGAAATTGAACAACACACTTCTGAATAACCAATGGGTCTCAGAGGAAAGTAAAGAAGAAATCAGACAGTTCCTTCAATTAAATGACAATGACAGTACAACATATCAGAATCTATGGGACACAATGAAAGCAGTCTTATGAGGGAAATTCATAGCAGTGAATACGCATATTAGGAAAACAGAATGAGCCCAATTAAACAACCTGATGCTGAACCTCAAGCTTCTAGAAAAAGAAGAGCAGGACAACCCCAGAGCTCATACAAGGGAGGAAATTATAAAGATCAGAGGAGAAATCAATGCAATGGAGACTAAGAGAATGATACAAAAAATCAATGAAGCCAAGAGTTGGTTCTTTGAAAGAATCAACAAAATTGACAAACCTTTAGCCAACCTTGTCAGAAAAAGGAAAGAAAAGGCCCAAATCCATGCAATGAAGAATGAAAAGGGTGAAATTACAACAGACCCAGCAGAAATCCAGAGGATCATCAATACCTACTTCCAGAACCTATACGCCAATAAGATGGACAACACAGAAGAAATGGACAGATTACTAGATACATATGAATTACCAAAGTCGAATGAAGAAGACCTAAAAATTCTGAACAACCCAATATCAACTAATGAAATTGAAAATGTAATTCAAAATTATCAACTAAGAAAAGCCTGGGCCCTGATGGCTTCACTGCTGAATTCTACAAGACATTTAGAGAGGAACTGCTGCCACTACTGTTTAAACTCTTCAATGAAATTGAAAGGGAAGCAATACTCCCAAATTCATTCCTGGAAGCAAGCATCACCTTGATCCCCAAAGCAGAGAAAGACCCAACCGAAAAGGAGAACTATAGGCCAATCTCACTAATGAACATAGATGCAAAAATCCTTAATAAAATACTGGCAAACAGAATGCAGAAGATCATCAAGAAGATCATACACCCTGATCAAGTGGGATTCATCCCAGGGATGCAGGGATGGTTGAACATATGCAAATCAATCAATGTAATACACTATATCAATAGAGCCAAGGACAAAAACCATATGAATATCTCCATAGACGTAGAAAAATCATTTGACAAAATACAACATGCATTTATGATAAAAAGCCTACAAAAAATTGGAATAGATGGCCTCTACCTCAAACTGATAGAAGCCATCTATGAAAAACCAACAGCCAGTATCATACTAAATGGTCAAAAACTGAAATCCTTCACACGAAAATCAGGAACAAGACAAGGATGTCCACTATCACCACTCTTGTTCAATAGAGTTCTGGAAACAATAGCCATGGCAATTAGACAAGAGAAAGAAATAAAAGGAATAAAGATAGGTAATGAAGAAGTCAAATTGTCATTATTTGCAGATGACATGATACTCTATAGAGAAGACCCTAAGAACTCCACCAAAAGTCTTCTAGACTTAATAACCAAATTCAGTCAAGTAGCTGGTTACAAGGTCAACACACAAAAATCAATAGCTTTCCTCTACACCAATGACAGACTCACTGAGAGAGAAATAGGGCAAATAATTCCTTTCACAATAGCATCCAAAAAACTGAAATACCTAGGAATCATCCTAACTAAAGAAATCAAAGACCTCTTCTCTGAAAACTATGGCACTCTGAAAAGAGAGATTGAAGATGATATCAGAAAATGGACAGACATCCCCTGCTCCTGGGTAGTAAGGATTAATATAGTGAAAATGGCCATACTTCCAAAACTGCTATATAGATTTAATGCAATTCCAATTGAGATCCCAGCAGCATACTTCATGGACCTCGAGAAAACAATCCAAAACTTTATTTGGAACAAGAAGAGACCCAGAATAGCAAAAGCAATTCTAGGTAACAGAGAGATGGCAGGGGGTATCACAATCCCCAACCTGCAACTCCACTACAAAGCTACTGTGATAAAAACAGCATGGTACTGGCAGAGAAACAGACTTGAGGGCCAGTGGAACAGATTAGAAGATGCAGAAACAATGCCAGACACACTCAGCCATCTCATCTTCGACAAAGGAGCCAAACACCCTCACTGGAGGAAAGATAACCTCTTTAATAAATGGTGCTGGAAAAATTGGGCTTCAACTTGCCAAAGATTAAAACTAGACCTGTATCTCTCACCATGCACTAAACTAAAATCAAAATGGATTAAAGATCTAAATATTAAAATAGAAACTCTGAACCACTTGGAACAGAGGTTAGGTAGAAACCTTGAAGACATCAGTGTAGGAAAAGATTTTATGAACAAAAACTCAGTTGCCTGTGAATTAGCACAAACAATCAACAAGTGGGATGTCTTCTTATTAAAAAGCTTCTGCACAGCAAGAGAAACCACCAGCAGTGTGAAGAGACAACCCACAGTGTGTGAAAAAAGTCTTCACCCGCTTTTCCTCAGACAAAGGTCTACTATCTCGAATCTCTAAAGAACTTAAAAAGATCAGACCTCCAAAATTTAAAGACCCAATCCAAAAATGGGCATCTGAAATGAACAGACATTTCTCAGAAAACGAAGCTGAAATAGCAAATAAATACATGAAAAAATGTTCAACATCACTGGTCATTCGAGAGATGCAAATGAAAACAATGCTGAGATTCCACCTCACTCCAGAAAGAATGGCTGCTATCAAGAAATCAACCAATAACAAATGCTGGCGGGGCTATGGGGAAAGAGCAACCCTGCTCCCCTGCTGGTGGGAGTGTAGACTGGTGCAACCACTGTGGAAATCAGTATGGAGATATCTCAAAGAACTAGGACTGGAAGTCCCATTTGACTGCGCTATTCCACTGCTGGGGATCTTCCCCAAAGAATTAAAAGAATCATACCACAGTGATATATGTGCACCCATGTTCATAGCAGCACAGTTTGTGATAGCTAAAACTTGGAAATGGCCCAAATGCCCATCAACTGGAGACTGGATCAAGAAAATGTGGTTTTTTAATTAAATGGAGTACTAGTCAGCCATAAAAAATGAGAAATTAGAGACATTTATAGCTAAACAGATGCACATTGAGGCCATACTCTTAAGTGAAATAAATAGGACACACATGTATAAATACCAAATAGTTTCTCTGGTGTGAGAAACTGAAAGTAAATAAGGACTAAAATGTATAATAGGTAATGTGAAATAGGAAGAAAAGGGGCAAAGGGGAAGGATGTGGGAAGGATTGGGGAAAGGATAGAAGGGAATGGAATTAATATGAGAAAATGGAAAAATAGGACCAAAATCTTTGTAAATAGGGAGGAATGGAGGGGTTGAAGGGAGGGCTGGGCAAGGGTGAAAAATAAGAACCAAGAGAGATTATGTAAACGTGCAAATTTCCAATGATGAATGTCATTATATTGTATACCTAAAATGTACCAATGATTAGAATGAATAATCGATAATGCAAAATAGGAAGAAAATGTCCAAAGGGGTAGGGCTAGTGGGAGGGGCAGGGGAAAGGAAAGAAGGGAAAGGAAAAATGATGAGAAATGGAAAAAATGGAAATAAAGTCTTTGTAAATAGGGAAGGGTAGAGGGGGTGAAGGGAGGGCTAGGAATGGGGAAAAAATAAGAACCAAGATGCATTATGTAAAGTTACAATTCCCATCGTATACCTACAATGTACCAATAAAAGAATTTAACAACAACAAAAAACCAACCAGAATATTTATATAAACCTTCTTAGTAAAATGATTATCAACATGTGGAATAAATAGTGAAAGTTTCACATAATGGCACATTATGCAACAATGAAAAGGAGTCCACTAGAGCCCTAACTAATAATCTCAATGAAATTCACAGACATACTGTTGAGTGGAAGCAACTTGACACAAAAGCAAGTTTGGTTTACATTTGCTTCTTTCACATAAAGTTCTAATAGAGATGAAACTAGCCGATGGGAAGAGGACCAATAGAGGGAAGGAGCGGGAGGAGAGGGGAAAGGGATGTATAAAGAATTAAGATTTGTTATGTACATGTACCAGCTCCCCACAATGAATGTAATCACTGTGTACTGCAAATATGTACTAATATAAATTTTAAAAATTAAAAACCAAACTATGGTGTCAGAATAGCAGAAGGGTAGTGACTAGAAGGGGACGAAAGGGGTTTCTGGGAACTGTCCTTATTGTCACTTTATCTGCAACATGTCAACAACATAAGTGTGTGGTTCACTGGGCTGTGTATTTGGTGGGATGTTGTCCCATTTCGATACAACTTGGCTAAAAATTCATAAAAATGGTGACATCTACTTTTAAAATGTCTTGCATTGATCTCTGCAAAGCCTTCTCACTGGTTTCCCTCCTTTCATTCTTATACTCTTTAAAATGGTTTCACCACTCTTCAAGTCATAGGAATCCTATCAAAATGTAAATTGCTCAATTTCCCTAACCTCTCCAAGCCCTCCAATGCTCCCATGTCATTGAGAATGAGATCAAAGTCTCCCCCATGGTCCACAAAGTCCTACATGACGTGGCCTCATCACTTCTCTATTTTCTCCCCCCACCTCCCCCTTGGCTCACACTGATCCAGCCTCCACACTGTTCCCAGGCTTTTTCCTGTTCAGGTTCTTTCAACAAAAGCTGTTCTCCCTGGTGCCAGCCACCTGCATCTTTAAGGGTCTCTGCTCAGAAGCAAAACAAGACAAAGTTTTTCCCTGATCCTTCAGTCTAAAATGGCTCCCTGTACTTTCTAAAATGTCATGCTGCTTTAACAATAGCTTTTATCTATCTAACATCACTGTTCATGTTTATTTCTTGTTTATTTATCTCTCACAGTATAAAGTCTGTAAGAATAGTCACCATATATGCCTTGTCCAAGGTGCCATATCATCAATGCCTAGAATACTCCCCAGCACATAGAAAGTGTCCAGTAAATTATTACTGAATTGGTGAACAAATGAATGAGTGGATCAAAGTAGCACTTCCATGCAATGTGTAATTTAATCCTCACAGCAACCTTAAGAGTCACATATTCTTATTGTCACCATCCTATAGAGGAGCAAACTATAAACCTCTAACTGCAAAAGGATTTGGAAGCTTATCGGGGAATACAAAAGTAGTGGTGTCACCCACCCCAGAGCTTTGCATCATGACACACAAACATGGTTTTGTCCTCCAGACCATTGTGAAATCAATCAAATGGCAGATTGTGGATACCTAGAAGCTCCTTGGAGGACCCAAGGAAGAGCCCTAGGGGGCATGTGTAGCTTCACTATTTTATGCAAATGACATGTGTGACTATTTACAGAGGAGATGGACCACACTTTAAATCAAACTCTCAGAAATCTGAGTGATCCTCAGATTACTAAGTGGCTTTCATCTAGAAGGATTGTGGAGACAAAGAGACCTCCAGACCTATACCTGCTAGAGCCCAGCTTCCCTACTCCCCATCAGGGTACCTGTGAATTAGTATTTTCTGGTGCTGAGCTACACCACCTATCTTAGTTCATTTCTTACTGCAATTAAAAAAGTGCCTGAAGGTGGGTAATTTACAAAGAACATACATTTTTCTTTTACAGTTCCTGAAGCCTAGAGCTCCAAGGTCACAGGGGCCTGGAGATTGCCAGGGCATTGCCAGAGGCCTGGACATTGCTAGGGCCTGGATATTGCCTGGGCTACATAGCAAGACTTTGTTTCAAAAAAATAAAAGGGCATATGATGGGGACCTGACCTTGTCAAGAATGAAGAATGACTTCTCAGGGGAAATAATTCTTACCTGGACATCTAAGAAACCTCAACAATGATGTAGGTGGTCTGAACAGTAACCAAGGGACAATCCATAAAGGATCTCACTTTACCACAATCTTCTCCTGCAAGAAAACTGAAACGTTTGCTGAAAAGAAAAGTGGGCAATGCTGGGCATGGTGGTACACACCTGTAATCCAGTACTTGTGAGACTGAGGGAGGAGAACCACTGTGAATTTGAGACCAGCCTGAGCTACATAGTGAGTTCAAGGCCAGCCTGCACTACAAACTCAAATTTTCTGAACAGAGATGTGAAGAAATAGATGAAACAGAGAAGTGAAAGGAAAAGCAAAAGAAAGGGAAGAAACACCAAAAAATAAAGTTTTGGTTTATTTGTTTTTGGGAATTTTGTTGTTTGCTCTTTGGTTTTGATTTTGTTCTTGCTTTTGCTTTTGGTCTTTTTGAGACGGGGTCTCTATGTGGATCAGGCTTTCCCTGAACTCACTATGTAGCCCACGCTGGCCTCAAATTTGCAACAATCCTCCTGACTCAGCCTGTGGAGAGCTGAGATAACCAGCGTGCACTACCATGTCTAGCTCAAAAAATAAAGTTTCAAAGTTATGAAATCTCCATGTCCTCATCAAAAAAAGACTACATAAGACACCACTTTACCAACAAATGTTTTATGTCCAAAGTTCAGTTTTTTAATGATGCTGAAATAATCCCAATACAACAGCATTTTAATACATAAAATTGTTAATTTGATTGGAAATTTTATTTTTTAAAGAATTCAAGGTCTTATTTAATTCACAAGAGTCAAAAACTACCCTCAGTCCAAAATTATTTATATTCTTCCAACATGAAAAATACCCAGAACCAACCCTAAACGTCAAAAAATTCTCGTTTCATTTTATCGTCAACCTCAGGCTTCACTAGAAATTTTTAAGCATTTTTATGAAACTGTAGAAAGTCGATTGTACAATCCAAATGTGAAGAGTTTTTACACACTGTAGTTTGTCTTCCCTTGACCAACTGAATGTCATCCTACTTATGACCGTGAATTGTGGTATGTTGGTCAATTGAATTGAGTAGGAAGTGCCTAGCTGATTAGTAAAGCAGGGTTCTGGAGGAGTATGTGGATGACTGACACGTAGGCCAGCAAACTGAGTGGGGAAGACCCACCCCAGATGTAGTAACATCAACCAATAGGGTTGTAGCCTGGACAAACTAAAAAGGGAAAGAAGAAAGAAGGGTCCCTGTTTCAGGAGAGCTCCAGTCACCATTGCCTTTGGAAATCATTCTCCAGTTTCTTCAGTCTTCTAATGCAGACTCACATTGATGACTCTATAGCGAGTTTCCAGACTCTTGACTTTTGACTGGTTCTGCATCTTTAATCTTGGTAACACCCACATTTGGACAAAAGTTCACACAGCCACCTTCCAGACACCATAACTGCCAGGGAGAGAAGGCCTAGGCTTTCGGAGCCACAAACTAAAGCCTCCAGAGAGTATTCTGAGACACGGGTCTGCACACCCCAGACTGGTGAGTCAAGCGGCTTGGAGTTGAGCTGGACCTCACCAAGCTGCAGTGGCCAGCAGAACCTATATGTGAGCCAAGCTCCAGGCTTAACACATGATGTACCTGAGAGATCCATGCTGGTTGTCTCAGGAGACTGCAAAAGCTTTGCATTCAGTCTTCTATCTGGACCAGTTACCTCTCTGTCTTGTCTGTTTCGTGTGTGTGGTTTGGATATGGTTTGAGTGAGTCCCCCACAGGTTTATTTGTTGGGGGCTTGGTCCCCTCTGTGGCCATGTTGAGAGGAGGTGGAGCCTTTGAAAGGTGGGGCCCAGTGGAAGGTAATTAGATCATGTGGGCAGCATCCTTGGAATGGGTTAATGTTGCTCTTTCAGAAAAAGCTAGTTCTTGAGAAACTAGATTACTACAAAAAAGTGTCACCTCACATCCTTGCACCCTTTTGCATGTTGCAGGTTCCCTTTCTCCTCTTCTTCTATGAGGTGACACAGCTAAGGAAGCTGTCACCAGAGGCTGAACAGCTACCACTGCTGTTCTTGAACTGTCAGCTCCTAAATCTAAATAAACCTCTGTACTTTATAAAGTCCCAGCCTCAGGTATTTTCTCACAGCAATCAAAAACAGGATAAGTTGCCAAGAGACTATTTTGCCTACTCAGGTGGACAACTTTAATGCTTACTGCTCCCCTCCACTTCAGCCAATTCCTCATGTTGGTACCACAGTGCAGGCCCTGCCTCCTCTCTGCTGTGCACGCCATGCTCTCCCATTCACCTGGGCCTATTTCCTCACCTTTACCCAATCCCCATCAAGAATGGTTTCTTCTCCACACTTGTCCTCACTCTCCCAGTATTTAAGGGCCTGTTTAAGTTCTACCTCTTACATCAACCTTTTCTGGGCCTTCAAATGATCTTAAGATATATCTTGTACAGGTACAAATTCCCAAAGATGAATGTACTCAAAATACATATCTAAAATGTACCAATAAACTTAATGAATTAAAAAACTCCTATTTCTTCTCTTGTGTTCACTACCACCCAGGATTCTGTCCCCAGCACCATTCCTGACACCAAAAACTAAAACTAAAAAGACAATATTATCAATAAATAGATTATTGATCAGGAAAATAAACTGTTGATAGCAAAGGTCTCAGAAGCCCAGAGTTCTGGAGTGTGATCTGCGCAGCAGGGAGAAGAGAACAAGAAGCTGTGTGTTGCTGTCAGTGCTCCAGCTCTCCCACTACAGTCAATGCTGATGAATCATTAATAGTTAGGTAGATGATTAGTCTGGTCTGCTAGCGGAGCCCTGAAATCCTGGCCAGTCTCAGGGCTGAGACAGGTGAACTGCAAATTGAAGGCCAGCCTAGGCAATGGACCAGGAGCCTATCTCCAAATGCACAGGGGTTGGGGATGTAGCTCAGGGCAGAGGCCAAGAGTTCCATCCCCCTACTGCAAATAAGGACACAACAAAAGTAGATCCTGAAACCTGAAATCACGCGTGCAAAGCTGTGGCACAGAAAGAAGTAATTGAGAGATTCTGTTCATGATTGATAAAAACCTCCTCTTTTTTTCTTTGCATTGTGTGCCTCTCTTGTGATCTGAAATTGCTCAACTATAATAAAAAATTTCATGCTTAATATTTACCATACAATGAAGGAACCTGATTCTATTATATCAATGAATTTGTTACTCATTAAATTTTTATTAGAATTTACTATTAGAATTTTTATTAGCCTTTACTCTTAGAATTTTTTATTCTATCAGTGAATTCTAGCAATGAAGAAATCAAGATTTTCCTGAAGTTTTATTAGTATTTTATTTTGGAGACATGGACTCATTATTTAGTTCAGCCTGGCCTCAAATGCAAGGGGATCCTCCTGCCTCAGCTTTCCAAGTGCTGGGATTACAGGTGTGCAGCACCACACTTGGCCTTATTAGTATACTTCTGATACAAAACAAATGTGCTCATCATGAGGAACTAGTGCACATACACATCTGGATCGTGTTTACTTTGCCTTCCTCTCCCCTCCCTGATTAACAGTCCTTACTGCATTAGTTTTCTCCTCTTTCCTCCTGTTTTTCCTTGAATTGGCTCAGTTCAATCTTTGTTCCCTTTGCTAACAGAGAGAAAACCTTTTTGACTGGTGACCATGCCCTCTTTTTCCTCCCTTCCAGCCAGACAACCAGGATGGATCAGAGGAGAGTGACATCTACACCTGCTGCTCACACCCAGACAGTTCTGCATGCCCTTTCATCCCCCTCATGGAGAGTGTCCCACACAGTTCCATCAGAGGCGGACACCTGTGATAATCTGACCACCGTCTGCCAGAAGCCAGGATCACATCCTTTACACACTGATCTTCCCCACCCACCCTGAGCCAGAAAGGAGCCTTTGCTCTTGCAGCCCACCCTGGGCCCTGTCCATTTGTGTCTCCCCTGCAGGATAGATTTGAGCAGGCCTTTTCTGTTCATCTGCAGAAGGTTCCCCAGGAAGGGCAGAGGACAGGGGCCTGGTGGGAGGTAGCCATGGGCCTTTGGGTGGCCCCTGAACAGGAGAACCAAGAGGGCCTTGGGGAGAGTGAGGAGCAAGAGGACACTGAGCTCCATGGTCCTGGTCTCACTGCCGTCAAC
Organism: Heterocephalus glaber; assembly: GCF_053883595.1. NCBI lineage: Eukaryota > Metazoa > Chordata > Mammalia > Rodentia > Bathyergidae > Heterocephalus > Heterocephalus glaber. The sequence continues at coordinate 371,288 of NW_028258178.1, forward strand.
CCCTCTGCAGCCTGGAGCTGAACCTTTTATCCTCAGCCTTTATCATCTCCCAGTTATGCAACTGCATCCATGCCCCACCTCCTTTCTCATCTTTGTCCAGAAGCGTTATCTTAGAAGAGAGTTACCAGGCACCCATACTTCCTGTTTGGACAGCCCTGATAACCTGCTCACTCCCAGCCCATTAGCCCCTCCTTAGATGTTGGCAGTGATGCTATGAAAGAGATGCCATGGTGCACAAGAGTATGTGACTGTGTGCTCAGTGAATATGTTGTCAATATTGTTAATGTCTTTAGTTTAGTCTGTCCAGCTCAGCTTGAGGTTGTATACACTTGTATATTTTTTATGTAGGAGGGGCTATTTTATGTCAGTGTGAATGTGCTGTTCTGTATTTCCATGTATCAGTCCAGGTGTGCTCCCATGTACATTCTTGCATGTGTGGGATCATGTGTGCATTGATTTACTTTCACATGTGAAAGTGTGTTTGCATTTGAGTAGTGGAGCTGGTAGAGACTTCCACATTTGTTAGAGAGTCTGCATGTGCTAGCTGCACTGTTGCTGGTGTATGTGTGCACCTCCCAGCCAGTTTTTGCCAGTCTTTCTAAGGCTTGTAGAAGTTCAGTGTCCACCTCTCCAGTGTCCACCTCATTCTGTTCTGTGACATCCACAGGTGGGAATGCTCTGGAGAGAGCAGGGCCAAGAGATGGGAGACTGGTGAGACCCAGCATTAGAGGGGGATTGGGTTCTCTTGGTCTCCAATTGCTCCGATTAGTGCTGGGTGGTTCCCACCAGGTCTCTCACTATCTGCATAGTACAGGAATTCTCCAACACATTCTCTCTCTCTCTCTCTCTCTCTCTCTCTCTCTCTCTCTCTCTCTCTCTCTCTCTCTCCTCTCTCTCTGTCATCACAGTGTCTTTGTTTCCCCTTTAGACACTGAAGTCCATTGTGTCTTAGTCTGCTTTCTGCTATAACAGAATACCAGAGGCTGGGTAATTCATAATGAACCAAAATTCATTTGAGAAGGTGCCGCAGACCAGCTGCAGTCGATGCAGGGTAGGAAGGGGAGAGGTCTCAGGCTGGCGAATGAGAAAAGAACCTTCGCAAGCAATGTGCAGGTTCCCTCTGAGAAGTCTCAGGGTCTGATTTATTTTTATATCTTTAAGCAATGGCCAGGAGGCATTGGGCAGAACATGTTTACATTTTAGGTTGCCTTAGCAATTTCTATAGAAATAAAGGTTATTTTTTACTAAACAAAGTATATTTTTCCTAAGCTGATTCATTTCATTGAACATCATGAATACATTTAAAAATTACAATTGTCCCCTTATTTACCCACACCTAAGCAGAACAGAAAGTAACTTAATCAAAATCTCTATATCAGCGGGGATACAAGCAAGATTTAGTTAATTAAATGTCAAACTTGTGGTCGTCAGCTGGCCCTTGAGAAACTGCACAATGGTTAATATAGTTTGCTATTAGCTCTCTATTTTTTCTATACCTCTATTCATCTTGCTTAAATGTTATTTGGGTTCATGGTCCATGAGCAGGAAATGTTTACAGTACTTTGAGAAAAGCTGAGTAACTTGCCTCCTTAGTGTATTTATCTGTCTTAACTTTCTTTCTATTTCCCATTTTCCACTGTGTCTTACATCTAAAATCTGTCCTTTCAATCTCTTTATAAGATCCCTTTAGTAAAAAGAAAGTCATCAATAGAGGAAAGGAGTTACAGTGTCAGGAAAACAGAGGGAGTTTTAGGAGGGGTTTCTTTAGAAGTGGGTGTGACAATAGAACTGAGAGAAACAGGAATTTGGGACTTTTGAGCCAGATCAGATTTCAATACAACATTGCCAATTTGCATCATGGAGAATATGTTGTTAGTCACAAATACAATGATTCCTGTGACCAGAGTAACAATTGTAAACATTAGGGCAAGAAAAAATAAAACATGAGGGTACGATGTGTTCCACCCTCCTTTTCCCCCAGCTGGAACTTTGTCAAGCAGCATTGGAGGTTGGTCGGGCTTCGCCAAGAAGGATTTGTCCACATGCTTGATGAAGTAGAAGGACATACGGAAGCCCATCAAGAAGTGTTGACAAATAAGGAACTGGAAAATTGTTAAATCAACTACAGAGGAAGAGGAAGAAATTGAAGTGAAACCAACAATAGAGACATTGCTGAAATTTGCAGAAATGTTACAAAGTGTATATTTATTAAAGGAAAAATTATGGAATATGATGCTAATGGTCCTTCCTGGTGTAATGAAAATGAGAGAGCCTCAGAGTCATTAGAGACTCAAAACTTAAAGACCAGCTATACCTGAAAGACACCTCTGAGAAGCAATCATTCCATAAGGGTTCTAATTACAAGCAACAAAGATACAATGAGCAATTTCAAAGTATCAACCTGGGAGTTAAACCAAGGACAGTACCAAAAACAAAAATGAGAAGATATTTAAGCAAGGCACAAACTCAGACTTCCACCCCACCAAGGGTAAAGCCTGGGGGAAAAGGGTGGAAAAGTCCAATAATCAACCACCTGGACACCCTGAACTGTTAGCACAGGAAGTAACAAAACAGAAGAATGAGGCTCTAGAAAAATACACAGCAGAAATAATCTCCCAGATAGCTACAGTGATGGTGAGCAGAGTGAAAGACATGATTAGAGGTTCTAGAATAGAAACAGATAAAAAAATGGATGCGCTCAGAAACATGCTGGAAGCCATGAATACCCAGAATAAGAAAGAAATGGAAACCATGATCGACCAACATAAGAAAGAAATGGAGTACATGAAACAGATTCAAACAGATATTCAGGAGATTAAAAACTCTATTGAAAGTATCCACAGCAGATTAATGAACTCTGAAGACAGAATATCAGATATAGAAGACAGGATTGTGATTAAGGACCATGAAAACAGAAATTTCTTAAAAATAGTAAGGGACCATGAGAAATCAATCCAGCAGCTGCTAGATGATGCAAAGAAGAATAGCATAAGACTGATAGGAGTCCATGAAAAAGCAGGAGAAAGTACAATGGACATAAAAAACTGTTCACAGAAGTAATTGTGAAAAACTTCCCAGAGGTAGAGAATTGGACATACAGATAAGTGAGGCATGTAGAACTCCAACTAGCCATGATCAAAAAAAAAATCTACATAGAGATATATAATAGTCAAGATCCCAGAAACCCAACAGAGAAAAAAAATCCTGCAGGCAGTTAGAGAAAAGAAACAAATCACATACAAAGGAAAGCCCATCAGAATCACAGCAGACTTCTCAACACAAACTCTGAACTCAAAGAGAGCCTGGAGTGAAGTATTTAAGCCCTAAAAGGAAATAACTTCCAACCTAGTCTCTCAAAACAGAAAAGAAGTGATACATATATACCTATATTTATAGCAGTACACTTAATAATAGCTAAATTTTGGAAGTGGTCTATATGTCCAGCAACAGATGAATGGATAAAGAAAATATGGTATTTACACATAAGAGAGTACTACTTTGCCATGAAGAAAGATAAACTTGTTGGAACATACATGCACCTTGAGACCATAGCATTAAGTGAAATAAATCAGACAAAGAAGCTTCAATATTGCATGGTTTGTCTTATATGAAAAAAACCAAAAGTTGAATAATAAAATTAGCGAGATAGATCTTTTTCAAATAGGAAGGGGATCAACAGATAGAGGGATGGAAAAGGAGGGAGGAGAGGAAAAGAGGATAAATGAGAGCTAAGGTGTGTTACATACATGTACCAAACCAACACAGGGAATGTAAACACTATGTACTGCAAACTTAGACTAGGCTTGGGGTGTAACTCAGTGTGAAAGCTCAGAGGGGAAACACTTTAAGCTATAGACATAGGAAATGGTAATAAATAGGAATATAATAGCTCAGAAAATAAAAGTAAAATAGACAGATTACATTAAACCACAAAACTTCTGAAGAGCAAAGGAAACAATTAACAGAATGAAGAGGAAACCTGAAGAATGGAGTAAAATCTTTGTCAACTGTTCTTCTGACAGAAAATTAATATCCAGAATATATAAGGAACTAAACAATTTAACACCAAAATAACACAGTGTTACTCAGTTTTAAAATATATTATGGAGCAATTGTAACAAAAACAGGTTGGCATTGGCATAAAATGGAGTAGAATACAAGATCCAGAAATAAATCTAATCAATAAATGGGCAATAAGTGAATAAGTTAATTGGACAGACACTTCAAAGTAGCACAAATGACCAATAATTATATGAAAATCTGTTCTACATTTTCAGCCATAAGGGAAACGCAAATCAAAACTCTACTGAGATTCTATCTCACTTCAGTCAGAATGGCTTTTGTTATGGTTTACATGTAGATCTCCACATTTGCTCAGAGGTGAGGCTTATGGATAGTGATTAAACTATGGAGGCTACAATTGACTTCTTTTTAGGAGGACAGGGTCTGGTCTGAAGCGATATGTCACTGAGACATGACCTGGAAGAGAATATTTGCCTCTCCAGCTCTTTCCTTCTCTCCCTGCTTCCTGGATGCCATGCCGTGATCAGTTTTCCTCTGCCCAGGTCCCTCCACCATGATTTCCTGCATTGGAGCCAGCCAACCATAGACTTAAAAACAGGATCCAGATTACAACTCTCCTTTAAGTCATGGGTGTTGGGTATTTTGTCCTATCAATGGAGAAAGTGGCTAAGACACCTATTATCAAGAATACAAAAGATAATATATGCTGTAAGATGCAGGGGAAAATACTTATACACTGTTAGTAAAAATGCAAATTAGTAGGGGAACTATGAAAATCATTATGGGGGTTTCAACAAAAAACAAAACAAGGAACTGCCATAAGATCCAATTATATAAGCGCTTAGTATGTACTTGAAGGAATCAAAGTCAACATACTATAGAGACGCCTACATACTCATGATTATCATTGGACTATTTATAATTGTCTAGTCATGGAGTCAACCTAGGTGCCTGCCAGCAGATGCATGGAATAAAGAAAATTTGATATAAGGTGTTGAAGTGAGGGCACGGGAATGGGGAAAAAAAGAACCAAGATATATTATGTTTAGGTACAAGTTCCCAATGATGAATGTCATTGTATTGTATACCTAAAATGTACCAATAAAACTAGTGAAAAAGAAAGAAGGGAAAGGAAAAATTATGAGAAAAGATAAAAAAAGGAGGGGTGGAGGGGGTGAAGGGCACACAGGTAATGGGGAAAAAATAAGAACCAGGATACATCATGGACAGGTACAAGCACCCAATGATAAATGTAAACATATTGTATACCTAAAATGTACCAATAAAAGAATTTTTAAAAAATAAAAAAACTAATGAAAAAAAGAAAACATGATATATTTTCATAGTGAAACATTATTGTGCCATAAAAAAGGATGAAGTCATATCATTTGCAGGAAAATGGATGGACTTGGACAGCATCATGTTAAGCAAAATAAGTCACACTCTGAAAACAAGTGTTGCATGTTTTCACCTATATGTGGAATACAGAAAAAAATGAAACTAGGATGGAAGTAGTTAATAAGAAGAAGGTTACCTGAGGGAGGAGAAGGAAAGGAAAGGGAAGGAAATAAAGGATATGACCAAATTATGCTATATGCATGTATGAAAATTATTATATAATTAATATTGCTATAAAAAGGAGATATACAAATGATAAACAACAAATAAATCAATGCTCAAAATCATAGCCAGTAGAGAAATTCTTCTTAACCCCAATGAGATATCCCACACATTTGTTAGAATGAAAAAAATAAAAATAAAAAATACTAAGAATATTAGTGGTTATAAAAACTAGTGTAACTGGAGCATTCATATCTTTCTGGAAGACATGAAAATTAAGATAGTTATCCTAGAAAATATCTTGGCAGTTTCTGGCAAACTTAAATGTACACTTAACAAGATAACTAACCAATCCTACTTTTAGGTATTTATACTTAAGGAACTAAAACTAATGCTCACACACAAAAACCTGTACACTAATGCTTATAGTATCTTTGTACATAATCCCTAGAAACTACAAATAACCCACATGTTCTTCAAAGTTAAAAGGATAAGAAAGTTATGGCACATTTACATAAAGCAGCCACTTAGCAATAAAAAGAAGCAAAAATAAATAAATTGAGCAAGCTATTGATATGCACACAAACTTGGATAAATTGTAAAGGCATCATGGTAGATGAAAGAATCCAGAACCAAACAGTTGCATACTTTGTGATCCCATTTATATGACATCTGGAAACAGATATTGAAAGCAGAGAACATATTGTTAGATACCAGAAGCTCAGAGTCCAGAAGGACCTCAAAAGAAAGAGAAGTACATGACAATTAAATGAAATGTTCCAAATTTTAGGATATTTTCTTTGCTGGTAGGAATCTAGATATTTATAAAACCATAAGCCAAATAAAATGATCTTGCTCCATTGTCATATACAAATGATATGATAATGTAAATGTACATCTATAATACTACTGAACCATGCAAATAAAAATGGTTAAAATGGTAAATTGTATATTGTGTTTTTAACACAGTTGAAACACAAATTATTTTAAAAATAGTTTTTCAAGAATAGAATAACTAAGGTGAGTTGTAACAGCATGGGCTAAATCTATATGTAAATTTATGTGAAATGTCTAGCTAAAAACGACCTAACGTGCCTTGTTAGTTTCATGTCGCTCTGAATAGCTATGTAACATTTCATAATTCTACTGTCCATAAAGGCATGTCCTGGATCCTCATAAACATAGGACAAACAAATATTGGATATTAGAAGAACTTTCCTCACAGGTCAAATTCCAAAGAGTTCATGCAAAGACCAGGCTTCTTTGCAATGCTTTGCTGTGTATTGATAAAAGTCCTTTTCGAAGGTTCAAAAATGATGCTGGATAAAATTTATAAAGAAATGCCAGACAAATTTAAATTATGGTCAGGACAATATCTAAAATAACCAGTATGTACTCTTCAAAATTACAAGGTCAAGAAAGACAAAAGCTAAGAAAATGTTCCAGATTAAAGGAAAGCAAAGACTGCAACTAAATCTAATGTATTATGATGAATTGAATCCTGAAATGTAGAAGAAGGGCAACTATAAAATACATTATTAAGACAAATGATAAACCTGTTATGCACTGTAAATTTGAAAGTAGTATTGAATTGATGATAATTCATTGATTTTGATCATTGTACTATGGTTATGTAAGAATGTTCTTGTTTTTAGTTAAATACATGCTATAGTAATTAAAAAGCAAAAAACTCTAATTTATTCTATAAAATTATAATAGGAATATCAATATCCAGGTACACAAATAGACACATCAACTAAACAAAAAAACAAAATCAGAGTTGAACCAAACATTTAAACAAATGGTTTTAATAAATACATACAGTGTTCCACCCAACAACAATAAAATACACATTTTTCTTGGCAGCACATGGTACATTCTCCAAAACAGACCACATATTAGCTAATAAATCATGCCTAAGTAAATGCAAAAGAATTGAAATTTTAACCCGCAGATTATCACATCATAGTACAATGGAACTAGAAATCAATAGCAAAAGAAATCACAAAACTATGCAATCATATAGAAGTCAAACAACAGACTCTTGAATAATCAATGAGTCACAGAGGAAATCAAAGAAGAAATAAGACAGTCCCTATAGATAAATGATAATGCCAGTGTAACACACCAGAACTTATGGGACACATTGAAAATAACCCTAGAAGGGAAGTTTATAGCAGTGAATGCCCACATCAGAAAAATAGAATCAGCCCAAATAAATAACCTAATGATGCATCTCAAAGTCTTAGAAAACCCAATACAATCCAAACCCAGAGCTTGTACAAGGAAGGAAATTATAAAGATCACAGCAGAAAATAATGAAATGGACGCTAAAAAAATACAGAGAATCAGTGAATCAAAGAGTTAGTTCCTTGAAAGAATAAATGAAACAGACAAACCCTTACCCAATCTTACCAAAAAAAGGGGAAGAAAAGACACAAATTAAGGCAACTAGAAATGAAAAAGGTGAAATCACAAAGGACAGTGCCAGAATCCAGACAATTATTAGCGACTACTTCACAAACATACTGTATATGCAAAAGAATTAGAGAACTCAGAAGATATGGAGAAATTTCTTGTTATATATGAATTGCCAAAACTGAAACAAAAAGAGTTAAAAATCTTTAATAATCCAATAACAGGAAATGAAACTGAAGCAGTTAAAAAACAGCAAGTAAGAAAAGCCCAGTGTCAGGCATGGTGGCACATCCCTGTAATCCCAGCACTTGGGAAGCTGAGGCAGAAGATTAGCTATAAGTTTGAGGCTAGCCTGGTGTACATAGTGAGTTCAAGACCAGCCTGAACTACAAAGGGAGACCCTGTCTCAAAAAAGAAAATGAAAGAAAGGCCCAGGATTTCATGGATTCCCAGTGGAATTCTACAAGAACTTCAGGAAAGATCTAAAAATAGGCCTCAAAAGTTTTAATGAAATTGAAGAGGAATGAGTGTTTCCAAAATCATTCTCAGAAGCTAACATTATCCTGATCCCAAAACAAGACAAGGATCCAACCAAAAAGAGTACTATACACTAATTTCTCTAACATAGATGCACAAATTTTTAACAAGATAATTAAAGCAGAATGCAACAAATCACAAAAAAGATCACACACTATGACCACATAGGCTTCATCCTGGGGATGCAACAATAGTTCAACTTACACAAATCATAAATGTAATTCATCACATAAACAGAAGCAAGGACAAAAGACATGATCATCTCAAGAGAGGCAGAAAAAGCCTTTGACAAAATTCAACATCCATTCATGATTTTAAAAGCTCTGACCAGAGAAACTATTCCGTATTTACACATGTGTGTTTTATTTATGTCACTTTAGGGTATCACCTCAATTTGCATCCATTTAGCTATAAATGTCTCTAGTTTATCATTATTTATGGCTGAGTAGTACTCCACTTTAGAATAAAACACATCTTCTTTATCCACTCTCCACTTGATGGGCAATTGGTTTGTTTGCAAGTTTTAGCTAGTACAAACTGTGCCACTATAAACATGGGTGTACATATGTCACTGCGGTATGATTCTTTTAATTCTTTTGGGAAGATATCCAGCAGGGGGATAGCTGGGCCAAATGGGACCTCTAATCCTAGTTTTTTGAGGTAGCTCCATACCGATTTCCACAGTGATTGCACCAGTCTACACTCCCATCAACAGTGCAGAAGAGTTCCTTTCTCCCCACAAACCTGCCAGCATTTGTTAGTGGTGTAAATAAGGATCAAAATGTATGATTGATAATGTGAAATAGGGAAAAGAGGTCCAAAGGGGAAGGGGATGTGGAAAGGGTAAGGGAAAGGAAAGAAGGGAAAGGAATAAATATGAGAAAAAGAAAAAAACAGAAACAAAGTCTTTATAAATAGGGAGGGGTTGATGGGTTGAAGGGAGAGGAAGGGGATGGGGAAAAAATAAGAACCAAGATATATCATGCAAAGGTACAAATTCCCAATGATGAATGTCATCATATTGTATACCTAAAATGTACCAATAAATTTAATGAATAAAAAAAACTCTGAAGAAAACAGGTATAGATAGTCTTTATCTCACTATGATAAAAGCCATTTATTGTTGGAAATTTGCACCTTTACATAATCTCTCTTGATTCTTATTTTTCACCCTTGCCCAGCCCTCCCTTCAACCCCTCCAGTTCTCCCTATTTACAAAGATTTTGTTCCTATTTTTCCATTTTCTCATATTAATTCCATTCCCCTCTTTCCTTTCCCCTACCCCTCCCACTTCCTTCCCCTTTGCCCCTTTTCTTCCTATTTCACATTACCTATTATACATTTTAGACCTTATTTACACTTTCAGTTTCTCACACCAGAGAAACTATTCGGTATTTATACATGTGTGTCCTATTTATTTCACTTAAGAGTATCACCTCAATGTGCATCCATTTAGCTATAAATGTCTCTAATTTCTCATTTTTTATGGCTGAATAGTAATCCATTTTATTAAAAAGTCACATTTTCTTTATCCAGTTTATATTATATACCTAAAATGTACCAATGATTAGAATGAATAATTGATAATGGAAAATTGGAAGAAAAGGTCCAAAGGGGTAGGAGTAATGGGAAGGGCAGGGGAAAGGAAAAAGGGGAAAAAAGGGGAAAGGAAAAATGATGAGACATGGAAAAAATGGAAATAAAGTCTTTGTAAATAGGGAAGGGTAGAGGGCGTGAAGGGAGGGCTAGGAATGGGGAAAAAATAAGAACCAAGATCCATCATGTAAAGGTACAAGTTCCCAATGAGAAATGTAATTGTGTTGTATACCTAAAATGTACCAATAAAAAAAATTTTTAAAGTCATTTATGATTAATGTATTGCCAACATTACATTAAATGGAGAAATAAATGAAATAAATGAAATAAATGGAGAAATAAATGAAAGCTTTCACTCTAAAATCAGGAGCCAGACAAAGATGTCCATTATCACTGGTCCTGTACAACATAATCCTTGAAATATTATCCAAAGAAATCCAAAAAGAGAAAATATTAAAAGGATATGTATAGGAAGGAGGAAAGCCAAAATATCATTATTTGCAGATGACACGATTCTTTACTTACAAGAATGACAAATCTCTACCAAAAGACACCTAAACTTGATAACCAATTCAGCCCTGTAGCAGAATACAAAATAAACATTTATGCATAATAAATGCACAATAACATTCCTATATGCTAATAATGAAAAAATTAGAAAAACTATACCATTTATGATAGCATAACAAATAGCAAATAGCATAACTTTTAAATTTCAATATCCAATTCTTTATTTATAGCAAGTATACACAGACCTGAATTTTTATACATACCTTGTGTTTTCTAATCCTACTAAATTCAAATACAAGTTCTAGGGGCTCCAGAGTTCTCTTAGTATTTTCTCTGTAGATGATCAATTCATCTACATATAAAGATTTTGCTTCTACTTTGCCAATCCTATCTTAATTGTGTCATTTTATTGCCAGACTATTTTGGTTGGGCCTAGGTTTCAAAGTTCATTGGACAGATAAAGAGTAAGCATATCTGCCCTTGTTCCCCACCTTAAGGTGAAAGCATTGTATCTTCTCCATTCATATAAGGCATTCTCACTGGAAGTGTGGAGTACATGTCTTTAATCTGTTGAGAAGTTTCTGTTCTACTTATAGGCTCCTGATAGCTTTTACCATGAACAGCTGTAGAATTTAGTCCAATACTTTTTATCCAACTAGTGACAGGATCATATGGCTTTTTCCTTTCCTCTGTTTAAATGATGACTTTTGTGGGTGGATCTTCCAATGCTGAACCAACACTGCCATCCCTATTACAAAACCACTTTCTACATCCTGCCAGATCTGACTTCTAATAGTTTGTTTGTTAAACAAATTTCTATCTATGTTCATACTTTTCTCTTCTATTATCTTTATCCAGTTTTAGGGTTAGCACAATGTTGAGTTCCTAAAATGAGGGGAGAAGTGTTCCTTCTTTTTTCTGCTTTAATTGTTTGATATAATTTACCAGTTAAAATGTATATGAGCCTGCTGTTGTCATATATGTAGGTTTTTAAGCTAGGAATATACTTTTTTTAATGGGTGCTATTCAAATTTTATATTTCCTCCAGAGTTAGTTTCATTAATTTGTCTTCCAAGGTACTTCTTAGAAGTTGTCAAATTTATTTCAAAACAGATTTTTGAAATATGCTTTCTATTTTAAATTCTGTAAAATCTGTGGTAATGTCTTCTAGATCTTGATATTGTAATTTTAAAAATGTATAATTGATGTTGTGTAATAGGAAGAAAAGGTCTAAAGGAGCAGGGGAATTGGGAGGGGTAGGGGAAAGGAAAGAAGAGAAAAGAAAATATATGAGAAAAGGGAAAAAAGGAAACAAAGTCTTTGCAAATAGGGAAGGATGGAGGGGGTAAAGGGAGGGCAGGGGAAGGGGAAAAAAATAAGAACCAAGATACTCATGTAAAGGTACAAGATCCCAATGATGAATGTAACTGTATTATATACCTAAAATGTACCAATAAACTTAATGGAAAAAAAGTTACAACTGAACTGATAATTAATGGAGAGATAGCCAGGAAAAGAATGCCTGAAGAGTATTTTGGGCAGACCCAGCTGCCTGGGCAAAGGCCTCTAACCTTACTCACGTTCTCTCTTCTCTAGCCAAGATCTATGAAGAGATTACCCAAACGATTGGCAAGAATTGGAAGCCTCATTTGGTAGTCAGGACTAAGACATTCTACACACAGGCAGTGATCCATGAGATCCAAAGGTATGCAGAATTGCTCCCCATGGGCATGGCTTACAGGGCCACCAAGGATACCCAGTTTTGAGGCTTTCTCCTCCCCTAGGTGCAGCCCTGACATGTCCCTAGGAACCCAAAAAAAGCCTCCCTGGGAAGACAAAACCCCATCTTCATTGGAAGTTTCCAGCTCCTGTTCTCACTTCCTCAACCAAAGAATTTCTCAACCACCATATGCCTTTAGCCTTTCCATTCAGCCTGATTTTTGTGTCTCCCTCAGACTCAGTGCTGTTTGCCTTTGGACATGAGATGCCTATCTTTCAAACTGCCGCACCAGGAGACGGAGCCTAGGTTACATGAACATTTATTTTCTCAGAAAATATGAACCCCCATCTCCATCAGAATTTTGTCTAAGGGAAGACGGCTCTCATGTTCCCCCAGTTTTTTGTCTCAGGATCATAAACTTCATAACTCCCAAAACTTCTTCTATATCCACCATGTAGAGAAATTGTCTCTAAGCCCAGCGCACTCTACTTCCTCCACATAATGCTGATGTACTTTGAACACACTAATCCTCTCACTAACCTTAACAGATAGCTGATCCTTCCCACTGACAGGGCACTGAAGTGTTTCTTATACTGGTATCTGTGCTGAGATGGCCCAAGTTCTTCTCCAACCCCCAATATTTCCAAGCCCAGCACTCCCTGGATAAGAAGGGGCAGTTTAAGAAAGCAAAGTTTTGTGCCCTTTTCCATGGGAAAGAAACAATTTTTGCTCTCAGGCTGCTTCTCAGATCAGCAGGGGCAATTCATCTCAACTCACCTCTCAGAGGTTCAACCTGGTGTCATTTTCCAGTTTGGAAGTTCTGCTTTGGAAGTTGATGTTGTCTGCTGAAGCATGAGTGGTGAAAAATTTACCAAAAAGAGAGTAAATCACAAGGAAATTCATTCAAAGTATGGTTTATGGCCTAAGATATGGCATACTTTGGATAAAGTTCCAAGTGACACTGAGAAAAATATATATCTTTTCTTGTTGGATGAAACAATCTGTAGATATCTGGTAATTTCATTATTTCAGTGGTGTGGTTAACTCTGGTATTTCTTTAGCATTTTGCTTGGTGGATCTATTTGTGATATTGGAGTATTGAAGTCTCCCACAATGTATGTGTTTGTTTCTATCTGTCCTTTTACATCCAGTGGTTTTAGTTTTTTGAGGCTGAGTGCACCAACAATCAGTGCATATATATTTACAATTGTTATCTCCTGTTGTTGAATTTTTCCCTTTCCAGCATGTAGTGACCATTTTTGTATCTTCTGATCAGTTTTGACTTGAAATCTGTAGTATCTGACAATAAGATATCTATTATGCTTGTTCTTGGGCTCTGGTTGCATGGATAACAATTCCCAGCCTTTCACTTTCCATCTATGTATTTTTCTGTGGGTAAGTTGTGTCTCTGGCAGGTTATATATTGTTATGCTTTTGTTTTTTGATCTACCTCCTAGTCTATGTCTTTTGATTGTTGAGTTAAGAACATTAACATTGAGTGTTATCATTGCAACATACTTGCTGAATCCTGTCAGTTGCATTATTTTTCTTGTACTGGTTCCTTTATTTTTTCTTTTTTTTAACTTTAAGGATATTCTTTAATAATAAAACACCCTTAACATTAATGCAAGTATCCCCAGTTTTGGGGCACCTTGTGCTTACACTTATGATAGTTTAATCCATTTAATCTAATACACAGTGCCTGACATAATCACCAAGTATATGAGTCCCAGTAAGTTATTAAGCAAGCTTTATATTGCAAATTTTTCTTCTCAGTATAATTTATTTCTCAAGCATACAATTAACTGCTCTCCTAGATAGATGTATATTTCCCTTTGGGTTCTTTCTGCTGGTGGCCTCCATGTTTCTATCCAGTATTCTTTTGAGTATTTTCTGCAATGCTGTTTTGGAAGTCACGTATTTATTTGGAACTTTTTTTTCAGTAGAAAGTCATTACTTTTCCATCAATTTTAAAGGCTGATTTTGCAGGATGTAGAAGTGTGAGTCGACAATCGTTTCCTTTTAGGGCCTTAAAATTTCTCTCTAATACCTCCTAAATTGTATTGCTGGTGCTGAAAAATCTGCTCTTATTCTGATAGGTTTGTCTTTATGGTTACTTGCTGTTTTTTCAGTACATCTTTGCATTGCATAATGTTTACATTTATTTTAGGGAGTAAGTACATGAACTTAACATATCTTGTTTTTTTTTTTCTTTTCCTCCCTCTCTTCCTATCTCTATACCCCTTTTCCATTTGCAAAATATCTATCTCCCTGATTCCCTTGTCTGTGTTTTGTTTTAGGTTTGGTTTTTTTGTTTTGTTTTGTTTTGTTTTTTGGTCAATCACTTATGCATTAGATTTTTCACATAAAAGAGGTTATGTGATATTTCAGCATTTATGTCTGATTTATTTTACATAGGCTTATAGTTTCAAGATGCATTCTTTTTCCTACAAATGACTCAAATTTATCCTTTATGGTAGACTATTACAAGATTTTTATTATTCTCTGTGTGTTAAATTTCTGTGGTTTTGGTTGTGATGAGTTGTGGATAGACAGTTTTCTGATCATGGCTATTTGAGATTCTATATGTCTCTGCTTAAATACAAATTCTTCCCCAAGATTTGGCAAACCTGTTACTATGATTTCTGTGAATAATTATTTTATACCTTTTGAGTGGTCTTCTATTTTTTCTTTATTCCTATAACTCTGAGGGGTTGTGGGTTTTTTTGAGTCATCTAGAAGCTTCAGTGCCTGTGAGATCAGCTCTTGGGGGAGTGAATGAATTTTGGAGACACCTTTTTTCCTTGATTTCTCATAACTCTATTGTTTTTGTGCTGAGTGTTGAAGACCAGTTAGTGTAGCAAAACTCTGTCACTACTTTGGAGGTGGCTATAGTCAGATACCATGTTCCTGTGGTGTGTCTTGGGTTTGGTTATGCTTTGGTATTTTTACTTCCTTCAACCTAATTAGTGTACAGAGTCAGTTCCAGTTCCTGCAGATCTTGGACAGCAAACTCTAAGTGTTCACAGGTACTGCTAACTCTAATACGCCATCTTTCCAGTGCCTCAACAATGTCTATTTTCAAGGGCTCAATAAACAGCAAGAGCTGGTGAGGTTGTGGGTAAAAAAATACCCTCTACATTGTTGGTGGGAGTTTAAAGTAATGCAACCACTATGGAAATCTGTATGAAGATTCCTCAGAAAATAAAATTAGCAACTCAGTTTGAACTAGCTCTGCCTCTTGTGGGTATCTTCCCAAAGTGTTAAAGTCATTGTATTGCAGCAATACTTGCATACCCATGTTTACAGCAGCACAAGCCACAATAGTTAAATCATGAAATAGGCTGTATGACCAAGTGAAAGAATTTTAAAATGTGGTACAGTAAGTCCCCAACTTATGAATGAGTTCCATTCCAGGAGAATGTTCATGATTTGGATTCATTCATAATCAACAAAGTGAGTCTTATACAGTACACATGTGAATCTTATACAGTACACCTGCAAAAGTTTGCAACTCAAATGTTCATAAGCTATGGACTTGCTGTATATATAAGAGATCTAAAAGTCAAAGTATGTATGTAAATAGAAAAAGGGCTAGGGATTTAGCTCAGTGGTGCCGCTGCCTGCCTCTCAAGCGCAAGGTCCCGAGATCAATCCCCAGTACAGAAGAAGAAGAAGAAGAAGAAGAAGAAGAAGAAGAAGAAGAAGAAGAAGAAGAAGAAGAAGAAGAAGAAGAAACAATTGAGTATTTAA
Organism: Heterocephalus glaber; assembly: GCF_053883595.1. Lineage (NCBI taxonomy): Eukaryota > Metazoa > Chordata > Mammalia > Rodentia > Bathyergidae > Heterocephalus > Heterocephalus glaber. The sequence continues at coordinate 387,405 of NW_028258178.1, forward strand.
ATACAAAAATTAAACAGAAATGTTTAAAAAACAGAGATAAAGACACTGTGGGGATAAGACAGAGAGAAAGTGGTGGCTGAGGTGTGGAATGGTGAATACAATGATCAAGATGTAATATGTACATGTACCAACTCCCCAAGATGAATGTGTTTACTATATATTGCAAACATATATTAATAAAAGTCTTTTTCAGAATGAGTACTTACATTCCAATAAATTGGAAAATATGGAAGAACTGGATAAATTTTTAAATATATAAGACATACCAAAATTGAACCAAGAGTACACAAAAACCTAAACTGAAAAAAAAACAATAAAACTGAAACAGTAAAAAAAATAAGCTTTCCCAACAATGGAAAGCCCATGACCAGATGGTTTTACTGTTAAATTTTACCACAATATAACATTAGTGAGCTAAGAAGAAAAGTGATCAAAAACATTGTACAAAAAACTAAAAAGTTAATGAAAATTGATCACAATAAAGAAGAGGAAAGGAGATAGTAGACAGAAAACCCTATAGATACAAAAAGATAAAAAAATAAAGAAAGTTGACTATATAAAAAAGTAAAAATAATAAACAATAGAATGGATGAGAAGTAGAGAGGAAAGGGAAAAAATAAAAATGTCAAAAGTTTTGTAGTGAAAGAGTTTTGTTTAATCAGTCTTCCTCCCCAGCATGTGCTCCCTTATCCCATATGCTTTCCGCCTGTGCCCAGGGTTGGGATGCGTCCTGGCTGCAGGTATGACTGATAGTGCTGTGGTTCCACTGGGTCTATACTGGATGGGTGGTGCACACTCAGCTTGAGACCATGGACAGTGTGCCTGGGGTGGTGATCATTGTCCAGGTCACTTCTAGCTGTCACTCACAGCACCCCTGCATCATTTGAACCATGCAGGTGGGTAAGTAGGGCTTTCACTACTGCTAGAACAGTAGCAGCTAGCCCTCTCACAGGCAGAGCTCCTGCCTTGTGTGGGCCAGACTTTGTTGTGCACACACAACTTACTGAGCTAAATTTGTGTGCCTGGAGGGAATGACCATGGTCTAGGCCACAGCTAGCCTCTCACCAGCAGAGCTCTTCTGTGATGAAGGCCTTGCAACTGCCTCCCTTTTTTGATGCATGAGAGCCAATACTCCATCATCCTTTTATTCTCACACAGGTAGGAGAGCTGAAAAGAAAACACAGTTGTTCTTTCCTTTAGCAGCAGGAGGAAATTTAAAACCATTCAATCTACCTGTTTCTGATGTTGATGATGAACATTTTTGGTGCCATTGTTGTTCTCTATTGGCTTTAAGTTGTTGTTTCATTAATTTCCAGTTTAATTTTTATGATACAATTGCCTCATCTTTCCCCAGATTTATTTTGCTCTTCTTTGTTCAGTTTCTTAGGTAGGACATTAGGTTATTAATCTGACATCTCACTTTTTTTTTTTGAGACAGAGTCTATTAGTTTAAGCTGGCCTTGAACTAGTGGCGATCCTCCTACCCCAGCCTCCCAAGTGCTGGGATTACAAGTGTGCGCCACCAGGCCTAGCTCACTTCTTTCTTAATATAGATATTTACAGCTTAAAATTTCTCTGTAGCATTGTTCCAGTTACGTTGCATAAATGTTGTCTGGTGTCTTCATTTCCCTTTTGATTTCTTCTTTAACCCACTGGTTATTTAACAGTTTAATTTCCACATGTTTGTGAATTTACCAAATTTTCTTCCATTATTGATTTCTAATTTTATTCCATGTTGTCAGAAAATGTATTTTAACTATTTGTTCCTTTTAAATTTACTGAGGCATGTCTTGGGGATTATTATAGGGACTGTACTACTATCCTACAGAATGTCCATGTGCACTTGAGAAGAAAGCATGTTCTGCTCTAACGGACCAGACTCTTCTATAGACATCTATTAGGTCTACTTTACTTATAGTGCAGTTCAAGGCCTCTATTTCCATCTTCATCTTAGATCTAGCTGTCTTACTCATTATTTAAAGTGGAATATTGATGTTTTCAATTGTCATTGTTTTGTTTTGTTGAAATTTCTATTTCTCCTTTCATTTCTGTCACTTTGCTTTATGTATTTTTGCCCTCTGCTGCTGGATCTAAGCCCCTATTATCTACAATGTTTATGTCTTTTTTTTTTTTCATTCTCCAGCAGAGGTGCACCATTCCTGGAAGTACTCCACTCCCTGGTTCCACCTTCACTGAGAAGCAAATTGTTCACACTTCCATCTCTTTCTTTTTCAATAATAAAGAGGGACTCCATGCCTGGGATTAGCCCTGATGCAAGATGGTAATTGGCATTACATGACTTTATACCTGCTGATCATGTGCTAATCCTCCTGTTCACCTCTTCTGTGTCCCAAATCAACAAAAATAACTCCTTTCTCAACTTTGTGCTCTGGCCTTTGTTTCTCCTCACATATTTCAGAATCCAGCAGCCTAGAATACTTTCATCAAAATGCCAGTACAAGAAGTGCTAAACTGGCCCAATCCACTTGCCCAAATTTAGATGCCCTGAGGCAGGTAGAAACTGTAGGAGGCCCAACTATCAAAGCCTGGCCAATCTCTTTGTGATGCCCTTGCCAAGGTCTACCTGAGGACAATCTCAAGCCCCTACATTTCCTGCTCACATTCTATGTAATGTTCATGTCAAAATCTGCTGTGGTCAACCTAATAGCCTACACTGAACCACACTTAGGCCCTCTTTTTTTTTTTTTTTTGTACCAGGGATCGAACTCAGGACCTTGCCCTTGCAAGGCAGATGACAGAACCACTGAGCTAAATCCCTGGCCCAAGCCCTCTTGAAGGCAACCTTAATGACCGGTTTGTTCCACACTCAGAGAATACTTGGCACCAGGGGTGGATCTAATAAGATATTTTGGGCATAAATTCACAGTAACTGCTTGCCTATTCCAGTGCCTACTTCAAAGTAATCTAAATCCCAGCCTGTTTCTACTTCTTCTCTGGGTTTACCAGGTACTGATTAGCAGAACTGTCAGGTTATTCTCTGTGCCTACTATTCATGTCAGTCTCAGCACTCACAAACAGCTAATGTTGGTCTCAATCTGAGCTAGTGTGAGCTGGTACAGGAAATGAAAAGAGAAGGGGAAAGAGTTCAAATCCCAACTCCATCACTTGCTACCTCAGCAATTTCAGTGAGGTTAATGATTTACAAGCCCCTTCAATATAAAGATTTAAAAGATCATGTGCACATTCACATAATCTTCCTGGAATATAGGAAACTCACTAAGGGTAACTGTTACTACTATTAAAGGAAAATTTTAAGGACAGAAGGATGGTAGGGCCACTCATCCCTTCTCTGTTCCCATTCTGAGCATCCTAGGTCAATTTTGGCCCCTACCCTGGAGTTTACCCATATCTCTCATTCTAGAGTTCTCTGTGGCTTTTCATAGGACCCCTGGACAATCTATAAAACACCACTAAAGGAGAATTAATGCTCTCAAATGTGATATTCCCTTCCCAAATGCTGCCATTCCTTGTGTGGGGAAACAAAGCCCAGAATAGGGAAACTGCAAATGCAGAGAACAGACAGGAGGAGTTTAAGCACTTTGGCTTAAAGTCTTCTGATGCATGTGCTCCATGCTCAGTCTCAGTGTTCTGTCCTAAGTACATCCATAGGTAAAATGGGAAACATTAATAACAAAAATAACAACAATAATAGAAATGATCCAACAAAGCTAGTGAGCATTCCTAAGAATCTGGGTCAAAATCTAATGGAGCTTTCTATAACTTAGTACTCTTGGGAAAGTTGGGACTTTCCACAATATGTGTGATTATTAGTAGTATTTCACAAGTCCCTTTGCAAACTGTGACCCTGAGTGATATTCTGAACTTACGCAAACTGTTCCACTGAAATGTCCCTCTGGTCATCTACCTTTACCACAGTCACCTAAGGGCAGTGAATATTCTACCTCTTATGGGGTCCATCCTGGCCACACTTTGAAGATTCCACAAAGACTCTGGGTGGTCACAAGCAGTATATGCGGCCAGAGACAAGCAAGTCAGCATCTAGGTTCAGGTGCTGACTCCAGGACCTGGCTGGGATTGTCATATACTTCTAGGAACTCCACATCTATAGCTCTGGTCCTTCTCATTTAAGACCCTAAATAACTAACCCTGGAATCCCCCTTCTGGAATCCCTTGAGCAAATTATCACTCCTCACTAACAACCCTAAATCTACAGCAACATTCATGTCTAATCCAGTGAAATCCAATGCTTTTGCTCTGTCATAGATGCTTGTGAAATCCCTTCTCAACCTGGGATTCCAACACCAAAGTTCAGCTGCACAACTGTGCAAATATTCCACTGTTTTCAACTCTTGTATAAATTTCTTAACCCCATCAGTTCTCAGATTCTTCCTCTTCCAGGGCTAGAAATTGAGTGTTAAGACACTACCTGTGAATCTGCTCAGATGTCCCACCCCCACCTACCTGCAGGTGACACAAACTAAGCTGGGTCCATGTTGGGGGTGTGGTTGAGAGGTGAAATGAAACAATTATATAAACAGGAACAAAGGCCACACTTCCATCTCAGGGAGTATAAATGAAAAACATCTCAGCTGTCACCATCTGTCAACCTCACTGCAACCATGCTGGCTCTAGGGATGCTTCTGGTGACTCTGCTGGCCTGCTTGAGTATAAGGGCCTTGATGTCTGCCTGGAGACAGAGGAAGCTCTGGGGGAAGCTGCCTCCTGGACCCACCCCACTGCCCTTCATTGGGAACTACCTGCAGCTGGATACAGAGAAGATGTACAGCTGCCTCCTGAAGGTGTCTGCAGGCAAGGGGATGGGTGGAATGTGGTGACATGGGAGTCTGTGCTCAGACTGTGAAAGGGTACTTGTCAGGATAAACCAGTCTTAGGATGGGGGGATTCTGAAGGTTCAGCAACTACGTACTAGCCAGGAAAAAACTGTACCTTGCATGTTCAGTACCTTAAATGTCAGAGCCTAAGAGAAATGCATTGTAGGACATGACTTCTGGCCTATTCAGGGAATAACTCATCTAATCATTCCTACCCACTCCCATCAGATCAGCAAGCACTATGGCCCCGTGTTCACCATCTACATGGGGCTTCGCCGGGTGGTGGTGCTGTGTGGATATGACATAATAAAAGAAGCTCTGGTGGATCAAGCTGAGGAGTTTAATGGGAGAGGCGAGCAGGCCACCTTCAACAGCTTCTTCAATGGCTATGGTGAGGGAAACACCAAGAGAGAAAAAGTGACTGGGTAGACTTTGTGGCCTTAGTTTCCCAGGTTTCTTTGCTGACTCGCCTGCCTCTACACATTATCTCTCCCTATGTCAGTCTCCAACTTGTTCTAGACCTTCTCTGTCCTGCTGTCTCACCTTGTCTTTCTGCCCCTGTCTCACCATTCTATCTCATTACATGTTGTTTCTTTCTCTGGATCTATCCATCTCTTAGAACCTCTTCTAATTCTTGTAGTGGAATCCTGCTCCTCTAACTTTACCTGATGTCTTTGTTTCTCATCTTCAGCTTTTATGCTTCCCCATGATTATATCTGTCTTCCTCTCCCTCCCTTTCTTCTTCCTCTGGCAGAATCTCATTCAATGCCTGCTTCAAAGTTGCATTGCCTTTGGGACAACAATTTCTCCTTTCAGAAGATTTCCATTTCTCTTTTGCTATTTTTCTCTCCAGCTCAGTTCATAACTTTTCACAATTTTGTGTCAACCTACAGCTGTAAAAATAATCTCCCTACCTCTCCCTCGGTCCATCTTTCCCTTCACCCTTTCCTTCCTCCTTCCATGAAAGTGTCTCTGTACTGTTGTTTCTCTACAACTGTCTTACCTCTCTGTGTCTTCCTTCTTTTGATTGTCTTTTTCCAAATCAGTTATCTTTCTCTTTTCATATATATCTGACCCTGGCTCTGAGTTTGTAGCTCTAATACTCTCTTACTCTTGATCTGTATCCATCGAATTCCTGTCCTATTGGAATCCCCTTCATTGGTGGTCTGAGGCCTTCCCAACCTTTCTCTGAACTTGTCCTAGCTTTCCGCTCACCTCCTCAGGCGTGACATTCAGTAACGGGGAGCGGTCCAAGCAACTTCGGCGTTTCTCCATTGCCACACTGAGGGACTTTGGTGTGGGCAAGCGTGGCATTGAGGAGCGAATCAAGGAAGAAGCAGGATACTTTGTCCAGACCATTCAGGCCACACATGGTAATTGGGGGCCCTAGGGTGCTTGGGAAGGAGAAGAAAAACACCTGATAAGAAGGACCTGTGCCATGTGAAGTGAAATGGGGACATACGTGGGGAAAGGCTCCTGGTTTCCCAGATCTGGGGTCCAGTGATAACAATTTGGCTCAAGGGCCGGGGATTTAGCTCAGTGGTTCCACCATTTGCCTCGCAAGCACAAGGACCCAAGTTCGATCCCCAGTACCAAAAAAAAAAAACAAAAAAAAACAATTTGGCTCAACACTGCAGCACTCTCCTCAAATTGTCAGCCTGACATCACACCATCCAGTCGGCTTGCTCCCAGTTCCTGTCTCTCCCTAACTCCATGCCACTCTGCAGGTGCCTTCATTGATCCCACCTTCTACCTGAGCAAATCAGTCTCCAATGTCATGAATTCCATTGTCTTTGGAGACCGCTTTGACTATGAGGACAAAGAGTTCCTTTCATTGCTACAGATGATGACAGGAATCAAGAAATTTGTAGCCTCACCTCAAGGGCAGGTAACATATTCCAGGTTTGCCTTCCACCCCCAAATCAACTTGACAACAGCACCCAGAGGGCAACAGATGTCCCAACCTTCCACCCTCCTACAAAGTCCTCTCCAAGCCATCCCCCATTGTTGGACAACTGACCAGTTGCAGTGTACTAGGACAGGGGCCCAATACCCAATCTCCAAGGATTCCTAGATATCTCAACAAATGGCCTCAAAACAACCTGTAGGCTGGGCAGGTGGTCCCATCCCAAGTTACCTTTAATCTTGAACCCATGCTCCCTATTTAGTCTTTCTAAATGTTTTAACACCTGAGTAAGTGACCATCTCGGCCATTTCTGCAACTTGATGCTGCAAATTTTAGGTTTCCAAAATAATTTAAGTTCTATACACCTGTACCAAACCAGCCCACTGGTATAACTAGACAAGTGTCTGATACTCATCCCACTTAAGTACGTGAAGTACTGCACAGGTACCAGAACCAAGATAATTAAACATATAAATATTTGGGCATGTTATTCCTCCAATCACTAATATTCCAACCCAGCACAATTCACACCTCATAGAGATGTCTCTATGCAGTCCTTTGGAATATCTAAACATCAGAACAGGTATTCCCTTTTTGAACACCTGAACTACAGCTCCACTTTATACCTGAATACCAATAAATCAGCTCCCATTTTAAATACGAAAAAATCCAACTAAACAACTGACCACAACTTAGCCAACCTTAATGCCTGAACACCTAAACAGGTGATCCACAATTATAGCCCCACCTGAACTGCTCAAAACCTGGATTTCTCTGTTCCCAAATTACTGGAATGTCTGAACATGTGTGTCTGAAAGCATCTCACTTAAATTCTGGAACAATGATTATCACACTTAACCTACATGTAAAAAAATTACATATGTGTTCACATTGGGCCCCACCTAAATATCTAAATATTGGACAGATGTCTGTGCCCAAGGTTTTCCTTGCCCTGAGACAGTCCTCATTCCTATTGGCTCCTGCCCACTGACAACTGTTTCTGTTTTATGCTCTTTTCCCATTTCCAGCTCTATGAGATGTTTTTTTCAGTGATGAAGTACTTACCAGGACCACAGCAAGAGATCTATAAGGACATGCAGAATTTAGAGAACTATATGGCCAAGAAGGTGGAGAAGAACCAGCGCACACTTGATCCCAATGCCCCAAGGGACTTCATTGATTCCTTTCTCATTCGAATGCAACAGGTACATGCAGCAGTCAGAGTGGGAAGGATCAAAGCCAGGAAGAGGTAAATCAGGGTAAAGAGGAAGAAAGAACTGAACTATATTCAAATTGGTCCCCATCATAATAATCCTCTTAATCCCAATCATAATTAAACATTGCTGTCTAATCTACTAAACCCTAATTCAATGCAGGACATGTGCAGGGAAGCCATAATAGCAACCACCTCTTCAGTACTACCATGTGCCAGGCAATATTTTTCAAGTGTTCTGTGATATTCACCTATTAGCTCCCATAGCAATTCTTGAACAGTGCTATTTTATTGCACCATTTTACATGTGCGTAAACTACAGCCAAGAGGGTAAGTGGCTTTCCTGAGACCACACAGCAAAAAGTGGTGGACTCTAGCTCTGACTCTAAAGCTGATGTTTTCATCCACCATGCTCTAACCTTTGCTACCCTGATTATCAGATACATCTGTGTGGACAAGTGACCTGGCTTTGCTATGTGACATTGGAAGGGCTCTACAGCCATCTGGTTATTGATCTTCAGTCTTTGAAGAAAGGAAAAAAATTTCAAAGGGTCTGAACTATGGAGTCTGAACTTCAAAGGATCAATGGAGGGAAATTTTCCATATGAAGAGTCAAGATGTTTTGGGAAAGAATGGAATACTGTCACTCAAAATTTTGCACCTTGTTCTCAGAAAATATGTCCTTAAATCACTTGGTATACCCCATTTTGACATTTCTGACCCTCCTCAGTATCACTCCTTTAATTCGTAAATGTTCCTACCATTGAAAAAGCTCATTATTAAAATATAGATAGCCAGGAAAAGAACACGAGAAAATCATTTTGGGCAGATCTGGCAGCCTGGATAAAGGTCTGGAAACTCTAGAGAGCCTGGCAGATCTAGAGTCCTTCTTCCCACCTTAGGTCTGGACCTAAGATGGATGGGTCCAGGGGAAAACCCCAGAATGTCCCCAAGGGGTAGTAAATGGGCTCAGACTAATGATCTCTCTTGCTACAGGAGAAGAAGAATCCCAACACAGAGTTCAACATGAAGAACTTGGTGATGACCACACTGAGTCTATTCTTTGCGGGCACAGAGACTATCAGCTCAACTCTGCGCTTTGGCCTCTTGCTGCTGCTGAAGCACCCAGATGTGGAGGGTAAGGCTGAGGGAGCAGGGAAGTGGGGAACACAGACCCTCCAAACTCATCTGAGCTTGCAGCAATGACTTCACCTCTTCCAGGCCTTCTACACACCCTGCTGTGCAGAGATGAGCAGAAACAGAGTCTCACTAGCTATTAAAATATTGATTTGTAAATTCTCCTCTGCTGAGACCACTTTGTGCCAAATTCCCTCTGCCCAGGGCCACCCTGAATATTTTTCTCTTCTGCTCCCTCTACAATTCTTGCATGAACACAGTAATAAGAGTTGGTCAGATAGTGTGATGGCCATCTATTGTGAAAGTCCTACATACATACATAAATACTTGTTATGCATATAGTTTCATACATTTGGACTGTTGTCCCTGCTCTGAGGCCCATGGACACAAAAATACATTTCACTTCTCCCCCAGCCAAGATCCATGAGGAGATTGACCAAGTGATTGGAAGGAACCGACAACCCCAGTTTGAGGACCGGATGAAGATGCCCTACACAGAGGCAGTGATACACGAGATCCAAAGATTTGCAAACTTTGTTCCCATGGGTGTGGCTCGAAGGATCACCAAGAACACCACATTGCGGAACTTCTTTCTTCCCAAGGTGCTGCCCTGCCCACCCTAGAGGAATATCTAATCACTGTCTGGAATCCCAATACCCCATCTCCTTTAGATTTTCCATGTCCCAATTCTTCAATCAATGAACTCCTTAAATACTATTCTCCTTTAGCTTTTCCACAAATAATTTCCTAATTTCTGTGTCTCCTCCGGTCTTGATGTCTCAGGGACTTAACTTCCATGTGCCCCAAAATCCCTATATAAGCATATGGGAATCTCCAACTGCTCCCAACCTCCTGTCTTGAGAGACATGAACTATGTATCTTTCAATTATCAGAAACAAGATCCCTGTTTCATTTAAACATTTTGTCTCAGGGAAGACGAACGCACAACTTCCTTTCTCAGGAGACACCAACCCTATTTACCCCAAAACTTCACCTAGGTCACTCTAATTCTCCCCTCTAACACCTCTATGAGCACCCTCATAACTCGGCCCTCCTTATCAATACTCTTCCTTCTCCCTCACAGGACACTGAAGTGTTCCCTATGCTGGGTACTGTGCTGACAGATTACAAATTCTTCTCCAACCCAGAAGATTTCAACCCTCAGCACTTTCTGGATGACAAGGGGCAGTTTAAAAAGAGTGATGCTTTTGTACCCTTTTCTCTTGGTAAGAAAACTGTTTGCTGCCAGGCCACCACTAAGACCAAAAAGAGCAGCTTTTCCCTGGTCCCCTCTACAAGGTGCAGGCTAATATATTTTTCCAGCTGGGAAGTTCTCTTGGAATCTACCTCCCAGCCAGCCAAATACTAGCTCTAAAACTCCTAAACACCAAATATCTGTATCCAAGCAAGGGGACAGATTTATCAAGCCACTTTCAAAGATTTTTTCTAAGGACACACAACCCATTCTTCAGGCTTGTATACAGGAGATTATATTACTGCAGCCATATCGAGAGTCTGTTTGAAGAGAAGGGGCATCTAAACTTGCAATTGGTACAACCTGGCATGGATCACTCCACCTAGTGTACAAGAGAAATGGGCTTAGAAAGAATTAAAGCCTTCCCTAAGGCCACTCACACCAAAATATTTGAAGCCCCTTCTCCCTGAGAGAACACAGCAGAGTGTTGGTAGGGAGTGAAGTATAAGTGAATGTTCATTCCATCTGCATCCCTCCCTCCTCTCCTCTTCAGGAAAGCGGAACTGTTTTGGGGAAGGCCTGGCTAGAATGGAGCTCTTTCTCTTCCTCACCATCATCATGCAGAACTTCTGGTTCAAGTCCCCACAGGCAGCCCAGGATATCTATGTGCCCCCGCAACCCTTGGGCTTTACCAGAATCCTGCCAAATTACACCATAAGCTTCCTGCCCCGCTGATCCAGGAATGAGCCATGGCTGGGCAAGTTGGTGGGGCAAGGGGAAAAGGGAGGGACCATGGGTGGCCTAGTGGTAGGGATGTGGCCAAGGAAACTGGCCAATAATCCATGGAAATGAAGGGTCAAGATGGATAAGACAAGAAGAAGAAACAGAAAAAACTTCTCACTTTGCAAAAGGTAGAGTCTTCAAACTGGGGTGAGAGAAATGGAAACCATACACTGTGCAAAATGATAATGATGATGAAATAATAACAGCTATGATTCACTGAGCGGTAGTCTGTGTCAGCTCTGTGGTAAAAGCATCCCATGATGTCCTCACTTATTGTCCACAAACCCATCCAAGGAGGAACAGTGTTCATGCCAAAAGCTGAAATTTTAAGAAATTTATAGAAATTTTAAGTCATTAGCTGAGGCCCCAAAGAACATAGGTGCTCAACAAATTCTCAAAAACATATCTATGCACAGACCCCTTGAGAAAGATTCTAGAAAATCATGCCTAAAAAGCTCCATTCAGGGGGTTTTTCATAGCCCCAGCAGGCAGTTAGCCTGGTTTCACCATGCATTTATCCACACTCTTGCTCATTCATACACTGCTTGCATATCAGAGCATCATATTCTGTGTTCCCCACCAGGTAAGCTGACTGACTCAGAGTCAGTCTGGGATACAGGAATCAGACCTCTCACTGATGTGTGTGTGAGACAGAAAAACACTTTCACATAAGGCCAGAAGAAATTTGGACCAACACATAGCTATGAGTATTATGTGTTCCTGCACAGAAGTGCACATGATTGCCTATTCTCCTCAGGAAAGGCCTGAATACCTACGCTGCCAGGGATTTCTAAATGCAGGGCTGTCTTGTTCTGAGATAAGCTGTAAGACCCAGATAAGAGTTTCAGAATTTCCTGTCTGCTCTTATGTGAGTCAGTTTAAATCCCCTTAGAAGTGAACTCTTTGAGAGAATAATGATCCTTGAAGCTAAAATGGCAGAAAAGAAGTACCCTTTCCACAGCTCTGCAAGTAAGAAGAGCCAGGGAAACAAAGCAAAGACAATATCCAAGGAAAGAAAGAGAAGAAGAGCTCCAAGAACCAAGAAAGAGGTGACAGAAAAACAAAACAACATAGAGAAGTGAACAGGCAACTCAGAGAAAACTACAATGCAGTTCACAACTTCAAACCTGGAATCCTGGTGGGAAGAGGGGAACCCAAAATCCTAAATGTAAGGCAAGCTGAAAAGTGCAGGCAATTGTGATAACAACAGCAAACACGCAGTTCTATCTGAAGGAGAAACCCATGACGCTTACAAGCTTTTAATCCAATATGAGGATTTGGTCTAGGAATGGCCAATTCTTTATATAACAAGCTAGCTATAGGAAAGAAATCTATTACATCTCTCATTGTCTTTTAGCATTTCTAAGAGTGCTACAACCAGGAGCCATCTCCAGAAGGGTCCTATTGTTAGGAAATATACTACTTTAAGGATCAGAAAATGTGAGACAATCACAGTTCAAGGCTCTGGGGGACACCTTGCAGAGGAAGTTTTATAGAGCAAAATCATGAGGTGGATACAAAATCACGGGGCGGGTACAAGGTGTGTCAAAACTGATCAACCAATAAGATTACAAATATAGCCACTTAAGTAATATTGATCCAATGGGGAAGTGGGTCAAGTCGCAAGTATATATGAAAAGAACAAAAATCATTTCAGGAAGGGATGGGTCAGGAAGTCTTGGTCACCCACCTGGGTGACTAATGTTTATCTAGACTTTATTGGACCATGTGATACCAATTATAGTATAATCTTCAATTTATTGCTTATCCTTTAGGGCAGGCATGTAGGCCTGGTCATTCCATCTTATTTTGAGGCTTGGCCTTCAACAGATGTGCCTCTAGCCACAGTTGTAATGTGTTCTCATCTTCTGCACTGACTCCTTCAAGGGCCTATCCTGTCTGACTGCCTATAATATTTCTACCTAACTTAGCTGACTATAATATTCCCCCCTCTGAAGAGATATACCTTACTGTTGTGAGAGGGCAAGAGGTGATAATTATTCTGGCTACTTCTGGATGAAGGGGATTGTAGTTGTGATTGGCAATCAGAGAAACTCTCTAGAGGAGCTATCTAAAGTCCCTCAATAGACATCAGGCCTTCTCATCTTGGCTAAGCATATAGCCTTAAGTCTGGAGGAGACAAGACCAAAGAAACCGTTAAGTATTAATGGGCCAAATAATAAGATCAACAACACTATCACTAGTACAACCAACAAATGTTTCCACCAGGAAGAGTCAGTAATAGCCTCTCACAAAGAGGATAAGGATAAAGTCCAGGAAATTTTAGAATCTGACATGGTGTTAACCTGTCATTTAATATCCATTGAGGTACTCACAGAAGAATCAGGAATGTACACATGACATTTAGCTTTTAGAATTGCACAAGTACACCCTTGTGCTGCTGTTAGAATGTCTAATACCATCTGATTTTGAAGACCAGTTTGTCTTATTAATTTTACTTCTTTATTTAGGAGAGAGGGACCACTCAAGGTGTTGTTTAAGGCCTGTTGAGTTTAGTAAGCCAAGGCCTTGATATGTTGCATGACATCTTCTAATCCTAGGGAAGGGACAAAGATAGAACCCAAATGATCATACCAGTGAAACACACTGCTAGACCATCTATGTAGGTTGGGTAAGTTTGCAGGTTTGTCAATATTTTTGACACTCCTATCTTGTAACTATGCAAATCTCAGTGTGCATCTCCCTATCCACCCATCGGGTATCCAGGCCAACAAATTGATTCCACAGGAACGAGTGCTATCAGGGGATTCCCCTCTAATTATAGGGAGATTAAACCAGTCTGTTGAAACCCAGTCTTGCACCTGTAAAGTTAGAGTGTGTATACATTGTTCAGGGAGTGTTTATCCCAAGTGTTGAGCAGAGTTAGGTCAAGGAAAATAGAAGTGGTTGCCAGGCATGGTGGGGCACACCTGTAATCCCAATACTCAGGAGGCTGAGGCAGGAGGACCACTGCAAGTTTAAGGTCAGCCTGGGATACACAGTGAGTTCAAGGCCAGCCTGAACCACATGGCAAGACCCTCTCTCAAAAAAAAAAGAATAGGAGTGATTTCTTTGTTCTCAACATAAGGGGGTCTTTCTACTAAGTTCTCCTATATTTGCAGTTAACTATATCTAATCATTTCATATCTGAAAATAGCCATCTTGATATCTATGATTGCTGGCTCTCGTTATAGGACCTTTACTCTTACTTAATAGGAGTCTTATTAGAGACTATAGAGAGGCTTTAGTGATATTCTTAGAAAAAAATTAATTATGCCAAGGGTTATTAATAGTGTGTAAATTTGGATCAATTATGATTAAGGGACCCTTCCCAGATCAGGAGGACCTGAATGGAGGGCACCTCAAGCAGCTTTTTCTGTAGCTGCATCAGCCAGTTGATTATTTTGAGGTACTTTGTCAACTCTTTTTTGAGTTCAACACCAGGAAAAAAAAAAAAGACAAAAAAAGAAAGGTCAGGCATGTAGCTCAGCAGCACTGCAACTGCCTGGCAAGTGCAAGGTCCTGAGTTCAATTCCTGGTACTGAGAGAGAAAAAAAATTGCTTTGGACATGTGGCTCTTCTGCACAGCCTAACACTGAGGAGCAGAGCTCAAATTAAGATGCATTAATTAAGATGTTCACGCTGGGAGTCTAAGGTGGCAATCTGCCTCCAGAACTGTGTTGGATGTGAACATCCACCTATAGTGGGAACAGGGCACCAGTGTTGACTTTCCAATCATGTGTAACTTGCACAAAACTGTAACTTGCAGAAGCCAGGTCCACGTTCACCAGCTCCAGGCCCTCAGCAGGACTCCCTTCAGCCTGCTCTTCAATCACCATCTGTCCCTTGTGACAGGCCTTCTCTCATCCACTCTGGGAACATGGCGGTGTAAAGTATGGCTTGGAGCCAAGGGTCTGGTCTGGGACCTAGGCTTAAACACTGAGCCTTTCCCTACAATGGTGTCCTCACCAGTTCTCATTCTGCAATTATGGCACTGGATGCTGGTCACTCACCAACTGTTGACTGTGGAAGACCACTCTGGAAGCACTGTTCCACATTTTCCTTGCAGGTTCCAAGTGCCACTGATTCTCTCAGTCCTAATGTGGTTCTCTGTGAGTGAAAAGTTTTTAGTTTCCCTTTGTCTCCAGAATGGTAGCTGGGCAGACACTATCAGCTGCATGGTTCACAGAGGGTCACCTCTCTTCTCGGTGATGTGTTCTATTTTTTCTGTATCTTTTAATCCTTTTTTCCTCCTCTTTTGTTAGTTCCCTTCTGATTCCTGGTTGATCTCCTCTCACTTTGATTCCTTTCCAAGCTACCATTTTTCAAACTCCAGATACTTTGTCCTGGAGAAGCTGAGTTGCTGGAACTCACTGCAGCACCATTTTTTCCTCCCCTCCCCTCATCACTTTTTTAAAACAGGCGGTGCCCAACAATAGAATTCTGGCGAAATTAATGTCTCCAGTAAAAATACCCCAAACTAAAAGGAATATTGAAACTGTGTTTATTAAAATTTCAGGTGAGTTCGATCCCCAGTACCAAAAAAAAAAAATTTCAGGTGTGTGTGTGTGTGTGTGTGTGTGCGCGCACAAGTGTGTATAAATAATAACTGCTTTTGCTTCTATGGTGTTTTACCTGGTTTTGCTATATTCCTCCACACCAAAGGTTGTTTAATAAGATTTTCTAATTTTGTGTTCGTAGTTAATTGATTTGATTCAATCTCCCTATATCTTTTCTCACTCTCCAATAACATTTTCTTATTTCCTTCCTTTTGATTCTCTTTTAACACCTCTCACACTTCATAAAACCTCTCCTCCCTCCCCTTCAATTCTTGTATATAAATAGTATCATTAAAATCTTTTTTTAGTTTTCATTTTTTCCATGCCTGTGTATTGTTACTATCCCCTTTCCCTTGATTAATTAAATAGCTGAGAACTTTTAAAGCAAGTCGTATGCTTGATATGTGGTTGGTTATTTAGACATTGATAGTACTGCTAATTATAGTATCCCCACAAAGAAGTGATAGGGATTGAACTTAGTACATTGAACAGTTTGAGTGGCTGTTGTCACACTGAGACACACTCAAAGCCCAGAGAATATTAGAAAGAGGAATCCACTCTTTAAAAAGTCCTTCACAAAATTGAGGGAGAGATATTCATCCCACAGGTCTGCAGATTTCAATACAAAAACAGAAGAATCATGAAGAAAAAAGGCAACAAAATCCCACAAAAACTCACAGCTTCCTAAAAATTGATCCCACTGATAGTGAAATGTATGAAAGTTTAGACACAGAATTTTAGAAATTGAAGATTAAAATGATCTATAAAATCATAAAAGATACAAATAAGCAGCTGAATGAATCAATTAGTACAATGATCAAAAGCTTAATGAATTTTTAAAAATACAAGGTATGAAGGACTTCAGTAAAGATACAGAGGTTCTGAAGAAGAACATAACAGAAATCATGAAAGAAAATAGTAAGTCAACTGCACTCTGAAAAAAGAGATCAAAGAGGATGTCAGAAAATGGAAAGACATCCCTTGATTTTGGGTAGCAAGAACCAATATAGTGAAAATGGCCATACTTCCAAAACTGCTATATAGATTCAATGCAATCCCAATTGGAATTCCAACAGCATACTTCACAGAACTTGAGAAAATAATAAAAAAATTCTTTTGGAACAAGAAGAGACCTAGAAGAGCAAAAGAAATTCTAAGGAACAAAGACAAGGTAGGGGGTATCACAACCCCTAACTTGAAACTGTACTACAAAGCTACTGTGATGAAAACAGCATGGCACTGGCCAAGAAACAGACCTGAGGATCAGTGGAACAGATTAGAAGATGCAGAAACAACTCGATACTCAGCCACCTTATCTTTGAAAAGGAGCCAAACACTCTCACTGGAGGAAATAAGGTCTCTTTAATAAACGGTGCTGGAAAATTTGGGTTTCAACTTGTCAAAGATTAAAAGTAGACCCATATCTCTCACCATGCACTCAGCTAAAATTGAAATGGATCAAAGATCTAAATATTAAAACAGAAACACTAAACCTGCTGGAAGAGAGGTTAGGTAGAACTCTTGAAAACATTGGCATAGGAAAAGTATTCATGAACAAAACCTCAGTTGCATGTGAACTAGCACAAAGAATTAACAACTGGGATCTCTTCTTATTAAAGAGCTTCTACACAGTAAGAGAAACCACAAACAGTGTGAAGAGACAACCCACAATGTGGGAAATAATTTTTTGCCAGCTGTTCCTCAGACAAAGGTCTACTATCTAGAATATATAAAGAACTTACAAAAACCAGACCACCCAAATTTAATGACCCAATCCAATCCAAAATGGACCTCTGAAATGAACAGACATTTCTCACACAAAGAAGTAGAAATAGCAAATAAACATATGAAAAAATGTTCAACATCACTGGTCATTACAGAGATGCAAATGAAAACAATGCTGAGATTTCACCTCACTCAGAAAGAATGGCTGTTATCATGAAATGAACCAATGACAAATGCTCATGGGGCTGTTAGGAAAAAGGAAAGCTTCTCCACTGTTGGTGGAAGTGTAGACTGGTGCAACCACCATGGGAATCAGTATGGAGATACCTCAAAAAACTAAGATTGGAGGTCCCATTTGACCCAGCTATTTCCCTGCTGGGTATCTTCCCAAAAGAATTAAAAGAATCATCCCATAGCAAAATATGTGCACCCATGTTCATAGCAGCACAGTTTGTAATAGCTGAAACTTTGAAACAGCCCAATTGCTCATTAACTGGAGACTGGATAAAGAAAATGTGTTTTTAAAAATAAAATGGAGTACTACTTAGCCATAAAGAATGAGAAATTAGAGACATTTATAGCTAAATGGATGCACATTGAGGCCACACTCTTAAGTGAAATAAATAGGACACACATGTGTAAATACCAAATATTTTCTCTAGTGTGAGAAACTGAAAGTGTAAATAAGAATCAAATGTATAATAGATAATGTGAAATAGGAAGAAAAAGTCCAAAGGGAAGGAGAAGTGGGAGGATGGGAGGGGGAGGGGAAAGGAGAGAAGGGAAAGGAATAAATATGAGAAAAGGAAAAAAATGGAAACATAGTCCTTTTAAATAGTGAGAGGTGGAGATGTTGAAGGGAAGGCAGGGGAATGGGGAAAAAGTAAGAACCAAGATAGATTATGTAAAGGTGCAAATTCCCATTAAAGAATGTCAACATATTGTATACCTAAAATGTACCAATAAAATTAATGAATTAAAAAAGAAAATAGTCAAATAAAATTCTCATTTGAAAGTCTCAGCAGTAGGCAAGATGAAGTGGAAGGAAGGATAGTAGGACTTGAATACAAAGTGAATGTATTTGTTCAGTAATAATGAAAGAAAAACAAGAAACAATGAAAAGATTATCCTAGAGCTCCCAGATAACTCTAACAGAGCAAATTTAGGTATAATAACATTTGAGGAACATTTGGAAGTGCAAGTTAAAGGGAGAGAAAACCTATTACTTGCATTGATAGCAGAATATGTTGCAAATCTGGGGAATGAGATGAATATTCAAGTACTGGAGTAATTTAAAACCCCAAATAGACAATACCTGAAAATTCCACCCATTGGATATAGTCAAATTGCCAAAACTTCAGAAGAATATTAAAAACTGTTAGAAATTTTAAAAATTACTTATAATGGCAATCCTATCAGAATAACATCAGATTTCTCAATAGAATCTGTAAGGGACAGGAGATCTTGAAATGACATATTTCAAACCCTGAAAGAACATTACTGACAAATTAGACTCTTATATCCTACAAGGTTATCCTTCAACCTTGAAGAAAGAGACGTTCCAAGATAAAGATAAACTAAAAAAATTTATGACCACTAAGCCAGCATTACAGAAAGTACTTAAGAAATTCCTAAACATAGAAGAGGGTGATTGTAACCACAAGATCAAGTGATAGAATAAATCTCATAGGGAAAGGGAGAACCAAAATGGTGATGTAGTCATCAGAAGCAAAATACAGCCTTTCTAGTACTCAGAATCCAAACACCCAGAAAATAGCAACTTGGCAAAAAGAAAAAAAGAAGTAGATCTCTGGGAACTGGGAAGGAACTGACAGGAGAATTAGAAGCTACAGAGAAGATGGAGACAGGGATCAAAATGCAGGGGGAAAAAAGAAGCAGTCTGGAAGCCCACTCTGTCTTCCAGGGAGGTGGAACTGTCTCTACAAGCACTGTCTCTGGTAAAGCCCCCAGGTTTGGGGAGACAGAGAGTGGAAGGAACAGTTCTTTGGTATTGGGATGTAGTATTGTTTATTGCCCCGAGGCAATCTAGATGTTGGCATACAAGGAGAATCAACTGATCACAACAGCTATGTTACCTTGGTTAACTTTGTACAATCAGTAATAACTATAGTATCAAACACAAACTGGAAAATGACAAACTGTAATATAATACTTTGTCAACTTTAATCATAATTACAAGATTTATAGTTATATAACAAAAATATGACAATTCAGAAAATTATATAAATATCCTCCCAATAGAGCAATTTATCCTTCTTCACAATAAAGCAGTATTCAGCTGTAGTAAGATATAGTCGACTACCTATTGATTTATAAGGGTAAGTGATATTGGTGTGAAAGTACTGAGGAAAAGGAGCAAAAGAAATAGATTATGAATAAAAACATAGAGGTAGGGCTGGGGATTTAGCTCAGTGGTTCTGCCACCTGCTTCGCAAGCACAAGGTCCTGAGTTCGATCCCTGGTACCAAAAAAAAATTGATGTCGGAGGCCCTATTAAGGAGTAAAGAGAAATTACTGGTATTAGATAACAATAACAGAGATGACTACCTAGGAGAATGTTAAATAATAGAGAGTGGAGTTTAAACTAGAGGAAAAAGAATAAGAAAAAATCATAAGAGAACAAGTTGAAAGAGAGAAAGTCACTCATGCAAGGAAGGAGGCACATGAGAAACTGAGGACAGAGAAAGACTAAGATCCAAGAATTTAGCAAAGCCTGGACTGGAATCCAGGGTTGTTTCCATACCAGCCCTAGCATGGTAGGTTTGTGCCTTCTGAAGCACCAGGGCTGAGAGTGTCTTATTTGGACAATGTGAACTGGGTGTTAATGGCCAGAATGTGAGTTCTCATCACCCTTGATAATGCTTTGATGAACCCTTGCTTTCTTTCTCCAAGTGTAAGTTTGGAGAGTATGGGAGTTGATACTTACTCTTCCTCTTCTCTTTCTCCTTCCCTGACCAATCTGCTAGCCACTCTACCTTACAAATCCAGAGGTGTGTGTCATTAGTAGAATTCATCTATCCTCAGCCCCCCTTCTTCCCTTGCCTCTTTCTCAAAAGGAATATTCAATTAGGAGGATTGAAGTTTCCCACCACAG
The DNA here is from genome assembly GCF_053883595.1 of Heterocephalus glaber. NCBI lineage: Eukaryota > Metazoa > Chordata > Mammalia > Rodentia > Bathyergidae > Heterocephalus > Heterocephalus glaber. The sequence goes on from NW_028258178.1 coordinate 407,852, forward strand.
AGGGCTTGGAATGCAATTCCCAATGACAAACTCTGATAAATATTGTGAGCACCAAGAGTTCCAACCATCAGTGATCTAAAGATTGTAAATTATAGTTTCTGACAGTCTGAAATTCTGAAGTTTAGACTAAGTGTTTTTAGGATCCACAGTTGTGTACTCCATAATTCTAAGATTCCATTACAAGGCTTTCAAGAAGCCTCATAAGGAGACATGCAAGTAGATCAAGGTGATTTGACTCTGATGTTGGGTCGTTAACCAGAATGTTGGTGATAATACAGGTGTGAATCTATGGGTTCATCCATATCCCCACTTTGATGTTCAGGAAGCAGTCCAGTAGGGGATCTCACATTGTAAGGCACAATAATGGAAATTGAGAAATATTAAAAACATACTATTATAAAATTTGCTTTGCTCAGGGGACCAGATTTACATTTCTTAACCTCAATCATCAGTTGTTAAAGTGCAAAATATTTGGTGTGTTTATATATATAAATATATATACATATATATATGTGTATGTATATATATATATATATATTGCATGAGTGAGCATGTGTGTGTATAGTATTTAGTCTAAGAAACAGAGGTCTTAGGCCGACAAAAACAGAGATCCAGATTTTATGCTCAATGATGCCCCTACAAGGGAGATTTACATTAAATATTTGAGCATGGCCTAGTGGTTCTGAAAATATTAATGGGGATGTTCAGCAGATTCCAGAATCAACAATGAGAGCCCTACCATCAGAAACCAATGGCTGAATTCATATTTATGTTTTCCCTGAGAAGAAAATACAATCATACATGTGCATGCACATTTGTGTATAAACATACCCATACTCATGTGTGAGCCAAAGTTATGGCTTTTCAAAAAATGTTTGTCTCCCTCACACATATCATTAAGAAGCTGACTCCTGAGAGAAGGTGAGCCGCTCCCAGCATCCGGAAGGAAGCTCCCCGCCTCCATCCCAGGCTCCTAGGGCAGAGAAGGTGAGTTGCATGGGTGGCAGAAGCACCCCCTCCCATGGAAATGAGAAGACACATAAACAAGTCTCAAAAACAGACTTCTGGATCACCTGCAGCAACCCCAAAGGGAAATGAGATGGAACAATCTGATACTCATCCACCTGGACTCTCTGAACTGGCAACAAAAGAGGATCTGGGAAAAATGAAATCAGAAATAATTATTCAGATAACAGCAAAGATTTTGCTCATGGTGCAAGACATAATTAACAAATCTAGAGAAGACACAGATAAAAAATAGAGGATCTGAGGAACATGATGGAATCCCAACATATGAAACAAATGGAATCTATAGAACAGATATAAACACATTTCCAAGAGATTAACAACTCCATTGAAAGTCTGCACAGCAGAATGAACCAATGTGAGGATAGAATTTCACGTATAGAAGATAAGATTGCAATTAGTGAGGAGGAAAAGAAAAATTGCTTTAAAATTGTAAGGGAACACGAGAAATCAATCCAGCAGCTGCTAGACGATGAAAAGAAGAATAACATAAGACTGATTGGAGTCAATGAAGAAAGAGGAAAGAGTGAAGATGACATAAAAAAACTGTTCACAGAAGTGATGGCAGAAAACTTCCCAAGGAGGGGAAAAGAACTTGACATACAGATAAGTGAGGCATATAGGACTCCAGCTAGCCTTAATCAAAAAAAAATCTACACATAGGCATATAATAGTTAGGATTCCAGAAATCCTACAGAAGAACAAAATTCTACAAGCAGTGAGAGAAAAGAAACAAATCACATACAAAGGAAAACCCATCAGAATCACAGCAGGCTTCTCAACACAAACCCTCAAGGCAAGAAGAGCTTGGAGTGATGTATTTCAAGCCCTAAAGGAAAACAGCCTCCAACTCAGATTGATGTGCCCTGCAAAACTATCTTTCAAAATTGATGGAGAAATAAGATGCTTTCATAACAAAGAGCACCTCAGGAACTTCATGAATACCAAACCGGCACTCCAAAAATTTTTAGACAATACCCTAGGAAAAGACAATGAGGATCACAACCCCAGGAAACCCAGCAGAATGAATCCATTGGGTGTGACAAATTAAACGCAAAGGGGGAGAATCTAACAAAAAGAAAAATTCATGACAAGGCTTTTAAAACTTTTAACTTCATCCCCCTAATGAGTGTATAATTCAATCTTATTATTGTACTGATTAGTATTTTTCTGATTCTAGAGTTGCACACCATTCCTTGTGCTATACTGGCTATTTATCATCTTCTTACATCTACATTTTAATTGGGTTGTCTATTAATGAGCTCTAAGAATTCTTTATATATTCTGGTCATAGGTTATATGTATTGGAAATACGGTCTGTTTAAGGACTACTTTTCATTTTGGTGATGTCATTTAAAGTTCTAAATTTTGATGGAATTTCATTTATCAATTTTTTTCTTTTATGCATCATGTTTTTTGTATCCTAGGTAGTTCTTGCCTACCTTGAATTCATAGATATTTTCCCTTATAATTTCTTCTTAAAGTTTTATACATTTAGACTTTCTTATTTAGGTTCATAGATCCCTTCAAGTTATTTTCATGTATGGAAAAAAAGGGTGGAGGTTAATTTTTTTGTATTAAATTATTTTATTGGTACATTGTAGGTATACAACACGATTACATTTCTCATTGGGAATTGTACCTTTACATAATGCATCTTGGTTCTTATTTTTTCCCCATTCCTAGCCCTCCCTTCACACCCTCCACCCTTCCCTATTTACAAAGACTTTATTTCCATTTTTTCCATTTCTCATCATTTTTCCTTTCCCTTCTTTCCTTTCCCCTGCCCCTCCCACTACCCCTACCCCTTTGGACCTTTTCTCCCTATTTTACATTATCGATTATTCGTTCTAATCCTTGGTACATTTTAGGTATACAATATAATGATTAAAAGAATCATACCACAGTGATATATGTGCACCCATGTGCATAGCAGCGCAGTTTGTAATAGCTAAAACTTGGAAACAGCCCCAATGCCTATCAACTGGAGACTGGATAAAGAAAATGTGGGTTTTTTTTATAAAATGGAGTACTACTCAGCCATAAAAAAATGAGAAATTAGAGACATTTATAGCTAAGTGGATGCACATTGAGGCGATACTCTTAAGTGAAATAAATAGAAGACACATGTATAAATACTGAATAGTTTCTCTGGTGTGAGAAACTGGAAGTGTAAATAAGGACTGAATGTATAATAGGTCATGTGAAATAGGAAGAAAAGGGGCAAAGGGGAAGGAAGTGGGAGGGCTAGGGGAAAGGATAGAAGGGAATGGGATTAATATGAGAAAATGGAAAAATAGGAACAAAATCTTTGTAAATAGGGAGGACTGGAGGGCCTGAAGGGAGGGCTGGGCAAGGGTGAAAAATAAGAACCAAGAGAGACTATGTAAAGGTGCAAATTTCCAATGGTTAATTTTTTATATACGGATACCAGGTGTTCCAGTGCCATTTGCTGCAAACACTATCTTTTCCTCGGCTCTTGAATTGAGTTTATATTCCATAAAATGCTAATGTTAAATAATCTTTCAAAATTCAGTGGACCATATATCTGTGGTTCTATTTCTAGATTCCCTGTTTTATTCAAATGATCTATATGTCTTTCCTTACAGCAACACTGCCTTGATTATTGTAGCTTTAGAAGAAGTCTTAAAATTAGGTACTAAATGTCTTCCAATACTGTTTTTGTTTTTGTATTTGTTTTTGTTTTTAACTTTTCTAGGTCCTTTGTATTCCTACATAACTTTTACATTTCAATATCCAATTCTTCATTTATAGCAAGTATACACAGACCTGAATTTTTATATATACTTTGTGTTTTCTAATCCTGCTAAATTCAAGTACAAGTTCTAGGGGCTCCTAGAGATTTCTTAGTATTTTCTCTGTAGATGATCATTTCATCTACATATAAAGATTTTGCTTCTGCTGTGCCAATCCTATCCTAGTTGTGTCATTTTATTGCCAGACTATTTTGGTTGGGCCTAGGTTTCAAAGTTTAATAGACAGATAAAGAGTAAGCATATCTGCCCTTGTTCCCCACCTTAAGGAGAAAGCATTGTATCTTCTCCATTTATATAAGGCATTCTCGCTGGAAGTATGGAGTACATGTCTTTAATCTGTTGAGAAGGTTCTGTTCTACTTCTAGTCTCCTGATAGCTTTTACCGTGAACAGCTGTAGAATTTAGTCCAATACTTTTTCTCCAACTAGTGACAGGATCATATGGCTTTTTCCTTTCCTCTGTTTAAATGATGACTTTTGGGGTGGATCTTCCAAAGCTGAACCAACACTGCCATCCCTATAACAAAACCACTTTCTACATCCTGCCAGATCTGACTTCTAAGAGTTTGTTTTGTTAAACAAATTTCTGTCTATGTTCATACTTTTTTCTTCTATTATCTTTATCCAGTTTTAGGATTAGCACAATGTTGAGTTCCTAAAATGAAGGGAGAAGTGTTCCTTCTTTTTTCTGCTTTAATTGTTTGATATAATTTATCAGTTAAAATGTTTATGAGCCTGCTGCTGTCATATAGGTAGATTTTCAAGCTAGGAATATACTTTCTTTAATAGGTGCTATTCAAATTTTATATTTCCTCTAGAGTTAGTTTCATTAGTTTGTCTTCCAAGGTACTTCTTAGAAGTTGTCAAATTTATTTCAAAACAGATTTTTGAAATATGCTTCCTATATCCTTTTAAATTCTGTAAAATCTGTGGTAATGCCTCCTAGATCTTAATATTGTAATTTAAAATATGTATAAGTGATATTGTGTAACAGGGAGAAAAGGTCTAAAAGACCAGGGGAATTGGAAGGGGCAGGGGAAGGGGAAAAGGGGAAAGGAAAAAATATGAGAAGAGGAAAAAAATGGAAACAAGGTCTTTGCAAATAGGGAAGGGTAGAGGGGGTGAAGGGAGGGCAGGGGAAGGGGAAAAAAACCAAGAACCGAGAGACTCATGTAAAGGTACAAGGTCCCAATGATGAATGTAACTGTATTTTACACCAAAAATGTACCAATAAACTTAATGGGAAAAAAAAAGAAACTGACACCTGTTCCCCAGTCTGCATCTGAGTCAGAAACAGTGGCCTAACCTGGTGGGGCCACAGACAGTGATAACCTCGAGTCCATGGTGTGCACGAGCAGATGAGAGTGTGGACAAGTGTGAGGGGAGGCCAGGCCAGTTGCCTGTCAGGGCTCGGAAAACAAAACCCTGGGCAAGTTTGTTCAGATTTTATAAAAATATAGAGTTTTGTGGTTTTACTTGAGAAAAGGATACACTTCAAGAATTTTCTCCAAAGACTATGTGCACAGTCTGGGCTCAAGTACTTGCTGGCCACCTATGTTCTGTGGGAAGTTTGACAGAGATTTAAACTTTCTTAAGTCTCAGCTTTGTCACTTGTTTTTTTTTTCCTTAAATTCTTTTACTGGTACATTTTAGGTATACAATGCATTTACATTTATCATTGGGAACTTGTACCTTTACATGATGCATCTTGGTTCTTATTTTTTCTTCATCTCCTGCCCGCCCTTCACCCTCTCCACCCTTCCCTATTTACATAGACTTTGTTTCCATTTTTTTCATTTCTCATCATTTTCCCTTTCCCTTCTTTCCTTTCCCCTACCCCTCCCACTTCCCCTACCCCTTTGGACCTTTTCTTCCTATTTCGCATTATCAAATATTTATTTCAATCATTGGTACCTTTTAGGTATACAATATAATGACATTCATCATTGGAAATTTGCCCCTTTACATAATCTCTCTTGTTTCTTAGTTTTTCCCCTTCCCCTGCCCTCCCTCATCCCCTCCATCCCTCCTTATTTTCAAAGACTTTGTTTCGATGTTCTCATAATAATTCCATTCCTTTCTTTCCTTTCCCCTACCCCTAATACTTCCCCTTCCCCTTTGCCCCTTTTCTTCCTATTTCACATTACCTATTATACCTTTTAGTCCTTATTTACCCTTTCAGTTTCTCACACCAGAGAAACTATTTGGTATTTATACACGTGTGTTCTATTTATTTCACTTAAGAGTATGGCCTCAATGTGCATCCATTTAGCTATAAATGTCTCTAATTTCTCATTTTTATGTCTGAGTAGTACTCCATTTTATTAAAAAACCACATTTTCTTTATCCAGTCTCCAGCTGATGGGCATTTGGGCTGTTTCCAAGTTTTAGCTATCACAAACTGTGGTGCTATGCACATGGGTGCACATGTATCACCGTGGTATGATTCTTTTCATTCTTTGGGGAAGATCCCCAGCAGGGGAATAGCGGGGTCAAATGGGACTTCCAGTCCTAGTTCCTTGAGGTATCTCCACACTGATTTCCATGGCTTTGTCACTTGTAATACTGTTCCCCTTGCATGGGTTTCTGAGCATTAAGTGAGGAGATCACAGATGCTTTTAGGGCAGAGCTGACAGAATACTGTTTCATAGCTGCTGTAGCTTTCCTCTCATAGTTTTCTTTCCTTCTTCTTTATTAATATGTTTTCAATACATAATAATTACATTCATCTTGAGGAATTGGTACATACGCATCTTTATTTTTTATACATCTTTAGCAATATCACATCTTTAGTAAAGTGAGCAGTCTGTTGTTTCTTTTCCCACTTTTATCCCTCCTGTCCCTTTCCCCTCACATTTTCAGCCTTTCCATGAGCCTTAATCTTACTTAACAGACGATCTCGTCCATTACCCCAACCCCAGAACACCATTTCCCTCGCCCCTCCCTGTCCTTCCCCTGGCAAAGCCCTTGCTCATCGGGGCAGAAAGCTCATGGTGTAGTTCTGTGGGATCGTGGCAAAGCCCACAAGTTTAGGGGACACATCAATGTCCTGGCGCGCCTGTGGGGACTTGAAGCGGAAGTTCTGCAAGATGGAAGTGAGGAAGAGAAAGAGCTCCATTCTAGCCAGGCCTTCTCCCAAACAGTACCGCTTTCCTGATGAGGAGAAAGAAAGTCATAGATGAAGGAACCCCTTAATACCCAAATATATTCTTCAAGGGAGGAGGGCGATAATATTTTGGTCTGAGAATCCTTGAAGCTCTGTGAGCTGCAGTTTTCCTTGCACCTGAAGTGTATGAACTGCATGCAAGCAGTAGAAATGGGAAGTTTAGGTCCTCCTCTCAAGATTGTTGTTTTGGTATTAACTCGTTTCTAAGAGTCTGAAGAACTGGTTGTGGGCCCTTGGAAAAATCTCTGCCTTACTCTCATCCTTGATTTTCTCTATGTCTGGAAAGGGCTGATCATACCTTCCTTTGACTACAGATATTTGGTGTTTAGGATTTCCTGAGTTTTCATTTACTTGGCTGGAAAGTAGATTTCAAAAGGAATTTCCTAGCTGGAGGATACTAGAATGCACCCCAGAGAGGGGAGTTGGGATGCACTGCCTCTGTTGATCTGGAAGTTACTTGGCAGCAAACTTTGGACTCTTACCAAGGGAAAAAGGCACAAAAGCATCATTCTTCTTAAACTGCCCCTTCTCATCCAGGAAGTGCTGGGGGTGGAAATCTTGGGGGTTGGAGAAGAACTTGGGGTCTCTCAGCACAGAGCCCAGGACAGGGAACACTTCAGTGCCCTGGCAGGGAGTAGAAAGGGCAATTGATAAATGGGTTAGTAGTTGAGTGTTTTTAAAGCACAGAAGTATTAGAGGGGAAAATTACAGTGCCCCAGGTGAAGATATATGGGAGGCATAGGAGTTGTGGTTCTCTGAGAGAGGAGCTTGGGGGAATATAAATCAGCAATGGGAAGTTTGTGGGTCATAGGGGTACATGTTTATTGAGAATGGATGTGTGAGTGACAGGACAGTGTCCTTTGGAGCAAAATGTTGAAGGAGTGAGGTGCTCAAATTTGAGGGTCTTTATCTTTGGGGTATAAAGTTAGATATACGGGGATCATGTCTCTCATGACTTGAAGGTTTTCATTCTCTGAGACAGTGTGCTTGAGAAACTTTGGATTTATATCCCCCTGGGCAGGATATTTGGAGGACATGAGACTCCTGTCCCTAAGTAACAAGTTCCATTGGAAATAGGTTTCATGTCCCTTGAGACAAGTAGTTTTGGGGACAAAGGACTGGCTTCCATGCAGCAGAAAATATGGGAGAGACATGGGAATCAGGACTCTCTGAAGGCAAGAGCTGAAGAAACACTATGGTTAAGGAAGTCTTTGACTGAAGTCATGAGATAGGGGCTGTCGATCTTATAATGGGGATAGGTATCAGGGTCCCAGGTGTGGGTTGAAGCTCCCTCTAGGCTGGGCAAGGCAGTACCTTGGGGAGCAGAAAGTTCCGAAACTTGGTGTCCTTGGTGACACTGTGAGCCAAATTCATGGGGATCATGTCTCCAAATCTTTGGATCTCGTGGATCACCGCATCTGTGTAGGGCATCTTGGCCTTGTCCTCAAACATGGGGTGCCGGTTCCTGCCGATCACTCTGTCAATCTCTTCATGGATCTTGGCTGCGGGAGAAGGGAGCATGTGTTTAATTATCTAGGAGCCTCAGAGCAGGAAGCTAGTTCAAATTTGTAAAACTGGATGTAAGACATGGAACTATTTATGACATGTATGTGAACCATCAAAACGGACACTGGGCATACACATTTCTGGAGCAGAATCCTCTTAACTTGCTTATTCCAGAACCATAAGGGAGCTATAAGGGAGGAGACTCAGGGAATGGCCTGGTGGAGTAGGTGATATTCCTCCTGCAGTTTAGACAAGCACTTTAGCAATAAATTCAGTTTCTATGAATATTTTAATGGCTAGTGAAAATTGGCTGGTGCCTCTTAGCTGAATGTCCTCCTTCCTCTACAGGGTGTGTCTGATGGTCCAGAGACCTGGGAGAGGTATGGACATTGCGGAAGTGTCCAAGGAGCTTCACCCCCACATCCTTACCCTCCACATCTGGGTGCTTCATGAGCAGCAGGAAGCCATAGCGAAGGGTTGTGCTAACGGTCTCTGTGCCCGCAAAGAAGAGGCTTAGCGTGGTCATAACCAGATTCTTCATGTGGAACTCTGCATTGGAGTTCTTCTCGCATAAACAGAAAACCTATTAGGGTGAGTCCATTTAACACCCACCTAGAGAACTTCTGGGGTTATTTCTTTGAACCTACCTGTCTTAGGTCTGGATCTAAGGTGGGACGAGAGACCCTAGATCTGTATGCTCTTGCCACATTTCATGCATTTGCTCAACTTGCTGCCTCTGTTCTAAATGCTTTCTTCATGATCTTTGCTTGGCTAACTATCTGTTTTCACTTTCCTTGTCATTATTAAAGTAGTAGGAATATTTACAAAGACGGTGATAGAAACTGTGAGAAAGACGGGGAGGAGAGAGAGAGAGAGAGAGAGAATATTAAGTGACAGAATCCTACTCATTCACCAATTCGAAGCTTCTTGTAGAGGAAACATCACCAGATGACTTAAAGTCACACCTTATTTCTCATACATGGGAGGCTGACAGACAGATTAGGGTGAGTATACTCCACAGAAAGACTGTTAAGGCAGGGCACTTTTTCACACAGGTGTATCTAATGAATAGGCTAGGAAAGGTTAGAAAGCATGGTGGCAGAAAGTACCATACTTAGGACCAAAGAGGATTTGAGCTATATTCCATTTCTTCCTTGCTGTGTGACTTCAGGAAAGTCACTTATACTCTGGGCTTCAGTTTCCCTATTTGTAAAATTGAGGTCATAATGAGATATACACAAGCTATTGGGGTGAGTTCTATGAAGCACTTATAATTGTACCTGGAATGTGGCAATGTTGTAGAGGTGGTTGCCATTGTGGTTTGCATGCACATATCCTGCCTGTGCATAGAGCCTCACAGAGAGAACAGTGATGGTAACTGTGATGGGCATGGTGAGGATCATTATGATCCAGCTAATATGAATGATCTCTGTCCCTCATCCCAGCCTAATTCCTGGCTTTGGACTCCCTCACCCTGGCTGCTGGGTGTACCTTCTGGATACGGATGAGAAAGGAGTCAATGAAGTTTCGTGGAGAACTGGGATCCAGTGTGCGCTGATTTTGCTCCACCTTCTTGACTATGAAGTTCTCCAGCCCCTGCAGCTCCTTAAAAGCCTGTTGTTGTGGTCCTGGCAGGTACTTCATTACTGAATAGAACATCTCATAGAGCTGGGTATGGAGAGAGAGGACAGAACAGAATGACAGCTGGGAGTGGAACCTGTCTCAGGGCAAAGAAGGCACTGGCTTCAAGCACCTTCCAAGTGTTTAGGAATTTCATTGAGGCCTAAGGGAAAATATATTTAAGTTTTCATGTGGGTTATATGTGAAAGCTGTTGTCCAGGAATTTAAGTGAGATGGATTGGGGAACTTGACTTGTCTTCAGATGTTCAGAAGAGGATGACAACAACACTGATCTAAATGTTAGGATTTTCAAGTGAGATTGGGTAGGAAAACATTTTGATGTTGGGGTACTCAGGTAGGGTGTCCTGGTGAACCTATCTGGGTGGATAGGTTCTAGAGGGCTATGTTGGAAGTAGGTGTCCAAAAACTTGTAGGATTTAGATTTGCAACTGCCATACACATGTCCAGCCATTTTGTATAGATATCAAAATGGGGGTTATACTTACTGAGGTGTTTAGGTATTAAGGAATGAACTAATAGTGGTAACCCATGAGGATTGTTGAGATGACAGCACTGGAAGACACTTCCATGTTTGGAGACAATATATACAGATATGTATGTGTTTAGAGGGTTGGTTATGGTATCTGGGCAAGTGTTCGTGTATTTAAATGGGCTTAGTAGGGGTGTTTGTCAAGGCATTCCAGCCTACTGGTTTGAGACAACTGTGTAGTGGTCAAATGGCTGTAGCATTTGGTGGATTGGATTTTGTAGCACCAAGTGTTTAGTTAGAAGGTGGGCTGAGATGGCCACTTGTCCGTGTGTTAACAAATTCAGATGACTGGGTAGGGAAAGCAGTTTGAGATTAAGGTAAGTTATCATGGAAACATCTGCCCAGATTAAAAAAAAAACTGATTGAAGGGCATGCATCTTGGGTGCAGACTCTCAGGGGTATCTAGTTAGATATTCAGGTGTACTGAGCACCTGCTCTTGGTCCTGATGTAACTATGAAGTGTATGCTACTGGGGGCTGGGTTTGAGTTGACCTTAGAAGAGAATGAGAGATTGGGGCACCATGTAAAGGTGTGGTCTGCAGGTTGTGGTAGAGATGTAGTAGGGCCAGGCTGGAACAGGTTACCTGTCCGGTGGAGGTAGCTGTGAACTGGAAGCTTCCCAACATCATGCGCAAAAGTGACAGGAACTCTTTGTCTTCATAGTCAAAGCGGTCCCCAAAGACAATGGAGCTAATGATGTTGGAGACTGCTCTGCTCAGGTAGAAGGTGGGATCTATGAAGGCACCTGTGAGGTGGGGCAGAGACCAGGAGAGGCAGGAATTGGGGGATAGTCCAGTGGGTTCTCTGATGCCTTCTCAGAATTTGAGTAGGCTACTCTGGTGATTAGATAAACTACAGCATGAGACAGAGAACTGGAAACAATGGTGTAATCTCTTACTCTTCTTCCAATGCCATAATGTACATGTAGTTCTTGGCCTTGGATTCTCCTACTTCCCACAAAATCCTGAGTTTCCTTGCTTACCCTGTGTTTCCCTGAAGGATTCAATAAGGAAACCAATCTCCTCTTGGATACGCTCCTCAATGCCACGCTTTCCCATGCCAAAGTCCCTTAATGTGGAGATGGAGAAGCGCCGGAGATGCCTGGCGCGTTCCCATGAGCTGAAGGCCACACCTGAGGATGTGAGTACAGGAAAGGGGAGAGGTAAGAAAGGGGCAGGGAGAGACCACAGACCTTCCTTGTGGAGGCTCCTGAGAAGAAGGGAGGCAACAGAGCCACAGGCTGTGTGAAAGAGCAGGAGAGATACAAACTGAGCCAGAACAAAGAAATTTCCAGAAAGAGAAAGACTCCAAGTGGGAAGAGAGGATAGAAGAGAAGAGAGAAGCAGAGATGCAGACAGATAAAGGAGAAGCAGAGGTACAGAGACTCTCCATAAGAGGAAGAGAAGGAAAGAGGTAATTAGAGGGAATGACAGAGGACAGAGGGAAGAGAAGTGAAATTTTGGATACACCAAACTAGAAATAAAAATGATAAATGATCCTAAACTGAGCTGAAGAATAGAGCAAAGCAGGGAGAGAGAAACAGAGGGTCTCAAAAGATTTTTTTAAACCCAGAAATGCAGGCAAGGAGACTTTGAAGCAGATATTTTGAGATTCTGAAAGAGAAAGAAAAAATGGAGGGAGAAGAAGATAGAAAGAATCATGGGGAAGAACAGAAGCTGAGGTTAACACAAAGGTCAGACAAATTTAAATGAGCTGTATTCCAACAGACAAATCGCAAGAGGTTCTAAGAGATAGATAGGTCCCAACATTTAGTGAGGGAGAAAAGGGAGACGGGGCAGTGAGGCATGGAAAAATTAGGCACAGGAACTCTAAGAGAGCTTAGAAACTGGTATAAGGTGAGGCAACAATGAAGAAGTTATAGAGAAAAGATCAGGCAAAGCCCTCTGCACAACCTTAGATAGGTGAGTCAGGGGAAGAGCTGGGGGAAGAGGTCACCAAATCTTCCTGGACACACTTCCTCATGAGGTGCCCTCCTCACCATAGCCTTTGAAGATCCAGTCAAAGGTGGCCTGCTTGCCTCGCCCACTGAATTCCTCAGCTTGATCTATCAGAGCTTCCTTGACTGCGTCATATCCACACAGCACCACAACCCGGCGAGGCCCTAGGTGGATGGTGAACACTGGGCCATACTGCTCTTTGATCTGATGAAGGAGGGTGAGAGTGGCTAGAGAGGCCAGTTCCTGAACTGGCCCAGTGCCCAGAAGTCAGGCACTGGGATACATTTCTTCCAGGTCCTGACAGGCAAGGAGATGAACATCCCAATCTTTTCCCTATCTAGTACGTGGTGGCTGATCCTTGAAAACTCTCTTATCTTAAGACATCAGCTCTCCTAGTCAATCGTTAGCCATAAATCACCAGCTCATGGGTACCTCCTCACCCACCTCATTCTACCCTCCCCCATAACACCTTCATGATGGAGTTGTACATCTGCTCTGTGTTCAGCTGCAGGTAATTCCCAATGAAGGGCAGTGGTGTTGGTCCAGGAGGCAGCTTCCCATGGAGCCTTCTGTGCTGCCAGACAGACATCAAGATCACTATACTCAGGAAAACCAGCAAAGCCACAAGAGGTAGTCCTGAGGCCAGCATTGTGGCTGTGAGGGTGATAGTCAGATATCAAAGGCTGAGACTGCCTTTATACTACCTGAGAGAGAAGGGTAGCCTTTGGTCCTGATTATGCAATTATCTTATTTCACCTCCTAAGTATAGGCCCCGCACTTGTACCCTCCCTAGATTGCAACATGGTAGCCAAAGTACGGGAGGCCTCTGGGCTGATATACAATATTGGCCTCCAGGTGGTTTGTGGCACAGCAGGAGGGAGTGCCCTAGGACTGTGGATTGGTGGGAGCAGGAGATAAACTCTATATTTGAAAAGGTTTGAACATTTGCATGACAGAGCACCTGAGTTCTGGATTTGGAATCCCAGATTGACCAGGACCTCGCAGATGTGAATTTGAGGGTGGACAATAGAATTCAAGGATCTGGACTTCATTTGGATGAGACAGGGGATATGGCTGTGGATTTTGGAGTCCCTTAGTAAGGAAGGACATAAGTTTAAGGGACCCAGGGGGAAAGATTCCGGGGTTATGGATGTGAGGGTCATGGGGTGAGAAGGACCCAGAGCTGTGCATAAAGAGTCCTGGAAAGAGAAGTGTATGGAAAACCTAAGAGGCTCTTGAAGTCAGCACCTGGAGCCTGCTTTGCTTTGGCTCTGTGCTGTTTTTTCCTGCCCCGAATACTTGTGGGAGGCCCAAAGTGAGGCCAAAATGGGTGCCATGGAATGTAGAACCTCCCACTGCCTAGGTGTGGCTGCAAATGGGATGGAAGATGAAAGTCACATTTTAGTGGAAGTTTGCAAATAACTGATAAAGAAATAATGCAAGGTAACACTTGGCAGAGGGACCTGTGCAGCAGGAACAAACTGCAGAGAACAAAGTGAAGAGAGGAAAGATGTTTTTTGACTTTGGGAGGATGAGATGGGGAGCAGGTTTAGCACAGGCTTGACAGAGATCAATTCATGTAATGCCCATAGCCAGCCTATATCTGGGATGGCCTCAGGCCTGGGACATTTTTGTCCCTCTATTTTCTTTATTAGGAAGGAGGGAGACATTTAGGGAATTTGCTTCTCACCAACTGAATTTGTTTCTCAGTGAATATAGCACCAGGAAGGCCCTGGATGTTCAGGCAAATTTTCATGAGCTGTCCAAGGAAGGGTTGGGGATGTTCAAAATGGGAGCAGTACTATGGTACACAGAAATCACAAGTTTTGGGATTTTTTGGTGCCGGGGATCAAACTCGAGTCCTTGCACTTGCGAGGCAGGTGCCTGAACCACTGAGCTAAATCCCTGGCCCAATCACATGTTTTTTTTGTCTTGTTGATTTCCCTGGAACATAAAGTAAAGGGTCATTGTCTGAGATCACATGGCTGTGTCCACAATGTTTTGGGACAAACTTCTAGCAAGAAGTAACTATTCTCCCAGGAGTATTTCTTCAATTATTGGACCTCAGTTTCTCTTTCTGGAAGATTAAAAACCAGGTTAAATAAGATTAGGATTGAAATTTTTTGTTGTTTGAATTCAAAGTGATAACAGTGTTTTTAGTCTTATGGGCCCAGTGATAAGACTTAATTTTATCTACTTCACCAAAGCATGTATGAGTTAATACATGTGTTCATTAAATATGTGATTTTTCAGAGCCACAGATAAAATAAAATACAAAATCAAACTAATGTTGCCTACAAGAAATACACCTCATCCAAAAACAAAAAACAGACTGAAAATTAAAGGGTGGAAAATGATATTTCATGCAAATGGAACCCAAAGCAAATAGGAGTAGTTATCTTATTTTCAGGCAAAGTGGATTTCATGCCAAAACTGATTAGAAGAGACAAAGAGGTTACTACATACTGGAAAAGGGAACAATTCAATAGGAAGAGATAAATATATATACACCAAACGCTGATGCACAAATATTACTGGATGTGCAATGTCAGATTAACCACCACACAATCATAGTTGGAGACATCAATATTGGAATCTCACAAAAAGATAATCCAACAAAAACAATAACAAAGAAATATCAACCCTGAACATACCTTGGATCAATGGACTTAACAGAATGTTTCATTAAACAACATCACAGTACAAATTTTCCTCAGCAGGACATGGAACTTTCTCCAAAATAGACCACATCTTGTTTTGTTTTGTTTGAGACAAGATCTCATTATGTAGTTCTGTCTGGCCTTGAACTCACTATGTAAACTGGCCTTGAACTCATGATGATTCTCCTGCTTCAGCCTCTCAAATGCTGGAATTACAGGTGTGCACCACCACACCTAGTTTAGACAACATTTTAGGTCATGAAACAATTTTAAATAAATATAAAATAAGTGAAAATCTCTTCCATACTATCAGATCATAGCAGATTGAAACTAGAAATCAATGTCAAAAGAAATCACAGAAACTATGTAGACACATTGAAATTAAATAATGTTATTGAATAATTAATAGTTCACAAAAGAAATCAAGGAAAAAAATTAAGAAGTGCCTAGAATCTAGTGACAAGGGCAACATCAAATACCAAAATCTAATGGGACACAATAAAAGCAGTTCTAAGAGGGAAGTTTATAGCTGCAAATACCCACATTAGAAAAATAGAAAAATTCCAAATAAATAACCTAATATTGAAATCCAGATCCTAAAAAAAAAAATCGAAGTAACCTAATTACAAAATGTATCACAGATAATGTGAAATAGGAAGAAAACATTCAAATGGGAAGGGGCACGGGGGGGGGGGGGCGTGGAGAAAGGGAAAAGGGAAAAATGAGAAAAGAAAGATAAAATGAAAACAAAGCTTTGTAAATAAGGAGAGGAAGAAGGGTTGAAGGAGGGGAGGAGTACGGGGAAAAAAGAATTAAGATATATCATGTACAGGTACAAATTTCATATGATGAATGTCATCACTATATATATTTAAATTTAATTAAAAATAAAAACCCAAAACTTGTATAAGGAAATTATAAAAATCAGAGGAGAAATTAGTGAAATTGAGACTAGAAAACAATACAAAGGATCAATGAATAAAAGAGTTGGTTCTTTGAAAGGATAAGACCTTAGCTACATTTACAAAAAGAAGAAAAGATATATCAATGCAATCAGAAATATAAAAGCTGAAATCACTATGAACATCATAAAAATCTAAAAGATTATAAAAATTTACTTTAAAAAATTAAGTTTATTGGTAAATTTTAGGTATACATTATGATCATATTCATTATTAAGAATTTGTGCTTGTACATGATATATCTTGGTTCTTATTTTTTCTCATTCCTCAGCTCTCCATTCAACCCCTCCAATCCTTCCTATTTACAGAACATTTATTTTCAATTTTTCCTTCTTTTTGCATTTTTTCTCTCCCTTCTTTCCTTCCCCCAACCCGCCCAGTTCCTTTGCCCTTTGAACATTTTCTTCCTATTTCACAATATCTAGTATACTTTGGTCCTCATTTACACTTTCAGTTTCTCACACCAGAGAAACAACTTAGTATTTTTTTATCTATATCTTTATTGGTACATTTTAGGTACACGATATGTTTACATTTATCATTGGGTGTTTGTACCTGAACATGATGTATCGTAGTTCTTATTTTTCCCCCATTACCTGTGTGTGCCCTTTACCCCCTCCACCCTTCCCGATTTGCATAAACTTTGTTTCCATTTTTTGTTTCTTTCTCGTAATTTTTCCTTTCCCTTCTTCCCTTTCCCCTTCCCCTCCCACCACCCCTACGCCTTTGGACTTTTTCCTATTTCGAATTATCAATTATTCATTTTAATCATTGTCATTCTTGTTTACACTTTCAGTTTCTCACACTAGAGAAACTATTTGGTATTTACACATGTGTGCCCTATTTATTTCACTTAAGAGTATGCCCTCAATATGCATCCATTTAGCTATAAATGGCTCAAGTTTCTTGTTCTTTATGGCTGAGAAGTACTCCATTTTATAGAAAAACTACATCTTCTTTATCCATTTTCCAGGTGATGGGCACTTGGACTGATTCCAAACTTTAGCTATTGCAAACTGTGCCGCCATAAACACAGGTGCACGTATATCACTGTGGTATGATTCTTTTAATTCTTTGGGGAAGATACCCAGTAGGGAAATTGCTGGGTCAAATGAGACCTCTAGTCCTAGTTCTTTGAGGTATCTCCATACAGATTTCCACAGTGGTTGCATCAGTCTGCACTCCCACCAGCAATGGAGAAGGGTTCCTTTTTCTCTGCACCCCCACCAGCATTTGTTATTGGTTGATTTCATTTCCCCCTCCCCCATTCCTAGCCCTCCCTTCACCCCCTCTACCCTTCCCTATTTACAAAGACTTTATTTCCATTTTTTCCATTTCTCATCATTTTTCCTTTCCCTTCTTTCCTTTCCCCTGCCTCTTCCACTGTCCCTACCCATTTGGACATTTTCGTCCTATTTTGCATTATCGATTATTCATTCTAATCATTGGTACCTTTTAGGTATACAATATAATGACATTCATCATTGGAAATTTGCACCTTTACATAATCTCTCTTGGTTCCGATTTTTCACTCTTGCCCAGCCCACTCTTCAACCCCTCCATTCCTCCCTATTTAAAAAGATTTTGTTCCTATTTTTCCATTTCCTCATATTAATTCCATACCCTTCTTTCCTTTCCCCTACCCCTCCCATCTCTTTCCCCTTTGCCCCTTTTCTTCCTATTTCACATTACCTATTATACATTTCAGTCCTTATTTACACTTTCAGTTTCTGACACCAGAGAAACTACTCAGTATTTATACATGTGTGTCCTATTTATTTCACTTAAGTGTATCACCTCAATGTGCATCCGTTTAGCTATAAATGTCTCTAATTTCTCATTTTTTATGGCTGACTAGTACTCCATTTAATTAAAAAACCACATTTTCTTGATCCAGTCTCCAGTTAATGGGCATTTGGGCTGTTTCCAAGTTTTACCTATCACAAACTGGGCTGCTATGAACATGGGTCCACATATATCATTGTGGTATGATTCTTTTAATTCTTTGGGGAAGATCCCCAGCAGTGGAATAGTGGGGTCAAATGGGACTTCCAGTCCTAGTTCTTTGAGGTATCTCCATACTGATTTCCACAGTGGTTGCACCAGTCTACACTCCCACCAGCAGTGGAGCAGGGTTCCTCTTTCCCCACAGCCCTGCCAGCATTTGTTATTGGTTGATTTCATGATAGCAGCCATTCTTTCTGGTGTGAGGTGGAATCTCAGCATTGTTTTCATTTGCATCTCTCGAATGACCAGTGATGTTGAACACTTTTTCATGTATTTATTTGCTGTTTCTACTTCTTTGTCTGAGAAATGTCTGCTCATTTCACATGCCCATTTTTGGATTGGGTCTTTAAATTTGGGAGGTCTGATCGTTTTAAGCTCTTTATAGATTCGAGATAGTAGACCTTTGTCTGAGGAAAAGCAGGTGAAGATTTTTTCCCACATTGTGGGTTGTCTCTTCACACTGCTGGTGGTTTCTCTTGCTGTGCAGAAGCTTTTTAATAAGAAGAGATCCCACTTGTTGATTGTTTGTGCTAGTTCATGACCAATTGAGGTTTTGTTCATAAAATCTTTTCCTACACCGATGTCTTCAAGAGTTCTACCTAATCACTGTTCCAGCTGGTTCAGAGTTTCTATTTCAATATTTAGATCTTTAATCCATTTCAATTTTAGTTTAGTGGATGAGAGATATAGGTCTAGTTTTAATCTTTGGCAAGTTGAAACCCAATTTTTCCAGCACCATTTATTAAAGAGGCTATCTTTCCTCCAGTGAGGGTGTTTGGCTCCTTTATCAAAGATGAGATGGCTGAGTGTGCCTGGCATTGTTTCTGCATCTTCTAATCTGTTCCACTGGCCTCAGGTCTGTTTCTTTGTCAGTACCATGCTGTTTTTATTACAGTAGCTTTGTAGTATAGTTGCAGGTTGGGGATTGAGATACCCCTTGCCATGTCTCTGTTACCTAGAATTGCTTTTGCTATTCTGGGTCTCTTCTTGTTCCAAATGAAGTTTTGGATTGTTTTCTCGAGGTCCATGAAGTATGCAGCTGGGATCTCAATTGGGATTGCATTGAATCTATATAGAAGTTTTGGAAGTATGGCCACTTTAACTATATTAATCCTTCCTACCCAGGAGCAGGGAATGTCTGTCCATTTTTTGAAATCATCTTCAATCTCTCTTTTCAGAGTGCCATAGTTTTCAGAGAAGAGGTCTTTGATTTCTTTTGTTAGGTTGATTCCTAGGTATTTCAGTTTTTTGGATGCTATTGTGAAAGGAATTGTTTTCCCTATTTCTCTCTCACTGAGTCTGTCATTCGTGTAGAGGAAAGCTATTGATTTTTGTGTGTTGACATTGTAACCAGCTGCTTGACTGAATTTGGTTGTTAAGTCTAGAAGACTTTTGGTGGAGTTATTGGTGTCTTCTATATACAGTATCATGTCATCTGCAAATAATGACAATTTGACTTCTTCGCTTACTATCTTTATTCCTTTTATTTCTTTCTCTTGTCTAATTGCCATGGCTAATGTTTCTAAAACTATATAGAACAAGAGTGGTGATAGTGGACATCCTTGCCTTGTTCCTGATTTTAGTGCGAAGGATTTCAGGTTTTGACCATTTAGTATGGTATTGGCTGTTGGTTTTTCATGGATGGCTTTAATCAGTTGGAGGTAGAGACCACCTATTACAATTTTTTGTAGGGTTTTTATCATGAATGCATGTTGGATTTTGTCAAATGCTTTTTCTGTGTCTATGGAGATAATCATATGTTTTTTGTCCTTGGCTCTATTGATATAGAGTATTACATTGATTGATTTGCGTCTGTTGAACCATCCCTGCATCCCTGGGATGAATCCCACTTGATCAGGGTGTATGATCTTCTTGATGATCTTCTGCATTCTATTTGCCAGTATCTTATTAAGAATTTTTGCATCTATGTTCATTAGTGAGATTGGCCTATAGTTCTCCTTTTTGGTTGGGTCTTTCTCTGCTTTGGGGATCAAGGTGATGGATGCTTGTTTCCAGGAATGAATTTGGGAGTATTGCCTCACTTTCAATTTCATTGAAGAGTTTAAACAGTAGCAGCAGCAGTTCCTCTCTAAATGTCTTGTAGAATTCAGCAGTGAGGCCATCAGGGCCCGGGCTTTTCTTAGTTGGTAAGTTTTTAATTACGTTTTCAATTTCATTGGTTGATATTGGGTTGTTTAGAATTTTTAGGTCTTCTTCATTCAACTTTGGTAATTCATATGTATCTAGGAATCTGTCCATTTCTTCTGTGTTGTCCATCTTATTGGTGTATAGGTTCTGGAAGTAGGTATTGATGATCCTCTGGATTTCTGCTGAATCTGTTGTAATTTCACCCTTTTCATTCCTAATTGCATGGATTTGGGCCTTTTCTTTCCTTTTTCTGATAAGTTTGGCTAAGGGTTTGTCAATTTTGTTGATACTTTCGAAGAACCAACTCTTGGCTTCAGTGATTTTTTGTATCATTCTCTTAGTCTCCATTGCATTGATTTCTCCTCTGATCTTTATAATTTCCTCCCTTGTATGAACTTTGGGGTTGTCCTGCTCTTCTTTTTCTAGAAGCTTGAGGTTCAGCATCAGGTTGTTTAATTGGGCTTGTTCTGTTTTCATAATATGCGTATTCACTGCTTTGTTTTTCCCTTGTAAGACTGCTTTCATTGTGTCCCATAGATTCTGATATGTTGTATTGTAATTGTCATTTAATTGAAGGAACTGTCTGATTTCTTCTTTAATTTCCTCTATGACTCATTGGTTATTCAGAAGTGTGTTGTTCAATTTCCACATGTTTATGAAATTTTTCAAGTTTCTTTTGCTATGGATCTCCAATTTCATCCAACTATGGTCTGATAATATACAGGGGATAACTTCAATTCCTTTGCACTTACTTAAACATGTTCTATGTGTGAGTATGTGGTCTGGTTTGGAGAATGACCCATGTGCAGCTGAGAAGAATGTGTATTCTGATTTTGTGGGGTGGAAGACTCTGTAAACATCTGTTAAGTTCTTTTGTTCAAGAGTTCTATTGGGTTCTAGAATTTCATACTTATTTTTAGTCTAGTTGATCTATCTGTTTGTGACAGTGGGGTGTTGAGGTCCCCCACTACAATTGTATTAGTGCATATATGACTTTTCATGTCCTTAGTATTTGTTTTATATAGTTGGGTGCACTAGTGTTTGGTACATAGATATTTACAATTGTCATCTCTTCCTGTTGGATTGTTCCCTTTACAAGGATGTAGTGTCCTTCTTTGTCTCTCTTAATCAGTGTTGGTTTGAAATCTACTTGATCTGCAAAGAGGATATTTACTCCTGTTTTTTTGGTTTGCTGTTGCATGGAGTATTGTTTTCCACCCTTTAACTTTCAGTCTATGAGTTTCCTTTTGAATTAAGTTGTTTCTTGTATGCAGCATATTGTTGGATTTTGCTTCTTGACCCATTCTCCCAGGCTATTTCTTTTGATTGGTGAATTGAGACCATTAACATTGATGGTTATAACTGAAATGTATTGACTTGTCATTGCCATGACTTTTTCTTTTTGTTGGGTTCTCCCCCTTTACATTTAATTTCTTGTCATGCCAGATGGGTTCATTCTGCTTTGCTTCCTGGGGTTGTGATCCTCAATGTCTGTTCCTAGGCTATTGTGTAAAATTCTTTGGAGTGCTGGTTTGGTATTCACGAAGTTCCTAAGGTGCTCTTTGTCATGAAAGTATCTTATTTCTCCATCCATTTTGAAAGATAGTTTTTCAGGGTACATCAATCTGGGTTGGAGGCTGTTTTCTTTTAGGGTTTGGAATATGTCACTCCAAGCTCTTCTTGCCTTGATGGTTTGTTTTGAGAAGTCTGCTGTGATTCTGATGGGCTTTCCTTTGTATGTGATTTGTTTCTTTTCTCTAACTGCTTGTAGAACTTTGTTCTTCCGTTGAGTTTCTGGAATCTTAACAGTTATATGCCTATGTGTAGATTTTTTTTGATCAAGGCTATTTGGAGTCATATATGCCTCACTTATCTGTATGTCAAGCTCTTTTCTCCTGCTTGGGAAGTTTTCTGCCATTACTTGTACAAAGAGTTTTTTATGTCTTCTGCACTCTCTCCTGTTCTTCATTGAGCCCAATCAGTCTTATGTTATTCTTCTTTGCATCATCTAGCAGCTGCTGGATTGATTTCTCATGTTCCCTTATAATTTTGAAGCAATTTTTCTTTTCCTGATCATTAATTGTAACCTTATCTTCTATATCTGTAATTCTGTCCTCACACTGGCTCATTCTGCTGTGTAGACTTTCAATGGAGTTTTTCATCTCCTGGAAATCTATTTGCATCTGTTTTATGGATTCCATTTGTTTCTTATGTTGGGATTCCATCATGTTCCTCAGCTCCTCTCTAGATTTATTAATCATGTCTTTCACTAGTAGCACAATTTCTCCTGTTATCTGAGAAATTATTTCTGATTTTATTTTTTCCAGATCCTCTTTTGTTGCCAGTTCAGTGGGTCCAGGTGGTTGAGTATCAGAGTGTTCCATCTCATTTCCCTTTGGGGTTGCTGTAGGTGACCTGGAAGTCTGGTTTTGAGACTTATTTACGTGTTTTCTCATTTCAACTGGGGGGTCAGGTGGGGTGCTGTTGGCATCCGCATGGCTCACTTCCTCTGAACTGGAAGAGGTGGGCCAGGGCCCAGGAGCAGCAGTAGAAATGGTGGCCCGAAAGCCCCTTCCTCTGGGCTGGGAGCAGTGGAATGATTGACGGCCTGGAAGCCCCTTCCCCTGGACCAGGAACAGTGGGACCACAGCTCAGAAGCCCCTCCCTCTGGGCTGGGAGCAGTGGGACAGATGGCCACCCAAAAGCCCTTTCCTCTGGGCTGGGAGTGGTGAGAGGGATGGTTGGCAGGCAGCCCCATCCTCTGGACCAGGAGCAGTGGGGCAGCAGCTCAGAAGCCCCTACCTCTTGGCAGGAATTCATTAAATGCTGAGAACTTGATTAGCTCCAGTACAGTGGTCTGGTGGTCTGGTGTCCTCTGCATTTTTGTAGTGTGGAACCAGGTGGCTGTACAGAGAAGAGACCAAAGGAGTGGGGGGGTGGGGCAGTGGATTGCTGCCAGGGCACGGGCTGATCAGTGTTTTCAGCACGACTGGTGACCTCAGGACCATGTCTGCAGACCTGCCCTATTGGTTGATTTCTTGATAGCAGCCATTCTTTGTGGGGTGAGGTGGAATCTCAGTGTTGTTTTCATCTGCATCTCTTGAATGACCAGTGATGTTGAACATTTTTTCTTATATTTATTTGCTGCTTTTACTTTTTTGTCTGAGAAATGTCTGTTCATTTCAGATGCCCACTTTTGAATTGGGTCTTTGAATTTGCGGGGTCTGATTTTTTTCAATTCTTTATATATTCTTAGTAGACCTTTGTCTGAGGTACAGCTGCTAAAAATTTCTTCCCACATTGTAGGTTGTCTCTTAGCTCTGTTGGTAGTTTCTCTTCCAGTGCAGAAGCTCTTTAATATTATGAGATCCCAGTTGTTGATTCTTTTTGCTAGCTCCCATGCTACTGAAGATTTGTTCATAAAGTCTTTTCACATGCCAATGTCATTAAGAGTTCTACCTAAATTATCTTCCAGCAAATTTACTGTTTCTGTCTTGATATTTAGCTCTTTAATCCAATTCAATCTTAGTTTAGTGCATGGTGATAGGTATAGGTCTAATTTTAATCTTTGGCAGGTTGAAATCCAGTTTTTCCATCATCATTTATTGAGCAGGCTGTCTTTTCTCCAATGAGGGCGATTGGCTCCTTTGTCAAAGATGAGATGGCTGAGTACGTCTGGAGTTGTTTCTGCATCTTCTGATCTATTCTACTGATCTTTGGGTCTGTTTCTTTGCCAGTACCATGCTGTTTTTATCCGGGTAGCTTTGTAGTATAGTTTCAAGTTGGGGATTGTGATACCCCCAGCCATGTCTCTGTTGCCTAGAATTGCTTTTGCTATTGTAGGTTTCTTCTGTTTCCAAATGAATTTTTGGATTGTTTTCTCTAGTTCTGTGAAGTATATTGTTGGAATTTCAAACAGCATTCCACTGAATCTATATAGTAGTTTTGGAAGTATGGCCATTTTCACTGTATTGATTCTTCCTACCCAGGAATAAGGGATATCTTTCCATTTTCTTATATCCTCTTTGATCTCCTTCTTCAGAGTACTGTAGATTTCAGTGTAGAGGTCTTTTGATTCCTTTGTTAGGTTGATTCCTAGATATTTCATTGTTTTAGATGCTATTGTAAAAGGAATTATTTTCCAATTTTTTCTCTCAATGGGTCTGCTATTTGCGTTTAAGTAGGCTATTGTGTTTTGAGTGTTGACCTTCTATCCAGCTACTCTACTGAATCTGTCAATTAGACCTAGAAGGCTTTTGACCGAGTTTTTTGGGGTCTTCTATGTAAAGCATCATATCATCAGCAAATAATGACAGTTTCACTTCTTCCTTTCCTATCTCTATTCCTTTTAGTTCTTTCTCTTGTCTAATTGCTATGGCTAATGTTTCCAAAAATACATTGAACAGGAGTGGTGATAGTGGGGATCCTTGTCTTGTTCCTGATTTTAGCATGAAATTCTTCAGATTTTGACCATTTAGCATGATGTTGGCTGTTGGTTTTTCATAGATAGACTTAATCAGGTTGAGATCAAGACCTTCTATTCCAATTTTCTGTAGCATTTTTATCATGAATGGGTGCTGGATTTTGTCAAAAGACTTTTCTGCATCTATTGAGATGATCATATTGTTTTTCTCCTTGACTGTGTTAATATAGTGTATTACATTTATTGATTTATGGATGTTGAACCATCCTTCCATCCCTGGGAAAAATCCAACTTGGTCAGGGTGTATGATCTTCTTGATGACACTCTGTATTCTGTTTGCCAGTATCTTGTTGAGGATTTTTGCACCTATGTCCATGAGGGAGATTGGTTTGTAGTTCTCTTTTTGGGTTGGGTCTTTCCCTGGTTTTGGAATCAAAGTAACACTTGCTTCCAGGAAAGAATTTGGAAGCTTTGCTTCCCTTTCAATTTCCTTGATGAGTTTAAAGAGTAATGGGGATAGTTCTTCTTCAAATGTCTTGTAGAATTCAGCAGAGAAGACATCAGGACCTGGGCTTTTCTTTGTTGGTAAATTTTTTATTACATTTTCAATTTCACTCACTGTCATTGGGATGTTTAGAATTTCTACATCTTCTTCATTTAAATTTGGCAATTCATATGTGTCTAGGAATCTGTCCATTTCTTCTGTGTTTTCCATTTTATTAGAGTATAGGTATTAACACATGTGTGTCTTATTTTTTTACTTCAGAGTATGGCCTCAAGGTGCATCCAATTAGCTATAAATATCTCTAGTTGGACTTTCTTTATGGCTGAGTAGTACTCCATTTTATGTATAAAAAAACACATCTTCTTTATCCGATCGTTAGTTGTGTTAGTTAATTCTCTCTCTCATTGCTGAGACAAAATACCTGACACCCAAAGTTAGAAGGAAAGGGGTTTATGTGGCTTACAGTTCATAAAAGTTTCAGTCCATAATCAGACGACCCCAAGGCAGAGATGACAAACAGGCAAGGCAGAGCAGAAAAAACATGGTGAACACAAGGCAGCAAAGGTAACAAAAGTTACCAGCATCTTTCTGCCCCTTTTATCTTATTCAGACTACCAGGATTAGGGTTGTGCCAAACTATCACTTACATGTAGTGGTTTAGTAATCACATGCCCTTAACTCCAACATCACACATTCTTTTTTTTTTAATTTTATTTTATTGGTACATTTTAGGTATACAATATAATGATATTCATCATTGGAAATTTGCACCTTTACATAATCTCTCTTGGTTTTTATTTTTCCCTCTTCCCCTCCCCTCCCTCAACCCCTCCATCCCTCCCTATTTACAAAGACTTTGTTTCCATTTTTTCATTTTCTCATATTAATTCCATTCCCTTCTTTCCTTTCCCCTACCCCTCCCACTTCCCCTTCCCCTTTGCCTCTTTTCTTCCTAGTTCACATTATTTATTGTACCTTTTAGTCCTTATTTACTCACTCAGTTTCTCATACTAGAGAAACTCTTCGGTATTTACACATGTGTGTCCTATTTATTTCACTGAAGACTATTTATGGCTGCATAGTACTCCATTTTATAAAAAAAAAAACAGAGTTTCTTTATCCAGTCTCCAGTTGATGGACAATTGGGCTGCTTCCAAGTTTTAGCTATTACTATCTGTGCTGCTATGAACATGGGTGCACATATATCACTGTGGTATGATTCTTTTAATTCTTTGGGGAAGATACCCAGCAGGGGAATAACTGGGTCAAATGGGACTTCCAGTCGTAGTTCCTTGAGATATCTCCATACTGATTTCCACAGTGGTTGCACCAGTCTACGCTCCCACCGCCAGTGGAGCAGGGTTCCTCTTTCCCCACAGCCCCACCAGCATTTGTTATTGGTTGATTTTATGATAGCAGCCATTCTTTCTGGTGTAAGGTGGAACCTCAGCATTGTTTTCATTTGCATCTCTTGAATGACCAGTGATGTTGAACATTTTTTCATGTGTTTGTTTGCTATTTCTACGTCTTTGTCTGAGAAATGTCTGTTCATTTCAGATGCTCATTTCCGGACTATGTCTTTAAATTTGGGAGATCTGATCTTTGTAAGTTCTTTATATATTCTTGATATTAGACCTTTGAGGAACAGCTGGTGAAAATTTTTTCCCACGTTGTGGGTTATCTCTTCACACTGTTGGTGGTTTCTCTTGTTGTGCAGAAGCTTTTTAATAAGAAGAGATCCTACTTGTTGATTGTTTGTGCTAGTCCACCAGCAACTGAGGATTTGTTCATAAAGTCATTTCCTACACCAATGCCTTCAAGAAGTTCTACCTAACTTCTGTTCCAGCCAGTTCAGCATTTCTGTTTTAATATTTAGACCTTTAATCCATTTTCCTTTTAGCTTAGTACATGGTGAGAGATATAGGTCTAGTTTTAATCTTTGGCAAGTTGAAATCCAGTTTCTCCAGAATCATTTATTAAATAGGCTATCTTTCCTCAAGTGAGGGTGTTTGGCTACTTTATTGAAGATGAGATGGCTGATTGTGTCTGGAGTTGTTTTGGCATCATCTAATCTGTTCCATTGGTCCTCAGGTCTGTTTCTTTGCCAGTATCATGCTGTTTTTATCACAGTAGCTTTGTAGTATAGTTTCAAGTTGGGGTTTGGATACCCCCTGCCATGTCTCTGTTACCTAGAATTGCTTTTGCTATTCTGGGTCTCTTCTTATTCCAAATGAATTTTTGGATTCTTTTCTCAAGGTCCATGAAGTATGCTCCTAGGATTTCAATTGGAATTGCATTGAATCTATATCAGTTTTGGAAGTATGACCGTTTTCACTATGTTGATCCTTCCTACCCAGGAGCAGGGGATGTCTGTCCATTTTCTGATATCATCTTCAATCTCTCTTTTCAGAGTGCTATAATTTTCTGAAAAGAGGTTTTTGATTTCTTTTGTTAGGTTGATTCCTAGGTATTTCAGTGTATTGGATGCTATTGTGAAAGGAATTGTTTGCCCTGTTTCTGTCTCATTGAGTCTGTTGTTCATGTAGAGGAAAGCTATTGATTTGTGTATGTTGACCTTGTTTCCAGCTCCTCTACTGAATTTGGTTATTAATTCTAGAAGACTTTTCATGGCATTCTTGGTGTCTTCTGTATAGAATATCATGTCATTTGCAAATAATGACAGTTTGACTCCTTCATTTCCTATCTTTATTCCTTTTATTTCTTTCTCTTGTCTAATTGCTGTGGCTAATGTTTCCAAAACTATATTGAACAGGAGTGGTCATAGTGGGCATCCTTGTCTTGTTCCTGATTTTAGTGTGAAGGATTTCATTTTTTGATCATTTAGTATGATATTGGCTCTTGGGTTTTCATAGATGGCTTTTATCAGATTGAGGTAGAAACTGTCTATTTAACTTTTTTGTAGGGTTTTTATCATAAATGCATGTTGGATTTTGTCAAATGCTTTTTGTGCATCTATTGAGATGATCATACAGTTTTTGTCCCTGGCTCTACTGATATAGTATATTACATTGACTGATTTGCAAATGTTGAACCATCCTTGCATCCCTGAGATAAATCCTACTTGGTCAGGGTCTATGATCTTCTTCATGATCTTCTGCATTCTGTTCGCTAGTATCTGGTTGAGGATTTTTGCATCTATGTTTGTTAGTGAGATTGACCCCTAGCTCTTTTTCCATTGGGTCTTTCTCTGCTTTGGGGATCAAGGTGATGCTTGCTTCCAGGAATGAATTTGGGAGTATTGCTTGCCTTTCAATTTCATTGAAGAGTTTAAACAGTAGTGGCATTAGCTCTTCTCTAAAGTTTTTGTAGAATTCAGCAGTGAAGCCATCAGCAGCTGGGCTTTTCTTAGTTGGTAAGGTTTTAATTACTTTTTCAATTTCATTGATTGATACTGGGTCATTTAGAATTTTTAGGTCATCCTCATTTGGCTTTGGTAATTCACATATATCTAGGAATGTGTTCATTTCTTCTGTATTTTCCATCTTACTGGTATATAGGTTCTCAAAGTAGGTATTGATGATCCTCTGGATTTCTGTTGGGTCTGTTGTAATTTCACCCTTTTCATTCCTAATTGCATAGATTTGGGCCTTTTCTTTCATTGTTTGATAAGGTTGGCTAAGCATTTGTCAATTTTGTTTATTTTTTCAAAGAACCAACTCTCAGTTTCATTGATTTTTTGTATCGTTCTCTTAGTCTCCATTGCACTGATTTCTGCTCTGATCTTTATAATTTCCTCCCTTCTATGGCTTTTGGGTTTGTCCTCCTCTTCTTTTTCTAGAAGCCTGAGGTTCAGCATCAGGTTGTATAATTGAGCTTGCTCTGTTTTCCTAACATGAGTGTTCACTGCTATGACTTCCCTCATAAGACTGCTTTCATTGTGTCCCATAGATTCCTATATGTTGTATTGACATTGTGATTTAGTTGTAGGAACTGACTGATTTCTTTAATTACCTCTGTGTCCTATTGGTTATTCAGAAGTGTGTTGTGCAGTTTCCAAGTGTTTATGAAATCTTGTAGCTTCTTTTGCTATTGATCTCTGATTTCATCACACTGTGGTCTGATAATATACAGGTGATAATTTCAATTTCTTTGCACATACTTAAACATGTTCTGTGAGTATGTGGTCTATTTTAGAGAACAACCCATGTGCAGCTGAAAATAATGTATATTCTGATTTTGTGGTGTGGAACACTCTGTAAACATCTGTTAAGTTCATTTGTTCAAGAGTTTGAGTTCTAGTATTTCATTGTTTATTTTTTGTCTATTTGATTTATCTGTTTGTTTGGGTTTTTTGTGGTACTGGGGATCAAACTCAGGTCCTTGTGCTTGTGAGGCAGGCAGCGGAACCACTGAGCTAAATCCCTGGCCCTGATTTATCTTTTTTGAGAGTGGGGTATTAAGGTCCCCCACTACTGTTGTATTAGTGCTTATATGATTTTTTATGTCTGTTAGTACTTGTTTTATATAGTTGGGCACACTAGTGTTTGGTGCATATATATTAATGATTGTCATCTCTTCCCCTTGGTTTATTCCCTTTACAAGGATGTAGTGTCCTTTTTTGTCTCTCTTAATCAGTGTTGATTTGAAATCCACTTGATTTGCAAAGAGAATAGATACTCCTGCTTTTTTTCAGGTTCCTGTTGCATGGAGTATTGTTTTCCACCCTTTAACTTTCAGTCTATGAGTTTCCTTTTGAATTAAGTGTGTTTCTTTTTCTTTTTTTGGTACCGGGGATCAAACTTGGGTCCTTAGCTTGCGAGGCAGGTGGTGGAACCACTGAGCTAAATTGCCAGTCCTAATTAAGTGTGTTTCTTGTATGCACCATATTGTTGGATCTTGCTTCTTGACCCATTCTGCCAGTCTATTTCTTTTGATTGGTGAATTGAGCCCATTAACATTGATGCTTATAATTGATATGTAATGACTTATCCTTGTCATGACTTTTTGTTGTTAGATTCTCCCCCATTGGGTTGTTTCTTTTTTTTTTTTTTTTTTTGTACCAGAGAATGAACTTGGGACCTTGTGCTTGCAAGGCAAGTGCTGGAACCAGTGAGCTAAATCCCCAGCCCCTGGGTTCAATTTCTGGTCATTCCTGATGGATTCATTCTGCAGGTCTTCCTGGGCTTGTGATCCTCATTGTCTTTTCCTAGGAGATTTAAAAAATTTTTTTGGAATGCTGGTTTGGTATTCATGTTCCCAAGGTGCTCTTTGTTATGAAAGTATCTTATTTCTTCATCAATTTTGAAAGATAGTTTTGCAGGGTACATCAATCTGGGTTGGAGGTTTTTTTCCTTTAGGGCTTGAAATACATCACTCCAGTTCTCCTTGCATTGTGTGTTTGTGTTGAGAAGTATGCTGTGATTCTGATGGGTTTTCCATTGTATGTGATTTGTTTGTTTTCTCTAACTGGTTGTAGAATTTTGTTTCTCTATTGGGTTTCTGGAATCTTAACTATTATACGCCTATATGTACATCTTTTTTTGATCACAGCTAGTTGGAGTCCTATATACCTGACTTATCTCTATTTCAAGTTCTTTTCCTCTATTTGGGAAGTTTTCTGCCATTACTTCTGTGAACAGTTTTATGTCATCTGCACTTTCTCCTGTTTCTTCCTTGACTCCAATCACTCTGTTGTTATTCTTCTTTGCATCATCTACCAGCTGCTGGATTGATTTCTCATGGTCCCTTAGTATTTTAAAGAAATTTTTGATTTCCTGGTCACTAATTGCAATCTTATCTTCTGTATCTGAAATTATGTCCTCATGTTGGTTCATTCTGCCTCATAAACTTTCAATGGAGTTTTTAATCTCCTGAAAATCTGTTTGCATCTCTTTTATGGATTCCATTTTTTTCCTATGTTGTGATTCCATCACGTTCCTCAGCTCCTCTATTTTTGTATCTGTGTCCTCTCTAGATTTATTAATCATGTCTTGTACTATGGGCACAATCTCTGCTGTTATCTGAGAAAATATTTCTGATTTCATTTTTTCCAGGTCCCCTTTCATTGTCAGTTCAGGGAGTTCAGGTTGTTGAGTATCAGATTTTTCCATCTAATTGCCCTTTGGGGTTCCCTTAGGTGATGTGAAAGTTTGATTTTGGGACTTATTTAAGTGTTTTCTTATCTCAACTGATGCAGCCTGCTGTGTCTTTGTTGAGGTGACTTTTTGCTCACTCAGTGGTCTTGAATTCTCAGCAAGCCACTGAGCAGCCTTTACTCTGCTACTCACCAGTACACCAATTCCTGGGTTCAGAGTGGTAGCCTTGTAGATCCCTGAGCTGACCTGTTGTCTGGGTGGGCTTCTGGCTGGGGCCTGAGCAGACTTGGGTTGGTATCTAGGCATGCCTCTCATTAGGGCCCCTATGTAGCTATTGTCTGGGAGGGCCTTTGATTGGGGGCTGTGCACCCCAGTTTCTGTTGTCTGCACAGGCTTTGGCTAAGATTTCCTCATACTTATCAATGGTATTGGGGTAAGCCTCTGGGTATTGCTTGTGTGCCTGTACAGCTCTTCTCCAGGTGGGTCCCTGGCTGTGGCCGATGGTATGGCGAGCCTGTGCCTGAAGCCCGTGTGCCCATGCAGCCCCTTTGTGGGTGGGCCTTTGGCTTGGGTGTGTTTACCTGAGCCTTTGGGGTCAGGACAGAGACCTGGCTGGGATCCTCCTGCAGATATGCTGGTCTGGGGCACACAGCTGCTCCCTGGGATCTGCACACAGTCACCAATGGAATGGTCTACCTCTGGAGGGAGCCCAAGTGCCTGTGCAACTAGCGGGCCACCTATCTTACTTTTGCTCCTCATTATATCTTATTTATTTATTATTTATTTATTTATTCATTCATTCATTCATTTATATTTTGGTGCCAGGGATCAAACTCAGGACCTTCAGCTTGCAAGGCAGGTGGCGGAACCACTGAGCCAAATCCTTGGTCCCATATTCCATTTATTTATAATTCAAATTTTACATTTCTTATTCTCAGGTTCCCCCCGTCTTTCATCTTTCCTAGAATAACTAGCAAGCTTTATGAATCTCTAGCTAGCTAGATAACTTTATGCCATTACTGTTGAATTCTGTCTATTGTTAATGAATATAAAGTTATTCCATTTAGTTGATATTTAATGTAGGTCAAATAACAAGTCACTTTGGGTATTTTTTAGTGTTCATACAATAATTATAGATTTTTTCCCATGGTTAAGTGTGGTAGGTATAGTGTTGTTTTTTAAGTTTTGTCAATATACAGTTATTATTGTTGATGATTTTATTACTATAGTCAAGGTTAGTTGTTGTTGCTGTTAATTGGTAGTTAGTTGTTGCTGTTAATTGGTTTTCTGCGGATGCCAATATCTGGATTGCTTTGTGATTATTAACAATACTGTGGCCAAGCCTAGAAAACTGGAATTAGGCCAGATATGTCGCAAATTTCTCTTCCAACTAAACTGAGATGATTGGATCCTGGGACAGAGGCAAAGGCCAATAATTAGCCATACCCAGGGAGCAGTGCTGAAAAGCAGACATTGACTGAAGTGGTTCCATATTAGCAACAAAGCTTGCCACTATAATTAATCCATGAGCCTCAACACAAACAAGCAAGAAACATGAGAAGACAAGGCAACAAAATACCTCCCCAAACTCCAAAGTCCCCCAAAGATGATTCATGGGGCATCAGAGGGGAGGAAACCAAAATCCACACAGTCGAACTATTTGAAAAGATAGCAGAGGAGCCGACAAAATAGATCAATAAGGCACTTGAAAGGCTCACAGAAGATATGACTAAACAAAAAAGGGGCCAAGTAAAAAAGACAATTACTGAGTACAAAGAGCACCCTGCTAAAAAGCTAACAAAGCTAAACAAAATGATGCAAAACATGCATGATTGGCATAGAAAAGAATTAGAGGCCATAGAATGGTTCCAAATAGAAATTCAGGATTGGAAATTCTATGAAAAGCATGAGCTGCAGGAGAGACCAATGTGAGGACACAGTATGAGAACTAGAATACAGAGCTTTTGTCAGTGATCAGTAAATTAGAGATATCATAAAAACACTAAGGGAAGAGGAAAATTTATCCAACAGCTCACAGATGATGCAAGGAAGTCTAATCTGAGATTAATCGGAATTAGTAAAAAATTAGAAGACAGCACAAGTGGCATATAAAACCCCGTTTCCAAAATACTAGCAGAAAATTTTTACAACATAGGAAAAGAATTTAACAAAAGGGTAAGTGAGCCATATAGCACCCCAAATAGTTTTGATCAGAAAAGAACCTTTCAAAGACGCATCATAGTCAAAACCCTGGAACTCCAACGAAAGAATAGAATATTAAAAGCAGTTATAGAAAAGCCACAAATCACATAAATACAAACCCATTAGAATTACAACAGTGTTCCTAACACAAAACAATGACTAGGAAGGGCCAGGGATTTAGCTCAGTTGTTGCACCGCCTGCCTTGCAAGCGCAAGGTCTCGAGTTCGATCCCCCAGTACCAAAACAACAACAACACAAACCAAAAAACAGCATCACCAGGGCTGGGGATTTAGCTCAGTGGTTCTGGCGCCTGCCTTGCAAGCTCAAGGTCCCGAGTTCAATCCCCAGTACCAAAAAAAAAGGGAAAAAAAAGGAAAAGCAAAACAATGGCTAGGAGAGCTTGGAGTGAAGTGTTTCAAGCTCTAAGAGAAAATAATTTCTAAACCAGGATGATATATCCTGCAAAATACGTTTCAAAATTAATGTAAAAATAACATATTTCCATGATAAAAAGCACCTAAATAAAATTCATAAACACAAAACCAGAACTCCCCAAAATTCATGATAATATCTTAGAAAAAAATCTAATAATAAAAAAAATCTACTGGAATAAACACTCCAGGTAGGGTTTACAATTAAGTAGAAAGTAAAGGTAATGAATCAGCAACTGAAAAATAAGGCAATGACAGGAATAATTTTATGCCTATCAGTTTTAACTCTCTATGTGAATCTTTTCAATTCCTCAAATGAATTACACAGACTGTCATAAGTCAAGAAAGAAAATCCAATGGTATCCTGTAGACAAAAAACACATTTAACTCAAACAGAATGTCAAAGACTAAAAAAATCAACAAATGGAAAACTATGTTTTATGCACCAGAAACCCTCCCTAAAAGGCATGTGTAACTATTCTATTTTCAGAAAAAGTTGTCTTCCAGCCAAAACTGATCAAAAGAAGCGAGGAAGATCACAGCCTATTGGTTAAGGGAAAAATTCAACAGGAAGAGATAGCAATTATGAATTTATACACACTGAACATGATATACTCAACTTCATGCTGGCCATAAAAGGCAAAAAAAAAACACAATTATAGTGGGGAACTTCCTACCATTTTTTTTTGGTACCAGGGATCAAACTCGGAATCTTGTGCTTGTGAGGCAGGTGCCAGAACCACTGAGCTAAATCCCCAGCTATAGTGGGGAACTTTAATACTCCTCTGTCACAGATAGATCAACTAGACAAGAAAACAAGGAAATATTAGAATTGAACAATACTTTTGAACAAATGTACTTAATAGACATCTTTCAGAGTGTTCCACTCAACAAAAATAGAATACACATTCTCAGCACCACATGGAACTTTTCCCAAAATATACCATGCACTACCCCATAAAATATGTTCAAGCAAATTCAAAAAGCTGAAATTATCCAATGCATGTTATCAGATCATAGTGTACGAAAACCAGAAATGGCAAAAGAAACCACAGAAATTATGCAAATATGTGGCAATTAAATATTCTCCAAATAAAATGTTACAGAAGAAATCAAGGAAGAAATAAGACAGTTTCTAGAATGAAATAATCCATTACATCATACCAAAACATATGGGACACAGTAAAAGCAGTCCTAAAAGGGAAGTTTATAATGGTGAATGTCTACATCAGAAAAACAGTGACCCAAAATCAATAACCTAATTATGTACCTGAAGGTCTTAGAAAAACAAGAACAATCCGAACCCAAAGGTAATACAAAGAAGGACATTGTAATATCAGGGCAGAAATCAATGAAATTGAAAACAAAAAGATACAAAAATG
This sequence comes from Heterocephalus glaber, assembly GCF_053883595.1. NCBI lineage: Eukaryota > Metazoa > Chordata > Mammalia > Rodentia > Bathyergidae > Heterocephalus > Heterocephalus glaber. The sequence continues at coordinate 443,231 of NW_028258178.1, forward strand.
CAATTAATTGAAGAGTTGGTTCTTCAAAAGAGAAAGCAAAATAGCCACTTAGCCAGTCTAACCAAAGCAAGAAGCAAATCTATGCAATTAGAAATGAAAAAGGTGAAATCACAATGAACACTGTCAAAATCATGAAGATTGTTAAGTACTATGTCACAAACCTGTACACCAATAAATAGGAGAAAAAGAAATGGATAAATTCCCTGACAAATATGAATTGCCAAAACTGAACCAAGAAGATACAAAAACCCTGAATCATACAATAAGTGGCAATGAAATTGCAGCAGAAATTAAAAACCTACCAACTGGGGCTGAGGATTTAGCTCAGTGGTGCTGCTGCCTGCCTTGCAAGCACAAAGTCCTGAGTTCGAGCCCTGGTACAAAAAAACCAAACCAAACCAAACAGAAAAAAAAAACCCTACCAGCTAAGAAAATGCCACATTCAAATAGATTCACTGCTGACTTCACAAAAACCTCAGAGAAGATCTAACATCAATATTCTTCCAGCTCTTTTATGAAATTGAAAAGGATTACTGACAAAGCCATTCCTAGAACCTATCATTACGATGATTCCAAAACCAGGCAAGGACCCAGCCATTAAAGGGAAATAAGGATCAATCTCATTAATAAACATAGATGCAATAATCCTCAACAAGATACTGGCAAACAATATAACAAATCATCAAAAAGATCATGATCAAGTAGGATTTATCTCAGGGGTGCAAGGATGGTTCATTGTATATAAATCAATAAATGTAATATATCACATAAGCAGAAGCAATGAGAAAAATCACATGATCTCAATAGACAGAGAAAAGGCCTTTCACAAAATCCAACATCTTTCATGATAAAAATCCTGAAGCAAACAGGTATAGAAGGACCTTATCTCATAGAAGCCAAACTAATGCCGACATCATTAAATGGGGGAAAACCTGAAAGTTTTCTCTGAAATCAGGAACAAGACAAGCATATCCACTATCACTATGCCTGTTCAACATAGTACTCAAAACATTAGCAACAGCAACTAGGGAAGAAAAAGATTTAATAGAAAAGGAAGAAGTCAAATGATTATTATTTGGCAATGCCATGATTCTCTACATAGAAGACCCAAAAATGATCAAAGTTCCTAGAATTCATATCAAAATTCAGCAATATAACAGGACATAAAATCAATGCACAAAATCTCTTGTACATCAATAATGAATCCATTGAGAAAACTGCAGTACCCTGTACTGTACAAAGGAAATTGAAGAGGACCTCAGAAATTGGAAAGATAACTCTTATTTCAGGACAAATGAAGCAATATACTAGAAATGGCCATATTTCTGAATTGATATGCAGATTTAACACAATCTCATTCACAGAACTGGAGAAAAAATCCTAAAATTCATATGGACCCAGAAGAGACCCAGAATAACCAAAGCAATTCTGGGTAACAGCAAAATGGGAGGCATGACAATACTGGACTTGAAGTGATATTTCAAAGCCCTAGTCATAAAAAACTACATTGTACTGGCACAAAAACAGACATGAGGATGAATGGATCAGAATAGAGAATGCCAAAACAATTCCTAGCATATTCAATTATTTCATCTCTGACAAGGGGAAAAGCACACACACAAACACACACGCGCACACACACACACACACGCACACACTGAAGGAATGATAGCCTCTTTAATAATTGGTGCTGGGAAAACTGGCTATCCACATGCAGAAGGTTGAATGTAGACCTAAATTTCTTGCACTATACTAAACTAAAATCAGAATGGATTGAAGTACCAAATCTTTTTTACTTTATGAAAAATGAAGCAAAATTTCATAAATAATGAAATAACCATAGTTAATACATGGTTTATCATTATCTTCAAAATAGTTCCTTAGAGTACAAGACATAGACCAAAAAGATTCCTACAAAGAAGAAACAGATAACACAAAACTTTCTTTCCAATGAACTAAGATGAACTAGTAATATAAATAAAACAAATTAACATATATATTAAAATATTTTTCAAACAACAGAATAGGAATTTAGGGAGGTATTTGAACTCCTTCCTTCCTCTTATTTACTTCTCTTCTATATTGCTTTTTATTTGAATATATATATTATATAATATTTGTCATATAAGAGAAACCATGCTATATTTAAACTTGTGCATCTGACATTTCTTTTAACATTACGTTCTCCAGTGGTACCCATTTATCTATGAATGCTTCAATTTTATTTTTCTTTATGGAAGTGTAGTGCTCCAGTGTGTACCATATTTTCCTTATCCATTCATATGTTGATGGATATATGCACTATTTCCAATATCTAGCTATTATAAATTGTGCTGTTACACACATGGGAATACATATATCCTTATAATATGATGATTTTAACTTTTGAGGGGAAGATACCTAGAAGGGGGATAGTTGGGCCAAATGGAATTTCTATTTTTAGCTTTTGAGGCTCTCTGCACTGATTTTCATAGTGCTTGTACTAGTTTACATCCCACCAACAATGTAAAAGAGCTCCTTTTTCTCACATCCTCACTAGCACTTGGTATTAGATTTTTTGATGATAGCCGTTGTTTCTGGGGTAAGATGGTATCTCAGTATAGATTTAACTTGCATTTCTCCAAAAGCCAGTGATGATGATGAGCATTTTTCATGTATTTATTGGCCATTTGTTCTGCTTAGACTTGTCTATTCATTTCAATTGTCCACTTTTGATTAGGTCTTTTGTTTGGGGAGTCTACATTTTTTTTGAGTTCTTCATATATTCCTGATGTTAGTCCTCCATCTGAGGAATAGCTGGCAAATAATTTTTCACATTCTGTAGGTTATCTCTTCACTCTTTTGTTGGTTTCCTTTGCTGTGCAGAAGTTTTAAAATATGATATGATCCCATTTGTTGATTCTCAGCATTATTTTTTTGTGCTTTTGGGGTTCTGTTAAGAAAGTCCTTGCCTAAGTCTATGTCTTGAAAAGTTGTACATATTTGTTTTTCAGAAGACTAAGTGTTTCTGTTTCAACATTTAGATCTTTGATTCATTTTGATGTTAGTTTAGTACATAGTGAGATATGTAGAGAGCATGTGAGATATGTATGGATCGAAACTCCTTTTGCATGCGAATATCCAATTTTCCAGCACCATTTATCAAAGAGGTGATCTTTCCTCTAGTGTATGTTTTTGTCTCCTTCGTCAAATATCAAAAAGCTGAATGTGCCTGGAGTTGTTTCTGTTACTTGTTCTGTGTTCCACTGATCCATGTGCCTGTTTTTTGTGCCAGGACTATGCTATTTTAATTGCTATAGCTTTGTAGTATAACTTGTGGGATTGTGGTGCCACTGCTTTGCTTTTGTTTCCTGGGATTATTTTTGCTGTTCTGGGTCTCTTCCGATATCATATAAATTTTAGGACTATTTTCTCTAGATTTTTGAGAAATGACATTGATATTTTGATTGGGATTACATTAAATCTGTATCAGTTTTGGAATTATAGCCATTTTGATTATGTTGGTTCTGCCTACCTGGAACCAGGGAATATCTTTCCATTTTCTGATATCCTTCTCAGTTTCCTTTTTGAGGGTGATGTAATTTTCATTGTAGAAGTCTTTCACTTCATTAGGTTAATACCCAAGTACTTAATTTGTTATGCTATCATGAATGGTATTGTTTTCCTAATTTTTTCTACTATTAGTGTATAAGAATGTTATTGATTTATGCATGTTTATTTTGTATCCTGCTACAGAGCTGAATTGGTTATCAATTTTAGGTGTCTTTTGATGGAGATTTGTTATTCTTTTAAGTAAAGAATCATGTCATCTGCAAATAATGAATGTTGGCTTCCTTTCTTCCTATACATATCCTTTTAATTTTTTCTCTTGCCTGATTTCTTTGGATAATATTTCAAGGATTGTGTTGAACAGGAGAGGTGATAATGGACATCTTTGTTTGTTTCCTGATTTTAGAGTGAAAGTTTTCATTTTTTTCTCCATTTAATGTAATGTTGACAATAGATTAGTCATAAATGGCTTTTATCATAGTGAGATAAAGACTTTCTATACCTGTTTTCTTCAGAGGTTTTTTATTCATTAAGTTTATTGGTACATTTTAGGTATACAATATGATGACATTCATCATTGGGAATTTGTACCTTTACATGATATATCTTGGTTCTTATTTTTTTTCCCATCCCCTTGCCCTCCCTTCAATCCCTCCACCCCTTCCTATTTACAAAGACTTTGTTTCTGTTTTTTCCCTTTTCTCATATTTATTCCCTTCCCTTCTTTCCTTTTCCTTACCTTTTGGACCTTTTTTTTCCTATTTCACATTATCAATCATACATTTGGATCCTTATTTATACCACTAACAAATGCTGGCAGGTTTGTGGGGAGAAAGGAACTCTTCTGCACTGTTGGTGGGAGTGTAGACTGGTGCAACCACTGTGGAAGTCAGTATGGAGATACCTCAAAAAACTAGAATTAGAGGTCCCATCTGACCCAGGTATTCCCCTGCTGGGTATCTTCCCAAAAGAATTAAAACCATCATACCACACTGACATATGTGCACCCATGTTTATAATAGCACAGTTTGTAATAGCAAACACTTGGAAACAGCCCAATTGCCCATCAACTGGAGACTGGATAAAGAAGATGTGTTTTTTTATATATATAAAATGGAGTACTACTCAGCCATCATAATGATAAACTAGAGACATTTATAGCTAAATGGATGCAAATTGAGGGGATACTCTTAAGTGAAATAAATAGGACATGCATGTGTAAATACAGAATAGTTTCTCTGTTCAGAGTTTTTTAAAAATCATGAGTGGATGTTGGATTTTGTCAAAGACTTTTTCTTCATCTCTTGAGATAATCGTATCTTTTGTCCTTGCTTCTGTTTATGTGATAAATTACATTTATGATTCGTGTAAGTTGAACCATCCTTGCATCCCCAGGATGAAGCCTACTTGATTATAGTGTATGATCTTTTTTTGTGATTTTTTCATTGTGCTTTCCTTATCTTGTTAAAAATTTTTGCATCTATGTTAATAGAGAAATTAGTGTATAGTTCTCTTTTTGGTTGGATCCTTGTCTTGTTTTGGGATCAGGATAATGTTAGCTTCTGAGAATGATTTTGGAAATACTCATTCCTCTTCAATTTCCTTAAAACTTTTGAAGCCTGTTGGTAGATCTTTCCTGAAGTTTGTGTAGAATTTCACTGGGAATCCATGAGATCCTGGGCTTCTCTTTCTTTTTCTTTTTTGAGACAGGGTCTTGCTTTGTAGTTCAAGGTGGTCTTTCACTCATTATGTAGACCAGGCTAGCCTCAAACTCATGGCTATCCTTCTGCCTCAGCTTCCCAAGTGCTGGGATTATAGGTGTGTGCCATTATGCCTGATATTGGGCTTTTCTTACTTGGTGCTTTTTTTTAACTGCTTCAGTTTCATTTTCTGTTATTGGACTGTTAAAGATTTTTAACTTCTTGTTTCAGTTTTGGCAATTCATATATAACTATAAATGTCTCCATTTGTTCTGAGATTTCCAATTTCTTTTACATATACAGTATGTTTGTTAGGTAGCTGTTAATAATGTTCTGGATTCTGGCAGTGTCCTTTGTGATTTTACCTTTTTCATTTCTAGTTGCCTTAATTTGTGTCTTTCCTTTCCTTTTTTGTGTAAGATTGGGTAAGGGTTTGTCTGTTTCATTTATTCTTTCAAGGAACTAACTCTTTGATTCACTGATTCTTTGTATTTTTTTAGCATCCATTTCATTATTTTCTGCTGTGATCTTTATAATTTCCTTCCTTGTACAAGCTCTGGGTTTGGATTGTACTGGGTTTTCTAAGACTTTGAGATGCATTATTAGGTTATTTATTTGGGCTGATTCTATTTTTCTGATGTGGGCATTTACTGCTATAAACTTCCCTTGTAGGGTTGTTTTCAATGTGTCCCGTAAGTTCTGGTGTGTTACACTGGCATTATCATTTACTTATAGGGACTGTCTTATTTCTTGCTCAATTTCCTCTGTGACCCATTGATTATTTGAGAGTCTGTTGTTGAACTTCTATATGATTGTATACTTCTTGTGGTTTCTTTTGCTATTGATTTCTAGTTCCTTGTACTATGATGTGATAATCTGCATGTTAAAATTTCAATTCTTTTGCATTTATTTAGTCATGCTTTGTTAGCTAATATGTGGTCTGTTTTGGAGAATGTACCATGTGCTGCCAAGAAGAATGTGTATTTTGTTGTTGTTGGGTGGAACACTCTGTATATATTTATTAAAACCATTTGTTTAAATGTTTGGTTCAACTCTGATTTTGTTTTTTTTTTGTTTATTTGATTTGTCTATTTGTGTAGTGTAGTGGGATATTGAGATCCCTACTATAATTTTATAGAATAAATTAGAGATTTTTTGCTGTTTAAATACTATAGCATGTATTTAGTAAAATTTAGTAAAAGCATAAACATTCTCTTACATAACCATAGTACAATGATCAAAATCAATGAATTAATTAATTCATTAATTCAATACTGCTTTCAAATTTACAGTGCATAACAGGTTTATCATTTGTCTTAGTAATGTCTTTTATAGTTGCCCTTTTTCTACATTTCAGGATTCAATCCATCATAATGCATTAGATTTAGTTGCAGTCTTTGCTTTCCTTTAATCTGGATCAGTTTCTTGGTTTTTGTCTTTCTTGACCTTGTAATTTTGAAGAGTACATACTGATTATTTTAGATATTGTCCTGACCTCAATTTAAATTTGTTTGGCATTTCTCTATAAATTTTATTCAGCATCATTTTTGAGCCTTCAAAAAGGACTTTTTTCAATACACAGCAAAGCATTGCATAAAAGCCTGGCATTTGTTTGCATGAACTTTATGGAATTTGACCTGTGAGGGAAGTTCTTCCAACATCCAATATTTGTTTGTCCTATGTTCATGAGACTCCAAGGGCATACTTTTATGGACAGTAGAATTGTGAAATGTCACATAGCTATTCAGAGCCACATGAAACTAACAAGGCATTTTAGGTCATTTTTAGCTAGACATTTCACATAAATTTACATGTAGATTTAGCCCATGCTGTTACAATTCACCTTAGTTATTCTATTCTTGAAAACCTAATTTTAAAATAATTTGTGTTTCAACTGTGTTAAAAACACAACATACAGTTTACCATTTTAACCATTTTTAATTGTATGGTTCAGTAGTGTTATAGATGTACATTTACATTATCATATCATTTGTATATGACAATGGAGAAAGATCATTTTATTTGGATTATAGTTTTATAATATTTTATAAATATCTAGATTCCTACCAGCAAAGAAAACATCCTAAAATTTGGAATACTTCATTTAATTGTCTTGTGCTTCCCATTCTTTTGAGGTCATTTCCCACTCTGAGCTTCTGGTATCTAACAATATGTTCTCTGCTTTCAATATTTGTTTTCCAGATGCCATGTAAATGGAATCACAATGTATGCAACTTTTTGGTTCTGGAGTCTTTCATCTACCATGATGCCTTTACAATTTATCCAAGTTTATGTGCATATCAATAGCATGTTCTATTTATTTATTTTTGCTTGTTCTTTTTATTGCTAAGTGGCTACTTCATGTAAATGTGCCATAACTTTCTTATCCTTTTAACTTTGAAGAACATGTGGGTTATTTATAGTTTCTGGAGATTATGTACAAAGATGCTATAAGCATTAGTGTACAGGTTTTTTTGTGTGAGCATTAGTTTTATTTCCTTAAGTATAAATACCTAAGGGTTGGATTGGTTAGTCATCTTGTTAAGTGTGCATTTAAGTCTGCAAGAAACTGCCAAGATATTTTCTAGGAAAACTATCTTGATTTTCATATCTTCCAGAAAGATATGAATGCTCTGGTTGCACTAGTTTTTATGACCACTAATATTCTTAGTATTTTTTATTTTTATTTTTTTCATTCTAACAGGTGTATGAGATATCTCATTGGGGTTAAGAAGAATTTCTCTACTGGCTATGATGTTGAGCATTGATTTATTTGTTTGTCATTTATCTTCTTTTTATTAGCAATATTAATTGTATAATAATGTGACCCACTGTGACATTTTCATACATAAATATAGCATAATTTGGTCATATCCTTTATTTTCTCCCCTTTTCATTCATTCTCCTTCCTTAGGTAACCTTCCTCTCGTTAGCTACTTCCATCCTATTTTCATTTTTTTCAGTATTCCACATATAGGTGAAAACATGCGACACTTGTTTTCAGAGTGTGGCTTATTTTGCTTAACATGATGCTCTCCAAGTCCATCCATTTTGCTGCAAATGATACGACTTCATCCTTTTATATGGCATAATAATGTTTCACTATGAAAATATATCATGTTTTCTTTTTTCATTAGTTTTATTGGTATGTTTTAGATATACAATACAATGACATTCATCATTGGGAACTTGTACCTTTACATGACATATCTTGGTTCTTATTTTTTCCCCATTCCCCTGCCCTCCCTTCAACCCCTTATATCATGTTTTCTTTATCCATGCATCTGCTGACAGGCATCCAGGTTGATTTCATGACTGCATAATTGTGAACAGTGCAATGATAATCATGAGTATGCAGGTGTCTCTATAGTATGTTGACTTTGTCCTTCAGGTAAATACCAAGCAGTTATATAGCTGGATCTTATGGCAGTTCCATGTTTTGTTTTTGTCGAAACCTCCATACTGATTTTCATAGACCCTTTACTAATTTGTATTTTTACTAACATTGTATAAGTATTTTCCCTTGCATCCTCAGCAGCATATGTTATCTTTTGTATTCTTGATGATAACTGTCTTTTTTTGGTACCGGGGATCAAACTTGGGACCTTGCACTTGCGAGGCAGGCGCCGGAACCACTGAGCTAAATTCCCGGCCGATGATAGCTGTCTTAATCACTTTCCCCGTTGATAGGACAAAATACCCAACACCCATGACTTAAAGGAGAGTTGAATTTTTGGCTCTTGTTTTTAAGTCTATGGTTGGCTGGCTCCAATGCAGGAAAGCATAGTGGAGGGAACTGGGCAGAGGAAAACTGCTTATGTCATGGCAGCCAGGAAGCACGGAGGGAAGGAAAGAGCTGGAGAGGCAAATATTCTCTTCCAGGTCATGTCCCAATGACATATCTCTTCTGACCAGGGCCTGTCCTCCTAAAAAGAAGTCAGTTGTAGTCTCCATATTCCAATCACTATCCATAAGCCTCACCTCTGAATAAATGTGGACATCTAGATGTAAACCATAACAAAAGCCATTCTGACTCAAGTAAGATAGACTCTCAGTAGAGTTTTGATTTGCATTTCCCTCATGGTATTTTTTGGGTTCCTATTACATAGAGTATTGTTTTCCATCCTTTAACTTTCAGTTTATGAGTTTCTCTTTGAATTAAGTGTTTTCCTTGTATGCAACATATTGTTGGATCTTGCTTCTTGACCCATTCTGCCATTCTATTTCTTTTGATTGAATTGAGACCATTAACATTGATGGTTTTAAACTGATATGTTTTGACTTATCCTTGTCATGATTTTTTTTTTTGCTTGATTCTCCCTCTTTGCATTTAAGTTCTTGTCATGCTTGATGGATTCATCTTCTGGGTTTCCTGGGGTTGTGATCTTCATTGTCTTTTCCTAGGTTATTGTTTAAAAACTTTTGGAGTGCTAGTTTGGTATTCATGAAGTTCCTAAGGTGCTCTTTGTCATTAAAGTATCTTATTTCTCCATCAATTTTGAAAGATAGTTTTGCAGGGTACATCAATCTGGGTTGGAGGTTGTTTTCCTTTAGAGCTTGAAATATGTCACTCCAAGCTCTTCTTGCCTTGAAGGTTTGTGTTGTGAAGTCTGCTATGATTCTAATAGGCTTTCCTTTGTATGTGATTTGTTTCTTTTCTCTAACTGCTTGTAGAATTTTGTCCTTCTGTTGGGTTTCTGGAATCTTAACTATTATATGCCTAGGTGTAGGTTTTCTTGATCATGGCTGCTTGGAGTCCTATGTGCCTCACTTATCTGTATGTCAATTCTTTCTCCCTGTTTGGGAAGTTTTCTGCCATTACTTCTGTGAACAGTTGTTTTTATGTGTTTTGCACTCTTTCCTGTTTCTTCATTGACTCCAATCAGTCTTATGTTATTCTTCTTTCCCTTATCTAGCAGCTGCTGAATTGATTTCTTGTGGTCCCTTACTATTTTTAAGAAATTTTTCTTTTCCTAGTCACTAATTGCAATCCTGTCTTCTATATCTGAAATTCTGTCCTCACATTGGCTCATTCTGGTGCGTAAGCTCTCAAGGAATTTTGAATGCCCTGGATATCTGCATCTGTTTTATGGATTCCGTTTGTTTCCTATATTGGGATTCCATCATGTTTCTCAGCTCCTCTATTTTTTTATGTGTGTCTGCACTAGATTTATTAATCAGGTCTTGTACTATGGACACAATCTCTGTTGTTATTTGAGAAATTATTTCTGATTTCATTTTTTCTAGATCTTCTTTCATTGCCAGTTCAAGGAGTCCAGGTTGTTGAGTATTAGATTGTTCCATCTCGTTGCCCTTTGTGGTTGCCTTAGGTGATCTGGAAGACTGGTTTTGAGGCTTGTTTATGTGTCTTCTCATTTCAATAGATGCAGGCTGCTGAGCCTTTGTTGAGGCAAACTTTTGTTCACCCAATGGTCTTCAATTCTCAGCAAGCCACCAAGCGATCTTTTCTCTGCTGCTCAGTACTGCACAAATTCCTGGGTTCAGAGTGGTGGCCTACTGGATTCCTTGGCTGTCCTGTTGTCTGGGAAGGGTTCTGGCTTGGACCTGTGTGCACTTGTGTTGGTATCTAGGTGTGCCTCTGTCTAGGGACTGCCCTTCTACATAGCTGTTGCCTGGAAGGGCATTTGGCTGGGGGCTATGCACCCTAGTCACTGGTGTTTGGGTGGGCTTCTGGCTAGTGTCTATGTACACTTACTGATGGTATCAGGGTTGGCCTCTGGCTGTTGCTCATGTGCCTGTGCAGCTGTTTTCCAGGTGGGTCTTTGGCTGGGGCATGTGGGCCCAAGTGCCCTGGGTTGGGGCAGAGCCATGGCTGGACCTACCTGCAGCTGTGCTGCTCTGGTCTACACTGGCTTCTCACTGGGATCTTCATGCATTTACTAATGGTATCTGCACATACTTACCGATGGTATTGGGGCTGGGCTCTTGCTCTAATTTGGAAATCTTGACCCAACTTTGTATCCCTGAAATGAAACCAACTTGATGATGGTGTTTAATCTTTGTATTATAATAATGAATTTAATTTATAATTATATTTTTAGAATTTTCAGCATCTATATTCATCAAGGCTATTGGATTATAGGTGTTTTGGTGGTTGGTGTGTTGTTATTTGCTATGGTAGCAGTGTAATACTGGCTTCATGGAATGAATTTACAGGAGTTACTTCCCTTTCTATTTTGTGAATAGTTGGAGAAGCATTGGCATTAGTTCTACAGAGGTCTGATAAAATTCAACTGTGAATCTGTGTGATCCTAGGCTTTTCTTTGCTTGGAGAATTTTTATTACTGTTTTAATCTAATTGCTTGTTACTAATCTATTATGGTTTTCTTATTACCTTCTTGATTAAATTTGAGTAAGTCATGTTGCCTAGAAGTATGTCTATTTATTCTAGATTTTTCCAATTTATTGTATATAATTTTTCATATTATTCCCTAATGAACTTCTGGATATCAGTGGTGTCTTTTATAATACTCTCTACTTTACCTTTAAATTTAATGGTTTAGTTTTTCTCTATCTTTTGTTTAGCTAGGTTAAGGGTTTATCAATGTTGTGAATATTTTCAGAGAAGCCACTGCTTATTGCACTGAAACTTCATATTGTTTGGTTTGTATTTTCCTTATTTCTTATCTGATCTTTTTTTGGTTATTTTTTTTTATTTCTTATCTGATCTTTATTATTTATTTTCTTCTACCAATATTGCATTTTGTTTGTGTCCGTTTTCTTAAGGCCTTGAGATGAATCATTTATTTACTTATTTCAGATTTCTCTGTATTTCTAACATAAGCACTTAGAGCTGTAAATTCCATCTATAACATCTTTTGCTGTGCTCTACTTTCTGGTAAGTTGTGTTTCTATTTTCATTTTATTTCCCCCTGTTTTTTTCAAAGTTATGCTGTTCATTCAGCAGGGTATAGTCAATCTCCAAGTGTTCATATAATTTCTGCAATTTCTCTTGGTGTTGATGTCTAGTTTTATGCCCTTATTATCTGATAAAATGCAAGAAATTATTTCAATTTTAGTGTATGTTATCATTTGTTTTATGGGCTGAAATATGATCAATGCTAGATAAAGTTTTATATGCTGATGAAAATAATGTGTATCATGTGCCTGTTGGATGGGATATTCTGTAGATATTTACTATGGTCACTTGATGTATAGTGTAATTTAACTCATTTTTTTTGTTGATTTTTTGGCCTGGAAGATTTATCTCTTTGTGAGAGTGTGATATTGGGATCATCCACTACTATTATTTTGGCTCCTACATCTACTCTTATGATTTGGTGTTGGTTTTACAGTTAGGTGCCCAAAAATTTAATATTTATTTTATTTCTTTTATTTTCTCTTTTCTTTTTGTATATCCTTTTATTGGTACATTTTAGGTGTACAATATAATGACATTCATCATTGGAAATATGCACCTTTACATAATCTCTTGGTTTTTATTTTTTCCCCTTCCCCTGCCCTCCCTTCAACCCCTCCATCCCTCCCTATTTACAAAGACTTTGTTTCCTTTTTTTCATTTTCTCATATTAATTCCATTCCCTTCTTTCCTTTCCCCTACTCCTCCCACTTTCCCTTCCCCTTTGCCCCTTTTCTTCCTATTTCACATTATCTATTATACCTTTTAGTCCTTATAAATTTAATATTTATGATAATTATATCTTCTTGAAGAATTTATCTCTCCACAGTAAGTTCCCAAATTATGCACAATAGAGTTGTGAACTTTTGCAAATATGAATTGACCTCACATTACAAACTTCCATAGATGTGAATAAATCACAGAAGTATCTCATGTCTGCTGGACATTGTCACAGTTGTGCTGCTGTGCATTTACTGTACAGTATGATTGTGTACAGTATTTTTGTGTGAGTGGTTTTTATGCTTTACTTTGTATGTTTGTGTCAAAGGTGACAAGCTTCACTTTGTCAGGCTTACAAACAAATCTGACTTACTAACATTCATCCGGAATGGAACTGGTTCATAAATCAGGAACTTACTATATTAGTATTCAATCCCTTACTGTATTAGTAATCTAGTCCATTGCTTTCTCCTAATCAATTTTGTCTTAAAGTATTGTGGCAGGGTGGGATGTACACACAACACCTCATCTGGGACACGCAACTACTAGGATCTTAAACTCTCAGCTTCAGTAATGAATTAAAGAGGCAGAGTTTAAAATAAAGAAAGATGGTTTATTTGGAAAAGGTTAAAAAAAGAGAAGATAGAAGGCTACTCTGGAAGAGTAGAGAGCATCAGAAGTGAATACTCATAGGATTTTGTCATCAGCTCCTTTTTATTTAGAACTGGTGATTTCTCCCACCAACCGTGTGGGCACCTGGAAGTTATCACCATCTGATTGGCCCTCTGGGTGTCTTTGATCCTAATCTTGGGCACCTCTATCTACATTCTTGCTGGCCATTTGATTTTTTCCTGTTCCTTTGTGGTGGATAAGTGTGTATGGGGGCTTATAGAAAGATAAATCAGAGTTAATGATTAAGTAAAGGGGACATGTGTGAATTTGATGCAATAATACAGTAATGTTAAAGTGAGAACATACAAATGTGTATATCTGTAGCTTTGTGTGTTTTACATATTAAATAACAATACTTGAATTTTATCAGAGGTGGATGAGGGGGCTGGTTTCTCTGGTTTTATTAGATTTTTGATTTCCTCTTTGCTTTGTCAACTCTTTCTAATAAATTTTTTTAGATCTGGGCCTCCCAGCCACAAGTGGACTGGTGAGGAGGGGAGCCGCCTGAAGCCACCAGTGCTGTCCCATCCCCATCTGGGCCTCCCAGCCATGAGTGCACCAGCAAGGAATGGAGCTGCATGGGTACCTGCAGCACCACCCCAGCATGACTGCCCCCACCTCTGGCCTCTTGGCTGCACCTATACCTGGATCCACACCACAGAGGCACAGGGTGTCATAAAGGCCATTGTCTTGAGCTCCAGAAGATAGAGCATAAGGGAGCAACAGAAAGAGGGTCTTACTCCTTCTAAGTCCCCATCCTGAAGGGTAAAGTTGGTATATTCAAGAGTTTATTCACTATAAACATATTTGGGACTAGTCCTCAATTTTGATTTAATTCACCCAGTTAAAGGTGATAGATTAATAACTACCACAAATTGTCATTTTTTAACCTGTGCTTGATACTATTGTTGCTGATTGTATCTCATGGGCTAAGGTGTTGTCATTGTTGTAATCAGTTATACTTCCTGATATAATGAAAATGAGATTGCCCCGGAGTCATTAGAGACTCAAAACCTAAAGACGAGCTCTATCTGGAAGACACCTCTGAGAAGCAGTCATTCTGTAAGAGTTCTAAATACAAGCAACAAAGATACTTACAATAAGCAGTATCAAATTATCAACACAGAAATTAAACAAAGGACTGTATCAACAACAAAAATAGAAATGAGAAGAAATTTAACCAAGGCACAAAACCAGTCTTCTGGTTTACCAAAGGCAAATTCTGAGGGAATGAGGTGGAAAAATCTGATAATCATCAACCACTTGGACACCCTGTACTGATAGCACAGGAAGTAACAAAACAGATGAATGAGGCTCTAGAAAAATTCAAAGCAGAAACAGTCTCCCAGATAACTACAAAGATGGTGAGCAGAGTGAAAGACATGATTAGAGGCTCTAGAACAGAAACAGATTAAAAAAATAGATGAGTTCAGGACCATGAAGGAAGTCATGAATGCTCAGCATAGGAAAGAAATGGAAACCATGAATGCCCAACATAGGAAAGAAATGGAATCCATGAAACAGATTCAAAGAAATATCCAGGAGATTAAAAGCTCTATTGAGATCCAGCCCATGCCAGCCAGGCACATCCGCGGATGACGCAGAGGGCTCCCGGGTCACAGGGAACATGCCCCATCCAGCCCATGCCCCCAGCAGTGATCCACTTAGCCATGCAGGTGCCTGCAGGACTCCCCCCCACCCCCGGCCTCTTGGCTGTACTGCCTCTTGGCTCCACACTACAAAGACACAGGGAAGACTGGACCACCAGACCACCAGACCACCATACTGGGTAAGTTAGAGGGATCATCACTTCCCATCGGAACTGGGACTATCTTCAGGGGAAGGAGAGCTGGGACCTGCAGTACAATCCTGCAGAGTTCAACCTTACAGGAGGACAGGGAGCTCAACTTGGGACTTGCAGGCAAAAATCTGCCTGAATCTCATGGGTCTGTGACTGGCTTGCTGAGATTCATTGAGTTATATCTGCACACTGCTGCCCACGTTGTCTATTGTGACAGCAGAGACATACCCTGAAGGAGGCCCTTCATTTTCATTTTTATTTTTTATTTCCAAAATTAGTATTATTGGTTTGGTTTTTTTTCTCCTCTTATCTTTAATTTTTTTTCTACTCTTTACAAATTTTTGTTTTTCCATAATTTTTTCTTCTTCTTTCTTTTCACTTTCCTTTCTCTCTGTCTTACACTCACTCTCTTGCTATCCCACATTGTTCATCTCTCTTTTTGTTCCTGTTCTGGCCCTTATTTGGATTTCTTCTTTATTTTTCTATCATTCTCTTTTTCCTTCTCTGGCCCATGTCCTCTGGCCTCACTGCTAACCTTCCCCAATCCTTCTACCTATCTATCCCTCCCTCCCAACTCCTTCTAACTCCCCATCCCAAAGGGTAAAGTTGTTATATTGAAGAATTTATTCACTATAAACATATGTTGGGTTGGTCCTTGATCTTGGTTTAATTCACACAGTTAAAGATGAAAGATTAATAACTACCATAAAATGTCACTTTCTAAGATGTACTTGATGCTATGGTGTTGCTGATTGTATCACTTGGGCTAAGGTGTTGTGATTGATCTAGTCAGTGGTCCTTCCTGGTATAATGAAAAGGAGATTGCCTCAGAGTCATTAGAGACTCAAAACCTAAAGACCAGCTATATCTGGAAGACACCTCTGAGAAGCAATCATTCCATAAGGGTTCTAATTACAAGCAACAAAGGTACTTACGTATACAATATGTTTACATTTATCATTGGGTGCTTGTACCTGCACATGATGTACCTTTTTTTCCCCCATTAACTTTATTGGTACATTTTAGGTATACAATACAGTTACATTCATCATTGGGATCTTGTACCATTACATGAGTGTCTCGGTTCTTATTTTTTTTCCCCTTCCCTTGCCCTCCCTTCACCCCCTGCACCCTTCCCTATTTACAAAGACCTTGTTTCCATTTTTTTCCTCTTCTCATATGTTTTCCTTTCCCTTTTTTCCCTTCCCCTACCCCTCCCAATTCCCCTGCTCTTTTAGACCTTTTCTGCCTGTTACACAATATCAGTTATACATTTTTTAAATTACAATATTAAGATCTAGGAGACATTGTCACAGATTTTACAGAATTTAAAAGGATATAGAAAACATATTACAAAAATCTTTTCTGAAATAAATTTGACAACTTCTAAGAAGTACCTTGGAAGACAAATTAATGAAGCTAACTCTGGAGGAAATATAAAATTTGAATAGCACCTATTAAAGAAAGTATATTCCTAGCTTGAAAACCTACTTATATGACAACAGCAGGCTCATAAACATTTTAACTGATAAATTAAATCAAACAATTACAGTATAAAAAAGAAGGAACACTTCTCCCCTCATTTTAGGAACTCAACATTGTGCTAATCCTAAAATTGGATAAAGGTAATAGAAGAAAAAAGTATGAACATAGATAGAAATTTGTTTAACAAAACAAACTCTTAGAAGTCAAATCTGGCAGGATGTAGAAAGTGGTTTTGTTATAGGGATGGCAGTGCTGGTTCAGCATTGGAAGATCCACCCCCCAAAAGTAATCATTTTAACAGAGGAAAGGAGAAAGCCATATGATCCTGTCACTAGTTGGAGAAAAAGTATTGGGCTAAATTCTACAGCTGTTCATGGTAAAAGCTATCAGGAGACTAGAAGTAGAACAGAAACTTCTCAACAAATTAAAGACATGTACTCCATACTTCTACCGAGAACGCCTTGTATGAATGGAGAAGATACAATGCTTTCTCTTTAAGGTGGGGAACAAGGGCAGATATGCTTACTCTTTATCTGTCCATTAAACTTTGAAACCTAGGCCCAACCAAAATAGTCTGGCAATAAAATGACACAACTAGGATAGGATTGGCACAGCAGAAGCAAAATATTTATATGTAGATGAAATGATCATCTACAGAGAAAATACTAAGAAATCTCTAGAAGCCCCTAGAACTTGTATTCGAATTTAGTAGGATTAAAAAACACAAGGTATATATAAAAATCAAGGTCTGTGTATACTTTCTATAAATGGAGAACTGGATATTGAAATTTAAAAGTCATGTAGGAGTACAAATGACCCAGAAAAGCCAGAAACAAAAACAAAAACAGTGTTGGAAGACATTTAGCACCCAATTTTAAGACTTCTTCTAAAGCTACAGTAATCAAGGCAGTGTTGGTGTAAGGAAAGACATATAGATCATTGGAATAAAACAGAGAATCTAGAAATAGAACCACACATATATGGTCCACTGAGTTTTGAAAGATTATTTAACATTAGCATTTTATAGAATATTAACTCAATTCAAGAGCCGAGGAAGAGATAGTGTCTTCAGCAAATGGCACTAGAACACCTGGTATCCGTATATAAAAAATTAACCTCGACCCTTTTTTTCCATACATGAAAATAACTTGAAGGGTTCTATGAACCTAAATAAGAAAGCCTAAAAGTGTACAACTTTAAGAAGAAATTATAAGGGAAAATATTTATGAATTCAGGGTAGGCAAGAACTACCTAAGATACAAAAAACATGATGCATAAAAGAAAAAAAAATTGATGAGATTCCATCAAAATTTAGAACTTTAAATGACATCATTAAAATGAAAAGTAGTCCTTAAACAGACCATATTTACAATGCATATAGCCTATGAGCAGAATATATAAAGAATTCTTAGAGCTCATTAATAGACAACCCAATTAAAATGTAGACATAAGAAGATGATAAGTAGCCAGTATAGCACAAGGAATGGTGTGCCACTCTAGAATCAGAAAAATACTAATCAGTACAATAATAAGATTGAATTATACACTCATTAGGGAGATGAAGTTAAAAGTTTTAAAAGCCTTGTCATGAATTTTTCTTTTTGTTAGATTCTCCCTCTTTGTGTTTAATTTGTCATGACCAGTGGATTCATTCTGCTGGGTTTCCTGGGCTTGTGATCCTCATTGTCTTTTCCTAGGGCATTGTCTAAAATTTTTTGGAGTGCCAGTTTGGTATTCATGAAGTTCCTGAGGTGCTCTTTATCATGAAAGTATCTTATTTCTCCATCAATTTTGAGAGATAGTTTTGCAGGGTACATCAATCTGGGTTGGAGGCTGTTTTCCTTTAGGGCTTGAAATACATCACTCCAGGCTCTTCTTGCCTTGAGGGTTTGCATTGAGAACACAGCAGACTTCTCGACACAAACCCTCAACTCAAGGAGAGCCTGGAGTGAAGTATTTCAAGTGCTAAAAGAAAATAACTTCTAACCTAGACTGTTGTATCCTGCAAAATTATCTTTCAAAATTAATGGGGAAATTAGATACTTCCACAACAAAGAACACCTGAGAAATATCATGAACAGCAAGCCAGCACTACAAGCAATTCTAAACAATATCCTAGAAAAAAACAATGAAGGTCACAACTCCATGAGGTGCAACAGAGGGAAACCATCAGGCAAGGTTAGAAACTAAAGGGAAAGGGGGAAAATAAATAAATGAGCCAGCAAAAGTAAAACATCATGACAAGAATGAATCAATATCTATCAATTATATCTATCAATGTTAATGGCCTCAATTCACCAATCAAAAGAAATAGACTGGCAGAATGGATTAAGAGGCAAAATCTAACAATATGCTGTGTACAAGAAACACCTAACTCAAAAAGAAACTCATAGACTGAAAGTAAAAGGATGGAAAACAGTTCTCCATGCAACAGGAACCCAGAAAAAAGCAGGAGTAGCAATCTTATTTGCAGACAAAGTAGATTTCAAACCAAAACTAATTAAGAGAGACAAAGATGGTCACTACATCCTTGTGAAGGGAACAATCCAAGAGGAAGAGATGACAATCCTAAATATATATGCACCAAATATGAATGCCCCCAACTATACAAAACAAATATTAATGGACATGAAAAACCAAAGAAGCACTAACACAATTGTAGTGGGGGACCTCAATACCCTACTATCACAAATAGATCATCTAGACAAAAAATTAACAATGAAATTCTAGAACTAAACCAAGTTATTGCACAAATAGACTTAATAGATGTTTACCTAGTGTTCCACCCCACAAAAAAAGTATGCACATTCTTTTCAGCTGCACACAGGTCATTCTCCAGAATAGACCACATGCTAGCTCATAGGACATGTCTAAGTAAATGTAAAAGAACTGAAGTTATCCCCTGTTTCCATCAGTGAAGAAGGTCACATCCGGGTGTTGCAGGGGAATGTCAGTCAGGTCAGGGAGATTGGTGGTAGAGGCTGTCAGAGTGTCTAGACAGTCATGGAGGGGCATGTGCGGGTTGGAGTCCAGGAGTAAGGTGGCTGGATTAAGGGCAGTCTCTCGGGTGAATCTGATGCGCAGTGCATCCAGCACCAGGGCCTGATACTGAGTCAGGTGAGCATTGGAGAGCCATCGTTCTGGGGTTCCTCTCAGCAACATTTCCACCGCATGGGGTGCAGTGATGACCAAGTCCTGTCCCAGGCTGAGTTTATCTGCCTCTTTGACCAGGAGGGCAGTGACTGCAACTGCCCTCAAACAGATAGGCCATTTACTTGCCACAGGATCAAGTCTTTTAGACAAGTAGGCCACAGGTCTGTTCCAAGGCCCTAATGTCTGAGCTAGCACTCCTTTGGCTATGTCTCCTCATTCAGGCACAAACAACTGAAAGGGCTTGGTGACATCTGGTAGGGCCAAGGCTGGTGCTGATGCTAAGGCTTTCTTTAAAGCCAAAAAGGCAGGGGTTTTTTTGTCCCCACTAGAGGAGTGGTTTTCCCCCTCCACAGTGGCTGAGTAAAGCGGTTTGGCAATCTCACCAAAACCCAGAATCTACAGCCTGCAATATCCCACCATCCCTAAAAATTTTTGAATTTGTCTCTTAGTGGTAGGGAGGGGGATTTGTAGGACAGTTTGTATCTTCTGAGGAGAAAGTGTCCTGTTTCCTTTGGTGAGCTGGTAGCCTAAATATGTGGCTTTAGCTACACATAATTGGGCCTTTTTGGCTGAAACCCAGAAACCTAGTTGTTCCAACAACTTTAAAAGATCTCGAGTAGCTTTTTGACACATGTCTGTGTCCTTTGTTGTAATCAACAGGTCATCTATATACTGTAGTAGAGTCACCTCTGGGTGGGTGGCCTGAAACGGGGACAAGTCTCTGTTCAGGGCTTTATCAAAGAGAGTTGGGGAATTTTTAAAACCTTCTGGTAATCTTGTCCAAGTTAATTGACCAGAGTAGCCACCATCTGGGTCTACTCATTCAAAGGCAAATAAGGGCTGGCTTACCTTAGCCAGTGGGATACTGAAGAAGGCGTCCTTGAGATCCAGAATGGTGTAGACCTGTCTCTCCAGGGGAATTAAGCTCAGCAATGTGTAAGGATTTGGGACTGTGGGGCGAATGGTTTTTACTTTTTTATTGACTTCTCTCAAGTCCTGGACCAGTCGGAAGTCATCTGTGCCTGGTTTCTGGACTAGAAGGAGAGGGGTATTCCAGGGGGACTTACATGGCACGAGAATTCCAGCAGCCAGAAGCCTCTCGATGTGAATCTGGCCGATGTTAATTTGGCCTTTTGTCTGATTGGATATTGTTTTACTGTAATTGGAGTTGCAGTGGCATGTAGAGTGACCACTACTGGGGGTTGATGGGCTGTCAGTCCTCGGGGGTTAGTCTCTGTCAATATTCTAGGACACAAGATGGTCAATTCCTGAAGAAATTGAGAGTCTGGGGTTTTTGAATCCATAGGTATCCATATTTGAATCCATAATATCGGGGAGCAACAAATATTTTTTCAATAGGGGGCAAGTAACAAGAATTTTGGCAGGTTTATTACCAATTGAAAGACTAGCATGCTGGCCCTCAAAGGATATTGTAGCTCCTAACTTTTTGAGTAAGTCCCTTCCAAGCAATGGGTAGGGGCAATCTGGGATTACAAGGAACGAATGTGTCACCCTGTGGTGCCCAAGGGCCACTGTCCTTTTTGTAGTCCAAAGGAAACCTGTAGTAGCAGTCCCAGTGGTTCCCTGAACAAAAGTTTTTCTTTTGGTTATTGTCCCTAGTGGTTGGGTCAAAACCAAATGTGCTGCTTCTATATTGACCAGAAAATTTATAATTTTGCCCCCTACTTTGGCTTTTACCCTGGGCTCCCAGGGGCTTAACTGATAAGAGCCCTGACCCCCCTAGTCCTCTTTTTTTTGTATCACCAAAACCTCTGGTTTGTCCTTTTTGGAGGGGGCTCCTTTTTTCCCATAGGGACACTCGTTTTTCCAATGTTCAATCCTCTTGCATCTAGCACATTGGTTCTTCCCCAATTGGGGATGGTGTGAGTCTTTAAGGGACTTCCCCCTCCTTCTGTTTGGAGGAACTATCTCCTGTGCCTGGAGTGTAGCAATAGTGACTTTCCCCAGTTTTTTGGCTAGGACTTTCTCAGGGGCATCACAGTTATCATAAACTTTCTGGGCTATGTTTAGGAGCTCAGTTCTATTTTTTCCCTCAAATTCCTTCAATTTTTGTAATTTTTTTCTAATGTCTGGGGCTGACTGGGAAACAAAGGCCAGATTTAAAGCTGTTGCACTTTCGGGAGCCTCTGGGTCAATAGGAGTAAAAACTCTATAGGCTTCCAAGAGTCTCTCCAAAAATGCAGCCAGAGACTCCGTTTTTCCCTGACAAACCTCACTTACCTTACTCAAGTTAGTAGGTTTTCTGGCCACTGCCCAGAGTCCCCCTAATAAGTGCTGGCAGTAGGTTCCCAGCCTCCTCCTACTGTCATCGTCATTGGGGTCCCATTCGGGGTGGCGTGATGGAACCACTGTTTCAGCCCTGGCCAAATACCCCGGAGTTCTGGGAATGACGCCGGGGTTTGGCCCCAGGGCCTCTTTGACTGTTGATAAATTCGGTCCCGCTTCTCAGTGGTGAACAGGATCTGTAAAAGCTGCTGGCAATCATCCCAAGTTGGCTGGTGGGTATGAAAAACGGACTCAAGAAGAGAGATTAATGCCTGAGGTTTTTCAGAGAAGGGGGGATTTTGATGTTTCCAATTATAAAGATCACTAGTTGTAAAAGGGACATAAATCAATCCTCCCCAGGGCTCTATCTGTTTCAAAGGAAAAAGGGAGGAGGAAGACAGGGCTGATGGACCGTAGTCCTGTCCCAATCGAGTATGGGGAGGGGAGCAGATCTGGTCCAAGGAGGAGTCGGGAACTGGAGGGCCTACAGCGAGAGATTCAGGTCCCCTCCCCTGGGCGCCGACTCTACCCGCATGGTAAGGGGGAGGTCAGCGCAAATCGTCCTCAGGGTCAGGCTGAAAAACACCTTTGCTGGTTGATAGAACCATCAGAGAGGGGCCCTTTTCCGGTAGGTTTCGATTTCCCCTTCTCCTCCAATTTAGGGTTGTCAAAGGTCGATCGGGACCTGTACATTGTTTAAAATATTTAGGGAGATCTTCCAACATATCGATCCAAATGTCGATATATGGGAATTGATCCAGATGCCTTGGGGCCCCGACTCCCATGACCACATTCCAAACTTTTCGAGCAATAGGCACGGAATAAGTTCCCACCGGGGCCAACCAACCCCGAAACCTGGCCATTCTGATTGGCACAGAGCTCGCAATTTGTCTTTAGAAAATTTCATGCCATATTCATCTTCTCTGTCTGTGGAATAAATTTTTTTGAAGTTATTCAAAACACAGTCAAGTGGAGTTCCTTCCGTGGACTGTGAGGAACCCATGATTTCAGCCTGTGAAAACGCAAAAGGCACAGAAAGCAAGCAGACAGACAGACAACAATAAACAGACAAAAACAGACTTTGGCCACATAAACCTCTGGGGTCGAATGGATTCGGACCCCACCCAGGGAGTCGCTCTTCTGAGGACTCCACCCCAGTTGAGCCTGCTCGCAGTCTTGAAGAGGCTCTAGGTGGGAGGAACCTGTGCCCTATCTGGCTCCCTCCCACCTACCCACAGTGCACTAAGAATCATTCGATTCTTACCTCTAGAGGCTTCCCCAATAAACTCCTGTAGGTCGATTGATCGGCAATAGGGCCCGACTGGGACCGGCCTACCCGGAGCCCCGGAATACCGTCAGAGTGGCCTAGCCCCGGAATACCATCAGGGTGACCTCTCCTTTCCGCAGACAGGTGTCCAGAGGGGCCAAACACCGCTGATGTCTGATCCTGGTCTCTTCTAAAAAGAAACAAAGGCTCCAAGATAATAAGCTCCAGAGCAGCTGGCTATTTTGTTGGGGCCTCCAAGTATGTTGCACCCAGCGAGAAAGAACCAACCAGAGACCGATGTTAAATCCACACAAGAGTTTATTACCGGCCGGGACCCAAGCTGAGCATTGGACTCAATGAGTCCCGACTGGGGGAGATTAACATGTTTTATACACCTTTGAGGCCAGCTGTTTCTAGGCCCTCCTATGGGATAGAACCAGCAAAGCAAGCAAAAGGTACAGAAGCAGAACGCCCTGTCTTTAGAACATTTGTAAAACAATAGTTGATTAATTGTTGCTTCTAAGAGACTCTCTAAGGGGAGGAGGTTTCTAAGCTTCCTCCTTCTGAGTTCATCTAAAGGGCAGGCAGGTGGGTCAAGCAGCAATATGGAGTCTGTCTTGTTAACTAGGGTCCTTCAAAAATGATCAAAAAGGGATATGTAAATGTACCATTTCACCAAGTTGTATGTTATTATTATGTATCACAAATATACACTAAGGAAATACATGTTATTAATTTTAAAATATATATTTCCTTGATATGTCTCCTTTTTCTCCTAGTTATTTCTTAGGAGTTCTCCCTGTCTAAATGAATTCTTTTGCTACATTCCAGAAGAATTTTATGCTTTAACTTTGTTTCAAATCTTATAATTTCTATTGTGCTTTCTTCTTCCATTCACAGTTGTTTGACAAATGTGGCTTTCAGTGGAATTATTTATAAATTTCACAGTGTATACATATATTAAAACTCCATGAGTTATATCACAAATTTCATTTTTATTTGCCCTTAAAGGAAATTGCTTAAACTATGTCTATTTTCAGTTTTTTGTTATTGTTGTTGTTGCTGTTGTTGTTGTTGTTGTTTAAAGACAGGGTCTCCCTAATTCGTTAAGTTTCCCAGGCTGGGCTTGAACTTACAATCCTCCTGCCTCAGCCTGCCAGAGTGCTTAGATTATAGGAATGGATCAATATGCCTCACTTAAACTATTGTCTTTTTACTAGGATTAGAAGTCCCATTTGACCCAGCTATTCTTCTGCTGGGTATCTTCCCAAAAAAATTAAAAGAATAATACCACAGCGATATATGTGTACCCATGTTTATAGCAGCACAGTTTGTAATAGGTAAAGCTTGGAACCAGCCTAATTGCCCATCAACTGGAAACTGGATAAAGAAGATGTGGTTTTTTCTAAAATGGAGTACTACTCAGCCATAAAGAATGAGAAACTAGAGACATTTATAGCTAAATGGATGCACATTGAGGCCATACTCTTGAGTGAAATAAATAGGACACACATGTGTAAATACCGAATAGTTTCTCTGATGTGAAAAATTAAAAGTGTAAATAGGGATAAAAATGCATAATTGATAATGTGAACTAGGAAGAAAAGGTCTAAAGGAATAGGGTAAGTGGGAAGGGTAGGGGAAAGGAAAGAAGGGAAAAGAAAAATATGAGAAAAGAAAAAAAATGGCAACAAAGTCTTTGTAAATAGGGAAGGTTGGAGGGGGTGAAGGGAGGGCAGGGGAATGGGGAAAAAATAGGAAGCAAGATACATCATATAAAGGCACAAGATCCCAATGATGAATGTAACTGTATTGGTATACCTAAAATGTACTAATAAACAATGGAAAAATTGTCTTTTTAAATTTCCACACACTTGGAAATTTTGTGATCTCACTACTGTTATTGATTTGTAGTTTCATTCCATTGTGGCCAGACAAAACATTTTGTACAGTATGAATAAAATGTATAGAGCCTTAGTTTGGACCTAATATTTGGTCTAACCTGTGACAAAGTCCATGTCCAGAAAAGGAGAAAGTCCACACTGCTGTTGCTCCAGGCCTTATCAGGTGTGTGTTTGCTTGGGAAAGGAGAAAGGAGCTCTAGAGCAAGGTCCAGTACTCACCCCAGCTAAGTCACTGCTGTTGGCACCCTGCCAGGTGCATTACTCTGCTAGTGCTCCCTGCTGGTAGTCAGAGAGTGTAGTCACGGATGAAGTCAAGAGGAACAGAAAGTGTATACAACACTCTATTCAATGTTCCCTTGCTGTGCAGAAACTGTAATTTGGCAGCAAAGTCTCATTTGTTGATACTTATTATTATTTCTGGTGCAGTTGGAGTCCTATTCAGGAAGCCCTTTCCTGTGCCTATAAATGGGAGTACTATGTTCTATTGGACTGTGTGCCCATATTTCTCAGACCTTGCTGGTTTTCTTATTATGCTCACTAATATTTCCCTGTATTCACTTCTGCCCTTTACTCTTTTCTTTTGCTTGTTTTAGATTTGGGGCTCTTTAACATCCAAGAAAAAGGATCATTTTATTTTTATTTTGTGGACCCATATATACAATATTTGAATTCTCATTAAAAACTCTTGCTAGGGCTGGGGATTTAGCTCAGTGGTTTCGCTGCCTGCTGCTCAAGTGCAAGGACCCGAGTTCGATTCCCCAGTACCAAAAAAAAAAGCCTCTTGCTAAACAGTTGTTTCTTGCAAAACAATGAAGAACATATCACTGTTGGTTTGACATGGGTTTTATGTAAGTTTTTAAAGAGTTCTCTTTTATACATTAGTGGGTAAATTTACAGCTAAATAATGAATTTTGGGATTAATTTCAAGATAATTCTATGAGCCTAAGAGACAAATGGACAGATTAAAGAAGAAAAGGCAAGGTTTGAAATTTTTTTAATTGGAGGACAAATGCATGAGGTATCATAGGACAATTCTCTAATGTTTTAATGTGGCTGAATTTTTAAAAATAATACTATGAGTTAAAACAATTTTCCCAGCACCTTGTAGCTTGAACTTCAAAATGTCAGTTCATGATTACTCATCAGAGAACATTATAATAAAAAAAATTCTGGAAGTACTCATGCCTAGTCATGAATCCAAGTTCACTTTCATTGATTTATGTGACACTTGAGTCAATAAATGCCATTTTTCTGAGCTTCAGAGGCCCTGTAGGATAATAAAATCAGTGATCTCTGCCTTACAGGGTTAGGAAGTCTGCAAAATCATATTGACTTAAAGACTAACAACTTTGAAGCCTATGTTAATCCTTCTGCCACTTCTTCACCCTCCAAAATCAACATGTTTCTTTCCTCCACTCTGCCCTTTGACTTCACAGATGTTCCAACCACCAAAGCATCTTCACGGCCCACCTGGGTCCTGCTCAGATGTGCTGAGGGCAACCTTAAGCCCCACTGACTGATATCATATCCTACCTAATGCCATAGCAGAACATGATAGGGCCAGCTTCACACTCTACATGCTGCCACATTTATGTTCTTCTAAGGATAAACTCAATAACTACCAGGGCACAGCCTCAGAGCCCTCTTGGCACCAGAAGATACTGCACTAATATTCTCTGGGCATCAAGTTCAGTGCTAACTCTTTTCAAATACTGGTGCATACATGGAGGAAATCTCAATTGCAATCTGATGCCACTCCCTCCCTGGCTCTACCAGAAACTGATCTCAGAACATGCCAGACTAATTCTATGCCCAGTGATGGTGCCATTCTCAGAAAACACTCACTTGTAAGCTTGATCCTCATGTGGCACCCAGAGTAGGATGGAGCAGGGAATGAAGAGATAGGACGAGATCAAATTCCAGCTCCCTCATTACATTGGTGACCCCAACATGATTGATGATGAACCAGTCTCATCACTACAAAGATTTGAAAGGCCATATGCACATAGACTTAAGCTCCTGGAGTAGAACAAGCCCAGCAACATGTAACTGTCATTATTGAGAAGAGTTTTAGGAAGGAAGGGCAGTAGGGCCACTCTTCAAAACACCCAAGCTTCCCCATGGTTCACCTGGTCTCTGCCCAGATGAGTTGAGGTCAATCTCAAACCCCCAGTGTCTAATGGCACATCCTACCTAGCATCCCAGGGTTCACTTCTGATCCTAACATTGGAGTTCACCAGAATCTTGCATGCTAAAGTTTCATTTGCCTGCTTGTCGTAGTCCTCAACAAACCAGGAGTTGCTCCTAAAGCAGACTTCATACACCCAAGTATGACTTTCCATTCCCAATTCCTCCCTTTACATGGGATTAAAAAAGAAAGCTCACAAAGGGGGAATTTGAGAATGCAGAGTAGGAGAGACAGGTGTTAAAGGCCTGTGCTTAGGGGCCTTTCATTTATATGCCATCAGGCACCCTTTCTGTTATATCCTCACTGCAGCCATATGTAAAATGGAAGCATTCATTATGCCAATAATGATAATAATAGAAATGATCCAATGAATCTGCAGAGCTTCGCTAAGAGACTGAACAAGAATCTTGTGATGCTTTTCTAAATAAAACCTTTAGGATGATTGAGATTTTCTACCATATTCATGGTTGTTTGTAGGAACCAGCCTACAAGCTCAAACCTAACCAATGGATGACAAAGATGAAAAATAAAGAGACACAGAAACAAGTTAAAACTGGGGGCCAGGAGGCTTATGTCTCCCTTTAACATAGAGCCCCAAATGACTGGTGCACTTGTCTTTATTCACTCAGACATGGACATAAGCAATTAGTGTTCCACATAATTCATCTGTCTCCCACCTTCCACAGTACTTCTCCAGATAAACAACTTAACCTCGGGTATTTTTACTTTTCCCTGCAGCATGCTAGCGTGCTTCCATGCCCTTTCTTCTCAGTGCTCACTGAGGACATCAATTAGGCCTCATTCTTCCCATTTCTTCTCCCATATCTCCCCCTTTTTGTTTTATAATAACAGCAGTTTGAATATCAGTCACTGCTGTTTATCCCTGGGCTGAAGTATATGTCAATATTGACAATACCTCCACCCACATTCCTAATATATCTGTATTGGCTCTTTTCAAAGACTAAGCCCTGACTGTTTATACTATGATTAACTTAACCAAACCCCCCCTATGGAGAGGTAACCCTCAACTGCTGAGAGGGGGTAAAGGGCACACACCACTCTAATTACTTCCTGCTGAAGAGGGATGTAGTTGTGATCTGCAGTCATAGATACCCTTGAGAGAATCTATTCAAAGGGCCCTCAATTGATGCTAGGCTTTTCATCTCAGGTAGGCACTGACCGAGAACAAGTTTTTCTGCCTCGTGAGTAGTTTTCTTCTGTTGTCATCTGAGGGGAGGCTTTCATTGTTGAGAATAAAGTAGAGTCCCTCCACAGACACATCATGGGGAGGACTTCTCCATGGTCGTATGCTCCTAGAGGGTAGGAGTATTGACACTGTCCGTCTCCTGCAATGACACACGCAAATCCCCACTGCTGGGAGTGCTGCACTGTAGACATGCCTTCCTTCCCATCTGTTCCCCATAAAACCATCAAAGAATGATGTTCTGCAGACCTTCATTGCTCTCCCTGTTCTGGTTATAGACCAGCCCTTCACCTCCCCCTGCACTTCCCTTATCTCTACCACTACAAATAAATGCACTACGGTTGCCAGCCAGTCCTTTTCTCTCAACAGGAGGAAGGTTCCACCTGGCCTCAGCTTTTTGTATCCCTTTGTCTTTTTTTCATCCCCCACCATTCTCCCTCCATGAACTCTCCAGCTGTGCAGGCCATGGCAGTTGGCACCTGAACAGACCAGAGTATGAGACAAGTTGCATATTCAGGTGAGGGGATGCCTCTGGGTATGCACGCATAAGTTTAGGGATGAGGCAGATTGGAAATTCACCAGGTATAAAACAGGGCAATCAGGATCCCACGAGCCACATTTGTATACAGAAATACAGCACATTTGAAACCTAAAGGATCTAAATGTAAAGACCTTCCAATTAGCAAAGTTTTTGAATTTTGTTCAAGAGTTATGTCTTTGGTTTTCCGAGTCTGGAACAGTAAATCCAGAGATATGCCAATGGGTGGGGAAACAATTATGCCCCTGGTATACAACTGAGGGTCCGGAAAAAGTCTTTATATATACCTTTTCCTTATGGACTCTAATCTGTGAGTGCTTTGATGATTGAGCCTCTGTGGAGTCCACCCCTAAAGATTTGGCTAAAATTATTCTAAAATTACAAAAAATCATTCAGGACTGTAAGGCTTTGAGAAAGTCCTTGCCCAGTCTGGAACTGCCGGCTCCTACTGAGCCTTCCACTCCACCTGAGGAGCTTGCTGCCTCTTGCCATGAGAGCTCTGATGAAGAGGTACTGGAGGGTGATGACAAAACCCTTGAGGAATGTATTACGGCACTTTCAGTGTCAGCACTGCCAAAAGTGAAACCCACTTTTTCTGTACCATGGGCTCACACTTCTGCTTCGTGAGCACAAAGAAATTCCAATAAGCCACATGACACAGCTTCCTCATTTCTTGCAAAGGCTTCCTGTTCCCTTTCACTACTACACCTTGCATTGAAAGAGGCCAGACACATAGGTGAGAGAGGGAAACAGGACTCTGCAAAAGAAAGTAAAACTCTCTCCTGGCCCCTCCTATTTGCATATCAACAGCTTGTTTGGCAGGTTACACTGAAAAGAAATTCCATTAGGCTCATTGTTTTCTACATAAATATTGGAAAATAAAATAAAAGGGTTTAAAACAGTTACAACAAAATGTAATGATTAAGATCACAGCACAAAGACCAAATACTAGGTTACAGCACAGTGCCTGCTACAGACTGTTTGCTCCATAGTGGGCCATAGATTTAGCTCAGTGGTTCTGGAGACTGCCTCACAAGCGCAAGGTCCTGAGTTTGATCCCCAGTACCGAATAAAAGGCTAAAAAAAATAGACTATTTGCTCCATATTAAAATCAGCTGGGCCGGGGATTTAGCTCAGTGGTTTCGCCGCCTGCTGTGCAAGCGCAAGGACCCAAGTTCGATCCCCGGTACCAAAAAAACAACAACAAAAAAAAACCCCATAAAATCAGCTGTGATGTACCGACAGGCAAAGAAAGAAAGAGAGAAAGAGAGAGAAAGAAAGAAAGAAAGAAATAAAGAAAGAAAGAAAGAAAGAAAGAAAGAAAGAAAGAAAGAGAAAGCAAAATGAATGAATTAAATTATAAGTTCTGCCTGACCCCTCAATGACCAGCTAGACAGAAGGTGAGGATCTCAGCAAGTGGAGCCTCGCTCCATCCCCAGAGCCACACCCCAAAGCGACCAGCTTAGCCTGGCCCAACCCCCCTCCACACCCCCACACCCACAACTCCCCCTACCCCACCCCCACCCCAGCCTCTGCCCTCCTGGCTGTGCCACTACCTGATTCCACACTACAGAGGCTCAGGGGGTCATAAAGGCCATTGTCCTGAGCTCCAGAAGATAAAGCAGAAGTGAACAACAGGAAGAGGGCCTCTCTCAGGCTCCTTCATGAAAACTGAAGCCCACTGGAAAAGTGAAGAGAACCTCTGCAATAAAGGCACACCAGACCACTGTACTTGGTAAGTTGGAGGAATCGTCACCTCCCATCAGAACCTGGACTATCTTCAGGGGAAGGGCAGCTGGAACCTGCAGTAGAATCTTGCAGAGTTCAACCCTGCAGGAGGACAAGGAGCTCAACTTGGGACTTGCAGCCAGAAATCTTTCTGAATCTCATGGGTCTGCAACTGGCTTGCTGAGACTCATTGACTTATATCTGCACACTGCTGCCCACGTTATCGATTGTGACAGCAGACAGATACCCTGAAGGAGGCCCTTCATTTTTAATTTTATTTGTTATTTTCAAAATTTTTTGCTCTTATTTTTTTTTGCTCTTATTTTTAATTTCTATTTTTTTCTACTCTTCAAATTTTTATGTTTCTCTTTTTTCTTTTTCTCTTTTCTCTCTCTTTCTCTCTCTCTCTCTCTCTCTCTCTCTCTCTCTCTCACTCAGTGTCCCACATTGTTCTTCATCTTCCTTTTTCTTCCTGTTCTGGACCTAATTCAGATTTGTTCTTTTTTTTTCTTTTCTTCTCTTTTTCCTTCTCTCAATTGTCATTAGTTTTAAAGGAAAGTAAATACAGTTTCTAGCCTCCCTGTTGCTATTAGGTTCTTCAATTCTTGTCTTTCTTCTTTCATTCTGTCTTTTCCTTTTCTCTTCAACAGTTTCACAGAGTTGGCATGATCTTCCTGTGTCCTCTGCCCTCACTGCTAACCTTTTCTTATCCTTCTACCTATCACTCCCTCCCCAACACCTTCTAACTCCCCATCCTGAAGGGTAAAGTTGCTATATTCAAGAGTTTATTCACTACAAACATATGTTGGGCTGGTCTTTGATATTGATTAATTCACACAGTTAAAGATGATAGACTAATAACTACCACAAATTGTCATTTTCTAAGCTGTGCTTGATACTATGGTGTTGCTGATTGTATCATTTGGGCTAAGGTGTTGTGATTGATCTAAGGAGTTGTCCTTCCTGGTATAATGGAAATGAGACAGCCTCAGAGTCATTAGAGACTCAAAACCTAAAGACTAGCTATATCTGGAAGACACCTCTGAGAAGCAATCATTCCATAAGGGTTCTAAATACAAGCAACAAAGATACTTACAATAAGCAATTTTGAAGTATCAACCAAGGAATTGAACCAAGGACAGTACCAAAAACAAAAATGAGAAGACATTTAACCAAGGCACAAACTCAGACTTCCACCCCACCAAAGGCAAATTCTGGGGGGAAACAGGTGGAAAAGTCTGATAATCAACCACATGGACACCCTGAACTGATAGGATAAAAAGTAACAAAACAGATGAATGAGGCCCTAGAAAAATTCAAAACAGAAATAATTTCCCTGATAGCTACAGAGATGGTAAGCAGAGTGAAAGACATGATCAGAGGCTCTAGAACAGAAACAAATAAAAAAAATAGATGTGCTCAGAAACATGCTAGAAGCCATAAATGCCCAGCATAAGAAAGAAATGGAAACCATAATCACCCAACATAAGGAAGATATGGAATCCATGAAACAGATTCAAACAGATATCCAGGAGATTAAAAACTCCATTGAAAGTATGCACAGCAGATTAAGGGAATGTGAAGATAGACTACCAGATATAGAAGACAGGATTGTGGTTAATGACCATGAAAACAGACATTTCTTAAAAATAGTAAGAGACCACGAGAAATCAATCCAGTGGCTGCTAGATGATGCAAAGAATAATAACATAAGACTGATAGGGGTCCAAGAAAAAACTGGAGAAGGTACAATTGATATAATAAAACTGTTCACAGAAGTAATAATAGAAAACTTCCCAATCAGAGGTGGAGAATTGGACATACAGATAAGTGAGGCATATAGAACTCCAACTAGCCATGATCAAAAAAAATCTACACCTACATATATAATAGACAAGATCCCAGAAACCCAGCAGAAAAACAAAATCCTACAAGCAGTTAGAGAAAAGAAAAAAATCATCTACGAAGAAAAGCCCATCAGAATCACAGCAGACTACTAAACACAAACCTTCAAGTCAAGAAGAGCCTGGAGTGAAGTATTCCAAGCCCTGAAAGAAAATAACTTCCAACCTAGATTTTTGTATCCTGCAAAATTATCTTTCAAAATCAATGGAGAAATTAGATACTTCCATGACAAAGAACACCTGAGAAATTTCATGAACACCAAACCAGCACTCCAGACAATTCTAAACAATATCCCAGAATAAAACAATGAAGGTCACAACTCCATGAGGCCCAACAGAGGGAAGCCACCAGGCAAGGTAAGAAACTAAAGGGAAAGAGAGAAAAAAAAAAAGAAATAAAAGAGCCAACAACAGTAAAACATCATGACAAGGATGAGTCAATATCCATCAATTATAACTATCATTGTTAATGGCCTCAATTCACCAATCAAAAGAAATAGACAGACACAGTGGATTAAGAAGCAAAATCCAGCAATATGCTATATACAAGAAACAGACCTAACTCAAAAAGAAATTCATAGACTGAAAGTAAAAGGACGGAAAACAGTTCTCCACACCACAGGAACCCAGAAAAAAGCAGGAGTAGCAATCTTATTTGCAGACAAAGTAGATTTCAAACCAAAACTAATTAAGAGAGACAAAGATGGTCACTACATCCTTGTGAAGGGAACAATCCAACAGGAAGAGATGACACTCCTAAATATATATGTTCCAAATACGAATGCCCCCAACTATACAAAACAAATATTAATGGACATGAAAAACCAAATAAGCACTAATACAATTGTAATGGGGGCCTCGATAGCCCACCATCACAAACAGACAGATCATCTAGACAAAAAATTAACAAAGAAATTCTAAAACTGATTCAAGATATTCAACAAATAGACTTAATAGATGTTTAGAGAATGTTCCACCCCACACAATCAGAATACACATTGTTTTTGGCTGCACATGGGTCATTCTCCAAAATAGACCACTTACTAGCTCATAGGACATGTCTAAGTAAATGTAAAAGAATTGAAGTTACCCCCTGTATATTATCAGACCATAGTGCAATAAAATTGGAGATCAATAATATGAGAAACCACAAAATCCCCATGGAAACTGAATAACACCCTCCTGAACAACCAATAGGTCACAGAGGAAATGAAAGTAGAAATTAGACGGTTTCTACAAGTAAATGATAGTGCCAGTACAGCATACAGGAATCTATGGGACACAATGAAAGCAGTTCTATGCACAAAATTAATAGCAATGAATGCCCATATTAGGAAAACAGAGAGAACTCAAATAAATAACCTAATGCAGAACCTCAAGCTCCTAGAAAAAGAAGAGCATAACAAACCCAAAGCTAATACAAGAGAGGAAATTATAAAGATCAGAGCAGAAATCAATGCAATGGAGAATAAGAGAATGATAACAAAACATCAATGAATCAGAGTTGGTTTTCCAAAAGAATAAATAAAATCAATAAACCTTTAGCCATCCTTATCAGAAAAAGGAAAGAAAAACTCAAATCCATGTGATTAAGAATGAAAAAGGTGAAGTCACAACAGATCCAACAGAAACCCGAGGATCATCAGTACTTACTTTGAGAACTCTAATAAGATGGAAAACACAGAAGAAAGGGACAGATTCCTAGATACATACAAATTGCCAAAGTTAATTGAAGAAGATATAGAAATTTTAAACACCCCAATTACAATGAGTGAATTTGAAAATGTAATAAAAAACTTACCAACAAAGAAAAGCCCCAAGTCCTGATGACTTCACTGCTGAATTGTACAAGATATTTAAAGAAGAACTGTCACCATTACTCTTTAAACTCACCAAGGAAATTGAAAGGGAAGCGAGGCTTCCAAATTCATTCCTGGAAGCAAGTGTCACTTTGATTCCAAAACCAGGGAAAGACCCAACCCAAAAAGAGAACTACAGGCCAATCTCCCTCATGAACATAGATGCAAAAATCCTCAAGAAGATACTGGTAAACAGAATACAGAGGGTCAGCAAGAAGATCATACACCCTGACCAAGTCAGATTTACCCCAGGGATGCAAGGATGGTTCAACATTCATAAATCTATAAAAGTAGTGCACCATATTAACATAGTCAAAGACAAAAACCATATGATCACCTCAATAGATGCAGAAAAAGCATTCAAAAAAATCCAGCACCCATTCATGATAAAAACCCTAGAGAAAATTGGAATAGAAGGTCTTTATCATTTTTTTTTTTTTTTTGGTACCGGGGATCGAACTTGGGTCCTTGCCCTTGTGCAGCAGGTGGCTAAATCACTGAGCTAAATCCCCAGCCCCTAGAAGGTCTTTATCTTAACCTGATTAAGGCTATCTATGAAAAACCAACAGCCAACATCATACTAAATGGTCAAAAACTGAAAACTTTCACGCTAAAATCAGGAACAAGACAAGGATGCCTACTATCACCACTCCTGTTCAATGTATTTCTGGAAACATTAGCCACAGCAATTAGAAAAGAGAAAGAAATAAAAGGAATAAAGATAGGAAAGGAAGAAGTGAAACTGTCATTTGCTGATGATATGATACTTTACATAGAAGACCCAAAAAACTCTGCCAGAAGACTTCTAAACTGAATTGACAGATTCCATAGAGTAGCTGGATACAAGGTCAACACTCAAAAAACAACAGCCTTCCTGCACACAAATAACAGACTCACTGAGAGAGAAATTAGGGAAACAATCCCTTTTCCAATAGCATCCCAAATAATGAAATAGCTAGGCATCAAACTAACAAAGGAAGCAAAAGACCTCTACACTGAAAAGTACAGCACTCTGAAAAAGGAGATCGAGGAGGATATAAGAAAATAGAAAGACATCCCTTGTTCCTGGGTAGGAAGAACCAATATAGTGAAAATGGCCATACTTCCAAAACTGCTATACAGATTCAATCCAATCCCAATTGAAAGTCCAAAAATATACTTTACAGAACTATAGAAAACAATCAAGAAATTCATTTGGAACCATAACAGACCTAGAATAGCAAGAGCAATTCTAGGCAACAGAGACATGGCTGAGGGTATCACAATCCACAACTTGAAACTATGCTAAAAAGCTACTGTGATAAAAACAACATGGTACTGGCAAAGAAACAGACCCAAGGATCAGTGGAATAGATTAGAAGATGCTGAAACAACTCCAGACATACACAGCCACCTCATCTTTGACAAAGGAGTCAAACACTCTCATTGGAGGAAAGATAGCCTATTTAATAAATGGTGTTGGAAAAACTGGATTTCAACCTGCCAAAGAATAAAACTAGACCCCCTATCTTTCACCGTGCACTAAACTAAGATCAAAGTGGATTAACAATCTAAATATTAAAACAGAAACACTAAACCAGCTGGAAGAGAGGTTAGGAAGAACTCTTGAAGACATCGGTGTAGGAAAAGATTTTATGAACAAAACTTCAGTTGCCTGCGAACTAGCAAAAACAATCAACAAGTGGGATCTCTTCTTATTAAAAAGCTTCTGCACAGCAAGAGAAAGCACCAGCAGTGTGAAGAGACAACCCACAATGTGGGAAAAAATCTTCAGCTGCTGTTCCTCAGACAAAGGTCTACTACCTAGAATCTATAATGAACTTTAAGCTCTTTGTATGAGTTTCTTGGCCTGAATAAAGCAAAGTGCTACATGGCTTAACAACAGAAATGTACTACCTCACAGTTATGGAATTGAGACCTTCAAATCAAGGTTCTGTCACAGCCATAATAGTGCATCCTTCCTGGCCTCTTCCAAGCTTCTGGTGGTGTGCTAGGAGTCGTTGGCGACCTTACCTACTTCCTAACTCAAGTCTACCTTAATTGTCACGTGCCCATTTTCTGTGTGTCTGCCTAACATGCCAACTTTCTTGTAAAGGCATCAGACATATTGGATTAGAGGTCAATCCTGATCCATAATGAACTTATCTTAACTAGGTCTACAATGACCAAAAATGTCACATTCTGAGGTACCAGTGAGTAGCAATCCATTATAAAATGGAGTACTACTCAGCCATAAAGAACGAGAAACTAGATACATTTATAGCTAAATGGATGCATATTGAGGCCATCCTCTTAAGTGAAATAAATAGGACACACATGTGTAAATACCTAATAGTTTCTCTAGTGTGAGAAATCGAAAGTGTAAATAAGGATTAAAATGATTAAAATGAATAATTGATAATTTGAAATAGGAAGAAAAGTCTAAAGGGGTAGGGGAAGTGGGAGGGGAAGGGGAAAGGAAAAAAGGGAAAGGAAAAATTATGAGAAAAGAAAAAAATGGGAAGAAATAGGAAGAAAAGGGGAAAAGGGGAAGCAGAAGTGGGTGGGGTAGGGGAAAGGAAAGAAGGGAATGGATTAACATGATAAATCGAAACAAAGTCTTTGTAAATAGGAGGGATGGAGGGGTTGAAGGGAGGTCAGGGGAAGGGGGAAAAAATAAGAACCAAGAGAGATTATGTAAAGGTGCAAATTTCCAATAATGAATGTCATTATATTGTATGCCTAAAATGTACCAATAAAATAAAATTTTTTAAAAAAGAAAAAATGGAAACAAAATCTATGTAAATAGGGAAGGGTGGAGGGGGTGAAGGGCACACAGGGAATGGGGAAAAAATAAGAACCAAGATACATCATGTACAGGTACAAACACCCAATGATAAATATAAACATA
This sequence comes from Heterocephalus glaber, assembly GCF_053883595.1. NCBI lineage: Eukaryota > Metazoa > Chordata > Mammalia > Rodentia > Bathyergidae > Heterocephalus > Heterocephalus glaber. The sequence continues at coordinate 480,959 of NW_028258178.1, forward strand.
TTGTATACCTAAAATGTACCAATAAAAGAATTTAAGAAAAAAAAAAAAAAGAACACACTGCACTAGCTTTAGAACACTTTATCCCTGAACTTGTTTAACACTATAAACAACAGATGAGGTGAATTTATGATGACCCATGTTAAAAATGAGTCAACAGACTCAAAGAATAGTTAAGAAATCTCCACACAAAATCATCCAGGTAGGACATGACAAAGAACAGAATGGATGCAGGACAATGGAACTCCAGTGAGCCTCTCCAGAGCTTTCTGAAATGAATCTCATGGGGCCCCTCATCTGGAAAAATCTGTGGGAGGTGGAAACTTTGAGGAGGAAGGTACCTGGGGAAAAGAGGTACAAAGATAGGAATTTAGCAGACACCTCACCACTGATTCAAACTTCTTGATTTTATTTGTGGGGTTCCTTTTCTCCTACATCTTCACCATTTGTTTCTTGAGTCCTTAATAATAGCATTATTATTACTGGAGTAAGATGGAATCACGGTGTTTTTTTCTATCTACATTTCTCTAATGGCCAATAAAGCTGAACATTTTTTCCACTTGTTTATTGGCCATTTGTATTTCTTTCTTTGGGGAGGTTCTTTAGTTTTCCCAGAAAGAGTTAAAGTCATCATATTACAGTGAAACATCCTATTGGGTGTTGCTAAGAGAGAAGGATGATTGGCTACTGCTTCAGCTGGTGGCAGACCCATGGTACTGATTTTATTTTATTTTATTTTGTTTTATTTTATTTTATTTTATTTTATTTTTGGTACCCGGGATTAAACTCAGGACCTTGCATTTGTGAGGTAGGTGGGGCATGGTACTGATTTTAAATTTATGCAGAATGCAATAGCTGTGAATTCAAGAAAGGTTCCACACAGATTTCAGAAGAAGGCCTGAGAGGCCAGGCAGTGTGCCACTGAAGACACTGTGTGAAGCTGAAAGTATGGCAAAGACCCCAGAAGACTGGAGAAGACAGGAATGTGGATTGTCTGAGGAAACTTGCAAGAGTGAGCAAACCCACCCCAAGAGAGAAGCCATAAGGACAACAACTACTGGCAGTGCTGTAGAGGTGGAGCCACCCAAGACCTTTGGAGTTCACATCTTGCCACAGACTGACCCAGATGCTGGACCTGGAACTGTGGGACTTGATATTTTCTTTGCTAGATTTTGGTCTAGCTTTGGTCCCATTCCTTTAATCCCCCTATTTGTACCTTTTGGAATGAAAATATTTATCTTGTACTATTGTATGTTAGAAGTGTTTAACCCCCTCAAATCTAAGAGTTTGCCTTAAATATCAGAGGAGAATTTGGACTTGGACCTTTTCAGCAATGCTGAAACTGTTAGGACTTTGGCAACTCTTAGAGATGGAATAAATGCATTTTGCATAAAGGGATGCACATGAGTCATTTGTGAGTCATGTGTCAGGTATGGCTTATATCTAAATATCCCCTCCAAGGCTTCATGAGCCCACAGATAGGGCTGGATCATGGATGGTGATAGGAAGTAACAGGATCATGGGTGTGTGGTACTGGATTAGTGATGTGATAACTGGATTAGTCCATTAATTGGTTTAACATAATTCTGGGTGTGGCTGAATGAATTTACTAAAGACAGAAGACCCAATCTGAGTGTGAGTGACACCAACCAATAGGTTTGTAACCTTAATGGAATAAAAAGGGAAAAGGAGGCTCACTTCTCTTGCAGCTTTCTGCCTGCCATGCCATGGACTGTTTCTTCTCTGCCATGCTCCTCTACCATGCTGACCTGCCTTAGTAACAGCTGACTATGGATTGAAACCTCTACAAATCGTGAGCTAAAATAAACATTTCCTCCTTTAACTTGTGGATGTTGGGTATTTTGTCCCAGAAATGAGAAAGTAACTAAGACAATAATGAAACTAATTAACATATTATCACCTCACATAGCTGTTTTTTGTCTGTATAGTTGAGAAAAGAAGATTAATTCCTTGAGCAAATTTCAAATCTAAATTTCAAGTTATATCCAAGAAGTCGAAGAATTTGAGAACAGTGGATTAGACTACAGGGTATGAAAAAGCACCAAAATTGAGGCTTTCCTCATCACCATAGCAAGGTCCCTAGAACTATTGCTCCAGTCTTCCTGTTGCAACCTCTTCCAAAACCTAGCATCTCCATGTCCACAAGGAAATTTTATGGCCTCTAAGATGGGAAGTATTGGAAATGTGTATTTTTGGAAGGTCTTTAAAGAGGAAATTTGGAATGAACATGGACAAAAAGGCCTTGAATCTTTTCATGGAGTATGTTAGGAAATCCCAAGACTGTATTGAAGGTTTTATGATTATTTATATTTTATATATGAATAAATTTATACTTTAAATCATTAAGATTCACCTAACATGTACAAGTACCTGCACAGATATAGTATCCAGGTCACTTTAACTCTAAAGATGTACTTTTAACTTCTGCACTTGTTCCTCCTCCTTGCTCTTTCCCTAACTACAGACAGCCAACTAAAGCCAAGTGGGAAGAAATCCAAACACTAGTCCATGCCATGGCATATTTCATAACAAACCACAAATCCCAAGTTTCAAACATTTTTCAGCTTGGATGTCCCGTGTTGGCTCTCTTCTACCATGAAGGGGTGAGAAGGAGGTGCTTGGAAATGCTAAGGCTGAACCTTATTTCATAACAAGGTCGTAAGTCAACAAACTAATGCTTGGGTTGGGCAGTAACTATTCACGTGCACTTTCACTCAAGAAGAGGCTGAAAACTTTTTACTCAGAGGTGCTTCAGCATCAGAAATTTAAGTAATGTTAGAACCATGGTCTTGGAATCAAAACTTCACCTCTAAGATCATTGGGCATAACTTTATGGTCTCTTAAAATCAAATCTGAGTATTAAAAGTCATATAAATATTATGATGGGCTATTCTAGGTTGAGAAACAAATACAGTCACAAAACTAATTTGCCAATCAGTTACTCAAAATCCACAGAGACATATTCACCATAAAGTGCTCTCTCTCACTCTTTCCCTCCATCCCTCCCTACCTCCCCATTTCTGTAACCCTTACCCTGAACATCCAAGAATGTAAGACTTTGGATTTAGTTCCAAACAGCAATCTGCATGCTCAACTATGCATAGGGGAGCTGTAGCTGTAAATCAGTTCAACTTTAGAAGACTAATTTCACCCCATTTGTCTAAATTAAGTAAGGACTTATCCTTCAACCCAGTAACTTCATGTCCAGTAACATCTCCTACAGTATACAAGCTGTCAAATCAAAACAAGGAGGAGCCATTTCCATCCCTTGGCCTGAAGGTGCAGGGAGAGGGAGCAGCTCTGACACTGACACTGAGTGTAAGGGGGTGAAAGAGAGCCTCCCAGGAGGAGTCATGGTTATTGGTAGAGGAACACAACCACTACTACCACTCAGCCCACCAAAAAGGAAGCTACAGAATAAATGAACCAATATTGCTCTCCTCTCAACCTTCCATTGATCAAACCATTGATATGGAAGATGCATACTAGCAATGCACAGTCAGTAGTACTGTAACCAGCCCCCTCCCTCTGGGTTCTTGTCCTGAGAGTGATGAAGATTGATGAAACAGAACACAGCAAGCAGTGGGGAAAGGGACCAGGTGTGGTTTATTAGGGCAACAAGAAGCCTTCACCAGATGAGGTGGGCAAGGATACCAAGGAAGCACTTGAATCTAGAAGCTTACATACAGTTTTTGCACATGAAAAAGCAAAATAGAAGAGGACATGCAAAAATTCAGGTTGCTGGGTCAGGATTTAGCTCAGTGGTTCTGGCGCCTGCCTCTCAAGCGCAAGGTCCCAAGTTCGATCCCCGGCACCAAAAAAAAAAAAAAAATTCAGGTTGCTCCTGCTGGGTAGGCTTCTTGTCATCAGCAGATTCTTTTTTTGGTTCTTTGTCTCCTGCAATCTAATTTCCCTTGATGGTCAGTTTAATCAGGCTGTTGTATTTTAACCCTTTACTTCCTGATCTCAGTACTGCTCTGTGATATCTGGTTCCCCTCTTCTTCTAGAAATACAGAAAACTGATTCTTTGCTATTATTTAGTAAGCCCATGAGACTATTTCTGGTAAGTGTATCATAAGAAATAATTTTTGCATCCTTTGGGCCAGAGAATTTAATTGCTGACATGAGATTTTCCAGAGTTACTCTTGCTCCTGCCAAGATGATCACAGTACAGGCCAAGATGGAGACTAAGTGATCATTAAAAGCAGTCATCAGCAACATGCTTTGGATTTAAACAATTGAATTTGATATGTTAGACAAAATCCAAACTATCCTGACAGATGTAATACTATCAATTGGTAAAATTATTGTCCTCTGGGTAGACTTAATGGATGGGAGATTTTTCACTTTAAATCACTATGTACTTTTTGAATATTAGATCATGTGAATGCATTACCTGGTTGAGAAGAAAAAAAGTTTAAATCAGGTAGGAAGGAAATCTGCATCTGCTTCCAAATTTAAGCTGAGATTCATAGACCATGACCAGCACAATACCAACATTGTTGGTATCTGTTACAGTTGAAATTTGTTCCCACAAGGTATGAAGCATGCCTGGCCACAATGATACTATAGGGACAGGGGGTCATAGGCAGAAAAAAGAATAAAATAGAATCCCATTAACTTTATTAAAGAAATTAATAGAAAATCTTACTAAGGGCAGTTTTTGCCTCTGCAGTCAGACTCCAGCAATTAGAAATACAAAAGTAAAGAGGCACAGAGAAAGCAGACCCAGAAAGGTACCAGGTAGCACAAGTAACATAAAAATTTAGCAGGGAGAGTCAACAGGCAAAACAGAGAGATGTAGCCAGGAACATGAAAGGTCAAGATAACCAGCCCCCTTCATCCACTTCTGATAAAATGCAAAGGAGATAAGGAGCAGCCACCTAAAGACTCTTATTTATTATAGAAAACACACACGACCCCTTTACTTAATCATTAACTCTAAGTTACCTTTCTATAAGGCCATACACACATTACAAAGAGAAGATCAAACAGCCAGAAAGAATGTAGATAGAGGTGCCCAGGTTAGGATCAAATACAGCCAAAAAAAAACAAAGACAGCCAGAGATCCAATCAGATAGTGTCATGGTGCCCACATGGGAGATGAGAGAAATCAATGATCCTAAATAAAAGAGCTAAAGACAGAAATCCACAGGTATTCACTTTTGATGCCCCATTCTCTCCCAGGGTAGCTGCCTATCTGCTTTCTTTTCCATCTTTTTCCAAATAAGCCCCCTTCTTTTATTTTCAAATTCTGCCTCTTCAATTTCTTACTGAAGCTGAGAGTTTACAATCCTGGTGGTTGTATGTTCCAACAAGCAGTGCATACATCTCACTCTGCCACATTTGGTTCCCTGGCCCAAGAAAACTGTAAAAGTCATCTGAATACAGTCAGTGTCCAGCCCTGGAGTCTTTGTCATAGATTAGCTGGGACCAGCCTCTAGGCTGACCCCTTAAATGATGAGCTGTAGGAAACCCAACTTTCAAAAAGTATATAAGACCTTACTGTTTCCACTGAACTCATGTTGGCCACGCCAATGGCTTGGAAGTAGTGCCAAAAAGTAATGTTATGGTGCCCCCTTGTGGAATTTTAAAGTTTAACTATGAATTTATAAAATCTAATTTATAGGGGATAAAACTGCCTCTTATAAACATGGAATTCCTTCAGCCAATTATGGGTGAATAGCGCTGGCTGCCAATCTTTAGTACTGGAGGACAGATTTCACTAGGACAGTCTGGCTTGATCCCCCCTTCAAACCCATAGAGGGGTATGTCTAGCCTGTATTGCCTCAGTTTCCTTTCCAGTTTGATCCTCCACTGGTGAGGTGACAGTCTTAGCTCTTGAGACTTCCTGCTGTTGCCTTTTCAGGCTGAGAGTGATGACTCATAGGCAACCATCTCATTAACTCACCATGACAATGCAACCATCAACTCCTGTGTTAAACTTTTATTCTAATCTTTTCCTGTCACTTTCTACTTTCCATTTTTTAGAGGCATGCTTCTGTCAAAAATCAGAGAAGAGAGAGACCCTAAAAAGGTTGTAGCCTCTCTCTTCTTTCCAACAACTACAACCTTCACATTGAGCCCATAGGAAAAAAAATGGTAAGCATTTGTCTACAAAAATGCTAAAGATAAGAAAATCATCTTGAATGAGGAGTACATAGCTGTCCATCTCTGGGTCAGATGTGACATCAGAATTTCACTCATCCAGAATGACACACATAAGAGCCACATCCCAGCCCAGTGTTCTAAGTACAGTTTTCCCTGTCTAGCAGGTACAGAAAACTAAACCTCACACACAGTGGGAAAAGCCCATCTCTAGGTGACACCGAAGGAAGCTATTTTTAAAAATACCACACTTTAATGGACTAAAACACATTCAACTTAAGGCGAAATTTCTAAACTGCTCTTTAATCTTTCTTTTCAAACCAAAGGCCATAAGCTCAGCCTACCTGAGGCCATGTTTCTCTTTTCATGGGTGGCTAGGATCATGTCTTAAACTGAGCAGACACAAGTGGGCAACGGTGATGGTTGATACTGTCCATGGACTTGATAGCCTATGGACTCAAACCAAGAAGGAGCCCAATGCTTTTCTTTTTCTCACTCTCCCACTCTTAGAGAAGGCTCCAACCATCTTGTTCTCCCCACTTCCCAGCTCTGATCCTCAACGTTCATGTGTGTGTGTGAGGGAGAAAGTCACAAATGTGAGTTTATTTTTAATCTGTTAATTTCTTAGACATATTACAGTTACCAGGACAGAAAGATTTTTCAGAGTGGGTTTTTAAACCTAGCTTATCCTGCTGCTGAGAGAAATTACCTGGGTGATTAAGTAGATAACACAATATGTCAGAGATCTCTTTGCCCTAGGGCCTGAGGTCAAGATTTCTTCTGGGACATCACCATTTCTTATCTATCCAGAGAGGTGATAGATCTCCTCCACAGGCTGGGATTTTCCAGTGTAACTTATCCCTTTTGCCATTGTTCACTTAAATATAACTGGGCCATTAAAACTAGGTTCTGGATGGACCCCTCCTGGTAATTCTGCCAAGGTTATGCCCAATGTCCCATCCCTGCTAGGAACTGGCTGGTAGCGTTCCTCCACCCCATGCTCCTGAAAATTCTATGGCAGCACTCACTTGCCCTACCCCTCCAGGGAACTCAGGAGGAACACTCACTCACCCCACCCTCCCAGAAATTCAGCCTAGGCAGCAATGTTCACACCACCCCTTCCAAACATGCCACATACTTCATCACCTTCCCCTCAAAGTGTGAACACATCACACCAGCTATGCCACCCATCACTCCCAAGGGCATGGCCAAGCTTTGCTGCCTGCCCACCCCCTGTCAAAAAAAAAAAAAAAACCTGGGCCAGGAATTTTTCTCAGTGGTGCTGTCACCTGCCTCACAAGTGCAAGGTCCTGAGTTTGATCCCTGGTACAAAAAAAAACCCACAGCCACTCTTAAAATCTGGCTTTCACAACCTAGCCCCTTTGCAAAAGAAAAGCCCTTCTAAAAAGGCTCTCTAATTCCCAGGGAAAAGCTTAGTCCCAGGTAATTTTGGTTTATGTGAAACAAAGCATTTCTGAAGCTGCTTTACCCAGCAGAGTGGGGAACCAGGATGAGACCCTTGTATTTTGCAGTTTGGGCCCTTCAGATGTGTCCATGCCAAGCACAGAGAGGCAGTTGAGTAATTTACACTTTAATCCATCTGTTGTCTTCACTTCACTGTGGATGCTGTGTTCCAGGATTCGCCTGAGTGATCTTGTCACTCCTCCTCCAGGACACGGCTGTGCATGGACGGGGTTTTCTTGGCATTTTCAGCATGGGTGCAGTCTGACTTTTGGAGAGCAGTGTTTTGTATTGTCACATAACTCCTGGAACAGTATACAGGGGCCACTGTCCCTTTGCCTCAGCTCGTGATGACTTCGGTATTCATGGTTCCCCATCACTAGAGCAGGCAAACCGTACTCCATGGGAACGAGTAGGGCCCGCACTGCACAGGCCCAGGCCAGGTGCTGTGAAGGTGCCAGTGAGTGGCGTGATGGAGATGCTAACCTTGGTCATACATTTTTCCTATGGAGGCTTTAAAGATATTTGACAGTGGAGGGCAGCAGCTTTCCCACCTTCATAAATGGAATTGTAAAATCTTGGAGGTCGTTTGTTGCCCATAGCAGTGGATCTCATTTTTAAATTGAAGCTGCTTAAATGAGTAGGATTTTTGTGCTCAGAATTCTTTATCATGTTACTACTTTGCTGAAATAGATGCTAACAACTGTTAAGGGAGAGAAGCCGCAGGAAGACTGTGTTAGCAGTGATGCATTCAGTGGAAGAGGTGCCTTCCTGTGCAGGCAGGAAGTGGTGCCTGAGAGCCGGGGTGGCAGTGCCCACCTGTGAGTGGGTCAGCAGCATCAGTGGGCTCTACATTCGCTTTCACTTCTGTTAGGAAATTGGAGAGGTTTCATTATAGAGAACAAGTTTGCCTTGATTTTGTTTAAAATGACTTCTGATCAGCACCCAGGAGATAAAATTGACATATTTTTATAATATAAGCATACTTTTTTTGTACATTGTGTTCATTCTTGAATAAAGTGAATTCAGTGTTGGCTTGCAGATATTAAAAAGAAAGTATTGATTTTGATTCAATACATGTTTTCTTTCAAAAAATAAAAAATAAAAAAGCTCTCTAAATTTGAGACACAGAACAAACATCATTACCAAAGATATCGAGAGGGCCACCAGTGCCCTGATTCAATTCTCAGGGGGAGAGAGAGACAAGTTGGGAAAGCTGGCTTCAAGGTTATGCAGGGGTAAAGCAGATAAATCCTACAGGTGGTAGGGGGCCAAAAAGAAGGATCAAGGCCCCAATCAAGATTCCTGGTGAGATGAGAGATGTCCTATCTTTGCTTTACAAGGCAAAAGAAAGATGTCTAGGTAGAAAAAAACCAACAGCAGGGCAGGTTGGGGCCTAGACTTTCTTCCTCACTCTTAGTCTTAAAACTGAGAGAGACTTTACACTAGGAGACACCCAAAAATAATGTAGAGAGACCCTCACACTCAGTCTTTCTGTCCCTCTAGATAGGGATTGGACCATCAACAAGCCCACCATGTTCACTCCATGTTCATGGAATGTCTTCTTCAACTTTGGACAGAATTACATCCCCACAGCTTTAAAAAGCCCCTATCTTTTGCTGTACTGTACTATACTGGGAAGGTACCCTCTAGGAAACCAAAAGAGGTGGCCAAGTGAAGAGAGTATAAATTATAATTCCATCTGCCAAATTGACCTGTTTTACAAAAAAAAGAATAAAGTGGCTTATATCCAATTGTTCTTTACTCTTAAACCTCATCCTGAGTGAATGTCTCAATGTTTTACTCACCCTCCTCAATTAGCTGCCTGAGGACCAACTAACTTTCCTTGCTCCAGTAGAAAAAATTCAGACCTTGGGGCTCCAATAGAGAAAAACCACAACCCAAAAAGACCCCACTTCTTTAATTCTTCTTCTTTAAAAAAAACAGACACAGAAAGAGAAAAGAGTGACAGTAGCTCCAGATATGGGTTAGATCATAAACTAAAATGATAGTTATGCCTAATTCATTAAAAAAGCCATAGCCAAATACATCTGAGTGCACTCTGGTTTATGAACAATTACCTTATGCCAGGGATTTAGCTCAGGGATTTACCTGCCTCGCATCCCAAGTTCCCAAGTTTGATCCCTGGTACAAAAAAAAAATCTAAACAATTGCCTTATATGTGCTTGTCCATCTCCCTGCTCAATTTGTGCCGATGACCAGTTGTGATGCCTTCAGGTGTTTTGTTTGAGCTCAACAATTTCTTTTTGCTTTTTTTTAAATTTACATAAAAAACAATTTATATAAGTTAAAATATTTTTACAACTATGGTTGGCTTAGAGATAAAAATAACTGTCACTAAGGTTGAGGACATACTTCCACCCAGGTTGCCAACCAAACAAATTATGTCAAGACTGGTTTTGCAAATGCAGTGCCTATTGTCTGTGTACAATAACTTGAGAGTCTTTCATTGGTCAAAATCATGTGTTAATTCTTATGATCCAGGTCTCATAGGTCATCTAAAAAATTTGGTAAAATAATAAATGGGAATCCCTTGAGCTTTAAAAACCTGCTGGAGACTACAAAGGAAGGGACTTCAGGGCTGCTGTACCACCACTCCCAGCACAGAGGAAGGGGTTTCTGGACCACCATTCTACAACTCCGAGTATGGAGGAAGGGGCTTCAGGGTCACCATACCACAACACCCAGGGCACAGGGAGGGGCTTCCAGGCCACCATACCACCACTCTCAGTGCAGAGGAAGTGAGAGGTGTGGGCACCAACAGCACCCCCCCATCAAAATGAGAAGACATGTAAGCAAGTCTCAAAACCAGACTTCCAGATCACCTAAAACAACCACAAAGGGAAAGGAGATGGAACACTCTGATACCCAACCACCTGGACTCCCTGAATGGTCAATAAAAGAGGATCTGGAAAAGTTGAAATCAGAAATAATTTCTCAGATAACAGCAGAGATTGTGCTCATAGTGCAAGACATGATTAATAAAGCTAGAGAGGAGCCAAGGAATATGATGGAATCCCAACATAGGAAACAAATGAAATCCATAAAACAGATGCAAACAGATTTTCAGGAGATCAAAAACTCCATTGAAAATCTATGCAGCAGAATGAGCCAATGTGAGGACAGAATTTCAGATATAGAAGATAAGATTGCAATTAGTGACCAGGAAAAGAAAAATTGTAAGGGACTACGAGAAATCAATCCAGCAGCTGCTAGATGATGCAAAGAAGAATAACATAAGACTGATTGGAGTCAATGAAGAAACAGCAGAGTGCAGATGAAATTTTAAAAATTGCTCATAGAAGTAATGGAAGAAAACTTCCCAAGCAGGGGAAAAGAACTTCACATACAGATAAGTGAGGCATATAGGACTCCAAATAGCCTTGATCAAAAAAAAAATCTGCACATAGGCATATAATAGTTAAGATTCCAGGAACCCAACAGAAGAACAAAGTTCTACAAGCAGTTAGATAAAAGAAACAAATCACATACAAAGGAAAGCCCATCAGAATCACAGCAGACTTCTCAACACAAACCATCAAGGCAAGAAGAGCTTGGAGTGATGTATTCCAAGCCCTAAAGGAAAACAGCCTCCAACCCAGATTGATGTACCCTGAAAAACTATCTTTCTAAATTGATGGAGAAATAAGATACTTTCATGACAAAGACCACCTTAGGAACTTCGTGAATACCAAACCAGCACTCCCAAGAATTTTACACAATATCCTAGGAACAGACATTGAGGATCACAACCCCAGGAAGCAAAGCAGAATGAACCCATCTGGCACGACAAGAAAGGGGGAGAACCCAACAAAAAGAGTCATGGCAAAGACAAGTCAATACATTTCAGTTATAACCATCAATATTAATGGTCTCAATTCACCAATCAAAAGAAACAGACTGGCAGAATCAGTCAAGAAGCAAATTCCAACAATATGCTGCATACAAGAAATATACTTAATTCAAAAGGAAACTCATAGACTGAAAGTTAAAGGGTGGAAAACAATACTCCATGGGATGGAAACCCAAAAAAAATCAGGAGTAGCTATCCTCTTTGCAGATCAAGTAGATTTCAAAGCAACACTGATTAAGAGAGACAAAGAAGAACACTACATCCTTGTAAAGGGAACAATCCAACAAGAAGAGATGACAATCATAAATGCACCAAACACTAGTGCACCCAACTATATAAAACAAATACTAATGGACACAAAAAGTCATATATGCACTAATACAATTGTAGTGGGGAACCTCAACACCCCACTGTCACAAATAGATAGATCAACTAGACAAAAAATAAGTAATGAAATACTAGAACTCAATCGAACTCTTGAACAAATGAACTTAACAGATGTCTACAGAGTCTTCCACCCCACAAAATCAGAATACACATTCTTCTCAGCTGCACATGGGTCATTCTCCAAACCAGACCACATACTCACACATAGAACATGTTTAAGTAAGTGCAAAGGAATTGAAGTTATCCCCTGTATATTATCAGACCATAGTTGGATGAAATTGGAGATCCATAGCAAAAGAAATTTGAAAAATTTCATAAACACGTGGAAATTGAACAACACACTTCTGAATAACCAATGGGTCACAGAGGAAATTAAAGAAGAAATCAGACAGTTCCTTCAATTAAATGACAATGACAATACAACATATCGGAATCTATGGGACACAATGAAAGCAGTCTTACGAGGGAAATTCATAGCAGGGAATACACATATTAGGAAAACAGAATGAGCCCAATTAAACAACCTGATGCTGAACCTCAAGCTTCTAGAAAAAGAAGAGCAGAACAGCCCCAAAGCTCATACAAGGGAGGAAATTGTAAAGATCAGAGGAAAAATCAATGCAATGGAGACTAAGAGAAAGATACAAAAAAATCACTGTAGCCAAGAGTTGATTCTTCAAAGGAATCAACAAAATTGACAAACTCTTAGCCAATCTTATCAGAAAAAGGAAAGAAAAGGCCCAAATCCATGCAATTAGGAATGAAAAGGGTGAAATTACAACAGACTCGGCAGAAATGCAGAGGATCATCAGTACCTACTTCCAGAACCTATACGCCAATAAGATGGACAACACAGGAGAAATGGACAGATTCCTAGATACATATGAATTACCAAAGTTGAACGAAGAAGACCTAAAAATTCTGAACAACCCAATATCAACCAATGAAATTGAAAACATAATTAAAAACTTATCAACTAAGAAAAGCCCAGGCCCTGATGGCTTCACTGCTGAATTCTACAAGACATTTAGAGAGGAACTACTGCCACTGCTGTTTAAACTCTTCAATGAAATGGAAAGGGAAGCAATACTCCCAAATTCATTCCTGGAAGCAAGCATCACCTTGATTCCCCAAAGCAGAGAAAGACCCAACTGAAAAGGAGAACTATAGGCCAATCTCACTAATGAACATAGATGCAAAAATCCTTAATAAGATTTGGCAAATAGAATGCAGAAGATCATCAAGAAGATCATACACCCTGATCAAGTGGGATTCATCCCAGGGATGCAGGGATGGTTCAACAGACGCAAATCAATCAATGTAATACTGTTGGGAGCAATGCTACATAATTCTAGGGAAAAATCATTTGAGTAGGCCTACTTCTCCTGCCTACAGGCCAGCTAAAACATTCCAAGACATAATTCCATTTTGGCCTCAGGTCACAACTGAGATCTCAATGATCCCATGATGCTGTAATGCTCCAGGACAAGACCACACCTGTGGGAGATACCCTGGGAGGAACCAAATCTTCATCTGTGTAGTTCCTGGGAGGAACCAAATCTTCATCTGCATTGTTCTGAGATTTCTGCCCCCCCCCCCAGTTTTTTGTTACACCTTGTTTATCCCAATGTGAAGTACTGAAATCTACATCTTCATTTGTTACATTTGTTTCTCCTGATGTACTAAATAAAAGGTGCTGCAAGCTAGGGGCTAGGGCTTCTTGTCTTTGCTGCCCAGAGCAGCACTGATCAGACCCAAAGCTCAGCTTTTTCTCAGTCTCATTTTTCTACCTTTCCTGTAATTCACCATGTGCTGCCATGGCTCGCAGGAGACTAGGACTTACTGCAGAGGTTCTGGTAACATCCCCTTCCCCTGTTCCCTACATAATACACTATATCAATAGAGCCAAGGACAAAAAACATATGATTATCTCCATAGATGCAGAAAAAGCAATTGACAAAATACAACATGCATTTATGATAAAAACCCTACAAAAACTTGGAATAGATGGTCTTTATTTCAAACTGATAAAAGCCATCTATGAAAAACCAACAACCAATATCATACTAAATGGTCAAAAACTGAAATCCTTCACACTAAAGTCAGGAACAAGACAAGGATGTCCACTATCACCACTCTTGTTCAATATAGTTCTGGAAACATTAGCCATGGCAATTAGACAAGAGAAAGAAATAAAAGGGATAAAGATAGGAAATGAAGAAGTCAAATTATCTTTATTTGCAGATGGCATGATACTGTATATAGAAGACTCCAAGAACTCCACCAAAAGTCTTCTAGACTTAATAACCAAATTCAGTCAAGTAGCTGGTTACAAGGTCAACACACAAAAATCAATAGCTTTCCTCTACACCAATGACAGACTCACTGAAAGAGAAATAGGGCAAATAATTCCTTTCACAATAGCATCCAAAAAACTGAAATATCTAGGAATCAACCTAACAAAAGAAATCAAAGACCTCTTCTCTGAAAACTATAGCACACTGAAAAGAGAGATTGAAGATGATATCAAAAAATGGACAGACATCCCCTGCTTCTGGATAGGAAGGATTAAATAGTGAAAATGGCCATACTTCCAAAAGTGCTATATAGATTCAATGCAATTTCAATTGAGATCCCAGCAGCATACTTCATGGACCTCGAGAAAACAATCCAAAAATTCATTTGGAGCAAGAAGAGACCCAGAATAGCAAAAGCAATTCCAGGTAACACAGACCAGGCAGGGGGTATCACAATCCCCAACCTGCAACTCCACTACAAAGCTACTGTGATAAAAACAGCATGGTACTGGCAAAGAAACAGACCTGAGGACCAATGGAACAGATTAGAAGATGCAGAAACAATGCCAGACACACTCAGTCATCTCATCTTTGATAAAGGAGCCAAACACCCTCACTGGTGGAAAGATAGCTTCTTTAATAAATGGTGCTGGAAAAATTGGGTTTCAACTTGTCAAAGATTAAAACTAGACCTATACCTCTCGCCATGCACTAAACTAAAATTGAAATGGATTAAAGATCTAATTATTAAAATAGAAACTCTGAACCAGTTGGAACAGAGGTTAGATAGGACTCTTGAAGACATTGGTGTAGGAAAAGATTTTATGAACAAAACCTCAATTGGCCATGAATTAGCACAAACAATCAACAAGTGGGATCTCTTCTTATTAAAAAGCTTCTGAACAGCAAGAGAAACCATCAACAGTGTGAAGAGACAACCCACAGTGTGGGAAAAAATTTTCACCTGCTGTTCCTCAAAGGTCTAATATCTAGAATATATAAAGAACTTACAAAGATCAGATCTCCCAAATTTAAAGACCTAGTCCAAAAATGAGCATCTGAAATGAACAGACATTTCTCAGACAAAGAAGTAGAAATAGCAAATAAATACATGAAAAAATGTTCAACATCACTGGTCATTCGAGAGATGCAAATGAAAACAATGCTGAGATTCCACCTCACACCAGAAAGAATGGCTGCTATCATGAAATCAACCAATAACAAATGCTGGCAGGGCTGTGGGGAAAGAGGAACCCTGCTCCACTGCTGGTGGGAGTGTAGACTGGTGCAACCACTGTGGAAATCAGTATGGAGATACCTCAAAGAACTAGGACTGGAAGTCCCATTTGACCCCGCTATTCCACTGCTGGGGATCTTCCCCAAAGAATTCAAAGAATCAGACCACAGTGATACATGTGCACCCATGTTCATAGCAGCACAGTTTGTGATAGGTAAAACTTGGAAACAGCCCAAATACCCATCAACTGGAGACTGGATCAAGAAAATGTGGTTTTTTTATAAAATGGAGTACTACTCAGCCATAAAAAATGAGAAATTAGAGACATTTATAGCTAAGTGGATGCACATTGAGGCGATACTCTTAACTGAAATAAATAGGACACACATGTATAAACACCAAATAGTTTCTCTGGTGTGAGAAACTGAAAGTGTAAATAAGGACTAAAATGTATAATAGGTAATGTGAAATAGGAAGAAAAGGGGCAAAGGGGAAGGAAGTGGGAGGGGTAGGGGAAAGGATAGAAGGGAATGGGATTAATACGAGAAAATGGAAAAATAGGAACAAAATCTTTGTAAATAGGGAGGAATGGAGGCGTTTGAAGGGAGGGCTGGGCAAGGGTAAAAATAAGAACCAAGAGAGATTATGTAAAGGTGCAAATTTCCAATGATGAAAGTCATTATATTGTATACCAAAAATGTACCAATGATTAGAATGAATAATCGATAATGCAAAATAGGAAGAAAAGGTCCAAAAGGGTAGGGGTAGTGGGAGGGGCAGGGGAAAGGAAAAATGATGAGAAATGGAAATAAAGTCTTTGTAAATAGGGAAAGGTGGAGGGGGTGAAGGGAGGGCTAGGAATGGGGAAAAAATAAGAACCAAGATGCATTATGTAAAGGTACAATTCCCAATGAGAAATGTAATTGTGCTGTATACCTAAAATGTACCAATAAAAGACTTTAACAAAAAAAAAAAAGCAAAGTGGAAGAATCCAACAAAAAGAAAAAGTCATGACAAGGCTTTTAAAACTTTTAACTTCGTCTCCCTAATGAGTGTATAATTCAATCTTGTTATTCTACTGATTAGTATTTTTCTGATTCTACACTTGCACACCTTTCCTTGTGCTCTACTGGCTATTTATCATCTTCTTATGTCTGCTTTTTAATTGAGTTGTCTATTAATGAGCTGTAAGAGTTCTTTATATATTGTGGTCATAGGTTATATGCATTGTAAATATGGTCTGTTTAAGGACTACTTTTCATTTTCTTAACGATGTCATTTAAAGTTCTAAATTTTGATGGAATCTCATTTATCAATTTTTTTTCTTTTATACATCATGTTTTTTGTATCCTAGGTAGTTCTTTCCTACCCTAAATTTGTAAACATTTTCCCTTATAATTTCTTCTTAAAGCTTTATACTTTTAGGCTTTCATATTTAGGTTTATAGATCGCTTCAAGTTATTTTCATGCATGGAAATAAAGGGTTGAAGTTCATTTTTTATACCCGGATATCAGGTGTTCTAGTGCTGTTTGCTGAAAACACTATCTTTTCCTCGGCTCGTGAACTGATTTTATATTCTATAAAATGCTAATGTTAAATAATCTTTGAAAACTCAGTGGACCATATAGGTGTGGTTCTATTTCTAGATTCTCTGTTTTATTCCAATGATCTATGTTCTTTCCTTACACCAACACTTCCTTGATTACTGTAGCTTTAGAAGAAGTCTTAAAGTTACGTACTAAACACCTTCCAACACTGTTTTTGTTTTTATTTTTAACTTTTCCTTGTCCTTTGTACTCCTACATAACTTTTAAATTTCAATATCCAATTCTTCATTTATAGCAAGTATACACAGACCTGAATTTTTATATATACCTTGTGTTTTCTAATCCTGCTAAATTCAAATACAAGTTCTAGGGGCGCCTAGAGATTTCTTAGTATTTTCTCTGTAGATGATCGTTTCATCTATATATAAAGATTTTGCTTCTACCTTGCCAATCCTATCCTAATTGTGTCATTTTATTGCCAGACTATTTTGGTTGGGCCTAGGTTTCAAAGTTTAATAGACAGATAAAGAGTAAGCATATCTGCCCTTGTTCCCCACCTTAAGGAGAAAGCATTGTATCTTCTCCATTCATATAAGGCATTCTCGCTGGAAGTATGGAATACATGACTTTATTCTGTTGAGAAGGTTCTGTTCTACTTCTAGTCTCCTGATAGCTTTTACCATGAACAGCTGTAGAATTTAGTCCAATACTTTTTCTCCAGCTAGTGACAGGATCATATGGCTTTTTCCTTTCTTCTGTTAAAATGATGACTTTTGGGGTGGATCTTCCAAAGCTGAACCAACACTGCCATCCCTATAATAAAACCACTTTCTACATACTGCCAGATCTGACTTCTAATAGTTTGTTTTGTTAAACTAATTTCTACCTATGTTCATACTTTTTTCTTCTATTATCTTTATCAAGTTTTAGGATTAGCACAATGTTGAGTTCCTAAAATGAGGGGAGAAGTGTTCCTTTTTTTTCTACTTTAAATGTTTGATATAATTTATCAGTTAAAATGTATATGAGCCTGCTGTTGTTGTATAGGTACGTTTTCAAGCTAGGAATATACTTTCTTTAATAGGTGCTATTCAAATTTTATATTTCCTCCAGAGTTAGTTTCATTAATTTGTCTTCCAAGGTGCTTCTTAGAATGTTGTCAAATTTATTTCAAAAAATATTTTTGAAATATGCTTTCTATATCCTTTTAAATTCTGTAAAATCTATGGTAATGTCTTCTAGGTCTTGATATTTTAATTTTAAAAATGTGTAATTGATATTGTGTAATAGGAAGTAAAGATCTAGGGGGGCAGGGGAGGTGGGGGGAGGGGAAAGGGTGGGAAAAATATGAGAAAGGGAAAAAATGGAAATGGGATCTTTGCAAGTGGGGAAGGGTGGAGGGGGTGAGGGGAGGGCAGGGGAAGGGGAAAAAAAATAAGAAACAAGATACTCATGTAATGGTACAAGATCCCAATGATGTATGTAAATGTATTTTATACCTGAAATGTACCAATAAACTTAATGGTGGAAAAAAAAATACCTCAAAGCAAAAAAACACTGCTATTGTTTTTATTGTCTAGTCTTTACTTAAGCACTTAAATGAGGTTTTTTTAAATCACTTTCTTTGGTTCAGAGATAAAGGTTTTAGGCTTTTCCCACCTCAAGTATATTATATTTTCTTTTCTTGATGTACAGTGCTTACATCGGTCTATGACAGTTTGGGACACAAATATGAGTTAATAACATGAGTTTTAAAACTACAGGTAATGTCTGGAGTGGCATAATTTTATAATAATGTAAAAGTTATGTTTTTTGTTATAAATTGATCATATATGTTAACAGTAAATGTTTGAGTGAAACATTTCTAGTTAGAGAGAGTTTATTCTAAATTGGGGGGGGTGTGCCGGGGATCAAATTCAGCACCTTGCACTTGCGAGGCAGGAGTCGTGCTACTGAGCTACATCCCTGGCTCTTCTAAAAAATTTTTTAAAGATTTAAAAATGTAATGCACAGGGATAATGTTAGTACCTTTGTTTAAAACAAGGCTTAAGATATTGATCTGTTCTTAGTAAAATTTACAACAAAACTTTTGTTTTTTGTTTTGGTTTGGTTTTTTTGAGACACGGTTTTGCTATGTAGTTTGGGTTGGCCTTGAACTCACTATGTAGCTCAGGCTGGCTTCGAACTCAGCACAGAGTTCCTCCTGCCTCAGGATGATCCTCCTGCCTCAGCTTCCCAAGTACTGAGATTATAGGCATGCACCACCACAACCAGCACAACAAAACTTTTTTTAAAAGTAGGTTTTAAATTTTTCAAAATAATTTCTTGTGTTTTCTATTGTCTTGTTAGAATTAAATGTTTAAGAAAATTAAATTTTAGGGAGATTTGCTTAGATATTTGTCTAAAATTTTATTTTACAATTCTGGTTACATAAACTACTATTATGTGATTTTTCTTACTTTTAAAAATGTCCCTGGGAGTGGTGGTACACAGCTGTGGTCCCAACACTCAGGAAGCTGAGGCAGGAAGATCACCAAGAGTTTGAGACCAGCCTGGGCTACATAATGAGTTCAAGGCCAGCCTGAACTATACAGCAAGACCCTGTCTCAAAAAACAAACAAAAAAGTAATGACCCTAATGGGGCAATCGTGACCCTAATGCAATCACAACTGTGGTCGTAATATGCTATAAATGTAACTAAATTGTTTTGCTAAATTGTTGCTTTGTATATTACTTACAGTCATATAGCTGACCAAAGCCATATTCCTTCTGGTCGATGAGAGACAGTCTTGCTCAAAAATGTATGTTTCTACTTGGCAAAACAGAAATTAATTTTTGCACACTGTATTCAAAAAATTTTACAGTTCTGTATGTGTCCCTAAAAAAAAAACTCTAAAGGTGTTATTAAACTGTAATCCTTGGTCTTGGCATTAGTAAATTGTGTGCTTCCTCCAAATGGTAACTCAAGAGGTTTACAAGAGGAGGGGAGGGCTGGGTATTTAGCTCAGTGGTTTCACCGCCTGCTGCACAAGCTCAGGGACCCAAGTTTGATCCCTGGTACCAAAAAATAATAATAATAATTTTAAAAATAAAAATAAAAATAAAAGAGGAGGGGACTCTTGCTGGGTGTGGTGGCACATGTCTGTAATCCCAGGGCTCAGGAAGCTGAGGCAGGAGTACTACCAAGAGTTTGAGGTCAGCCTGGGCTATATCATGAATGCAAGGCAAGCTATTGTACATAGGGAGATCCTGTCTCATGGGGAAAAAAATGAGGAAATTCTTAAATATTTGCTTCATGTAACTTTCTGGCAGAACTAAGCTTGCTTCACAAAAATATTGGCTTTCTTTAATTAACTTGGCCACTATAGTTCTTAGTTCAAGTTTACTGTACAGACTGGATTTGCTTCTCTCTTATTGTCTTGTTTTAAGTTTATATGTTTTGTAACTGTCAAAGTTCTAATGTTTTAGAATACTGACTACAAAATAGGCAGGATTAGACTTCACAGTAGACTCTAGACAAACTCACTGAGGCATATTCTTTGTAAATCTCTGGGGGACTTCCAGGAAAATGGTGGAGAGATGAGCAGCAGAGAAAAAAATCTCTCTGAGATTTGGTGTCCTGGCACAGGAATATAGGAGTGTGAGAAGGAGGAGAAGGAGGGAAGTGGGTCCCCATGACCCAGGAAGGCTCTGAGAATTGAAGTCCACAGGGAGAGTAAAGAGAGAGACTTCAACAAAGAGGAGAGAGGTAGCAAGAAACGTTTTCTCCCAGAGCCCATACTCATGGTGTGGGAATGGGGGGTTTAACCTGCTGATTCACAGTGATTACTGGTGACCCCAGAAGCCTCCACAGAGAACACACCAGTGGAATGGAGCCATGAATACAGTGGACTACAGTGGCTGGTGAGTTATTTGGGCCCAGATGTCACCCAGGAGAGGGCAATTGGCTAGTAGCCATCTTGTAGAGGAGCCAACTGAGCTGAGAACTCAAAACAGCTACAGGCTGACTCTATCTAGTGGCACCTGGTATCTCGGTGAGAGTGCTGAGTTCAAGTCAGCAGGAAGTCAGGGAGCAGAGTTCAAGGCAGCACGGAGCTGAGTTCAAGCTGCCAGGAGGCACACAGACTGTTGCAGGCTCAGCAAATCCAGTTCCAGCCTCATAGCCAGAAACTAGCCTAAACTTCAGAGGAACTAAAGGTACAGGCTGACTGGAATTATCCACTACTCCACCATAAAGCTGGCTTGCTGGGATTAATCCATTTGGATCTGGACCCTGTCTGCCCACATTGTCTACCAGTAACAACAGAGACACTCCTTGAATTGGACTTTTTTTTCCTTTCTTTTTTTCTCTTTTCTGGTTTTTGTTCTTGTTTTATTTTGTTTTTTCTTGATTGTCTGAACACAGTTTCTAGTTTGTTGTTGTTGCTTGTTGTTTTTTATTTCTTCCTTTCTCTTTCCCTCCTGTCTTCTTCTCCACTTTCTCAAAGTTTGTATGGTCTTCCTTTTGTCCTCCAAAGGGACAAATCTCTCCTAATCTCTTCCTCTTCTTCTATTTCTCTATTTTCCCCTCAATCCCTCTTCAGTCTTCCCCCCTAAGGGTAAAATCACCATATTAAGGGCTTTTTTTTTTGGTACTGGGGATTGAACTTGGTACCTTGCACTTGTGAGGCAGGCAGCAGCACCACTGAGCTAAAATCCCCACCCCAAAGGCTTTTTTTATTGCATACAATTTTCTGGTTTGTTTTAGATTTTGTTTTATAATCACAAATCTAACTCATATGGTCAAAGGTGGCAAATTAATAGTTACCACAGTTTATCATTTTCTATGCTGTGTTTGATGTTATTGCTATTGCTGATTGTACTACTTTAGCCAAGGTAACATAATCGTGCTAAACAGTTGTTCTTCCTGGTGTACCAAGACTGAGATTGCCTAAGGGTCATAAATCTCTGATATTGCTCAGATTTGGCAAGAGGGATTATGCCACTGTTACATCCAGGGTTAATTCTCCCTCCTCCAGGGGACATTCAGTAATGGATGGAGCCATTTTTGGTTGTCACAAATAGAGGGATAGAGAAAGGCTTCTGGGCATCTAGTGGATAAAAACCAAGAATGCTGTTACACATGCTACTGTGCATGGCACAACCTCCCACGTAAAGAATTATCAGGGGCTGGGGATTTAGCTCAGTGGTGCCTATGCCTGCCTCACAAGCACAAGGTCCTGAGCTCCATCCCTGGTACCAAAAAAAAAAAAAGGTCCAAAAGATCAATGAGGTAAGAAACTGTAATACACCCCTCCATGGCCCCAAGTTTTCTGTAGCAAAGGAGCTATTTAGACCACAAGAAGAACTCAAAGCCCCTGAAAACTTCCCTTCTCATGAACCCAGTTTGCTAATGAAGCAGTCCCCTTAGGCACCTCTCAACCCAATTAAAGGATCAGAGAAGAGCTGTTGACAGGTTTAGTGTGGATCGAGTATACACCCTCTTCCAGAAACAGGTCGATGCCATGGGAAACTGGAGACACATAATCCTGTAAGTAAGCCTTCACCCTTCTTCCAGGACCTGCCCCAACCAGCCTTTCCAGGACTGAAATAACACAGGGGCCCCACCTCCATGTCACCTGTGCCCGGGACCTAGGGTGTCAGGTTCCCCAAGCAATTCCTCCTCCACCCAAGGGAAAGCAAACTCCATAGGCACCAAGGACCTGCAGGAGTTGGCCTCCACTTGGTCCTAGTCCCTTCCCCTCAAAGAGCTCTCACCCTTACCCTAGCCCTGGGGAATGGAGCCCTAAATGAAACCAGCTCTGGTTTCAACAATCTGACTTTGACCGGAGTTGGGAAACTGGGATCAGCTTCAAAGACTGGAGCCAAGAACAGACATAGAAGAGGGCAGGATGAAAAACAATAAATGAGTTTGCACTGGAAGAAAAGAGTGAATTCAAATCTAAGGTCCTTTTTCCCTGTGGCTTCCAATGGCCTTGCTCTTTCCCTAATGGTCCTTCATCATGGCTTTAATACCGATCACTGCAGTCTGATTCATGGAAGCATAAGAGAGGGGAACGAGACAGTGACAAAGAGAAATGGGAAGAGACACTGGTGGAGAAGGATCTACCAGGGTGAGAGACAAAGACCCAGAGACATGGGGGGGAGGGAGAGGGAATGAGAGAAACAGAGACAGAGAGAGACAAAAAGGTTCAGCTAAAGAGACAGCAGTGTAGAGAGCTACATACAGAATTTCAGAGACAAACTATAAGAGATAGAGAACTAAGCTATGAAAAAATAGGCCTCCAGAAATGAGAAAATTGCAAGGAGGGAAAAGGTTTGCTCAAGGTCTCATGACCAGTCAGAGGCAGAAACAGCTTTAACCCAGAGAAATAGAAACAAGTGCCCAGAACATCAAAGGGAGTAAGTCCATTCCTCATCACCACACACACACACACACACACACACACACACACACACACCAGCCAGGCCCAGAGGAAAAGCCTTTGACCACTGACCACAGTGGGGATAGCTGAGGCTGAGATCAGCCTGCAGGCTGGAGGGCTTTGGGCCAACCAAAAAGGCTTCCTGAGGTGTGACCCCACTATCTGGCCCCATCCCAGCTGGCTGTGAGCAGAGGGTTTGCACAAAAGGAATGGTAGAAAGGTGGGAGAAGGCTGCATTCACTGGAAGAACAAAGGAAGGGGGTGGAGTGACAGAGGAGGGGTGTGGAAAGAGACAATTTTTAAGAGCAGCTGCCATCCCCCAAACACACTCAGAGCTCCAGGACATATTTCAGCTGCCCCAAAGTAGGTAAAGGGTGGTGGGCAGGAGCCTTGGGGGTGGGGTAGCTCCCCAGAGAATGTGCTGACTCCATCTCTCTGTCTCTAAAACTATTTGGGAATTTTTTGGAAATCTGCATGCCTCTCTGTCTCTGTGCATCTGTTTCTGTCTCTGTTGCTGGCTCTCTGCTCCCTCTGTCTTGTGTTGATCTGTCTCTTCCTCTCTCCAGCTTGCATACTCCCCCTCACACACACCCTTTTCTTTTTTTTTTAGAGAATTATTTGTTTATAATTTATTTTTCATAGTTTTTACATTTCTAGGAATTTAACCATTTTTGTAGGGTTTTTTATAATTTTTAAATTAATTTTATTGGTACATTTTAGGTATACAATTCGTTTACATTTATCATTGGGTGTTTGTACCTGTGCGTGATGTATCTTGGTTCTTATATTTTTCCCCATTACCTGTGCTCCCTTCACCCCCTCCGCCCTTCCCTATTTACATAGAATTCATTTCCTTTTTTTTTTTCTTTTCTCATAGTTTTTCCTTTCCCTCTTTTCCTTTCCCCTTCCCCTCCCTTCACTCCTTCGTCTTTGGACCTTTTTTCCTATTTCAAATTACCAATTATTCATTTTAATCATTTTAACCCTTGTTTACACTATCAGTTTCTCACACTAGTGAAACTATTTGATATTTACACATGTGTGTCCTATTTATTTCACTTAAGAGTATGGCCTCAATATGCATCCATTTAGCTATAAATGACTCAAGTTTTTCATTCTTTATGGCTGAGTAGTACTCCATTTTATAAAAAAAAATAAATACATTTTCTTTATCGAGTTTCCAGTTGATGGGCACTTGGGCTGCTTCCAAGCTTTACCTATTACAAGCTCTGCCCCTATGAACATGAGCGCACATATACCACTGTGGTATGATTCTTTTAATTCTTTGGGGAAGATACCCAGCAGGGGAATAGCTGGGTCAAATGAGACCTCCAGCCCTAGTTCTTTGAGGTATCTCCATACTGACTTCCACATTGGTTGCACCAGTCTGCACTTCCACCAACAATGGAGAAGGGTTCCTTTCTCCCCACAACCCCACCAGCATTTGTTATTTGTTGATTTCTTGATAGC
Source organism: Heterocephalus glaber (assembly GCF_053883595.1). Lineage (NCBI taxonomy): Eukaryota > Metazoa > Chordata > Mammalia > Rodentia > Bathyergidae > Heterocephalus > Heterocephalus glaber. Next base: position 505,784 of record NW_028258178.1, read on the forward strand.
AGCCACTCTTTCTGGGGTGAGGTGGAATCTCAGGGTTGTTTTCATCTGCATCTTTCGAATGACGAGTGATGTTGAACATTTTTTCATATATTTGTTTGCTGCTTTTACTTCTTTCTCTGAGAAATGTCTGTTCATTTCAGATGCCCATTTTTGAATTGGGTCTTTGAATTTGGGGGGTCTGATTTTTTTCAATTCTTTATATATTCTAGATAGTAGTCCTTTGTCTGAGGTACAGCTGCTAAAAATTTTTTCCCATATTGTAGGTTGTCTGTTAGCTCTGTTGGTGGTTTCTTTTGCAGCGCAGAAGCTTTTTAATAAGAGATCCCAGTTGCTGATTCTTTCTGCTTTGTTCCCGTGCTGCTGAGGTTTTCTTCATGAAGTCTTTTCCTATGCCAATGTCTTCAAGAGTTCTACCTAACTTATCTTCCAGCAAGTTTAGTGTTTCTGTCTTAATATTTATATCTTTAATCCACTTCAATCTTAGTTTAGTGCATGGTGATAGGTATGGGTCTAGTTTTAATCTTTGGCAGGTTGAAATCCAGTTTTTCCAACGACATTTATTAAATAGGCTATCTTTCCTCCAATGATGGTGGTTGGCTCCTTTGTCAAAGATGAGGTGGCTGAGTATGTCTGGAGTTGTTTCTGCATCTTCTGATCTATTCCACTGATCCTCAGGTCTGTTCCTTTGCCAGTACCATGCTGATTTTATCACAGTAGCTTTGTAGTATAGTTTCAAGTTGGGGATTGGGATACCCCCAGCCATGTCTCTGTTGCCTAGAATTGCTTTAGCTATTCTAGGTCTCTTACGGTTCCAAATGAATTTTTGGATTGTTTTCTCTAGTTCTGTGAAGTATATTGTTGGAATTTCAATTGGCATTGCATTGAATCTATATAGCAGTTTTGGAAGTATGGCCATTTTCACTGTATTGGTTCTTCCTACCCAGGAACAAGGGATGTCTTTCCATTTTCTTGTATACTCTTCAATCGCTTTTTTCAGAGTGCTGTAGTTTTCAGTGTAGAGGTCATTTGCTTCCTTTGTTAGACTGATTCCTAGATATTTCATTTTTTTGGATGCTATTATAAAATAAATTGTTTCCCTAATTTCTCTCTCAGTGAGTCTGTTATTTGTGTACAAGAAGGCTATTATTTTTTGAGTGTTGACCTTGTATCCAGCTACTCTACTGAATCTGTCAATTAAGTCTAGAAGTCTTCTGGCACAGTTTTTTGGGTCTTCTATGTAGAGTATCATATCGTCAGCAAATAATGACAGTTTAATTTCTTCTTTTCCCATTTTTATTCCTTTTATTTCTTTCTCTTTTCTAATTGCTGTGGCTAATGTTTCCAGAACTATATTGAACAGGAGTGGTGATAGTGGGCATCCTTGTCTTGTTTCTGATTTTAGCATGAAAGTTTTCAGGTTTTGACCATTTAGTATGATGTTGGCTGTTGGTTTTTCATGGATAGCCTTAATCAGGTTAAGATAAAGACCTTCTATTCCAATTTTCTGTAGAGTTTTTATCATGAATGGGTGCTGGATTTTGTCAAATGCTTTTTCTGTATCTATTGAGATGATCATATGGTTTTTGTCCTTGACTCTGTTAATATGGTGTATTACATTTATTGATTTACGAATGTTGAACCATCCTTGCATCCCTGGGATAAATCTGACTTGGTCAGGGTGTATGATCTTCTTGATGACCCTCTGTATTCTGTTTGCCAGTATCTTGTTGAGGATTTTGGCATCTATGTTCATTAGGGAGATTGGCTGTAGTTCTCTTTTTGGGTTGGGTCTTTCCCTGGTTTTGGAATCAAAGTGACACTTGCTTCCAGGAATGAATTTGGAAGTATTGCTTCCCTTTCAATTTCCTTGATGAGTTTAAAGAGTAATGGCATTAGTTCTTCTTTAAATGTCTTGTAAAATTCAGCAGTGAAGCAATCCGGACCTGGGCTTTTCTTTGTTGGTAAATATTTTATTACATTTTCCATTTCACTCATTGTAATTAGGGTGTTTAGAATTTCTATATCTTCTTCATTTAACTTTGGCAATTCATATGTATCTAGGAATCTGCCCATTTCTTCTGTGTTTTCCATTTTATTGGAGTAGAGGTTCTCGAAGTAGGTATTGATGATCCTCTGGATTTCTGTTGAATCTGTTGTGACTTCACCTTTTTCATTCTTAATTGCATGTATTTGTGCCTTTTCTTTCCTTTTATTGATAAGGTTGGCTAAAGGTTTATTGATTTTATTTATTCTTTCAAAAAACCAACTCTTTGATTCATTGATTTTTTTTATTGTTCTCTTAGTCTCCATTGCATTGATTTCTGCCCTGATCTTTATAATTTCCTCTCTTGTATGAGCTTTGGATTTGTTATGCTCTTCTTTTTCTAGGAACTTGAGGTTCTGCATTAGGTTATTTATCTGAGTTTTCTCTGTTTTCCTAATATGGGCATTCACTGCTATGAATTTCCTGCGTAGAACTGCTTTCATTGTGTCCCATAGATTCCTGTATGTTGTACTGGCATTTTCATTTACTTGTAGAAACTGTTTAATTTCTTCAATTACTTCTGTGACCCATTGGTTGTTCAAGAGAGACACACACCCTTTTCTACCTCACAGTGTGTCTCTGTCTCTTTATCTCTATCTCTCTTGTCTTTCTCTAGCTTTGTCTCTCTCTAATTCCACCTCTTTCTTTCTCTGGTCCATGTCAACTGCTCTTCCTGTGATCTTCTCTCTCTTTAGCTCTATCTCTATGTCTTGATCTATCTTGTTTCTATCACTCTGTGAGAGTTAGTATCTTGACAGATAGATGATGAATAGATACATGGTAGATGGGAGCTAGATGATAGATAGATAGATAGATAGATAGATAGATAGATAGATAGATAGAAAGATAGATCACACTCTGCGGGCATGGCAGACACCTATAATGCCAGCATGCGGGAGGCTGAGGCAGGAAGATTGCCTTGAGATCAAGGCCAACCTGGAATACAGTGTGTTCAAGGACAGCCTGAACTACATAGCAAGATTCTGGCTTAAAAAAAAAAAAAATCACACTCCATTTTTTTTCTGTATTCCTCATTATCTCTATCCCTCAGACTCTCTCTTTTGTTCTCGGTATCATTTCTCAGCTCTGCATCTCCATTCTCTTCCTCCTCCCCTTTCTTTCTCCTTCCTCCTTCTTTATCCCGTGGACTCACCCACTCTATGCTTCTTCCTCCTTTCTACTTTCTACCTGCCCTGCTCTCATTTCCAGGACCTGGGGAATGAGAATTCCAGGAGATGAGAAGGAATCCCAGTCTCCCAGCTTTACCCTGTCCCATTCTGTCCAACATCTGCAGTTGCCTTCAGCATGGACAGTATGAGCACAGCCATCTTACTCCTGCTCCTGGCTCTGGTCTGTCTGTTCCTGACCCTCTGCTCAAGGGGGAAGGGCCAGCTGCCTCCAGGGCCGAGACCCCTCCCACTCCTGGGAAACCTGCTTCAGCTTCGCTCCCAAGACTTGCTGACTTCACTCACTAAGGTGCAAGGCCTCATCCTGGGTGAATGGGGGGGAGGCTCACATGGCCCCAGAGGCCCCTGTAATTTCTTTCTTTCACCCCTAGCTGAGCAAGGAGTATGGCTTGGTGTACACAGTGTACCTGGGGCTCAGGAGGGTGGTGGTCCTCAGTGGGTATCAAGCTGTGAAGGAGGCACTTGTGGACCAGCGAGAAGGAATTCAGTGGCCGTGGTGAATGCCCTGTGTTTTTCAACTTTACTAAGGGTGAGGGTAAGCCTGCACCTACCCATATCCTCCATCCACCCCCAATATTTTCCACATTTAGGAAGGAACTGAGGGTGGGAAGTTGTCATCCCAATCCTGGTGAACCTCAGGGCCACTGATCTCACTGATAACACTAAATGGGATAGAGTCAGGCAGTCCTAATCTAGGATGAAGTCTGTCCCACCTTCCCCACCTACAAATCCCACTATCTTGAACTGTACCTCCATACCAATCCCCACATCCATACAATTCCAAACTGATTGTCATCCCAATCCTTACCTCTATCCCAACCACATTGCTCAATTTCCAGCTCAATCAAGTGGCCAAGTTATCTGGTCCCGGTCCTCCTGTCCAACTTAATCCCAATCCTCATGAACCCTAACCCATGTTCCCTATGCAATCTTAACTCCATTTCTACCCACAACAATACTCACATTTCACTCCACCTCCATTCCCATTATGAACACTCTCCCAATCTCCATTTTAAATTCTGTTATCTTACATCCTTATCCCTTTAGTCAAACTGAACTCCACTGAAATGCATCTTCCCAGCCTCAGGCCCATCTTGTATTCCACTCATCTACTGAAGTTTCCAGTCCTCATTTTTTTTTTTTTGGTACCAGGGATCGAGGATCGAACTCAGGTCCTTGCGCTTGCACAGCAGGCGGTGAAACCACTGAGCTAAATACCCGGCCCTGAGTCCCCATTTTTAATTAATCCCTCTCCCATCACCAATATAAACCTCATCACCTATCTACCCAACCCCAAGCTCCAGCTCACCTCCAATGTACCAATTCTTCTCAATCCACCCAACTCTATGCCCACCACCAGCCTCAAACTCAATTTACCATGAATCTCACATCCTTCATACCTCATTATCGTCTTCATCCCAACCCAATCCACCTCCATCTCCACCCATCCAGCAATCAACACCATTCTCTCCAAATCTCTCCTATGTCAGTATCCTGTCCTCTCTATGGTTGGAAATCACTTAGATTCATGGTTTTCAAACTCTTCTTAAATATAAATCTCTTATTCAAAGGAAAGTATGTGATAAGATCCAAAAATGACTCAAAAAAGACTATTCCAATTGAAAGGAAATCCTAGACTACATTCTCCTTGAAGAGTGCCTAAGGTTCCCCAGTCCCCTTCACTACATGGATCCCAGCTGCCCCCAGATTTAGAACCAGAGAGGTCTGATGAAAGACCATTTGTTGTGTATTAAGTACACTTTCACTCTTCATACCTTCTTCCTTTACCACTTTATGTCCAGGTACATCAGAAGCAAGAAGACATAGTGTTCTAGAATCGCGGAAAGAAACGCACAGAGACACAGAAGTTGGGTAAAAAAACAAAGCCTTTGCTTGCTAGCAAGCCAGGACGCCAGAAACTGGTCTGGTCAGAGTTGTCCTTCCCTCCCCCCATCCACCGCGTTCTTTGTTCATCACCTTTTATACCTTTGTCAGTCATTATCTCATCATTAGTGGTCTTTGTTAAGTAAATAAAGTTCCAATTCCTATTTAATAGTTAGACACAGGTGGTTTCTGTCACTGATTACAGTCCTAAACACATGACAGTTAAGGGACATACATCACAAGTTTGTTCACGGATTCCCACTTTGTTCTTCAGAGTTAGGATGTTATCTACAGTGGAGCTACAGATCCAAGGAGCTATATAACCTTCACTTTAAACAACAAAATCAATGGGCTAAGGCAAGCTTTTAAAGGGATACATTACCTATTTTGCTTTCACAACTACTTCAATAGCTAATCTACTAAACTTACTTTAGAACTTTTCCCCATCAATAGAGTGCTTGAGAAAGTCACATTGCTACTTTTGTACACATTTGTTACTAAAAATAGCCACTATTTCATTAGTTTATACACAACAGAGAGGATGACTGCAGAGTTGTGCCATGTATTGTGTACCCTTGGGCAAGTGGTCTCCCCTCTCTAAACCTCAGTCTGCTATCAGGAGAAGGTTATTATAAAATAGTCAGTGAGATGATGCATATATTGCAAGGCAACATACTACAGTGTTTTCCCTCTCTCCCCTTCTCCTTCTTCTTCAACATCTAGTTCTCCACAGTAGAACTGAGCTACATCCAGAGAAATCAGAGACAGAAAACATCCAAGACCTTTTCCTAGTGTAGCTCCCGGTCCAATGGGAAATGCAGACCATCACCAGAATGTGACATCCCAGAATAGTTATTGGTTGGGGGGAGGGGGAGCCTGGGAGCTGTGGGCGTTGAACAGAAGTATCTGACCAGCCTAGGAGGGAGGAGTCAGGAAAGTCATTCTGGAAGAGAAGACCTCCAAGCTAAGACCTGAAAGATGAAGATGAGTAGTCAAAAGACCAGGGCATAGTGGTTCACATTGTAATCTCAGCACTCTAGGAAACTGAAGCAGGAGGATCACACGTTTGAGCCCAGCCTAGGCAATTTAGCAGGCTCTGTTTTTGGAGTGGTTTGTTGTTTTTTGGTGTGTTTTTTTTTTTGGTACCAGGGATCAAACTCAGGACCTTGCACTTGCAAGCCAGGTGGCGGAACCACTGAGCTAAATCCCTGGCCCTAGCAGGCTCTGTTTTAAAATTGTTTTTTAATTTTTTAAAATAAGCTGGGAATGAGCCAAACATGGTGGCTATAATCTCAGCAGTCAGAAAGCTAAGGCAGAAGGATCACTGCAAGTCAGAGGCCAGCCTGGGCTACATAGTGAGTTCAAAGCCAGCCTGAACTATAGAGTGTGAGACCCTATCTCAAAAAAAAAAAAAATGCAAATTAATCAATTTAATTTAATTTAAATGAGCTGAGAATGTGGCTCAGTACAAAGGCCCTGGGTTCAATCCCCAGTACTGCAAAAAAAAAAAAAAAAAGAATTGTGCAAAGGGTTGCTACAGTCCAGGCTGGTTCTGGGATGGATTCCACCTGTCCTGGTGTTTGTCTTGCTTATCTCATTTATTTGTACATTCAGTGATCAGTAAGCCATTACTGGGACTCTTTGTGACAAGATGTCCACCAGCCAATGCCAAGGAGCATGGTGACCAGTACAGGCCCCATGCTGTCTCTCCAACTCAGCGAAGGACATAGCCTCATCACCAGACAATGACAGTCCAAAGTGACCAGATCCAGGGCTGGGGACTTAGCTCAGTGATTCCTGTGCCTGCCTCACAAGCGCAAGGTACCGAGTTCGATCCCCAGTACCAAAAAAGAAAAAAAGGGACCAGATCTTTAAGGGAGAAACTGAGACAGTGATGAGGACTGTGGGAAAGAAAACCCAGAGTCCTACAGAAGCACAAAGGAGGCACCTGACCCAGCCTGGAGGACAAGGTAAGCCTTGTGGGGATAGGGAAGATTCCAAAAGGCATTTCTCTTCCAGCAAACATCAAGAAAGGGGACTTAGGTGGCAATGGTCTCAGGAACAAGCTATCAGTTGAGTCTGCTGCCCCTCTTCTCCCCAGGCATCGCTTTCTCCAATGAAGAACAATGGAAGGTCCTGAGAAGGTTCTCGGTCCAGATTCTCCGGAACTTCGGGATAGGAAACAGGAGCATTGAGGAGCAGATCCTGGAGGAAGGCAGGTTCCTGCTGGAGGAGCTGCGGAAAACTGAAGGTCGGGTCCCTGAATGCAGTCTGCATCCCTAAATCACATTTGTCCTACTTGGCGGGCGGTGCTAGGAAGTAACATAGCAGGGGCGTGGACACCAAAGTCACTTAGACGCAATGCGGATGGCGCCCCCTAGAGGTGGGTCGGTTCATGGCTCCACATCTCCAGGATTGGTGAGGTTGTTTCCAGTTTCTATGGTGTCTTATGAGCCTTGCTTTTGTAATGGTGGTGGATGATTATAAGAACTGACCACATATGGAGCCTGGTCCTGAGCATGTTTTCACACATTAGGTCTGTAAGCCTCGGGACAAGCCAAGTGCAGATGAGGAAATGGAGCACAGAAGTTAGGGGACTGGCTTTAAAGTAACAACGCTAGTAAGTAGAGGAGCCAGGCTTTAAATCCAAGTCTGACACCCAAGTCCACATTCAACACATTAATGTCACAGTGTATTGTGTGCTTACTAGATACCATCCATTCTGCTGAACTCTAGAGCCTTGAGCTAGTTTCACCCTACAGCAATCCTAAAAAGTCAGTATTTTTCCAGATGAGGAAGCTGAAGCCCAGAAAGGTTAAGCCATGTGCCCAGGAAATGGCAGAGCCAGGATAAAAGCCCGGGGCAAAACCTCTGACCCAGGGGGAAAAAAAACCATAAGAAAAATAAGCAACATGGAGCTGAAAGTGTAATGGTGAATGCTTGCCTCACATGTACAAGACCCTGGATTCCATCCTTAGCACCATCCTCCCCAAATAAAATGAATAGCCCACAGTTATGGGGTGTCTACCACATGCCAGCACTGTTCCAAGAATTTTGCATGTATTATCTCTTTGAAAAATCACCCAAATCTAGGAAGCAGGTCCTATTATCAGTCCCATTACAGGAGAGGAAACTGAGGCACAGAATGCTAAACAGTCCTCTTCTCTGATCTCCATATCTTGTTGGCTTTGGGCAAATAATCATAATAATATAATAATAATGTGGCAGGTGATATTGAAGAAATTAAGTGATACGAGTGAAATCATAATAGCTGCCTATACTAATTTCTTATTCCTGTTATAAAAAAATTTCCATAAAGCCAAGTGGTGGTGCATGCCTATAAACCTAGCACTTGGGAGGCTGAGGCAGAAGGATTGCTGCAAGTTTGAGACCAGCCTGGGTTACATAGTGAGTTCAAGACTAGCCTAAATTGAATAGTGAGACCTGTCTCAAAAAAAATTTTTTTTTAAAAACTTGCCACAAATATATTGGCTCAAAACAACAGATTTAGCCAGGGATTTAGCTCAGTAGTGCCACACCTGTCTGGCAAGTGCAAGGTCCTGAGTTTGATTCCTGGTACCAAAAAAAAAAAAAAAAAAAAAAAAGATTTATTCTCTTACAGTTCAGTAGGTCCAGAATAAAAAATGGGTGAACAAGAGAAGAGTCAGGTCACAAATGAAGAAAAGGCAGTTCTGGAGCAGTACATTGAAGAACCTCTAAGTCAAAAGCCACCTGCAGACGCCAATGTGGAGTGTTCAAGTGACGGGGTTCCATTTTTCCAGCATAAAAAATCACAGGGAAAAGACAAAGAAAACAACCATTAACCCAATGGAGAGGTGTAAAGTGGAAGAAACTACAGAACACTCTGTCATGAAGAGCAGATTACCACTTCAAGCTTAGAGAAATCTTTGGTTAACTCGAGGCTTAGATGATTTTAAATAAAACCTGAAGCCTCAGAACTTGAGCCTTATGTACTGATTAAAAAGGAATGGAGTATATCAAGACAGCTAGTAAATGTAGTTAACTTTAATATCTACCCATGTTTTGGTCATCTTTGTAATTCCCTGTGTATTAAACTGGGTTTCATTTGGGTATTTGAATTGAGTAAATGTTTCTAGCTTTAAAAAACAAAAATGGGTCAGCAGGACTGCATTCCTGTGGGAGGATTTGAGGGAAGATCTCTGTTCTCGCTTTTTCTAGCTTGGGAGGCTAATGGTTCCTGGGCCCTTCCTCTATGTTCAAAGCCAGAAAGATGGTAGCTTCCACACTTCCAGCTCTCCCCACCCCCCACCCCCCCATCATCACATTACCTCTTCTTAATTTTACAAGGACTCTGGTGATCACATTGGGCCCACCAATAATCCATAGTAATCTTCTCATCTTAGAATCCTTAATTGCATTTGCAAAGTCCCTTTTTCTATGTAAGGTAAAAGGTTCCATGCACAGGTTCTAATAATAGAGACACAGACATCTTCGTGGGGCCATTATTCACCCTAACGCAGCGCCATGGTTTGTGAGTCTCCTAATAGGTTAGGCCTCAGCTAAGGCCTTTCCACTGTCTTCTTATAACAGCCTCATGAGGAGAGGACTGGCACCAATGCATTTTAAAGATGAGAAAACTGAGGCTCGGAGAAGACAAGTCAGTTGGCCAGGTCACTTCAAGGTTGAGGAGTCTGGGGCCAGGGATTTAGCTCAGTGGTTTTCCCACCTGCTGTGCAAGCGCAAGGACCCAAGTTTGATCCCTGGTACCAAAAAAAATATTAGGAGTCTGAACCAGGATTCAAACTGAGTCCAACATCAGACCTGGTTTTCTGGGCTGTACTATCTGCACTTGATCTTAGCCAAAAGGCCGAGAAGCAAAGGGCTGTGCTATCTGTCTTGGCTGCTGTGTTGCTTTAATATTTGTTTTCTGTGCTCTGTCTATTGAATTACTAGATGTTAGCTATTTCTGTGGGAGCTTTCCTTTTTTTTTTTTTTAGTTTTTATTTTGGAGACAAGTTCTATGTACTCCAGGCTGTCCTTGAACCCAGGCTGGTCCTGAATTTATGATCCCTCTGCCTCAGTCTCCCAAGTGCTGAAATTAGATCACCACACCCGGCTCTGTGGGCTCTTCCTAAGGTTGGGGTGTTGTCAGACACTACATGTGATATTGCATGGTGCTGCCTGCTGTGCTGCCAATGTTGCTATGTAGTGTGTCAACCCTTTGCCTGGTTGTGTGTGTTGTCACATACCGTGCTCTACAGTCTGCTGTACACTTGTGTGTTGTGTTGCAGGAGGATGTTGCTCCATGCTGGTTATTGTGTGTCCATACATTGTTACCACGTACTGGAATATTTCTCAGCGGGCTGTGAGGTCCCTGTGCCTATAATTGTGTATTGGCAAGTATTGTGGTTGTATTTACTGAGCATTTTGTTGCCATGTTGTTATGTGTTCTGCTTGATGATCGACACTTGCTATGGTGTGTGTGGTGTGTTTTGTCACCAGGACCAGCCTGTTCTGGTGTTGGGTGGTGTGTTTACCGATGTACTACAGGGTGTGTGGGCTCTGTGCTGTCCCTGTCACTGCCAAACACTCTTGGGGATAGGATGCAGCATGCTGGGTGGCCATGTGCGAGAGTCTGTGCTGCAGGACAGGTTGTCGTGGTTGGACCGGACACTATATTAGGGCTGTGGCTGCCTGTAGTCTGGTGGGTTGCATACTGAGCTGACCCATTCTGCCCCTCACCCTCAGGCAATCCCTTCAATCCCGTTTATGCTGAGCCACTCGGTGTCCAACATTATATGTTTGGTGGTCTTCGGCAGCCGCTTCCACTATGATGATGAGAGGCTGCTTACCATTATCCAGCTAATGAACGACAACTTCCAAATCATGAGCATGCTCTGGGGCGAGGTCAGTAGACTGAATTCAGTGGGGTGAACGGGGTCCAGTGGCCAACAGGAAGCATCTGGTGGGGAAGAAACTGGGCTTCAGACCGCCCCCACCCAGTTTCACAGCCATGCCCGTCCCCCTCCGCAGTGAGTCCTGGGGCACCCAGCCCCGCCCCCTCCCTCCCTCCTTCAGACCCGCTCCCAGGCTACCTGATCCACTTGCCTTGCCCCTCCCTGCTCCTGACCTCACACCCGGCCTGCTCCTCCAACCTCCTCCAACTCTGCCCCGTCCCCAGCTGCACAACATCTTCCCGAGCCTCCTGGACTGGATGCCCGGGGCCACACCGACGCATATTCCAGAACTTTGGGCGGATGAAAGAGCTCATCGCTCTCAGCGTCTGCGAACACCAGCCCTCCCTAGACCCCAATTCTCCCTGGGACTTCGTCGACTACTTCCTCACCAACATGGCACAGCTAACCTCTGCCTGGAAATCTCACTTCTGGTCTGACCCGAAGCCTTCCTACTGCCCGGGCCTCAAACCCAGGGGGACCCTAGATAGAGGGGGGCTGGGGACTTAATCCGGGAGGAGAAGCTATGGCGGCTGGGTTTGCTGGGCCCTTGCCCAGAGCCACCAGCAATTAACAACTCCTTAAGAAGTTGTTAAAGCCTGTTAATCGTGCCCTGCCTCGGAGATTTTTCCTACCCCGCCCTTCCACGCTCCCCAAGGTAAGGAAGCTAATGAGAGGAGGGGCCGACTGGCCCCCCGGACACAGCGGGGGGGGGGGGGTTCTCATGGTCTCAGGGCCCGTGGTCACGGTGGGGATGGAATCGCCTGGCCCCGCCTCATATCTCCACCCCTCAACCCCTCCAGAAGAAGCAGGACCTGTTAAGCCACTTCCACATGGATACCTTGCTGATGACCACACACAACCTGCTCTTTGGCGGCACCGAGACAGTGGGCACCACGCTGCGCCACGCCTTCCTCATACTCATGAAGTACCCCAAAGTGCAAGGTGTGCCTGCGGCTCACCAGCCCCGAAACCAGCCTGACCCACCCACCGGCCCGAAGGAGCCCCGGGCAAGGCCTAGGTCTCCCAGCCAAACCCACTAGGAGGCCGATCCCACCCGTAGGGTACACACAGTAGCGCTCCATCCGGCCCACACAGCCTTGAAACTGCCCATGCCGCCTGCGTCCCGAGCCCCACTCACCCTTCCCGCCCACGACCCCAACCCCTGCTGCACATCCTGACCCGCCCACACTGCGCGTCTGCGACCCCACCGCCTTGCTCGTTCTGACTCCAGCCCTGCCTCACAGCGCACCTATTGGATTCACCAGCCTCCCCGTCCACTACCCAGAAGCCCCTCCCGAATCCCATCAGGGTCTGGGTTCCAGGTGCCCTGAAGCCCCGCCCGCACAACCCTTGCTTTGCAGTCCACACACCCGCCTTCAGGAGCTCAGGCTAAGCCTTAGACGCACCCTGCGTGGGAGGCTGAGGCTGCAGGCAGGGTGGGACTAGACGTCTCCTCCACCCACGCTCTCTCCGCCTGTCCCCTCCTCTCCCCTCCCGCTCAGCACCTCCCCCCTCCACCCCGGCTGCCGTCGCTGGAAGACCGCGCGGCCATGCCTTACACTGATGCGGTGATCCATGAGGTGCAGTGCTTCGCAGATGTTATCCCCATGAACTTACTGCACCGCGTCACTCGGGAGATGGCCTTCCGCGGCTTCCTGCTACCCAAGGTGTGCTAGACACCTGGCAAACGACATCAGGCAACTCACACTCATGCAACTGGCAAGGGGTACCCTAGGGCCTAGCAATCGACTCCCCAGGCCTTAGCAACTGACATCCCGCGCCCTAGCAATGGACACATATCTGAGATTCTTAGATCCAGAACCTCAGGACCCAATACCGTACCACAGTGGACTGGATCCTGTCCTAAACTCCATACCCCTTCCCTATCACAACTCCCCTTCCTAGACCCCTCTCCAGAATCCCTGGGGTCTGGGACTTGATCCTCTCAGCGGGAACCCCAGGTCGAGTGCTACGTTCCGCCCCATCCCTCTTGCCTATCCCCAGGACCTCAGGCCTGTAGAGTGGAAACCCTACTTCGGAAACCTCCCAGCTAGCCGCTCATCACCCTAACATCACCCCTTGTCGCTCACACAGGGCACGGATGTCATCACCCTGCTCAATGCACTATGACCCCAGCCAGTTCCCAAAGCCCCAAGAGTTCAACCCCCAGCATTTTCTGGATACCAATCAGTCCTTCAAGAAGAGCCCTGCCTTCATGCCCTTCTCAGCTGGTGAGGGCAGGAGTCAGGGTTTTTTTTAACACTAGTCTAAATTCCACTATCCAAACTTCTCACCTCAGCTTTGGATGCAGAGACATCCATTCATCCATTCATTCATTCATTCACTTCCTCTCCCAACCCTGCTCCTGAGTAAATCATGATTAAAACCCTTGCGGAGGGCCAGGGATTTAGCTTAGTGGTTCTGCTGCCTGCCTTGCAAGCACAAGGTCCTGAGTTCAATACCTGGTACCAAAAAAAGAAAAAGAAAAAAAAACCTTATGGAGGGAGGAGGTGGGGCGGCAGATTGACTATTTAACTCGAGTGTTCATTGTCAGCCTCTCCACTGGGTGGCGGAGTTGACGTAGTACCAGCTTTTCTTGGCTCTGCTCTGCTGGAAAACAATCCTCGTTTACTGAGTAGCAGGGGGAAGTGGAAGGGGTTAATAAGTGGTAAATTCACATATTGCCTACTCTATGCCACAGGCTGCCGCTGAGAAGAGTTACAAAGGTGGTGGAAAAGAGCTGGGCAGCTGTGTGATATTGGATACGTTATTTCGCTTCTCTGAGCCTCGATTTCTTTATAAACTACGCTCACCTTTTGGAGTTGTTAGGATTAATTAAAAGCAGGATTTAATGAGGAGCTTAGAGACTGCACAGAACATAGAACTACATAAGAATCACTGCTTTTAAAAAAAGAATCGCTGCTTTGCTTTTGGGGGGTTTTTTTTGGCCTCAAACTTATGGCAATCCTCCTGCCTCAGCCTCCCGAGTGCTAGGATTACAGACGTGGGCCACCACACCCGACCACATTCTCACTGTTTTACCTGTATTTACTATTCACAACTTCATGAGATACTACCATCATCTCCATTTCAAATACTCAAAAAATCCTAAGAGCACAGAAGTAGCCTTGGCAGAGCCAGGATGTGAACCAGGCATTGCACCTCTATTGGCCAGCTAGTTGTGCTTTACCATTATTTAAAGCATCTTTCTTTTCCAGACCTTTGGATGGGTCTGAGGGTTCCCCCACCATTGTCTTCATATCGGGTTTTCCCTTGAGGATCTGGGTGCAGCCTTTTCCCCTCTTATCTCACCGCTCCTCCCCACTCCCCACCCCCAGGGCACCGACTGTGCCTGGGCGAGCCCCTGGCGCGAAAGGAGCTCTTCCTCTTCTTCACCGCCATCCTGCAGAACTTCACACTGCAGCCGCTGGTGGCGCCCGAGGACATCGACCTGACCCCGCTCAGCAGCGGTCTGGGCAGTTTGCCACGGCCCTCTGAGATGTGCTTGAGCGTGCGCTGACGCCCGGCCCTTCAGGATTGGCCTGTGAGCGGCCAGGCCGGCCGGCGCGCCGGGTCGGGTCGTTGGGGCCTCATCCGCCTCGCTGTCAGTCTCTTCCCTGCACCTGGGCCTGCCCCGTGCCCGTCCTTCATCCCTCCTCTCTGAATCCCACCTGCACGCGGAGGAAAACGGGAATGGGAAGGGTGTCTTATTCCAACAGAACTTGATCTTTGATGCCCTTTTTTCTCTTTGTATCATTTTCTAGCAAATTATGTTTGTACGATCCAAACCTGTCTGGGCTGATGAATTAATGAAGGAGGACAGTCTCGGGTGGGGAGAGAGAAGCCTGGCTGCAGAGAGGAGAGACACCTGTGACTAATGGTACCATCACCTTCAGGGCGGCCACAGTACCAGACAGGGTTTCTTGGTTTCCTGGAGAATGGAGGCGAAAAGACGGCAGCCCGGAGAGACCAAACGGGCGTCCGTGAGAGATGTAAGCAAGATTGTGAGGGCCTGAGAAAAGATTAGGCGTACATGGTGCTTCCTATTCATTTAATTCTCCCCTCCTTGTGAGGCAAAGCAGTTATTTTTATCACATGTTTACAGATGAATAAACTGAGCCTCAGACAGGTGAGATGACTTGTCCACGATCACACAGCAGAGATGGGCAGAGCCTGGATCTCAGCAGTCCGGCCCCAGGCACTGGGCTTGGGACCACCACCCTTCAATCTCTCAAGTCAGAGACAGAGGAAGATACTGTCAGAACAACACGAACGGATACAGAGAGCGAGACACCAGCAGTGAAAGGGGGAGAGAGAGACAGAATGTGATTGGGAGAGGGGAGGAAAGTGGTAGGAAGAGGAGAAAAATTATAGGAGAGGAAGGGCAGTGAATGGGGCAGTGAGGCACAAGGTAAACTGTCCCCACCCCACTCCTCTTGCTGGACCATTCCTTTGGACTGCAATTCCTTCCTTTGTGGGTAAGGACAGCAGTCTCGGGACTCAACATAACACCCTGACATCCTACTGACAGGAGATTTTCTTGCTGGAGGGGCATCAGGAGCTGGGACGTGGTGTTAAAGACACCGGACTGGCCGGGTGAAGCACACAGCTCCTTAATCCCCACAGGTGGACCAGTCTGCCCCAGGGGCCAACCAGGTACTCAGATGGGGAGATGGCAAAGAGAAACAGCTCTAAGAGACAAGAAGAGAGTGAGGAACAACAGAGAAAGACCTTGAAAAACAAAGACTGGGGATAATACAAAGAGAAAGTGTGACAGGAGGACAGAGAGTCACTGAGAACAGGGAGAGGCAGATGCCAAGGGAGAGAGAAGACAAGGAGATTCTAATACAGAAACAAATTAAGAGAGGGACCGAAGCCAGGTACAGTGGCCCACGCCTGTAAACCCAGCTACTCAGGAGGCTGAGGCAGGCAGGAGAATCACAAGTCCATAGCTAGCCTGGGCAACTTAGGGAGACCCTCAAAATTAAAAGGGCTGGGAATGAGGCGAGTGAGAGACGAGAGAAAAAGGAAAAGCAAGATAGGTGGACTGGGGAAATAGAACAGAAAAATTAAATTTGAGACAAAAACAGGGAGAGTCATCCAACCACGCAAATGCAAGTGTTTACTGAGCACTTATTATGTGCTAGCACTGTTTTAGGTGCTGGGGTACAGATATGAACAAAACAACTTTTATTTATGCTGCGGTTTGAACCGAGGACCTGAGATACATCACCAGCCCTTTTATTTTGAGACAGGGTGTCACAAAGTTGTAAAGTTGTCAGAACTGAGCTCAAACTTACGCTATCCTCCAGCCTCAGCCTGCCAGAATGCTAGAATTACAGGTTTGCATCACCATGCTCAGCAAAATCTCGACTCCTGAGGAGCTGGCGTTCCAGAGGGCAGCCCAAATCAAGAGGAAAGAAGAGCGAGCCAGGAATTGAAGAGAAAGCCAGAGACCCAAAGACAGAAGACTCCTCACAGAGGCTGACCCACAGGGTTGGGATGGGGTCAGAGAGGGCACAACTTACTGCACCAGAGGCACCCCAGCCCTCAGCAGAGGCAGCACTTCAGAGAGGTCCAAGCCTCAACCCTTACCAGTCAACTGGCTCCTACAGAAAGGCTGACAGGAGCCAGGGAAGGGGGCCCACACTGCAATCCCAGCACACTGGGAGGTTGAGGCATTTGGATCATGAGTTTCAGCCCAGCCTAGACAATTTAGCAAGATCTTGTCTCAAGGGGGGGGGGGGGGGGGGCTGGGGATGCAGCTCAGTGCAAAGGTGCTGGGTTCAATCCCAAGAAAAAAGAAAGGGAAAGGAAAAGGGGAATGGGAAAAAGGAAAAAGGAGAAAAGGCAGGCAGACAGGCTAACAGGTCAGAAGAGCCTGCAGAAGAAGATAGGACACACAGAGAGTGAGGTCAAGACAGACTAGAGAGATACTCAGATATTCTGCAGACAGTGAGGACATGACAGAGGCAGAGACAGAAAAACACACAGAGAAAGGGAAAAGTAGGGAGAGAAAAATGAGCAGGGGAACAGAGAGTGAGGACCTGAGATAAAACACAGATTGACAGAAATGCTAAGACACTCCCACTCTGCAGGGCCCCTGACCAGTGCAGGGAAGAGCACCAGATGGACCACATTCAGAAGCAGTCTTAGTACTGACTCAGCCCCGCCCATGCATGCCTGCATCCCCTCCACCCTGTGCCCTTAATGGCAAGGCGAAAATGAGGGATGTCTGTCCATCGTGACCTGGCCTCAGGTAGGGGTGCCTACTGAGAAACTTGGGGGTCTGGAGGCCAGAGTCCAGCAGCAGGTTCACAGGACGAGTGGGGGCACCTGGGAGCCACAGCCTTGAGATCAGAGATGGCAGTTCTGGGCAGAGCATAAGCAGAGGTACAGCTGGCTTGGGGTATGAGAATGCATCCAGCACAGGAGAGGCACTGAAGTTCTACGCTGATGGGCCCGGGCCAGGAGACATGCGTGCAACCATCAAGGAGACAGGTGTACCATACAGGGTACCAAGAGCAACAGAAGTAGCGAGGGCTCTGGGCATGTGAGTGCTAGGCCAAAGTACCTTTCTAAGCATATTCGGGAATCAGAGGTACAAGATAGGTCATTCAGGGGCACAGGCCAGAGGTGATGAAGGGATTACACACTCAGACTAAGATGGGCCCCAAGGTACTCCGGGCTCAGGAGGGCGCACCTGGCCAAGTGAGCTGGCGTGAAAATGTCAGGCACTCGCGTGCACATGGACATGCAAAGCCAGGGGAGCCAGGGCCCAGAAGCGACAGGCCTGGGGGGTCAGGTAGGGACTTGTTCAGGGATGGGCAGCTCACAGGCACTCACCCTTCCCACACTAGGTTTTCACCCCTGCTCCAACCCAAAATCCCACAGAAATCAAATCATGGTAAGGGACACCAGCATGGAGGCTCTCAGGCACAATGATTTGAGCGTGGCTGCTGCAGCTTCTAGTGCTCCTGCTTGTGTCCTGGGCTGGGCTAAGGCACTCAGAAGCAGCTCACTCCCTTGCCCAAGGCTCCCAGGGCAGGGGAACTCGCTGCCGCTGATGTCTGGGAGCCTGAACCCTGCACTCTTGGAGGCAGCCCCGGAAGTAGATGGGGAAACAGAATTTCGGGCACGTCCAAGTAGGGTTGCAGGTTAAAACTCCTAGTTCACTGAATGAAGACAGCTGAGGCCAGGGGCCTGGACTCACAGGTCCCAGGGAAAAGGAGGATGAAGGCTGTGGAGGAGGGGATCTGGAGCTTGGACCAGGTCCTTCTGCACACCAGCTCCTCACAGCTCTCCCACTGCTGGCACCACATTCAGTGTGGCTGGGACCACATGCTGCAGCAATGTTCAAAGCTACAGGATGCATTAGTACTACACACAGATACCTTCTCTGGCCGCTGGGGCTCAGCAGTTTGGGAACATTTCCTTACATGGAGTTGGTGAGGCCTATGAGATGGAAGCAAGGACTCAGACCTGCCAGTTTGGACAGATAGAGTGGAGCCGGGAATATGGGGTAAGGCCTAACAGAGAATTCAAAGCCACCAAGGGCAAACGGTGAGGCAGAGCTAAAGTGGAGGGGCCCAACTGAGGTTTATGGCAAAGACAGAAGGAAAGAACAGCCTAGAGTCAAAGTTTTAAAGAGCAGACACAGGTGAGAGAGTAGGACCAGCAAAGGTGGGCTCAATGTGTTGGGTAAGACCAAGGCGGGTAACTAAGGAGTCTGGGAAAGAAACAAAGTGAAGGACTGAGAGGAAGGAGACTCCTGGAGTTCCCTAGAGTTCAAGACCCTAAAAAGTGTGCAGCCAGTGACTGGGTGCTTTCTGGATGGGTCTCACTATGGAGTTGAGGTTGTCCTCAAACTTCCTGGTACTATATACAATGTAATCTATTCCACAGTCTTCGGAACCAGTACAGCAATGGGTACCTGGAGTTCCTAAGACTCTGATTTTTTTTTTGGGGGGGGGGGAGACAGGGTCTTGCTATGTAGTTAAGGCTGGTCTCAAACTTGCAGCAATCCTATCCTCCTGCCTCACACGTGTGCACCACCACACACGGCTGTGAAGCCCTTAAGTGACAATTTCCACATCATCCATTCCAAATGGGGTGAGAATTGGCTCCAACCTCTCCTAAATGTGCACAACCTTTGTATGATAAATCTGAGCATACAACCCTGCCCACAATGGACCGTTAGAATGGGTCTTAAGATTCTTGAATGGTGGAGGGGGGAAAAAAAAAAAAAAGATTCTTGAATGGGCCACACATGGTGGCACCTGCCTGTAATTCCAGCACTCAGGAAGCTGAGGCAGAAGGTTCCATGTGAGTTTCAAGTCAGCCTGCCTGGTCTATACAGTGAGTTCAAGGTTAGCCTGATCCACATAGCAAAACTGTCTCAAAAAAAAATCTTCAAAAAGGATTCTAAAACCCACAAAGTCATGACCCAGTCTCCCCATTGGGAAACCAAGGCTTGGCAACTTTGCTCAAGACCCTATTAAAATTGCTTCCCCAAATGTTTCCCACTTCCCCCTCCCTCCTGGACTGCGTTCTGGGGCTGCATCACTGAAAATCTCAAAGACCTCCAAGTCTTCATGTCTGAGCAAATCTGGCAGCACCAGCAGGCGTGGTAGTCCAAAGAGATCCACAATTTCATCAACTGCTTCCTTGTGCAGGTCCCCAATACCTTCCATACAATCCCTGCTGCCCACCAGGAGATAACCAGAACTGGAAGCAGCTCTCTACCTGCAGAACCAGGAGGACCCAGCAAGCTACTTCCAAAAGATGCCAGTGATGACAACACAAGACCTCTTCTTAGGTGACTCAAGAACCACCTGCATTACGGGCTTCTCATTCTGCTCCAGTGCCCATGAAGGCCAGTCTGGGCAACATACCAAGACCCTATCTCAAAACAAATACAATGGGCCTTGTACTGAGCTGTACAATCTTCAGGATTCCCCAGGTTTCATCTTTGCACTGAGACCCCTCCCCTTCAATTCAAAGATCCGGTTTCCTTCAACCCCACCAACTTCCTGTGACTTCCAGGCCCACAGGGAGGGGGCCAACCTGGACTGGCCCTGGGGAACATCTAGGGGCTCACCATGTACCCACATCCCCCAAAGAGCAGATGTGCCCAGAGGCAGGCCTGGCCTCCTTGGAGATCTCATCTTCTTTACAGTCAACCTGCAAAAGTTCTACCTGTTCCCTGTGAGGAGCCCCACCAATAACCTCACTGCCCCGTGCCCTGGCCTATGCAACGTCCCTCCAGCCTTCCAGCTCTGCCTGGTGGCCCACTGAGTTCAGCCAAGGCAAGTTTCACAGGCCAAGATCTCCTTAACCCCTTAAAGGCCCCATACAGCAGACGGAGGAGGTCTCATTATAGACAGGCAGTCAGCTGTGTGCAGCTTTGAGGTAAACTTTTATTTCTTGGCTGACAGGACTTTCACACCCACGATCCTCCCAGGACCTCACTCTGCCCAAGCAGCAGGGGCCCTGTCTGAAAGGTGCCATAGCCAAAGGGGTTAGGGAGTCACTTCACATTCCAGGCTGGAGGAGTTGGGTTGGTGGGGCCTTGGGGCTACTCCTCTCCAACCCCAAACCTTTGCCAGCAAGAGGCCATGACTCACCTCAACTCCAAATCCTGCCTCCCAGATCTCCATACCCAGTGGGGTAAGGACCAGACAGGACAGAACACAAGCTCTCAGCTTCAGTAAAGGTGGTCCCCAACACTGGCTACTGCCCATGTCACAACCCAGCCCCACTCATGGGGCAGCAGAGGTCTCTCCTCCTTGGTCCCCATCAAAGCCCAGAGCCGTCCACACCAGGTGGGACAGAGGCAAGCCAGAAACAGCAGCAGAGGCAGGAAAGGAGCAGGCACCCAGACTGGCAGGCTGCTGAGAGGGCCCCGGGCTCTCCTGAAGTCGAGTGAGCAGTCGGTCCATGCAGCTCTGGGGCTGGCCACTAGGTGGGCGTTGTTGGCTGTGATACAGGTACCTGGACACCTTTCTGTCCAGATGCTGAGGGCGAGAGGCAGGAGAATGTGTCATCAGGGAAGGGACAAAGAGGCCAAAGGAAACCTGGGAAAATGGGGAGAGGATCGGGAAGAAATGGGGCTCTTGGTGGGGGGTACAAGGAAAGGAAGCTGGCTAGGAAGAAATGAGGATGAGTGAGTGGTAGGACTAAGAAACTGCTAAGGGGCTTGAGGATGTAGCTCAGCGGTATAGTGCTTGCCTAGCAGGCACAAGGCCCAGGGTTAGATAAGGGAGGGGGGTGTTACAATGAGGTGGATAGGTGGCTTAATGCCTGTTGGAATACAGGAAGTAGGGAGGGATACAAGGCAGGAAGAAGCAGATACCTAGCTGATATTTGTCTTTGGCTGCTGCCCGCTCCTTGGCATCAAAATACCAGACAGTGATGGCGTACCTGGGAACCAGGGCAGCTGGGATGAGTTTTCTCCAATTCCCGTCACCATCTCAATAATGACTCAGTCCACCCACCCTTTTGAGCCACCTTGTTCTGTGCCCACCTAGGCCGTCAGCATTTCATCACTCTAGAGGCACAGGGGGAGCACCTGAGCACATCCCCAGAAGTATGGGTCATACCTGGTGCCATAGGCTGGCTTCACTTCATGAGGGTTCCTTCGGTCAGACCAGAAAATAAGCAACCGGTCAAAGAGTGGCTCGATGTTGGCTACCACAGGCCGGCCCTCAGGGAAGATCTGCAGCAGGCCACCATGCACCTGGAGACAGGCCAGAAGACAGAGCTGGCTGCTCAGCCTGGAGCAGCACCTTGCATTGTGCCTAGGTGTCCACCAGGGGGTGCAGCACACATCACTCCCTCCCACCATCCAGCTCTTGAATGACAGCCCAGAGTATGCATTACCATGGAGATGGGCAGGAAGCTACTAAAGACAGGAAAAGGGGGAGTGTGTTCATAAGCAGCCAAGGCCACTCCCAGAGAGTTCTCACCACACAGCCAGCTACAGAGAAGGTGCCATTTAACAGGAAGGACCCAGACTGTCAAAACCACCCCCCAAGGGCTGAGAACAGGAATAGGGTAGAATGTGAGCCAAGAAGAATGGAGTGGATGCACACCGCCCTACCTCCACACTCTACCTTAACATCCCAGTTCTGATTCAGGTAATAGATACAGGTGATGCAGCGCCCATCGCCGTGGGGATTGTCAACATGCCTCACGTACCCCAGTCCGCTGCCTGGGTAACACGCCACCATGGCCTGGCAGAGATGGAGGAAGGTAAGGTTTACTGAGGCCAGGAAGCAGTTATTACCCCTTGCTCACCCCTTTCTGTCGTCTTCCCTTTGATTTCTTGAGCGTCCTGGGGCTCAAAACCCCAACAGACATTCTTATATTTCAGCCAAAACTCCAAGCCCAGGTCCATTAGAAACCTCAGTTTCAGGGCCAACCCACTTTCTACAACACCCAGGACAAGCCACCTCTGGATGAGCTCCAAATTCTACCTCAGACATTTCAGTGGACCAGACACCAATTTAAGCATTTTCTGGTGTGTAATCCATGGCCTCACTGCCCTAGGCCAGGGTTCTCCCCCTTGGCTGTGGACACTGAGGCCTAGGCCCACCTCACAACAAATGTTCTCATGGACTGGGCTTGGACTAACCTAGTACCTGGGTTGTTTATAGGTTCTCCAGATAAATTCTACTGTTGGGCACTGCTACGTTGAGAACTTCTACCCTTGACTACAAAGAATCTAGCTAAATAAGTGATCTGTCCCATACACATGAACAGGAACCAAACCTAAAGTCTAACAGAAAGTGATCTAATTCCAATTCCAAGCTTGCTGGTAACTCTGGACAGTCACATCACCTGAATGGGCCTCAACTACTGCAACTGAAGAATGGGACTAACAAACAGGTTTGCAGCAGTAGCATTAAGCCCTCTGAGAATATAACTTTGGAAGTTCCAGACCACTACAGGTCTAACAGGTAGGACTCACTCCAGGTCCAGGTCTTGGCTTCAGAGTTCTTGTTTACTCTGACACTGCCACTCCCCAGCCCATCCCTGACCATGCTGCCTGAGGGCCTTGAGATGTTTGTCACCACCAGGTAACAGAAAGGTGGCTGTGGTGTAAAAGAAAGGACTCAGTCACTTTTGCAGATCCAATTCTATGGAAAAGGAGCTGAGACCTAGCCCTTAGTGCTGCCACATGAGATGTGACATTGGGGAAGTGACTAAATTTCGCTGCCTCAGGCTCTTCACCCATAGGAAGCAACTAACACTACTTCACAGGTTGTTGTGGAAACTGAACAAGATAGAAAATGTCTGGGATGACACCCAGCAGAGAAACTGCCACATGACAACACAAGTTGAAACCATTAAAAGAAAGAGAAGTCCCTGTCCCACTCTGTGCCCAAACCCACTGGGAGGGATCGATGAGGTACTAGGCAAATAGGACAATTAGCCAGCACGAGGACCGTTCAGCTTCTCCCCCGTCGAGGACCACCTGTCTTGATCCTGCTACCCAGGGCTTCCCAGCAATGCTCAGCTACACCCACAGGCCTGGCCCAGCAGGACAGGCCCATCATAAACATTCATGATCAAACAGATCAGCGTATGCTCCCAAAACAGGAGTCTTGCCAAGCATTCCAAGGCAGGACAGACTGATTCAATCCTTCATCCTCCTCCCAGGTTCCCTCTCATTGCATTATTACCAGGGTTCACCCTTATATGGATGTTAAACTGCTTTTGCATCAAGCATGTGTACCTGATCCACTCCAGAAGCTGACCCAGGAAAGAGGCCAGGAGACTGGCACTAACCAAGACCACCCAGCAGTGGAGGGCTGACCTCTCCAGCAGCATCAGGATACAATGTGAGAAGGCCCACAAGGAAAACCGCCGCCCCTACACCCTGAGGTTCAGAAGGGGAAAACTTTGTTCTCATCACTCCCTGAAGATGGGATGGCACTCAGAGAAAGAATGTGGCCATGGCCCTAGTGGCCTGCAATCAATGAGTCACCGATTAGAGAAGGAAAAAGCCTCCCCAGCAGGGACTCCAATCACAGATCACACTGGCTCTGCACATGGATGGACATGTGAAGGGTAGTGTACACCCTCTTCCCCCCACAATCCATCCCCACAAAGCAGCCACAGGCCCTTTTCTCCAGGTTTTCAAAGTACCCCAAGAAAATACAATTTCCCAGTCATCACATACAAGGCCACAACCTCACTCTGCCCCTCATCACTCTGCTCTAAGGCTCAACAGACCTCATTCTCACCTCACAGTCTACGAACCTACCTGGGACACTCTTTCCCCTGTTCTCATTATGAGGACTCAGGTCAAGAGTCACTTTAAGACCTCTAGTTGTCTACTCCATTGCTCTCAACGTGAGGCACCTGTTTACCCACCACTGGTCTCAAAAACAGGCTCATCAAAGCCCCTGGGCCCAGGCCTGTCTCCCAGGTGCCCAGTGCATATCTGCTGACTGAGAGCACGCCTCTGAACCCCATCCCAGGAGGGAAAGCCTCAGCCATAGGAACAACAGGCAGAGGGGCAAGGGAACTTGCTCTCTAGCCCTCCCACCTCAGCAAACAGGCAGGTGGAATCAAGAGGCAGAACACTATAGAGGTTACTGATGACAACATGCCAAGAGCCCTATCACCCATACACATGCACACATACACACACATCCCTCAGAAGCCAGAGACTCATCCAAGCTGCCCATAAAGGGGTAAATCAAGTGAGCTGGACCCTCTTTGGTGTCCCCTCTGGTAGCCCTTGACACCACCAGGAGTGAACACTCAGCTCCAGGTCAACTGAGCAGAGGAACCAGGGAAAGGAGGGAAGGTACAACAGAAGAACACCATTCAGGAATGACTGAGCAGCAAGGTCACTGCTGGTAGTCACCACACTGGTGGCGCTCTCCACTGCCACTGCCTCTACCCACCCTCAGCACCAGCACCAGCCACACTCCAGAATCCAGGGAGAAGCCCAGAACACTGCTCTTGAGACACTGGAGCCTGGAGTTGCTAGAGAGGAACTCCAGTGACTGGACTGGCTCTTTTCCTCCCTTCCCCATCCAGCCTGGCCTGTTCTTACTTCCCCAGGTAAGTAGCGGCAACCGAGGGCTTTAAAAACCCAACAACTCCCCCCTCCTCAATTTTAGACTGGGTCTTATCCATAACAACACCTAGATAGGAACCAGAAGCCCCAAAGGGGAAGCCATCTGTTTCAACCTTCCCTCCCAAAGCTACCACAAACTAGTTGGGGACTTAAACCTAGTTTTCCTATTCTGTGGATAAGCAAACAGGCTCAGTGCTGTATCACCTTAGGCCACTCGGCTCTTCTGGAGTTCCCTAATTTCCCTCCTCATGGAGGACCAACACCAGAGTTGAACAATTGAGCCAGAGGCCACACTGATCTTGTCTGCAGAGGAGCCAAGCCAGGGAGGGGCCAGCTCTGGCTCACCAGCTATGAAGTAACAGGAGGGAGAGGGAAGTAGGCCAAATTACAGCTGGGATGGGGAGGAAATAGGCTTGGGCACTGGGGAAGCCTTGGTCCCCAGGCCAGCTTCAGTCTGAGAGGAAAAGCTGCATGGATGCAAAACTTGAGACGGCACCTGAGGAGGAGGGGACACCAGGAGCACAGCCTTCAGCTCACAGGACAGAACCCAGCCAGTGCCATCAGCTAGGCATCATGTACTGAGCAGCAGGCATTCCCACAAGCCTTGTCCAAATGATTCCATGAACTCAACCATTCCCATGAAGAGAATGATCATGTCAGCAGGCTGGAAAGTTTCTGTGGACCTATACAGGGCTCCCAGCCCTAGTTCTTGGGACAGCTGGGGGTCTGTGAGGCCCTGACAATTGCCCGTGAACACCAACAAAATGAACCCTTTGTTTACAAGAGGGTCTACAGCTTTTTGCAAAATCTCAAAAAGGCCCAGACTCCAAACAGAAATGAAGAATTACAACCCTATGGCTGGGGTGAGGGTATTAAGAGACACACAAAAGGAAGAGACACAAAGGAAGAGACAAACAAGAACATAAGAGGGAATGAGGTGACAAATAGGACAGAAAAATGGAAGACAAGGACTAGGACCAGGAGGGGTGGGAAAGATGAGAACAAAAACTCTAGCTGGGCCAGCAGGTAAACAACCGTTGCCAGGCCGGGGATTTAGCTCATTGGTTTCGCCGCCTGCTGCGCAAGTGTAAGGACCCAAGTTCGATCCCCAGTACCAAAAAAAAACAAAAAAACCGTTGCCACCATCTTCAATGCAGATGCTATAACAGGCCCACCAGGAAAAAATGTAGTCCAGGACAGATGCTCAAGATGGCAGGCAGGGAGCACCTACCTCCTGAGCTTTGGGATCACCTCACCACTACCACCCTTTCCCTCCACCTTCAAGTTTCCAACCTTAGAAACAGGATATTACCTATCCTGTTCACACGCCTGTGAACATAGACAGATGGGAGGATAGGGAAACAGGGAAGGCAAGAACAGAGATGGACAAAGACCAAAACATTTGCCTGTCTACACTGACTGCTCAATCTGGGGTTCCTAAACAAATACCTGGAGCCAAGAATCCTACCATGACCCATGCACAAGTGTGGGGCTGGGTCAGTAGCTCTCACCAGGCTCTCCAAAAGGACTCCTGAAAGGTGAAGAGCCACAGTGGTTCCAGGATAAACTTCTGATTTACAGGTGCATAAATCAAGGCCCACAGAGAAGATAGACTCCCTCCCCAGAACCCCCACAGATACATGAACCCCTCAGCTACAGCTGCCTAAACCCTTTTGTGGACACAGAAGCCAATGCAACTCTTATCAGAGCACTAGATACTCAACAAACAAAATGTGCTACGGCCAGGCTTTGTGGTGCTGTCTGTAATCCCAACACTCAGGAGGCTGAGGCAGGAGGATCACTATGAATTCAAGAGCAGCCTGGACTACATAGTGAGTTCAAGGGCAGCCTTAACTATAAAACAAGATCTTGTCTCAAAAAAAAAATAAAATAAAATAAAATAAAATAAAGTGCTACTGACCTCCCCTCCATAGAAGGCCCCCACCAAGCCTTACCTTGGTGCGCCCGTTGATGACGTAATTGCCCAGCCGCCCAGCACAATGGCGGATTACAGTGTCCACATGGGCCATGAGGGCACCAATGCTCCAGCAGCCTGGCTCGTGACCTTCTACCCAGGCAATCTGGTCCCCACGAATGCTACGTGGCGGGATAGCACGTTGGCTCACTAGCTGCCCATCACGCAGGCGCCCACCCCACCTCAGGGCCTCCACCTCAGCCAGCACACGGCCACCCAGTGCTGCTCCTAAGAAATTGTCCTTGACACAGATGCCGTAGTACCGCATGCAAGGCACAATATAGTCCAGGGCCAGGCGCTCAGGTGCAGAAGGCAGGGCTTCTGCCCTCAGCCTAGCACCCACTTCGCCACTACGGCTACTGCTGCTGCCCCTGCCCATGCCACCCTCCCCCTCTGCCTCCTGGTTCTCTCGCCTGGCCCAAGACCGTTTGGCAGGTGAAGGGGCATCCCCACCATCCTCTGCCCACTTCCGTTTTGGGGCCTCAGGCTGGGCACCCTGGGCTGCCAGTCGCTGGCACTCCTTGGTGACCAGTGCTGCAGCACCCTCACTCTGCAGTGCCCACAGCTCGCCACCATCCTGCCCACCAAAGCCCTCCCGCAGGGGACTGGCAGTGGTGGAGGTGGCTGTGGCTCTGAGGGTCCCACTCCCTGCCGAGGCTTCACCAGGCACTCCTGGACGGTGGCAGGAGGGGAGCAGGGGACTGGGCAGGTAACTCTCCACCCCCATCCTGGGCTGGCTGGGCTCCAAGGACTCAGACAAAGACACCGGCAACTGAGGGAGAGACTGATTCAGGGACTGCGGCTGGCACGGGCTGTCCATGGCAGCAATGTCTTCATCCCCCGGGCATGGAGGGCACGGCCTGGGCCCATGGTGACACCCAGCTCCTCCTCCTCCTCCTCCTCCTCCTCCTCCTCCACTTGATACAGCTGGGGATTGCTTGGCCTGGTGCAGGGCAGGGTGAGGCAGTAGGAACTCCTCTTGTGCCCTAGGGATGCTTGCTGGTGCCCAAATTCACTGTTGTCTCTAGATGCTTAGGGTTGCTGGAGGGAAAGGAAGAGAAAAAGGGATGTGAGAACAGCTAGAAACAGGCAAGCTAGGGAACAGACAGATAAAAGATGACCAGGATACACTAGGCCTCAGTGACCCCGAACAACCTGAGGCCAAGTGAGGGAGACGACGCTGAGAATTTAAAGGGGTACGGCTGACAAGCAAAGGGCAGTGAAGGGTAAGAGCCAGAAGAAAGAAACGAGGTAGATGCCCAAAAACAAAGAACAGTAGTTTGGGGGGAGGGGAGAAAAGTAACCACAGAGAAGACGAAGGGGGGCTGGGGTAGAAAACAAATGGTGTAGGGGTGTGAAGAGTAAGAGATGTGCCTGGGGGCTCGAGCGAGACACAGAAAAGTGGGGATCTACAAAAAGGGAATGGGGGATACGAAAAAAGTCTGAGCTGGGAGGGATCAGGAGGCAGAGGAAACTCGGGAGTCCACAGACAAAGAGAATGTGGCCCCCAGAGACAGAAAAACAGACCAGAGGGAAACGGGGAGGGAAGGCCTGAGGCGGTCAGAACCAACAGGGTGGTAGGGTAGACCCGCGGCCAAGCGGAGGAAGCCTCCCGGGGGCGGACACACACCCAGACGGAAGGGAGGTCCGGAGTCAGATGGACAGGCGGAAGGGGGCCCGAGAGGAGGGTCCACGGTTACCGAGGGAAAGGCTAGGGGCTGGCGCACGGGCCAACAGGACCAGTGAGAAGGCGCCCCACTCCCAAGCCCCTGCCGCGCGGACCCAAGGCCCCCTCCAGCACAGCGGGCGAGAGGCCGGGCCTAGGGATGTCCCGGACCTAAGCCCCTCCCCCGGGCGCGCGCTGCCCGCCGCCCCGCCCCCCCCCGTGGCCTGCACCCGGCGAGCCCGCAGCGCGCTTCCTCCCCCACCCTGTCCCCCGGGTCGCCACAGTCCGCCACCGCGTGCCCCCACGCAGCCCCACATCACATTCGGAGCAGGCTAGCGTCCCGACTCGGATCCTTCGCCTCCCTGTCCCCTTCCGTTCCTGCGACCACCTCACCGAGCTTTTTCTCCGGCCTCGGCGCCGCCGTTTATGCCAGCCGCCTTGCGCCGCACAGCACGCCATACCCCGCCCCCACCACCCGCGACGCCCCGCCCCCGCCTCGCCCGGTGGGCACGTGACCGCGTCCGCCGGACCGAGACGAAGCCTGCGCAGGCGCGAACGGCATAGGGCGGGGCGAAAATTTTCAGAACACCCCTCCCAAGAAAGGAAAAGTGGGCCCATCGCCAGCGCGAGGCTTATTTGCATTCCTCACCCCGCCTCTTTTGCCCGGCCGGATGAAGGTAGTTAAATGGATCAGGGAAGAGGCGTGTCTAAGGGTTAAACCAGCGGCCGTAGGAGGGGCATGCAAATGAGATTATTTACATGGAAAGACCCACCCTTAGGATAAGGCTGCTGAACGACTAGCCTCTGGGTTGCGGAATGACATGCAAATTATTTATTTACATAGGGAAATCCTCACAATCCAAAACAGGGATATTGAGAAACGGCCAGGCCAGTCGGAAAATGCGTGTGAAATGGCACTTCAGTGATTTACATGACCACATTTTATAATGGAGAGGAAGAGTGTGGTATGTTCTGAAGAGAAGGGGCCACTGGAACAGATGTGCAAATATGTCATATCTGCATGACCTGCCCAGCCTCCCCCTCAGGACAAGCACAGGAGTCAGAATAAAGCAACCTAGGACAGCTATGCAGAGAAGACATCTGAGTGAACAGTCCAGTCTCTCGGAACATTGGGCCACCCTTCCTGCCTCTGAGGTCTGTAAGGTCATTTTGAATGTCCCACCCCCTCCACCTATGACCAGGGAAAGCAGGGTGAGGCTGGGCTCAAGCATCTTTTGGGGTCTGGATACTGCTGACTTGGCTGACTTGATGGGAGAGCAGCTAGGATGGTGCCCTAGGGGCTGCACCTGTTCTTGGCAAGCCACATGAAGGCACCAGCAATTCACCTGCGCACAAGGCAGTCCACACCCTTCTCAAGTATGTACAAAATTCAGGGCTTGCCAAAGGTCCACAGCCCTGAAGGGCTCACAGAGGGCACACGGTCATACACTCTGAATAAAAGGAGGCAAATTTACACCAAAACACACACAGGCATCGGGGACGCAAGTGCACAGGAACACACCACAGCAGTGAGCCACTCCCCGAGTCTCTTGAGTTCAGACATGTGTAGGTCAAAGCAGGCACAGGCCTAGCACTCACTCACAGGCCCAGATTCCCCTTCCTCGGCCTTGGTGTACACACAACAGCCTCACCAACACAATCACCAAGGACAGAGAACTCACACGCAACAGTTTCACACGTTCCAACAGACACAGTCCCACGCACAGGTACTGGAAAGACTCATACACATGACACAAACACAGGGACATAAGTGTCACGCATGTAAGTCTCAAGCACCTAGGTCACAGTGTCCACACAATGACAAACTACCTCCACAAATTAGACACCTGAACTATGGTGTATCCTCAAGGTGTCCCCACACCAGGACCCATGATTCTTCCATCAGGGACTTCTCCCCAGCATCCCAAAATGACAAAGGCCAAAACACAGGTGTAAACAATGCTTTATGGGGGAGGAGTTAGGATGGGACAGGCCTCCAGGTAATAAATAACACGTACTCGAAACAGCAGGGCAAGGTGGGGCCAAATGGTCCTGGTCTCAGGCTTTGAGAACTCTTGGGGTATGACTGGGGGGACGGAGGTTAGCCAAGACAGAAGGAGCAGCTGCAGGTATGGGTTCCCCCTTCCCTGTGACTCAGTCTTGCCCCAAAGCCAGGCCCCACCTGGCCAGGGAAGGAGGACAGGTGGCGGGACACTTCTCTGGGGCTGGGGCAGGTTGGGGCACAGCCTCCTGGGGCCTGGGTCTGGGCCCCAGCCAGAAGGCCAGGGCTGGTCCTGGAGATCAGATGAGCTGAAAGAGAAGGGTATAGTGACCTGGAGGGGTCCTGGATCTGTCTAGCTGGTGTCTATGTCTCATTTCTGGGCATCTCCCTGACCTTCCAAAACTCTTCTACAAGTTTCTACATTGCCCGGGCATCTCTCTCTGTCTCTGTCCCTGTCTGTCTGCCCCCGCCCACCCCCGGTACATCCCTGCTTGCTTACCTCAGAGAGCAGTCTGTAAAAGGACAATTTCATTGTCTAAATATCATATCCCTACTTTTTTATCTCTGTGTCCTATGTCCCTGATCACTCTGGCTTTAGGCCTCCTTCTAGTGTTTTCCAAGCTGGAGAGACACAATAGATTAGTGCTTTTTGCTTTGATTGCATATAGCATTATCTAGAAGCTTGTGAAAATCTTAAAATTACTTCAAAATCTCTGGAGTAAGTTTGGGTAGCAGTACCTTTTAAAGCTCTCCAGATGATTCTACTGTGCAACATTGCATGGGAAGGGGGAATGATTTCGTGGGCCTTAGATAATTTTTTATTCCAATAGAATAAAATAGAAAATGTCAGACTGCATCATATGTAATAAGAATATTGGTCAGCTGGGCACAGTGGCACATGCCTGCAATCCGGACACTCTGGAGGCTGAGGCAGGAGGATCATGGGCTACAAAGCAAAGCCCAGGTCACCCTGGGCTACAAAGCAAGCTCAGGCTGGTCTGGACTACATAAGAAGACCCTGTCTCAATTAACTAAAAACAAGAAAAAATTGGTCAACAGAGACCGAAAGCAGAGTAGTAGTTGCCAGGGGCTGGGGAAATGGAGAATGACTGCTTACTGGTTATGCAGTTTTTTTTCTTTCTTTTGCAGTACCGGGGATCAAACTAAGGACCTTGGTGCAGTTTTTTTTTAAGGTAATGAAAATATTCTGGATCTAGACAGGGGAGGTAGTTGTACAACCTTGTGAGTGCACTAAATGCCACTGAGCTTTGACATGACTAAATTTATGTTCTGTGAATTTAACATGTTCCCACTGGCATAAACCACTGGTGGTACATGTATGACTGTACCACCCAATGGGACCATCCCATGTCACCCTATGGGACAGTCATGCATGCACCACCAGTGGTACAAGATGGTGGGACTATAACACATTCAAATAAGAGCTGCCCAGGGGCTGGGGATTTAGCTCAGTGGTTTCGCCGCCTGCCTCTCAAGCGCAAGGACCCGAGTTCAGTACTCAGTACCAAAAAAAAAAATCAACAACAACAAATAAGAGCTACCTGACAGCGAGACAAACAAATTATGGTCCCGTTGTGAATGTATTAATCTCAATTATTTAAAAAAAGAAAGACTACTGAGACTAGAAAAACATGTTTGAGTTTTATACATGAGTATGACTGTATTAGATCAACATATAAAAGTACAGTCAACAGTTCATAAAAGCACTGTCTTACTACATTTGACCCACTGAGACTCTATGCTAAGAGTACACATCTTCCATGTCTGCACAGCCCAGAGTCTTTAAGATGGATATGAAGGAATATAATAAACACCCCTGCTTATTGAGTCTTTACTAAGTGTTGGGCCCAATCTAAGAACTTTACATGAATTGATTTATTTAACATTCTCAACACCCATAAGAGGCAGGTACTATACAACTTTTGGCCCCATTTTACAGATGAGGAAACTAAGGCCCAGGCACAGAACATGCAAATGCCTGGCAAGATAGCACTGTCCAGAGAACTTATCCTTGACCCCGCCTCCCTTCAAATTCCATCAGGAAATCATGCTTCAAAATAGATCCAAAGTCTAACCACTTTTCCCCACAGCCTCCCTGGAGCTGTAGATGGCTGGGAGGGGGCTGGGCGGGAGGTACCAAGGGGAGAATTGGCGACACACACTCCCCCACAGAGGTGGGGAGGGGACCAAATCCCGCACGGTCTTGTAGGCCTGGAAAGGTGTTTCGATGAACCATGGAAGAACAAACAAGGCTTCCTGGAGGAGGAAGGGGGTTACCAGGGCAAAGAGAGAAGGAACGGTGTTCTAGGCAGAAGGCATAGCGTGAGCAAACACCACAGAGAAACAGACAGAACTTCAGTGTGGCAGGAGCTGCCTAAGGGGTGGGGAGAGGTTCGAGGTGAGGCTGAGGTGGCTGCAGGAGCCATTCCCTGCTGAGAGTCTAACATCAGGCTGAGCAGCTTCGGTTGGCTCCCAGGGGAGAGAGAGGAGAGAGACAGGAGCAGATTTTTGTTTTAGACCCTTTGGCTGCATCAAGATGGGACAAGACTGGAGACAGAGCCCAGACAGGAAACAATCTATCCACTGCTCAACCCCTCCGGCCCACCCCAGGCTGACCACCATCCTCTCCGGCCTTGACTTGGCAGCAACTCCTTAACCAGTGTCCCAGCAAACACCACTCCTCCATCTCTTCCCTGTATGCAGCCAGGGGGTCCTTGTGAATCCTTGAATCAAATCCTCTCCCTCCTCTGCTCAGAAGCTTTCTATGGCTCCCATCCTGGCCAAAGCCTACACCATAGTCCTCCCCAAAGCCACAGACACTATGTCCCGCCAAACCCCCAATGCACATGCCCTCCACTGCAGCCACAGTGACCTCCTTGGTCTTCCTCACACATGCCAGGTGGTGCCTGCCCCAGCCTGACCTCTCTCACCCAAGGCCTTCGCACTTGCTATTCTCTCTGCCTAGACTGCTCCTGCCCCAGATGCCCAACGATTCTTCCTCTCCCTCCTTCAGGTCCTAGCTCAGATGTCACCTTCTCAGTGAGACCTCCCTCATCATTCTGTTTAAGTGTACTCCTCCACCCACACCACCCTTCCCTGCCTGACTCAATTTTAATTTTTCTCCAAAGCTCTTATCCTAACTACTATATAATTTACTTGCGTCTTTTTTTTTTAAGACTGGGGATTAAACCCAAAGCCTCCACACTGAGCTACATACATTCTCAGTGCCCCACTTCCCTTTTTTTTATTTTGAGACAGGGTCTCACTACATCATTAAATTGTCCAGGCTAGGCTTGAGCTTTCAACGCTCTTGCCTCAGCCTCCCAGAGTGCTGGAATTACAGGTGTGCACCACCATGCCTGATTTATTTACATATCTTGTTTATTGTCTGTTTCCTCCTAAGAGAACGGTGCCTCCAGGAAGGCAGGGTTTTTCATCTGTTTTACTCACTGCTGTCTCCCCAGAGCCTTGAATGGGGCCTTATACACAGTAGGTGCTCAACTAGGGATGGGAGGATTGGGTGCAGGGCCGAGGCCTGGCAGAGAGGTCTGGGGCAGAAAAGGCAGGTGAGCTCCCTGTGTCTAAGAAGATGGCTCCTTTGTATCTTTTGCTTTCACTCTTTCTGGTCATCCTATTTTCCATGTCTGTGTCCACTCCATGTCCCTCTTCCCAGAACACGAGCCCTGCCTCCCCAACACCCCAGCGTCCCACCTGGCTCTGTAGGTCTCAGCAGCCGCAGGGCTGAGGGGCCACGGCCTGGGCACTCCGAGGCTGCCGCAGCTGGCGGAGGGAGGCGTCACCATACTGAATGCCTGAGCCCATTCTCTCCGGATCCAGCTCGCCTGCAGGCAGGGGGAGAGCTTAAGACGAGTTCCATGGAGACCCTGGAGCCCTCCCTTCCACCTGCATTGGGCAGCTCAGTGGGGCCTCACCTGAGTCAATCTTGTTGAGGATGGTGCGAGCGCACTTCAGGAAAGCCTCCTCCACATTCTCACCTGTGAGCGCACTTGTCTCTAGAAACATGAGTTCTGGAGAGGCAGGGGCTCTGTTGGTCCCTGTCCTCCACTCCCACTTGGTTCTGCAAATGCTCCAGCCACCTTGGCCTCGTGTGGGGCCTCTGCACAGGCTGTGGCTCTGCAGAGAATTTTGTCCCCCTCCCCACATAACCCCTGGCTCATCCTTCTGGGCTCAGTGCACAGGACCCCTCCCTGAATGTCCTCCAGGACCTCCTGGCCTGGGTCAGGGATCTCCATTGGGCTCCCACAGCCTCCACTGCCTCCCCCAGGTGACCATGACCTCTCTGGGCTGTTACTGTCTGTCAGTGAACCTGCACCTTCAGTCTCACCCTCTGCACTGTGAGCAACACAAGGCTGTCTTCATCACTGGGTGCCCGGCGCTGTCTAGCACAGCCCCCATCTTACAAGATAAGGCCTCCTGGTGGGTAAACTAGAGCCAGGATTCAAGCCCTCTATCCAAACCACCAGATGTGGATGGTCTCGCAGCAAGCACACTGTTTTCAAATGAGTTTATGCTTGCAAACTTTGCTTTCGTGTGTGTGTGTGTGTGCCTGTGTGTGTGCCTGTGTGTGTGCGCGCATGTGTGTGTTACTGGAAATGGAATCCAAGGCCTTTGCACTGAGTACAGCCCCAGCCCTTTCATTATTTTTTATTTTGATACAAGGTCTGGCTAAGTCATTGAGTTGCCCAGGATGTACCCACACTTGCAATCCTCCTGTCTCAGCTTCCCAGGGTGCTGGGATTACAAGCGTCCACCACTATGGCTGGTTTGCAAACCTTTGACAGGGCCCATCAGTCCTCTCCATTCCCCTGATGCCAGTGCTTGTTCCCCTGAGATCCACCCTGGCCAGCTCCCTTATTGCCAAAATGTGCCAGTCCCTAGGCCATCTGAGTTTTCTACCTCTACCTTAACCTGATACCCAGCACGGCCTCCCTATGGTGGCAGACACTTCCTACCAGCCAACATTTACCCCGTACCCTCTCTGTGGCAGGGGCTGCTGAAGGCTTTCCATGGCCTGCCTAACCAGCACACCGTGAGGCAGAAACGCTGTGGCATTTCTCCACTTTCCAGCAGAGGAAACTGAGGACCAGTGTAGTCACACAGCTCAACACTCAGATTTGAGGGGGTCTTCTGAACCCCCACGTTCAGGGCACCACGTACCACTCTACCCCTCCACCCCTCCACCCCTCCACCCCCACCCGGCCCACAGCACGGCCCTCACCGTTCTCCTGGGCAAAGCGAGAGGCCTCCAGGAAAGTGACCTCACGTTCAGGGTCCAGGTCCTTCTTGTTGCCACAGAGGATGACCACGATGTTGGGGCTGGCCAGCGTACGGGCGTCCGTCAGCCAGGCGGCCAGCGAGTTGTACGTCTCCCGGCTGTGGAGGAGGCACACGAGGAAGGTGGCCCAAGAGAAGGGGCCCCAGGCCCTGCCCCCACCACGCCGCCAATGCCATGTACCCACCTGGTGATGTCGTACACCAGCAGGGCTCCAGCTGCCCCTCGGTAGTAACTCCGTGTCACCGACCTGTGGGGCCAGGGGGACCCAGTCACCCCCAAGGCTGGGGTGTGCCCCAAGACTGCCCCCCTCTGCGGAGAGAGACTGGTGGTTCGGAGGCCCCTCTTTCACTGCTGGCCCATGCCCCAAAACCTGTGCTTAGTCTGGGGGACACAAAATTTCTCTCTGCCGTGGTCCCTCTTTATTTCTCTCAATTTCTACTTCCCTCCCTTAGTTGTCTGTCTGTGAGTTTCTCTGTGTCCCTGCCTTTTTGTATTTCTGTATTGGTTTATTTCTTTCTCTCTATCTCTCAGGTGTGTATATTTTTTTTTTTTTTTTTTTTTGAGACAGGGTCTCACTATGTAGTTCAGGCTGACCTTGAACTCACTATGTAGCCAAGCCTGCCCTCGAACTGGCAGCGATCCTACTGCCTCAGCCTCCTGAGGGCTGAAATTACCGGCATGCACTGCCATGCCAATTCCAGCCTCCCCCCTCTCTTAAATTTTTAAAATTCAAGACAAGGTCTCACTAAGCTGTTAAGTTGCCCAGGTTGGGCTCAAACTTGTAATGCTCCTGCCTCAGCCTCCCAGAGTGCTGGAGTTACAGGCAAGCACCACCACATCTAGCTTCTTTTTTTCTTTCCCTTTCTGAGTATGTGTATCTTTTTCAAATTTCTCCTCATTCAGTTTTAGGATCCCCCTCCAACCTATTTTGAGGTGCTAGGGATTGGACTAAGGGCCCTGTGCATGCTAGGCAAGCACTGTACCA
Source organism: Heterocephalus glaber (assembly GCF_053883595.1). Classification (NCBI taxonomy): domain Eukaryota; kingdom Metazoa; phylum Chordata; class Mammalia; order Rodentia; family Bathyergidae; genus Heterocephalus; species Heterocephalus glaber. Next base: position 542,878 of record NW_028258178.1, read on the forward strand.
CTCAACTATAACTGCAGTCCCAAGCCTCCCTTTCTCTTATCTTGTCTCTGTCTTTCTCTTTCCCTCTCTCCTTAGCTGTATGTACCTCCCAACCAAGTCTTTATCTCCCTCCCTCCCTCTGTTTCCTCTATCTTCTCAGTGTCTTCACTCTGAGGAACTACACACGTCTCTCTCTCTCCTTCCTCCTTGGGAGCCCAGCCCACCTACCGAAACCGCTCCTGGCCAGCAGTGTCCCAAATCTGCAGCTTCACAGTCTTCCCGCCCACGTTGACCACTCGGGATCCAAACTCCACACCAATTGTGTGGTTGGAATCCTGTTTGACTAAGGGTGAGAAGAAAAAGGAGACAGGAGACCATGCAGAGGCTCAGAGGACCTCCACGCTCCATGGCCTCCTCTGTCTCTACCAACCCATGCTCACTGCTGGGGTGACTGAAAACCTAGACAGAGCATATGCCAATGCAAGAACCGTGCCACCTCGCTGGACTCACCTCACTAGCTGCCTGCCTGCCCCACCACACACCCATGTCCACAACTTGGTGTTCCCAGGACCAGTAGCAGAAACTTACACTTATTCTCAATGAACTGATGAAGGAGACATGATTTGCCAGTTCCTGCACTGCCAATCACCAGGAATTTGAAGAGAAAATCTGAAGAGATGTGGCCCAAAATCAAGGATGCCCATAAGGAGAGATATAGAGAAAGGGAAACCAAGAAAAGTTACAGGGAGACAGACACAGGTAGAAACAATACCTTAGATAACAACTGTAACAGATTACCTTTTTTTTCTTTTCTGCAATGCTGGGGATTGGACCTAGGGCTTTGTGCATGCCACAGCAGACAAAGTGCTCTGCCACTGAGCTACACCTTAAGCCCAAGATTATTCTTAGATATCTACCACGTGCCTTTGGCACAGTTCTACATATCTTTACTTATATCAACAGTTCACTTAAATCTTCAGGAAAACTCTAGAGGGCAGGTATAGTAAAAATGTCCCCATTGTCCAGATAAGGAAACCCAAGGCCAGAGAGGCTAACTTGCCCAGGGTCACACAGCTAGGCAGAGCTCAGATTCAAATCCAGACCAAAGGCTTCCAGAGTCTAAGATCTTAGCTAGTATACTGCTAAAGCCTCTTTCTAGCCTCTGTCCATCTTCACTTCTCCTACCACCCTCTCACTATCCACTGGGCTGTGGTCCCTAGCCTTCAGTCTGTTCCTTGAAAATGACAAACAGGTTCCCCCCTCTGGATCTTTGCACTTGATCCCTCTGCTTTTCTGTATTTGTTGAATGAATGCAGCTCCCTCTGACTCCCTGACCCCCACCCACCTGGTACTGAACATCCATATTGATTTTCCAATTCCCAACGTCTTCTTCCCACACTCTGCCAGATCCCTGATCCCTGTTCTCAAGCTTATGCCCCATTCCTCGACAGCAAGTCCCAATCCACATCCAAGGACAACCCACCCCAACCCTATTCCAGACCGCTCCAGCCAAATCAGCCCAAGGGGCCAGAGCACCCTTCGCGGTTTGCGGACCAAGCACAACCGTTAGCGGACCAAGAACGACCCCTCCATTCAGAGCCACCCCAGCCCCATTCTCTCAGACTCCGCCCCAACACATGAGGCCCCACCTCTTCACTCAAGGCCCGCCCTGAACCAGCAAGACCCACTCCCTCCGATTCCGCCCACATCTGTTTCACCCACACACCAGACCCTCAGGCTCCACCCAAATCAATGAAGCTCAGCCCTAGACTCACGAAACCCCTCCCAGCATCCACTTAGGCCCCGCCCCCTGATATAAGACCCCGCCCCCATTCCCTAGAGTCCCCATCCTCTGGGCCCAGACCCCCAGACCCCAGCGTCGGCCCACCGCTCTCACCGTAGGTCTCGGCCATGACTCGGTTGCGACCGCAGAGGGCCGAAATATGGCGCCGCGGCCGCGCCTGCTCCTCGGCTGGCAGCCGCTCCACTCGGGCTGCAGCCCCGGCTCCTTCCTAGTCCCAGACCCGGAGCCACCACTTCCGCCTCCACCCCCAGCTCCAGCGCGACCCGCTAGAGCTGCGGGACACCAAGCCACGCTTTCTGAAGGGCAGGATTGGTAAACTCTGCCGGCAGGGGGTGGGACGAAGGGCACGGATTGGTGGCGTGAGAGGGGCGGGGTCAAAAGGGGCGGGGACAGTAACAGGGATTGGTGAAGCAAGTGGGAAGGGGTGGTGCAGAGATGCTTGGTCCAGCGGAGGAACGGATCTGATCAGGAGTCCGGGCCACGGTCGAGACTCTGGATTGGGTAGAAGCAGACTTAGGGGAGGGGAAAAGAATGCAAAGGGCAAGGCAGGATTGATAGAATTGGGAGAGAGGCGGATCTTGAGCTAGTGGATGCGATTTCTGACCCTGAAGGGAGGATGGAGGAAAATCGGGAGGATATGCGCAGGTTGCTTCCCACATCCTTCTGCAGATATTCTTCAAGAAAACCTCAACGCTGGTCGTGCACGCCTGTAATCCCAGCATTTGGGAAGATGAGGCAGGAGGACTTCCGCAAGTTCGAGGCCAGTCTGAGCTATAGTGAGTTCAAGGCCAGCCCGAACTACATAGCGAGACCATGTCTCAAAAAAAATAAAAAGAAAAGAAAGAAAAAAGCCGAATGTGGTGAGGCATGCCTGCAATCCCAGCCCTCAGGAGGCTGAGGCAGGAGTATTAACATGGGTTTGATGCCAGCCTGGGCTGTACAGTGAGTTCAGGGCACCCTGAGCTACATAACGAGACCCTTTCTCAAAAACACAAAAAGCAAACAAAATACCAAAACTGCGCTGGGATTTATGTTCTCCTTATGGACCTACTGGCTAATTCCCAATAGTTAATACTCTAACTGTCTATAGAGGTCACCGCAATTACCCAGCTGGGCTGTTTAGGCTAAAACATATTCTCCCATGCTTGTATCACAGATCAAAGTTTTGGAGCCTAACCAAGGGTAACCAACCTAGCGCAAAAAGCGGTCAAAGTGAAATTCTGCCTAGCAACCAATGACGTTAACACATTGAGGGGGTTGATTGGCTAGCTTTAGAAACCTGAGAAACATTTCCTTTGTACATCCGCCCCACCCCCAAAAACACAGAGACCAGCAGTTTGCACTCAGTGTATTTGCATAAGGCCTGGAGGGAAACAGCAGAAGAGTGGAAGGCTGAGCTCACTGACAGCAGAAATCCCATTTCTGAAAAATAGAAAAGGAAAACGGTGAAGAGAAAACGGTGGTCACACCACAATGGATCTAGTGGTTTTCACTGTAGCTTCAGAGGCCAAGTTTGACCACGCAAGAACTATGTAGAGTAGCCAAGCACCCTCTAGCCTTTGCACCTCCCAACTAGACTGGTTTTGGAAATCTCTCTCCATTTTAAGGGTGACAAAACTGAGGCCTAAGAATTGTCTCAGCACAGACCCGAAGGCCAGTGGAGAGCCAAGAATAGGGGCCTCTTTGCCTGTCATCACAAGCCATGTATCTTCCTTCCCTCCAGAACCCAGCCACCCTCCAGGACACTTACATCTGTCTTCACATCAATTTTGCCAGGTTTCAGAGTCTGGCCTTCTCGAACAATGCTACTGGGGAAATAGCCTAGGTGAGCCGGCAGGTCTGCGTAGTAATCTCCCTGAACCTGGGGAAGAGGAGTTAAAAGCCAGGTCTGGGAAGATGGCAAGATCATTCTTTCTCAAGGTCCCCGAACTGTCTCCTCTCCTGGATCTCCATGCCTAGCTCCATCCTTGTCATTCAAATCTCAGCTTATCACCTGCTCAGAGACCCTCCTTAAGCACTCCATTAATTACCCACATTTGCCTGGTATGCATGAGACCCTGAGTTCAATCCCAGCCCTGCCAAGAAATAAAATAAAATAACCTAGCTACTCTATATTAAAGCTCAGGGAAGCATATATTTGCTCATGTTTGAGTTGTTACCGGAGTCTGAACCCAAGGTGTTTCCAGTGAGCTACATCCCCGGCCCTCTTTAAAAATTTTGAGTCAGGGTCTTGCTAAATTGTCAAGGTTAGGTTCAAACTTTTGATCCTCCTGCCTCCAGCCTCTCAGGCCTCAGTCTCTTAAGAGTGCTGGAATTCCAGGCATGAACCATTATACCCAATTTACTTGCTATTATTTTTGATGGCTATTATTGCTTGTCTACCTCCATTAGAATAAAAGGGATCATTTGCTCTCTTATTCTCAATGTCTAAAAAAGAACTTGGTACCAAGTTGCCCTTTACTAAACAAAATAAAAATTAGGTCACAAAATAGTCCCTCCTCCAAATATCACTATTTCAGTTTACCCCCCTCCAATTCCCATTCAGGGCCAAAACAAGTTTACTCTCACCAGTGCCCCATATCTTTCCCTTTTTCCCTCTCCCATGACTCACACTGCCTCCCCAGAAGAACCTCCCTCGGCCCTTCAGCTTGGAGAAGACATACACAATTTGGCCCCTATGTATGGTCAGGAAACGGCAGTCCGGAGCCACATAGTCTTGAAGGGCCACAGCCATTGAAATGGGGTCTGCAGAAGTAATAAAAGGGAAGGACAGCACCCCACACACCAACCAGCAAACCCCAGCCCCCAGCTCCCCTCTTACGACTGCATTCCGCATCAGCACACAGCTTCCGGTCAGCCAGCTTGGGCATGAGGCAGCATGCCCCACTAGGGCCTGGGAGAGCAGACAACAAAACAATGGCACCAAGGAGCACTGGGGACCACACCATCATGGACTGTGAGCAAGAATGACCAAGTGTGGAATGGGGTCTCATTTCCTCCTGCTCCCTCTCTCCAGAGGCACAAGGAAACCTGTGTTCTCTTGTCTCCACCCTACACCAGTCCCAAATTTCGCCCACACCATCTAGAGGCTGCTATCCAGCCAGAACCATTTCAAGGACAGGGTGAGGTCCATCTGTCCAAGAAAATACACAGATAGACCCAGGGCAACCCAAGCCGCTCCAAGGGACAGCTACCCACTCAACAATCAGAGCCCAGGACAGACAGTTTGAGATATGTGATTCCATCTTCTCTGGAGTCAGCTTAGGTATTCAGAGGACTCCATTCTCCCCTCCTGGGACAGAACCAGAGGAGCTGGTATGGAAAACCACCCTGGAATTTCCTGTGCTGAGGGACAGAACAAGGCAGCCTTTTGATTACCAAAACTGCCCCAGCTCTCAGGTACTGGTGAATATTACATGTTAGGCCTTAGGATAGGGAATGTCCCAGCTCACTATTCACCACCACCACCACCCCGCCCCGGGCCACTTCCTGAGGGATGACGTGCAGTAAACTATGCCTCCCTCCTCTCATAGCTTCACCTTCCTCATGTGCAAAATGAGGGCAATAATGAAGGCACATAGTTACAGTGCATTCACTAAGATCTTTATTCTATTAATTCACATGGATACTCTTCATCACCTTAGAAGCAGCTATTAAATAAATTGAAGGGCCAGGTCCAATGGTGCATACTTGTAACCCCGGCACTCAGGAAGCTGAGGTAGGAAGATCTCCATCAGTTGGAGGTCAGCCTGGGGTATACAATGAGTTCAGGGTCAACTTGAAGTATATAGCTAGACCCTGCCACACTCCATCCCCCCAAAAAAGAAAAAAAATTCAATGCCAGCCTGAATTACAGTGAGATCCTGCCTTTAAAAATAAATAAAACTTTAGGGCTAGAGGTCCCATTTGACCCAGCTATTCCCCTGCTAGGTAACTTCCCAAAAGAATTAAAAGAATCATACCACAGCGATATATGTGCACCCATGTTTATAGGGGCACAGTTTGCAATAGCTAAAGCTTGGAAACAGCCCAAGTGCCCAACAACTGGAAAATGGATAAAAAAGATGTGGGTTTTTTTATAAAATGGAGTACTACTCAGCCATAAAGAACCAGAAATTAGAGACATTTATACCTAAATGGATGCACACTGAGGCCAGACTCTTAAGTGAAATAAATAGGACACACATGTAAATACAGAAGTTTCTCTAGTGTGAGAAACTGAAAGTGTAAATAAGGATTAAAATGATTAAAACGAATAACTGATAATTTGAAATAGGAAGAAAAGGTACAAAGGGGTAGGGTGGTAGGAGGGGAAGGAAAAAGGAAAGAAGAGAAAGGAAACATTATGAGAAAAGAAAAAAATGGAAACAAAGTCTATGTAAATAGGGAAGGGTGGAGGGGGGGTGAAGGGCGCACAGGTAATGGGGAAAAAATAAGAACCAAAATACATAATGTACAGGTACAAGCACCCAATGATAAATGTAAACGTATTGTATACCTTAAATGTACCAATAAAAGAATTTAAGGAAAAAATAAATAAAACTTTAAAAAATTATATCAAGACCTAAGAGAGGTATCAACCAGTCACTATGTGGACTTTATTTAGCTTCTGACAGTATACAGATTTATGTATACCAATTTTGAAAAGCTCAACACTGATCAGGTATCTAGTGGTGTTTAAAAACTATTCTGAGCCAGGCATGGTGGCACATGCCTGTAATCCCAGCACTTGGGGGGCTGAGGCAGGAAAACTGCTGTGCGTTGGAGCCCAGACTGGATACATAGCAAGACCCTGTCTTAAAAAACAAAACAAAATAAAACAATTTTGAGCTGAGTGTGGTAGTACCTGCTGATAATCCCAGCATACTGGGAGGCTGAGGCAGGAAGATAGCAAATCAATCCCAGCCTGGGCAACTTAAAAGAGACATAAGAAGCTGTCTCAAAATAAAATATTAAAGGGCTGAGTTTGTAACTCAGTGCAAAGGCCCTGAGTTCAACGCCCAGTACTGGAAAAAAGAAATTTTCTTGGCCAAGCAAAGTGGTAGTCTGCCTGTAATCCCAGCAACTCAGGAGGCTGAGGAAGGAGCCCAGCCCTAGCAACTTGATGAGATCCTATTTCAAAAGTTAAAAAAAAAGGGGTCCGGGGATTTAGCTCAATGGTTCTGCCGCCTGCCTCCCAAGCAGAAGGACCTGAGTTCAATCCCAGGTACCAAAAAAAAAAAAAAAGTAGAATGGACTGGGGATGTAACTCAGTGTAGAGGGCTTGCCTAGCATACACAAAATCCTGGGTTTAATCCCTAGTGCCCCCCCAAAAAACATTTTCAATCCTATTTAGACATAATTATGGTGTTGTGGTTTCTATAGTTTAGAAAAATAGAACTGGAAAGAAAGAAAACTAGAGCTTAGCTCTATACCAGATGTCTGCTATTTGCTTCAAAATAATTTGAAAAGTTGGAGAAATAAAATGAGTGAATGCTTGAAAAACTGGCCACAAGGTGAAAAGTGAAGTTGGAAGAAGGCAATATAGGGGTCAGTGTGCTGCTGTCTTTTTTCATAGAAGTTTGAACTTCCCACTTTAAACATTTTTAAAAAATTATTTTATACATACTATGCTAGTCACTGATCTAGGCATGGGAGATTCACCAAGGAATAAAAATTGAAGGCCTCTGACTGGGTGTGGTGGCACACGCCTGTAATCCCAGTACTGGAGAGGCTGAAGAAAGAGGATTGTCAGTTCGAGGCCAGCCTGACCTACACAGTAAGTTCAAGGATACCCTGAATTACACAGTGAGACTCTTATCTCAAAAAACAAAACAAAACAAAAAAAATTGAAGGCCTCTGGTGGGGAAGATAATCAGTAAAAAAAAAAAAAAAAAAAAATATCACATACAGGCCAGGGATTTAGCTCAGTGGCACCTTGCCTGCCTCGCAAGCATAAGGTCCTGAGTTTGATGCCTGGTACAAAAAAAAAAAAAAATCACATATATGAGATAGTGTGTTAAGTATTAGAAAAGAGGCTGGGCATGGTTGCGCACACCTGTAATCCCAGCACTCTCGAGACTGAGACAGAAGGATCACTATGAGTTTGAGGCCAACCTGGGCTACATAGTGAGTTCAAGACCAGCCTGAACTACATGTCTCAAAAAACCAAGAAAAGAAAAAGAAAACACACTCAATAATTATCTGTGGGGACTGTGGCGCCCCTACTGTTGAAGAAGTCATGTTAAAGAAATGAGTTCATTTCCCGAAGCCCGACATACTTACCCATCTCTATAAAATTATTCCAAAATGTAGGAGCTTAAAACCAAATTATCAGCATTTGTGTGGAAACCTGGATCCAGCTGAGTGCCTTTGGCTCAGGGTCTCCTACCTGGCTCCGATCAACTTGTCATCCAGGGTTGCAGTCTCATCTGAAGGCTGCAGAGGGAAAGGATGTGCTTTCAAATACTCAGGCACCTGCTGAAGGACTCAGTTGCTTGGCAAACAGGACCCTGGGCCTCTGACCTCACTGCCTGTGGGCTGGAGGCTTCTCTCAGCTTCTTGCCCCATGTATCTTCATAAACAGCAACAGGGAGCTGGCTCCACCAAAGCAAGAAATAAGCCAGTCTTTGTAATACTGTCATTGGAGACATGTCATTTTTGCTGTACAGTACCTCCCATCCATGGTTTCACTTTGTGATTCGTTACCCATGGTCTGAAAATATTAAATGAAAAATTCCTGAAATAAACGACTTGTTCTAAATTACATGCTATTCAGCATAGTGTGATGAAATCTTGCCCCATCCCACTCGTCTGCCCTAAATAAATTAGCCCTTTGTCCAGTGTACACACACTGTATATAGCACCTGAACGTTATTAAGTAGCTATCTCACCAGACTGACTGTGGGTACACCTCAACAGTGTGTTCAGGTCACCTTTATTTAAATGATCCCAGAACATAAGGGTAGTGATGCTGCCAGTTCATATATGCTGAAGAAAGTTATAAAATTTGTTCTTTAAGTGAAAAGGTGAAAGTTTTCAGCTTACTAAGGAAAGAAAACAATTACAGGCTGAGGTTGCTAAGATCAAGAATGAATCCTGTATCTGTGAAATTGTAAAGGAATTTGTGCTGGTTTTGCTGCCACACCTCAAACTGCAGAAGTTCCAGTCTTAACGTGTGACAAATCCTTAGTTAAGATGGAAAAGGCATTTATAAGGCATGGTACTATCTGTGGCTTCAGGCATGCACTAGGGGTCCTGAACATATCACCTGCAGAAGAGGCTGCTGTAGTCATCTGATTATAGTTATCTGGTCACTAGGTCCAGATCATGCTCAAAAAAAGATTTTCTAAGACTGAATACGAGAGGGTGACTTTAGAAGCCATCTTAGAGGCTGCCTGCCATAAACAAATGTCAAGTATGGTACACAGGGTGGCAACAACTTCCAGAGCCCACTGTGTCCCTCTCCCTCCGTACTGCAGCCACACAAGCAGGGCTACCACAAAACAAAATTTTATTATACATGAAGTGAATGATATCCCCTAGAGTCTTCCCTTCTTCCTAGTTCTCAAATACTGAGCTCACTCCCACCCCAGGATTTTGCACTTCCACCAGATGTTCAAAAGGCAGGCTGCTGCAGGTCTTTTGGGGCTCAGCATGAGTCACCTCAGCTCTATACTTTCCTGACCACTCTGTAATGCTGCCTCAGAAAACTCAGGCTCAACTGGGCATGGTGACACTTGAAAGGTTGAGGCAGGGGGATCACTGTGAGTTCAAAGCCAGTCTGGGCTACATAGAGTCTGAGGTCAGCTTGAACTAATGAGACCCTGTCTCAAAAGGACAAAAAAGAAAACTGAGGCTCAGAGTTCAGTCACTTGCCAAGGTCAACACAAAGGACTAGTGGATATTTTGAATTCACATCTCACCTGCAAACTTGCTTCAAATGGAGACTCACATGACAGGACTGTTTTCCACAGCACCCTCCCTCCCAGGAACCTTGACCTCTGGGCTGGCAGGTCAGAACTTTTTTTTTTTCTTTTTTTGGTTCCAGGATCGAACTCAGGACCTTGCCCTTGTGAGGCAGGTGTGGTGACACAGAGCTAAATCCCTGGCCCAAGGTCAGAACTTTTTTGATGGGCAGAGGGTGGACACACACAGGCTTAGGATCAGGAAGGAGTGTCAAGGGCAAAGACCAAGCCAGAGCCGTGCTACAAATCCAGCACCCCCGACAGTAGAAAGGAGCTCCCCTCAAATGCACCTTTTGATAGTCAACTGTTACATCAACTTGAGTAATAAACGCCCAACTGACTAGATCAGCATAGTTCTGGGTGTGGCCAAAGGGGCTTACTAAAGACAGAAGAGCCACCCCTGGGTGAGATTGGCACCAACAGGCTTACACCCTGAATGGAATGAAAAGGGGAAAGAAGGAAGTCTCCCTTCAGTTTCTTTGGAGGAGCTCATCATCACCATCACCTTGGGACTTCTGTCTCCAGGCTTCCAGTTCAGACCCTTCAGCTTCCAAAGGGACTCTGCAGTGAGCTAAAGGTCTACCACCTCCGCAACTAGATCATTCTGCTCTCCGGCACAGACAGCCCTTCTACACTGTTCCACACCTGATTGCAGGCAGCTACTGTAAGCCTACCTTGTAAATATATCTGTTACTCTAGTGAGTCCTGACTGATACTTTCAGAGCTGAGCTCTTCATCACCCATGAAGCCCCACCACTTCACAGCAATTTTGTTCTCCTTAGAACACAGCATTTGAAATTAGCTTGTGTATTTTATTCATCATTACATACTCTATCTGTAGAACAGTATTTAGCACCTAACAGGGACTCAGCAAATATATGCTGAAATTTAAGTGCTTTCCAAGCCCTTGATAGTGTGTATGGGGGGGGGACGGGGACACAGTGAGTGCAAATCTTATCATGCCATTAACAGAGACATTTTTTTTTCTCCGTTTTTTGAGACAGGGTCTCACTTTGTAGCACAGGTTGGCCATGAACTCATGCTGATCTTCCTGCCTCGCCACTGAGACATTCCTCTTTATCCAGGAAGAAAATGAAGCTCAAAGAAGGAATGTCAACTGCCTGTGGGGGAATGGAGTTTCCAAAGTGGAAACCAGGATTGGCTGACCACAGGAGCCACACATCACAGTCACTATGCCTGCAGTGCCCAGTATATAGGTGAGATGTTTCCACTCAACTATCTGTAATAACACTGCATTATTTAGTGAAGATGGCAATCCCTTTCTTCTCTCTTTCACACTATACAGGGAAAAAGGCTCCACTGGGTGCTGTATATCTTCATCACTTCTAACACTGACATTCCTCTTTAACGAAGAGTAAAACAGGAACAAGAGTGGGCTTGGAACCTTAGTAGGAAACAATATCCAGACAGAATGAGGTTTCCCTTAGGGGGCATCCATATACAGTACACAACCTGCCTAACTCTACACGGTAGCCCTAGGTTTCTATTTCCTGCCCTGAATGGCAATTAGAGACAAAATAGAAAATTACCAAAGCAGTAAATGTGGCTTGAGTTTGAACAGTACTACTACACATATATTTTCCCAAGGCTGCAAATTTCAAAGTGCCAAGAGGTCCAAAATCCCAGGATGTGCTGATATAGAGGGAAGGGAACCATGAAAGCAAAGAAATAAAACAGACAAATGATTGTGAAAAAACACACCTCAAAAAACACTTTAATTCCAGCCTAACAGCGCCAGGTGCAATGTCTGGGGACAGACTCTGGGTACAATGCTGTGTGGCGACCACGCATTCACACACGGCTCCAAGAAGGCCCCCAAAGGGGGACTTACCTTAAGGGACTGAGCCAAAGAGGGGAGGGGAGGCCCCAGAACAAAGGCAGGGGTAGACCTGGGGACAAGGCGCTACTTCTTGGCAAAGGAGATCTTCATGGCGTTGTTCTGAGTGATCTTAAAGCCCTGCAGGGCATCACGAGCTGCTCCTGCCTGCACCTCGTTGTCAAACTCCACGAAGGCGATATCATGCCGACCAGGCACCAGGCGGACCTCCTTGAAGCCAGGGAATCTGAGAGAAAGAACAACAGAGTTCAGAGACCCAATGCAGCAACTGTCCCTAGAATTTTGGCTCCCAGTGGGGAGAGGACAGGGATGATGCTGCCCTCCTGACAATGCATAGGTAGGCCCTCCCAACAAGGGACCACCCACCCAAAATATATCTAGTGATAAACTGTAATATAAAAATCTTACCCACCCCTGCAACCACAACCTAGATCAAGACCAAACTCCTATCCTTCCATCACAGCCCACCTCTGCATTCGGAAGCAATCCCTGTATTCACTTTTATTGTTGTTGCTACTGTATAAGATTTTCGGGACAGGGTCTCACTATGTAGTCCTGATTGGGCTTGAACTCCTGATCCTCCCACTTCAGCCTCCAGAGTGCTGGGATTACAGCGTGTGCGACCATACCTGGCTCACTGTGCCCACTTTCGTGACATGTACTTTCCTTAATTTGCTTCTTCTCATTCCTTACCGCCTTCTCCATTATGCAATCCTCATGTTTACTGGGCACCATTTTCCACCCTTATCTTCATAAAATACGTATTGTTTTATGGATATTGTTACACGAGTAAGTTGTTTTTCTACTTTATTCGGTCTCAAAACATTTCCTCTCAGCAATATAAAGAACCATCCAGCCGGGCATGGTGGCATACACCTTTATTCTCAGCACTACAGAGGCTGAGGCAGGAGGATCATTTCTAGCTCGGGGCCAGCCTAGGCTATAGTAGGTTCAATGTCAGCCTGAACTACACAGTGAGACCCTGTCTCAGTAAGTAAGTAAATAAATAATTAATAAATAGGAATTTCTATAGTACATATGATCAGAAGTACAACTACTGAGCACCACCCCCAGACCGCCCAGTCCACCCATTATTTGAAATCACACTGCAGAAGTGTCCCAGGGCTGTAAAGGCCATGGTTATGAGCTCTAGAAGACAGAATGGAAGTGAACAACAGAGAGAGAGCCTCTCTGGGGCTCCTCAATGAAAATTGAAACCCTCAATTTGGCAAAGATTAAAACTAGACCTATATCTCGCACCATGCACTAAACTAAAATCAAAATGGATTAAAGATCTAAATATTAAAATAGAAACTCTGAACCAGTTGGAACAGAGCTTAGGTAGAACCCTTGAAGACATCAGTGTAGGAAAAGATTTTATGAACAAAACCTGTTGCCCATGAACTAGCACAAACAATCAACAAGTGGGATCTCTTCTTATTAAAAGGCTTCTGCACAGCAAGAGAAACCACCAGCAGTGTGAAGAGACAACCCACAATGTGGGAAAATATCTTCACCTGCTCTTCCTCAGACAAAGGTCTACTATCTCAAATCTATAAAGAACTTAAAAAGATCAGACCTCCCAAATTTAAAGACCCAATCCAAAAATGGGCATCTGAAATGAACAGACGTTTCTCAGACGAAGAAGTAGAAATAGCAAAGAAATACATGAAAAAATGTTCAACATCACTGGTCATTCGAGAGATGCAAATGAAAACAATGCTGAGATTCCACTTCACTCCAGAAAAAATGGCTGCTATCATGAAATCAACCAATAACAAATGCTGGCGGGGCTGTGGGGAAAGAGGAACCCTGCTCCACTGTTGGTGGGAGTGTAGACTGGTCCAAGCACTGTGGAAATCAGTATGGAGATACCTCAAAGAACTAGGACTGGAAGTCCCATTTGACCCCGCTATTCCACTGCTGGAGATCTTCCCCAAAGAATTAAAAGAATCATACCACAGTGATATATGTGGACCCATGTTCATAGCAGCACAGTTTGTGACTAGCTAAAACTTGGAAACAGCCCAAATGCCCATCAACTGGAGACTGGATAAAGAAAATGTGGTTTTTTTATAAAATGGAGTACTACTCAGCCATAAAAAATGAGAAATTAGAGACATTTATAGCTAAGTGGATGCACACTGAGGCAATACTCTTAAGTGAAATAAATAGGACACACATGTATAAACACCAAATAGTTTCTCTGGTGTGAGAAACTGAAAGTGTAAATAAGGACTAAATGTATAATAGGCAATGTGAAATAGGAAGAAAAGGGGCAAAGGAAGGGAAGGAAGTGGGAGGGCTAGGGGAAAGGATAGAAGGAAGTGGGATTAATATGAGAAAATGGAAAAATACGAACAAAATCTTTGTAAATAGGGAGGAATGGAGGGGTTGAAGGGAGGGCTGGGCAAGGGTGAAAACTAAGAACCAAGAGAGACTATGTAAAGGTGCAAATTTCCAATGATGAAAGTCATTATATTGTATACCTAAAATGTACCAATGATTAGAATGAATAATTGATAATCCAAAATAGGAAGAAAAGGTCCAAAGGGGTAGGGGTAGTGGGGGGGGCAGGGGAAAGGAAAGAAGGGAAAGGAAAAATGATGAGAAATGGAAATAAAGTCTTTGTAAATAGGGAAGGGTGGAGGAGGTGAAGGGAGGGCTAGGAATGGGGAAAAAATAAGAACCAAGATGCATTATGTAAAGGTACAATTCCCAATGAGAAATGTAATTGTGTTGTATACCTACAATGTACCAATAAAATTATGCCATACACTAAACAAAAAAAAAGAAAAAAAAAAAAAGAAAATTGAAGCCCACTGGGAAAGTGAAGAAAGAGATCTGCAGGGCTGGGGATTTAGCTCAGTGGTTTCGCTGCCTGCTGTACAAGCACAAGGACCCGAGTTCAATCCCCAGTACCCAAAAAAAAAACAAAATTCAGACTTCCAAACATGATATTAAAAAGAAAATCTCTAAAACAATAAAATAAAATAATATCATGAGGGCTGGGGATTTAGCTCAGTGGTTCCACCGCCTGCCTTGCAAGCACAAGGCCCTGAGTTCGATCACCAGTACCAAAAAAAAAAAAAAAAAAAAAAAAAATCAAAGAGACACAGACTGACAGAATGGATGGAGAAACAAACAAACAAAAAACAACAACAACAAAAAAGAAAATCTCTGCAATAAAGGCACACTCGACCACCATGGTTGTTAAGTTGGTGGGATCAGCACCTCCCATAGGAACCCAGACCCACTTTGGGGGAAGGGCAGCTGGAACCTGCAGTAGAACCTTGCAGAGTTCAATCCTCCAGGAGTTCAGGGACCTCAACTTAGCCCTTGCAGCCAGAAATCAGCCTGAATCTCAGTGGACTACAGCTGGCTTGCTAAGACTAATTGACTTAGATCTCCACACTGCTGGCCACGTTGTCTACCGCAATAGCAGAGACATACCCTGAAGGAGGCCCTTTTTTAAAAAAATATTTCTCTCTCCCTTCTTCTTCTGCATTTCTCTCCCTCTTTGTTTCTGTCCTATTTTGGACTGTTTTTCCTGTCTTTCCTTCTCTTGATTGTCATTATTCTTAAAGAAAGGTGAATACACTCTCTAGCTTCCCTATTGCTGTTAGTTTGTTCTGTTCTTGTCTTTGTTCCTTTGCTGTCTTTTCCTCTTGTCTTCAACAGTTTCCCAAAATTTGTGTGATCTGCCTATGGCTTCTAGCCTCACTTCTAACCTTTTCCTCTCCTTCTATCTCTCTATCCCTTCCCCAACTCCTTCTAAGACCTCATCCCAAAGGGTAAATTTGCTATACTGAAGGGTTTATTTACTACATATTTTGGGCTGGTCCTAGATTTTGATCTAGCTCATGTAGTTAAAGGTGACAGATTAATAGCTACCACAAACTGTCATATTCTAACCTGTGTTTGATGCTATTGTTGATGCTGATTGTATCACTTGAGCTAAAGTGTTGTGATTGATCTAATCAGTGTCCTCCCTGGTATAGTAAAAAAAATAGATTGCCTAAGAGTCATTAGAGACTCAAAGCCTAAAGACCAGCTATACCTGGAAGACACCTCTAAGAAGCAATCATTCCATAAGAGTTCTAAATACAAGCAATAAGGATACTCACAATAAGTAATATTGAAGTATCAGCCCAGGAATTAAAAACCAAAAACAGCACACCACCAACAAAAATAGAAATGAGAAGACACCTAAACAAGGTGCAAACCCAGACTTCCAGCTCACCACAGGCAAATTCTGGGGACAACGAAGTAGAAAGATCTGATAATCAACCACCTGGACACCCCGAACTGATAGCATGGAAATAACAAAACAGATGAACAAGGCTCTAGAAAAATTCAAAACAAATAATTTCCCAAATAACTACAGTGATGGTGAGCAGAGATGATTAGACATAATTAGAGACTCTAGAACAAAAACAGATTAAAAAAAATGAGTTCAGGACCCTGATGGAAGCCATGAATGCCCAGCATAGGAAAGAAATGGACACCATGAATACCCAACATAGGAAAGAAATGGAATCCATGAAACAGATTCAAACAGATATCCAGGAGATTAAAAACTCCACTGAAAGTATTCAAAGCCGAATGAGCCAATTTGAAAATAAGTATCAGATCTAAAAGACAGGAGTGTGGTTAGTGACCATGAAAAGAGAGATTTCTTAAAAATAGTAAGAGCCATGAGAAAGCGATCCAGCGGCTGCTAGACGATGCAAAGAAGAATAACAAAAGACTGATAGGAGTCCATGAAAAAGCAGGAGACAGTACAAATGACATAAAAAAATTGTTCACAGAAGTAATGGCAAAAAACTTCCCAAGTAGAAGAAAAGAATTTGACATACATATAAGTGAGGCATGTGGGACTCCAATTAGGCATGATCAAAAAAAATCTGCACCTCAACATTTAATAGCCAAGATCTGAGAAATCCAATAGAAGAACAAAATCCTACAAGCAGTTAAAGAAACAAATCCCATACAAAGGAAACCCCATCAGAATCACAGCAGACTTTTTAACACAAACCCTCGAGACAAGGAGAGCTTGGAGTAAAGTATTTCAAGCCCTACAAGAAAATAACCTCCAACCTAGAGTGTTGTATCCTGCAAAATTATTTTTCAAAAATCGATGGGGAAATCAGATACTTCCACAACAAAAGAACACCGAGAAACTTCATGAATACCAAACCAGCACTCCAAACAATTCTAAACAATATCCTAGAAAAAGACAATGAGGGTCACAACTCCATGAGGCCCAACAGAGCGCAGCGATCAGGAAAGGCAAGAAATTAAAGGGAAAGGGAGAAAAATAAAAAATAAAAGAGCCAACAGCAGGAAAATATCATGACAAGAAGTACAATTACTACATGAACCTACCCAGACCCATACCCTCCAATCCACAGACCCTCTACACATGGCCCCACCTACCCAAGTCCCATCAGCAGGGCACAAGAATTCCTGTATCATCACCTCCCACACATAACACTTTGAACATGCTGTTTTTTGCCAGGTTACCCAGAGCTCAATATCTCACTACTGTTTTAAATAGTCTCTATGTTCCATTTCTCCATTTTTTTTTTCTGTTTGTTTTTTGAGATAGTCTCACTATGTAATTCAGGCTGGCCTTGAACTTACTGGAATTATCCTGCCCCAGCCTCCTGAGTGCTGGATTACAGTGATGTGCCATCATACCTGGCTCACATTTCTCCATTTTAGAGACTGAAAAAATGAGGCTCAAAGCCTGGACCCCACTCACCCAACAAAGGCTCATGAAGGCCAGCATCCCCTAGCCGCAATAACCCTTTCCACCTCACCACATCCCCCACCGGCATGGGCATAGCCACAACTTCCTCCTCCTCCTTCCTTTCACACCTATAGTTACTGTCCCTTCTGCCAAGCCTGAGCTGGCTCAGAGCTCCACCAGCAGAATTTTAAGGCCCATTCCTAAGGTGACATACTCTGGCCACCACTCCCTGGCCCCATCCCAGCCACAGCCCCTACTCACTGGTTGAAAAGCATAGACAACATGAGCTCATTGGTCTCCTCCGGCAGGTTGGTGAGGAACAGGATGTGATTCGGTGGATTCTCTGACAGCTGCCAGAAAAGGAGGGAAGCCCATTAGCAGGAACCTAGCAGATCTAGCTGCTGTCCCCTGCTCAACTTCCCTCCCCGTCCTTGGACTTCTAGCATTTCCATCAGCTCCACATGTTGCCAGGCTACCTGCACTCCCCCACCCTCAGACTATAGGCCACAAGAGATAGACATATGTCTCTTCTGGCCACTGCTGTATTCGAGTGCAAAGCAGGGCCTAGTATACAAGAATGTGCTCAGTAAGGAATGAATCCAGATGCTGGCTAATGCTCCCATCTCACCCCAACCTTCCAGACCTCCTCTCTGGCCCAGGGCTCAACTTCACAGCTATCTGCTCACCTGTAAAGACACTCTGTTGCAGTATCACCTTCTCAGGGCGATACCCAGATCACCCAATCTAGAAGAGGCCACATTAGTCCCTTTCTAATCTCACACTCCATTTACGAGACCATGAGGGGACTAGATACTTACAGGCTGGGCAGGCGGCATCTGCCCTGGCATAAGCTGCTGCGGGGGCATCGCCCCAGGGGGCATCTGGCCTGGTGCAAGGCCTGGAGGCGGGATCATGCCAGGAGGCGGCATGTAAGGCGGCTGGCCCGGCATGTGGTGCATGATGCGGGGTGCCTGAGTCATTGGTGGCATGCCCTATGGAGAGAGGGGACGAGACTGACACACAGCAGGTAGCAGGAGGCAAGGTTCTGATCTCCACAGGAGGCAAAGGAGCAAAGGCCATTAAAGAAAACCCAAGGGGCTGGGGATTTAGCTCAGTGGTTCCGCCGCCTGCCTCACAAGTGCAAGGTCCCGAGTTCAATCTCCAGTACCAAAAAAAAAAAAGAGTGCCGGGTAGAGAAAAACAGACCTAGGTTCAAGGGGGTCATGAAATCCAAGACTGTACACACCTGTAACCCCACCACTTGGAGGCTGAGGGAGGAGTATAACTTCAAGCCTAGCCCAGACAAATTAGCAAGACCTTCTTTCAAAAAATAAAAGGCCTGGTTCAAGCCCCAGTACCACCTCCCAAAACAGAAAGTAAAAAAACAAAATTTAAAATATTAAAAATTAGAGTGAGCCGGGGATTTAGTTCAGTGGTTTCGTTGCCTGCTGCACAAGTGCAAGGACCCAAGTTCGATCCCCGGTACCAAAAAAAAAAAAAAAATTAGAGTGTGATCCAACTTTGTTTTAGGTATATGAGTAGACAAAGCCTGGAAAAAAAAATGAAAGCTAAGTTAAAGGCATAGAAATATAAACTAAGACACATATTCTACTTTTGCTTAAAAAGTCAAAAGCTAAACCGGGCAATGTAATGCACACTTGTAATCCCAGCACTCGTGAGGCTGAGGCAAGAAGATCACCGCTAGCTTGAAGCCGAGTTCGGCTACACAGTAAGTTCAAGACCAGGCTGGACTACATGGAGAGACTGATTCTCTCCAAATCAATCAATCAAAAACTAAAGAAAGAGACCCAGAGATCTAGGGAGAACAAAGACAGTGAAGGGTTACTGATACAGCTGAGGGGCAGAGTGCTTGCCTAGCATGCGCAAGTCTCTAGGTTTGATCCTCAGCCCTGCTGGGGTGTAAAAAAGTGGAAGTCAAAGATGGGAAGAGATGGTAGGAGGAGGTGCAGAAAGAAATGGTTGTTGACAAAAAAAGTATATAGACAGTATGATGGCACACAGAATGCCCACAGCCAGAATCCCAATCACATGGGTTAAATGTGGAAGAAAAGATGGACAGAGGAGAGAAGAGGGCTAACAATGAGGAAGCCCAACAGAAATGCAGACACTATCACCAGCTCCAACAAAGTGAGACCCAGTCTGGGAGCCATTAAACTCTTGAGAGTGGGTCCAACTCACTCATCTTTTGTACTTAGCACTCCCTGTTTTCTTCTAGAACCTTTAGTGTCACACTCGACTCTATGAATCAGCTCAAGTTACTTCTATTTTTGAGGTAGAACTAATTTTTATCCTTACAGATCCAATGGCCATCATTAACCTAGGAGAAAAATCAGTCCTAGTACTGTGGTACCTTGATCATACATCAAGTAATGGACATCTGTGGCTGTTTCTACAGTCTCTGTTCTACCCCGCTGTACCATCTTCTTACTCTCATAGCATTAGCACATCACCCTGACTGCTGGAACTTTCTCGTTTCACTCACTGCTGTGGTCTCGATTGCTCCAGCAGTATCTATTATGAGTGCTGCACAGTTTTGCACTTTTTTTGGTATTGGGGATGGAACTCACCACCTTGCTCTTACTGCACACTTTTTGGATTTACTCCTTAGTGCTTCTTTTTCAATATGAGCTCTATTTGCATGTTTCTAATATGTAGAAACAACTGTTTTTCACATTAATTTTGAATCTGACTTTTCCAAAATAAAGTCATTTATTAATCCTAATGGTTAGATTCTCTTAAGATTTCCTACACAGAAGGTTGAGGAAAGAAGCCAGGTGACAGACATAAAGAAAAGACAGACTTTCAGAAACACTAAGCTGGGGGAGAACGGGCATTTTGAGTGGAGACATGACCACCCAGCCGTTCAGCCCCTCATCCCACAAGAGAGACATATCTGTGAGGGAACAATGGAAGGAAGGGATCCTGAATCCCCAGTGAAGAATTCTCCCCACCCTGCCTCCACGGGGTCACACTGAGGGAGGCCTGCTGGTGAAAGGGAAGTGTCTGTGCCCTGGCTTACCGGGACAGGGCCCTGGACAGCTCCCACCACAGGGGCAGCCGCCCCACCCTGCACAGCCTTCTTGGCAGATGGCGTCTCTTGGCTCTTGGGCTTCCTCTTCTCCCGCTTGCGGTCCCGCTCCACAAAAGTACCCTTCATCTTGGCAATAATATCTGAGTCGGTCTTGGCATACTGGATGCGCTATCAAAGAGAGCACAAGGATTACAGGATGGAATTCAGAGCCAAACTGCATGGGTCCAAAAATCAGACCTTACCAGGAAAAGTGTTGGCTTACCATGCATGATGCCCTGGGCTTAGTTCCAATACAAAAGAAAGAAAGGAAAGAAAAGAAAGAAAGGAAAGAAAGGAAAGAAAGGAAGAAAGGAAAGAAAGGAAGAAAGGAAGGAAGGAAGGAAGGAAGAAAGGAAGAAAGAAAGAAAGAAAGAGGGAGAGAGAAAGAAAGAAAAAGAAAGAAAGAAAGAATCAATCACTTGGTTTTAACTTCCTCATGTATCAAGTGGGGATTATGAAATTTCCCATTTCAAAAGATTATTGTGAGGATTAAATGAATTTAAAGTGCTCAGAATGAATTTTGGTACTTTCCAGAGAAGACAAGACTGCCTGAGCATCGGGCCAAAGGCAGAACCCTAAGGAGGCAAAGCTAGCACAGCATTATGCAGAGAAGTTCTATGCAATCTCATTCACTCGGCCCTCTGTGGAGGACCCACTGCTACCTGGCCCCATTCTGGGCTCTGGGAGCACAGTAGCAGCCAGAACAGACAAAAGCCCTGCCAAATGGCACTTACTCTGTGTGGGAGGTATGGTAATGAATAAAGCATGAAATGAGAAGGGGATGTGAAGTGTCGAGAAGTGAATTTTTCAGGTGGCCAGGAAAGGGCTCATGAGGCAACGTTTGTGCAGAAGCACAAAGGGAAGGGTGGAGTGAGCTGTGAGGGCACCTGGGGTAGAGTCTATAGCAAAGGGAACAGCCATGCACAGAGCTAAGGCCTACATAGGGTGTTCCAGAAACAGCAATGAGGCTAAGGGGATGAGTGGGAGGGAGGAGACAAGGTTACAGAAACAGGGGACCTTGGTGAGGACTCTGTCTTTCCTAGGAACCTGAGAGCAGTGTGGAGTGCTGTGAGCAGAAGAGTGATGGGCTGGCTCTCCCTTGTGTCTCAAAAGGTGAACTGTGGTACAGTGTGGAGAATGGAACAGGAATCCAAGTGGGAGAGAACAGGGCACTGCCATCACCCTGATGGCGGAAGGTGGTGGCTAGGACCAGGCCAGCAGCAGGGAGGAATGAGATGCAGGCAGCTAGTAGATATTTTGAAGGTAGGGTGGACAGGACTCTGACAAAATTTACACATACCTAAGTGTTTGATGTGCTCTAAGCAGTTACTGGGGGATAGGGGGATACAAAAAGATTTTTTTTTTTTTTTTGAGACAAGGTCTCACTATGTAGTTTAGGCTAGTCTCAAACTTGTGGTGATCCTCCCTGCCTCAGCTCCCTAAGTCCTGGAATTATAGGCGTGTGCCACCACACCTATCTAAAATTTATGGTTTTTAAACCTCAAAAGTCAATTCCTAGATGCTTGAAAAAGGCATCTGGAAGATGTGGCAATGCCAGACTGCTGTACCCAGAGGTGACAACAGGTAGAAGACAATACTGTCTTCTCTGGAGGGAGGTGACAGGTATCTGGCTATTCCTGGAGGCCCCTGCCTCCCATGTGATCCACCCCAGGGAGTTGATGCAGAAGACATATTCCAATCAGGTGAAACTAAAAACTCGTTGGGGCAATGAGGGAAAAGGCCCAAAGAAAGATCCCTGTCAGCATTCCACCAGGCACTGTAGTTCAGAGCAAAGACACTAGCTACTCCTCACCTCCCACAGCATGCAGGCTCCTGGGCAGCCACCTGGCCTCTGGGAACATCCACAATACATCCTCTTCTCAAACCCTATGGCCCTGCCTGGTCCAGACCCAAATCCTCCCATCTCAATGATCCAGCCTCACCCTGGCAATCCGACCCTAAGCCCCCTCCTCCAATCCACTCTGCTCAACAGCCAGAGGCATCTCCTTAAGCCCTCCCTCGGCTCCCACCACTCTCGATTAAGTCTACTTTCAGGACAACTCCAGCTCCTTAGCCCAATACTTGTCACGCTTGAGGCCATACTCTCCCCAGCACCTCTCCCTATACAACTTTGATAGATTTCCTTCCTCAGTTATAGGCTTTGTTACCTCTGGGCCTCAAGGCACAGTCCCTCTGCCTAAACACTCTGTCTCTCTCCTCCCCCAGCTGAGTCTTCTGCTCTTTCAAGTTTCATTTCATGCAGAAAGCCCTGCTTAAACCTACAAACTGGGTGAGGTGTCTCCCCTAAACTCGCTCAGCTCTCTGTGCCTTCCCTTGTCCCAGTCCAGACACCCCAGGCCTGTACCTCCCCATCCTGGTCCCAACCTCTCTGCCTGTCCTTCCCCATAGGACTATGGGTCTGGAAGGGAAGGGCTTGGGGATCATTTAGTCACTGGGTGTCTCCACACCCCTCATTCAAGAAAAAGTAAATACCAAGGAAGAGCAAGATAAAATACCATCTTTAGTATATTAGACTACAGCTGACAAGAGGTTCAGGCCCATCCATTCTCCTGTAGCACACGCACACACAAAGGTGCACACATCCACAATCTCCACACCCACAATGCTCACCATGGGCTTGTCGTAGAAGGGGAAACCTTGCATGGAGCGCAGGGCGTTGGTGGCGCTGCTGACCTCCTTAAAGATGACAAAGGCCTGGCCCCTCATCTTCAGGCTCCGTGATACCAGGATATCCAAGATCTGGCCAAACTGGGAGAAGATGGCATACAGGGACTTCTTCAGCTCTGCAGTTGAGGAAAGAAAAGACCAATGGTGTTCAGAAGCTTTGGCACCACATCAGGGACTTAAGGTCCTGTTTTCAGAGGAAGTAAACTCCAGATAAGAGGCCATCAATCCCAGAATTTAGCTCAATGTGACACCATGCCTGCACTGGAGTGCAAGGTCCTAAGTTCAACCCCCCCACCCCCGGGGTGGGGAGGTGGGGGACGCACCAGCCAAGCAACAGTACCCAGAATGACACAAGTCAGTAATCTCTCAAGATTCTACAACAATGGGAACAGGCAGGAACTACTCAAATGGTCAAGTGTACTCTTCTACAAGACACAGACAGTCACAGTACCTGCCCACAAAACCGATATAGGAGGAACATAAGTACCTATACACAAAGGGCTCAGAATAGCACCTGCCGCATAGTAAGTGCTTAATACACACAAGTACTTTTGTTGTTTTTGAGATGGGGGTCTCACTAGGTAGCCCAGGCTGGCTGCCAACTTGTAATCCTCCTGTCTCAGTCTCCTGAGGACCTGGGATTACTGATGGTACACGACTTAACACTTCTTTCACTGCATATTGACACAGGGTTGATTAATGTGGTCCTAGCAGATTTTCCCAACCTTGTCTTTGCCTACACTCCACCTCCATCCCCAGCCACAATGGGACTGTACTCCTTTCTCAAGCCCAACACACCAATTCTGCCTCTAGGACCTGGACTATCCTCCTCCTGATGTTAACCTGGCTGCCTCCTTCTAGTCACTCAGGTCTCAGCAGATATGCTGTCATGCCAAGAGTTTCTCTGACCATCATGTCTGTATGTCCCCCCATGTCCTCACCCTACTGCCTTTTCTTCATTACACTTCATCTTCCAACGTCATATGCTTACATACCATCTATCCTTAGGAGCTGTAAGTCCACCTGATTTGTTCACCGCAGTCTCCCCATGCCTAGTGCAGATTCCAGCACACATGCAACCCTCCAAACATTGAAGAATAAAAACATGGAAGTGCTTTATGAAAAAAACCTCACTAAATCCTCACAACAATCCAGTGGTGGCATCACTTGTGGTCCCATTTTTACACTAAGACAGAAATGGGCTCTCAGAGAATTTGTCTGATCTACAGAGGAGCATTCTGAGGGTGCTGGGAAGGACACGTCAGAACCAGCTCTACAACCTAAGTCTTTCTGAACCCTGGACCACTATAAACTATCAGTAAACAGCCTCATTTGACACTAAGTGGGATTCAAGCTAAACGAAGGATCCCTCTAACAATCAAGGCCTGAAAAGGGTACCAACAGTTTATACAAAGAAGACTACATAGCAAAACCGTCTCAAAAAACAAAAACAGAAGGTGGCTGAGATGCAGGTGCTTGATGAATGAGACAGTACTACAAAAAGGAAAGAAAAAAAAAAAAAAACGGAGGGCTGGGGATTTAGCTCAGTGGTTCCACCACCTGCCCTGCAGGCGCAAGGACGGGAGTTCAATCCCCGTACCAAAAAAAGGAAAGAAAATGGATGTGAAGGTAATCTGGCCACAACATCTGTCACCCCCCATTGATCACCAGGGATGATTCAGTTAAGTTGGTTGGCTAGGTGGGTGTCCCCTTTCACCCTCCCGAAGCTGTGTGCTGGGCTGAAGAGGAAGATGGAGGAGGACCATTTCCTTGATCAAGGTATGCAAGTAGCTGCACTTCCCTGCTAGAACCTCCAAACAAGCTCTCAAAAAAAGAAAATGTGGGCTGGGGATTTAGCTCAGTGGTTCCACTGCCTGCCTCGAAAGTGCAAGGGCCTGAGTTTGATCCCTAGTACCGAAAAAAAAAAAAAAAAAAAGAAAAGAAAGAAAATGTATGTATGTGTTGACTAGGGGGATGAGGGTCAAGGTGTTTTGAAGCAATTAGCCAGCAATTCTGGTGTGAACATATCTCGTTTTTTCCTCCATGTCCCTCTCCATCAAATCCAGTCCAGATCTCAGTCATTCCCTTGGGTTTTGGACCTTCCCCCTCACTTTGCAGCCTCCCCTCCTGCCCACTCAAAGACATTCCAAAAGGGACACAGTCAGGACAGGGGAGCAGCATGGCTTCCCAACACCCTCAGAACAAAGTTCCATGCCCTCCCAGGCCCATGAGGCCCCATGAGCCACCAGTGTTCTGCTCATTGGAAGCTTCACCATTTATAGGCCTCAAGGCCTTGGGCCCACCAAACCACTTAAGAGTTCCCAAAACACCCCATGCTCTTCTACCCCTGGACATTTGTACATGCTAGCCCAAATAAGAACAATTTCTTCCCAGGCGAAATGGTACATGCCTATAATCCCAGCAACTGGGAGGGCCAAGGCAGGAGGATCACAAGTTTGAGATCAACCTGGGCAATTGAGCAAAAGCCTATCTCAAAAAATAAAAAGGACTGGAGACGTAGCTCAGTGGGCGAGTGCTAGCAAGGCCCTGGGTTCAATCCCCAGAACTTCAAAAAAAATATAAGAAAAATACAGTCAGGTGTGGTGGCGCACACCAAAAATCCCAGCACTTGGATCACCAGGAGTTCAAGGCCATCCTGGGCTACAATGTGAGACCCTGTCTCAAAAAAACCTCTTCTACTTCAGAACATAAATATGGAATTAATGCTTCTTCTGCTCAGAAGGGTTTTCCGAAATGTCTCTTTTCTATCAAATCCAATCAATCTGTCTTTCTAGACTCCCAGCTGCAGTGTGGCTACTCGGCCTGTGCTTCCCCCACCACATCCCTGACTACTCTGGGCTGCTCTACTCTGTCTGGCAGTGCAGGACCAGGGCTCTGTCATCAGTGTGTGTCCATGGCACTATCCAACTCTGGCTAGACACCACACTTTAAAACCACATGCACAATTTACATTCCTGCTCTTGTTTTCTTCAACAGCAACTTAACTAGAAACCTCAAACTTAATCCCAACAAGCTCCTTTGGTTCTCCTGACAGTTTTCCTGAGGTGGTAAAAAGAACTAACTTTCATTCAGCCCTCACTAATTGCTGGGTCCCATAAAAAGCACCACATGGAGGTTTAGCTAATCTGAACCCCCCCACACACACACACCTGTAATCCTAAACTCAGGAGACTAAGGCAGGAGGATCACCTTGCGTTTGAGGCCAGCTTGGCCTCAAATAATGAATTCAACATAATGAATTCAAGTGCAGCATGAACTACACAGCAGAACCCTATCTTTTTTTTTCTTTTTTAATTAATTTTATTGGTACATTTTAGGTATACATTATGATCATGTTCATCATTGGGAATTTGTGCCTGTGTATGATATATGCAGGACCCTATCTTGAGAAAAAAAAAAAAAAGATGTGTGTGTGGGATTATGACTTTGCCCAGTTTTCAGATACAGAAAATTAGGTTCAGTAAAGGTGATAAACTACTCAAGAAAATGGAAGTCTTTCTGATTTCAAAAATTGAATTTTGGGTGTGTATAGCGACATCCATCCCAAGAATTGAGGGGGGGGGCTATCTTTTTTGCAGTATTAGGGACTAGACCAGAGTCGCACAGAGCTACACTCCCAGCCCTTTTTATCTATTTATTTTTTGGTACCCAGGATCAAACTTGGGACCTTGTGCTTGCGAGGCACACAGTGGAATCACTGAGCTAAATCTGCAGCCCCAGCCCTTTCTATTTTTGAGACAAAGTCTTGCTAAATTGCCCAGGCTAATATGGAACTTGGGATACTCATGTCACAGCCTTCCAAGTAGCTGAGCTTACAGGCATGGTCCAAAGAATTAATTGAGTTCTTAACCCGAATTTCGTATCTGTGATCTCGATCACTCTGTGACCGGCTCTGTGACCGGCTCTGTGACCTTGAGCAAATTACATCACCTGAGCCTCAAATTTCCTAGTCTCAGAAATGGGAAAAACAATAGCATCCCCCTGCAGGTTTGTGAGAATTAAATATAATCAAGATTTATGAAAGTGCATAAATCATCAGGCCGGGGATTTAGCTCAGTGGTGCTACCGCCTACCTTGAAAGCACAAGATCCTGAGTTTGATCCCCGGTACCAAAACAAGGTGCATAAATCTGCCCCAGGTAGTGTGTTAACCACCTAATTGCTACTAGTGTACATTTCCATTATGGGCTGACCATTGACTACACTGCAATGACGAAGTCAGGTTCGAGTTTCTGGCCTGACAGAATGACTGGGCTTGATGGGGAGAGATCTAGGAACGGTTCCTAGAGAAGAGGTTCTGTGAACTAAAACCCTGAAGGATTACTGTATCAACAGAAACCAGATTAAAGAAGGGGTGTAAAATGAACTAAGGGCGTGCTGAACACATAGGAAACCGTATGTACAAAGGCCAAGGAATTAACTAGCAGTTTGGCTGGACAGGGCTGAGAAAAAGAGGATATATATTGGAGGTAGAAAGGGGCTTCATGCAGGGCAATCAAGAATCCAGACTATCCCCCAAACTCACCATCTTTCTTGATCTTCTCATTGAGGTTGTTGATATAAATAGTGTGGTTGGGGCGGGTCTCGGGAACGGCCATGGTAGGGCTTAAAAGTGGAAAAAGACTTCAGCCGAGTTTCTCCAAATCTCCTGTTCCAACCCTGGACCGGCTTAACTCAAGGATTTTCCTTCCAAGAGAAGGTCTGGTTAACACCAGAGTTTGGGGCGGGAGGTGCAGTTTGGGCAACAAAGCGTGCGTAGGTTCCCCGGTCTCCCTCCCGCGTGCTAAGAGAAATCCACAGCTTACTACAAGTCCCAGAATGCCCTACGCGGCCCAGTAGGCGGGACGTCCCCAATGGCGAGCTCATTGGCCCTCCCGCCCAAAGAGAGGGCGAGAGTGAGAAAAAAACCCGGATGTGAGAGCCACTTAAGAAAGCAAATTTAGGGCACCCCAACCTTGCACAGCAATAAAATCTCACCATACGTGCCACGGGAAGCCCCGACTCCATGTATGATGCTCTGCCCACCTTCCCGTCACCAACAGCCGCCTAAACCTGAGATAACTTACCAAGAGGGCCGCAAGCCCAGCGAGTACGCCCAGCGAAGTTCTTCAAACCAGACCAAGATGCTTCTTTTCCCGGCCCCACCTTTATCTTCCTGCAACCCAATCCCCGCACGGATATTAGGTAGGTCGACCAGTCAGAGTAAGTTTAGTCCTGGGCCGAAAGCTTACCAATCAAAACGACACTTGGATTCCCGCCTCAGCGGTAAGAACCCGCCCCATTGATCACGTCGCCCCCGCCTACGGACCAATCAGCGAAGGTCACGAGCTTCCTACCAATCCCAACGCAACTAGCGTTGTTGTCTTTTCCGGAAGCAGTCGTTAGGAAGACCCACCTCTTCCCCGCAGTCTCGCGTCTTCGGTCACGTGATCGACAAAGGGGTGGGCATGCGTTGCGAGTTCCGCCGCGTGATGGGAAGGCGGTGTGTGGGGGCCGCTGTTTTGCGCCGAAGAGACGTGCGTTTCACCTAAACTGTGTTTCCTTTCCCCGCTGTATCTCGGATCATCTTGGCCTCAAATCTCGGAGCCGTCACCAACTCACAGACTTTTCCTGCTGCCGATTCTACGATTTTATCCACAACTAGGCCATTTTCCCTTCCTGGTGTCCTTTTTGACCTCTTGACCTCTGGCTCAAAGGTCAGCTCCAGGGTTCATTACTCGGGCGTGGGCTGTGAGCGGGGGCAGAGTCTAAATTCATTCCATCTCTAGCTCCAGGCTTCTAAGTCTCACCGTCTAGGGACCTCACTACAGATTTGAAATTGACCCAGGGAGTTTACAAATCCAGTCCCAGAGAATAAGACAAGTCCTACAAAATTTCCTTTCCTGAACGTCCCGACCGCCACCGCAGCCCCTCCCCATTACCACAAATTCTGATTCTGGGATTAACCACCATGTTAACGCTAAGATTTCTTATGAGTTAGACCCAGTTCCTGGTCCTATGGCTTCAAATTTTAACTCTGGTTCTTTCACAGCCACTGCTCAGCTCCCCAGTTGTGGAAATCGGTTCTAAAATCTGTATCCTTGAGACAAAACCTTTGGGGAACTCCTGCCTTCTCGTATTCTTAACCCCTCAACCCCTTCTGAAGGCCCCAAAATGACTTCTTTGTGCTCTCCTCCCGTAGAATCCTCAGTCCCTCCACCAAGAACCTCTGCACCCCGGCCCCTCATTCCACCTCCTCTACTCCCAGACCCCTTGGACTTATCTTTTCCACTAGCTCCCTGTAGCCTCCAGACCCCTATCCCCCCACCACCCCCACTGCCTCCACCCCCTGCCACTGTTGCTGCTCCCCCTCTTGTCTATGGCCTGGAGAAGCACCAGCTCCTGAAGGAGGCCTTGGAGAAGGCAAGCCCAAACCCCAAGGGTCGAGAAGATGTGAAGAGGCTCCTGAAGCTGCACAAGGACAGGTAAGGTCTCCCCACCTCCCCACCCAGGGTCTCACCAAACCACCTGTCCCCAGGTCACTTCAGCCATTTCTTCTCAGGTTTCCCATTTTATGAGGTCAAACAGGTAATGACTTCAGTCCCCTATCGTGGTGATGCACCGCCAGCAATGAAAAACGCCGCTCTCAGGAGTGCCTGGTGCAGGAGGTGAGGCAGACCCTCCACCCACCCAGACAGTGACACCCAGGAGTGGTCAGGCTGAGGTGACAGAGCTAGCTCTGAATGGAGGGGAGAGAAGGCTACAGAGGGTTTGAGTTCTGAGTGGTGCTGAGCCAGTCACACAAGGGGCTTGTTATGAGAGCAGACACTTGGGCAAAGGCCCAGAGCAAAATGAGGACATGTTCCTTTTAAAGAACTGCAAACATTTAGTTAGCAGGACAAGGGAAATGCCAAAGATGGGGCTGAAAGGTGGGCAGGACCAGCTCAAACATGTGAAGAGTTGAACTGTCCTGGGGCAGTGGGGACCCAGGGAAAGGTTTTGCTCAGGGAGGTATCAGAAGATAGGAGGCAAGTCCAGGGGCCCAGGAAGGAAGGCAAAAGACTTCCCAGAGACTGGGAAGGAGAGAAGGCAAGAGGAGGGGCTTAGATATGTGCTGGGACTGTGGGGGTTTTAGAGAAGACAATAAAGGAACTTCCCAGACTGTAGAAGAAATTCCCAAGCCCTCCAGCCATGTTTATAATTGGTCCTAAGTGCCCCAAGCATAGTAAGACAAATTGAATGCAATTAACACCTGTTACCATCTGACTAGTGCATGTCACATACTATTCTACGAGTTGTTCAGGACTTATCAGAATTTATTGTTCTCAACAACTTCAAAAGGTTGGTGTTACTACTGTCTCATTTTTCAGATGAGAAAACTGAGGTTCACAGAGGTGAAGTCACTTAGCCATAGTGCAAAAAAGAGGGAGGGCCATGTTTGAACTGTGGCAGAGCTCTCAGTGACTCTAACTACCCTGCTGTGGTATCATCCCCTTCCATCAGGAGGCTCCCAAAAACGGGATCAGAGCTGGGTGTGGTGGCAAGTGCCTGTAATCCCAGCACTCAGGAGACTGACGCAGAAGGATCACAGCAAATTCAAGGCCAGCTTGGACTACATAGTGAGACTGCACTACAAAGTGAGACCCTGACTCCAAAAAAAAAAACTGGGGGTCAGGAGCTCTGCCCTCATCCCCTGCCTTGCCCTCTCACTGGCCCTGGAATAGGAATAATAAGCAGTGACCCTAAGCACTGGGGGATTGGGGCCACCAAAACTGGGTGGCCCCCCCAGTGTGGGGCTAGTCAGGCATGACTAGATTCATTATCAAGGTGATCTTTTAGGTCTTGAATATGTTGTTACCTAGTTTTATTGAAGGCTGAATTGAGGGATTTTTGTCTTGATTTTTGTGTTAACAGACTTTTTTTTTTCTTTAGTTTTTTGAGACAGGGTCTTACCATGTAGTTCAGGCTGGCCTTCAGTATGTAGTTCAGGCTGGCCTTCAGTATGTAGCCCAGGCTGGCTTTGAATTTGCTGCTGTCGTTCTACCTCAGCCTCCTGAGTGCTGGAATTACAGGCATGCACCACCGTGTCTTGTTTAACAGACTTGAAGGGGGAAAATCACCACTGAATTTGGGTATAAGGTCCCCCTTGAGAAATTTCCTCAACTCAATCTGACTCCTGATTGCAGAGTTTTCACATTTGCTCTTGGGCCTTCAGTTGAGAGAAGGAGCTGGGTCAGGCAGGCAGCAGGATGATCCTCCCCCTGCCTGATGAGGAAGCTAAGCCTCTGGAAGGGGGCATGCCTTACAAGGAGACAAGGAAGTTAGCCGCTGAGCCAGAAGCAGGCCTCCTGCCTAAGGACAACCAGGCCTGTGCTCACTTCCCAGTCCCTGACACCTGCTCCCAGCTGGACCTGGGAGACTGTAGCATTGTTCCCCTGTGACCCAAGCCCGGCCCTGCTCCAGGTTCCGCAGTGACTTGCAGTGGATCCTCTCCTGTGCTGACCTGCCATCGCTCATCCAAGAGGGCCCTCAGTACGTGCCCGATTCAGCTGCCCTTACTCTGCCTGGCTGGGCTTCCTTCCTAACCTGAGCTGGTAGGGTGGGAGGGGTGCGCTTATCTAGCAGCCTGGGGGTGTGGGAGCGCGTGGAGCGGGGGTGCTTTCCACATGGGGTGCTGGGGCCCCCAAGTGAGCTAGTGAGTGAACTCCAGGATTTGAACAGATGAACCTGCTCTGTCTCTTAACTCCCCAGAAGCCCAAGTGCCCTCTGTCCCCACCCTCCAGCCCTGAACTTGGGCCTGGGCCTTCTCCCGAGAAGGGGAGTCAGGTCTCCCCATCTGGCCTAGGAGAAGGGAGGGAACTTGGTCCCCTACTCCAGCTTCTAGGGTAGAGAAGCCCCATAAGGGGCTGGGCTTGTCTCTCCCAGGTGTGGACTGGTAGCCTTGTGGATGGCAGGCGCTCTCCTGTCTCCACCCAGTGGCGTCCCCCTAGAGACACTCGTGCAAGTGGCCATGGACAGAGGCTACACAGCCCAAGGAGAGATGTTTTCTGGTGAGTTGGTGGAGAAGGGCCTCAGTGTTCCATTGGCCCCTCCCTGGGATGGGGCTGGAGGAGCCAGGTGGGGTGCTGCTACAGGCATGTCAAGGCATCTCATTCTCTAAATCCGTGCCGAGCCACTGCCTAGTAGGCCAGAGTGGTCACCTGGTAGAGCCTGGAGCCAGGCTCCCTGGGTTCCAGACCCAGCTCTGTCACCCACCTGTGGCCATGGACAAGCAGCTAACCCTCTCTGTCCTTCACTTGCTGCATTGTACCTAAGCTTGGGGCTGGTCTTGGTGAGGGTTGGAAACATGGCTCCTGTGGCTCCTGCTCAGCCCCTGGCATGGTGCTGGGCAGCCAGCCAGCCCTCTTTCTGTGTGTGCTCTCACCCGCAGTGGCCGACATGGGCAGGCTGGCCCAGGAGACACTGGGCTGTCAGGCTGAGCTGCTCCGAAATGGCCTAGGCGGCCCCAACAGAGACCTTGTCCTACAGCACCTCCTCACTGGGCATCCCCTGCTCATCCCGTATCCTGGGGCCAGGGAGGGAGCGGGGCAGGCAGGGGAAGAGTGGGTCTCAGTTCTGGCACAGTTTCCGCCCTTAAGAGTAACACCAGCTATGATGAAGACTTCAACCATGAGCCATGTAAGAGGAGGGGGCACAAGGCCCATTGGGCAGTCAGCGCAGGTAGGCTTCCCACCCTTGGACCTGTATGCCTTTCCCCGGGTCTCCTCAGCCCCCATCAGCCCTCTTCATATTCTTAGCCCTGTGCTGACCAAGGCTAGGCCACCTCTTTGCCACAGGGTACTTAGCATGAGACCTGGCAGGTCACAGGTGCCTCAGGTGTCCACCAGTTGGGGTTTCCACAAGCAGGAGCTCAGAGCAGACTCAGGAGCCACACAGTTGTTTCCAGCGCCAGCCCATTCACTTAGAAACCCTGTGACTCTGGACAGGTTTCATCTCTGGGCCTCTGTTTCCCATCTGGAAATCAAGGGTGACAATTAGTACCCACTTCATGAGGCAGTCTTTTTCGTTTGTTTGCTTTTTGAGACAGTCTCAGTATGTGGTTCAGGCTGGCCTTGAACTGGTAGCGATCCTCCTGCCTCAGCCTCCCAAGTGCTGGGATTACAGGTGTGCTCCGCCATGCCCAGCTCCTAAGGCAGTCTTATAGGCGAAGCTTGTAAAATTCCCAGAACATTGGTTGGGACATTACACATCTCAGTAAATATCACCACCATTGTCATTGTCACTCCACCTGCCTGAAAGAAGGTCAGATTGGTACCCATCAGGAGACCACAGTAGAGATACCCTCAGCCTTTTCACGGCTGTGTGGCCTCGAGGGCTCCTCCCTGAGCATCTCTTTCCTGGACAGCTGGAGATCATGGTGTTTGCACCATCTAATGCCACGTCTCCACCCACCTGTGCTCTGGACTGCAGGACTTAAAATTCCAGGGAGCCAAGGGCCCTGGTCCCCTCTCAGCCCAGCTATGTGCCACCTGACCCCCACTAAACTCATCTGTAAGGTGGTAATTGAGACAGCACCTGCCCTGGAGGGCTGCAGGGGCCGAATTCAGGGCACTCCAGCACCTGTTGGTGGCTCAGGTACTTGCCACTCATATCCGCTTCCCTCTCCCTCTCGCCCAGGTGTCCTGCTGGGGGTGCAGGTTGTGCCGAGCCTTGGCTATGCTGAGGATCCAGAGCTGCCCGGCCTCTTCCACCCCATGCCCAGCATGCCCTGCCAGCCACCACCCTTGCCCAAGGAAAACACCTCAGGAACCATCTTCCTTCTCTGCAAGCAGGGAAAGAGTTGGCACTACCAGCTGTGGGACTACGACCAAGTCCAGGAGAGCAACCTACAGCTGACAGACTTCTCACCCTCTAGGGCTGCTGATGGGCGGGAGTACGTGGTGCCCTCTGGGGGGGTGCGGGCAGGCCTCTGTGGCCAGGCTCTGCTCCTCAGACCACAGGAGTCGAGCCACTAGCTGGGGCTGGGGTACCTGCCCTAAACTTGGCTTTGTCACCATTTGAAGAGTGTCCCAGCTTTTCCCCATGTTTGGGCTGGATCTCTGAGGGTCCCCGACCCTTCCCATTTCCAGTCTAAACATCTACCCAAGCCATCTCTTCCAGGATTGGTACTGACTGACCCCTCTTTCAGGAGACACTGGTGGCAAGCAGACCCCATGTCCTACCCACCTCTTTCTCGCTAGGGTGTACATCTTCTAAGCCACTGTCACCTCACTAGACACGTGCAAGAGGCCCCCCGCTCAACATGCTATTCTGCTCCCAGGACAGGGACTAAGCCCTCTTCCTCAGCTTCCCTCTCCTTGGCCCCAAGCTCTTCCTCACCCTCTGCCTGCCTGCCTGCCTACCATGCTGGTCTCTTAGCTCCCTAGAGGCCCAGGCTCTGCCCCAGCCCATCACTCCTCAACTTCATGTTGACTCAGGGATCACTTCCTCAGGGAAGAGACCCCCCCAGCCCCAGCTGCTACTAACCCTTTCTATTTTTGGTTTTGAGATAGCACATCACTATAAATTGTCAGGGGTCTTAAAGCCCATCCACGAGCAGTTACATATGCAACCCCTTTTCCAGCAGAAATTCAACATCTCCCTCCCCGTACAGGAAGTACTAGATTTCCCATTTTAGAACATCTGTTGCACAGAATCCCTGAGACCTCTTCACAGAGTTCTGGAGTCTGAGACATCAGAGAGCATAGGGATGGCCGCCTTGTGTCAGTAAGAGAGCTAGCTCGGGTCTCTTCCTCTTACAAAGCCACTGTGGCTACAGTGGAGCTCCACCCTGGTGACCTCATCTAATCCCAAAGACCTCTCAAAGGCTGCACTTCCAGATACCATCAATGTATGAATTGGAGGATTTAGGTTTCCAGCAGGTGCACTTTGGGGGAATAGGGTCAAATCCTAGCACCCCTCCCCCATTTGACAAATGACTAGATGGAGACGTGGAGAAGGTCACTGGCCTGAAGTCAGATGGCTGGCAAGTGGCAGCGTTGGGATTCAGAACAAGTAGCCTCTGCCCACCCGCCAGACTACCTTGTGGACCACTGAAGCTCCTTGCAGAGCTGACCACAAACTGTTCTTCCCATCTGTTTATACAGATAAAGGTGGTTACAGGGTGAATGTGATTCTCACACAAGTATCAGTCACCTCCACTTTGAAAGGGAATCCATCTGTCTTCGTCATTGCAGTATCCTCAGTGCCCAGTAAAGGGTTTTGTGTGAGGACACTAGTGTAGTGATTCTGACCAATAAAGAGATGTGACCCCCATCTCAGCCTTGATGCTTTGGAGCTGTCCCAGGTGCCCATGAGGGCAGGGCTGGGAACCACCTCATTCACCACTGCCCCAAGTTGTCCAGCAGAGACCCAGGCACAAGAATAGCAGCTTAATGGATGTAGAATGAAACAGCTGGCTCTGAACCTGCTTCTGTCCCAGAGTGATCATTGTCCCATTAGACCAGCACTAAGGCCCAGAGTATGGCTAAGCCTACACACCCAGATACAAAGGAAACAACACCAGCTTTGAGTGTTCTCTTTATTCAGGGTTTTGTGGGCAGAAGGCACAGTGAAGCCATTTGCCTCATGCTCCCCCAGCACCCTATCTAACAACTACCTCACATATTTATAAATAAGTATAAAGATGGTCAGTAGAAAAGGAGGACATCCCTCAGCCCCGGAAGACAAAGTTAGAGCTTCAGCTTAGGGAAGAGGTAGATGCCTGTCCTCCCCACGCCCACCCTTGTGGGACAGGAAGCCAAAGTTCTGGGTGCTAGAGCACTGGACTGAGCATCCTTATACCATGGCCCAGGGTACTGGAGTCTGGTTTAAACCAGGTGGCAAGCCCAAGGTCACAGCCAGCAGTTACGTGCAACCTGGCACTTTTCCATGGAGGAGGACACTTCTCTGAAATGGGTTGAGGTATCCCCAGCAAGGCAGCTCTGATTTCCAAAGAAATCAGTTTCCCTGCTTGGGAAACTTCTGCTGCAGCAATCCACTAGCAGGAAGGGGACAGAAAGGCCCAGGGCTCAGGGACAGAAGGAGGAAGTCCTGAGGTTGGATCTGGTGCACCAAAGGATGAGGTTGTACTGGTCACAGTGCTGACACCCAGGCTGGATGTGGATGCAGTTTGGGTCTGCACCAGGTCAGCAGTCTTCTAAGGGAGGATCCCCCCAGGCTGTGGCCTGGCAGGGCAGGAAGGAGGCCATGAGCTGTGCCCCACCTTGGGACATGGGCCCTGGGCAGCTTCAGGCATCTCATGTGATGCACCCTCCACTCAGCACTTGGCCTCCAGCCGTGATTACGCTGTCACTCCCAGGTGGACAGATGGCTCCTGGATGTACTCACAATTGAAGCCCAGTACCTGGAGCACTGAGACTGACTGCCCAGGCTCTGAGCTTGGAACCAGCTGGGAGCCAAGGGGGACTGACGGCAGTTCGGGTCATTCATGTGGCCGTGGGCAGAGTCAGGCCGGTATGGTGACCTTGACTTGTGTTTTCAGGGCCGCGGAGTTTGCCTGCAGCCTCTGGCAGCGCTTCAAAAGCCTTCCTGGCTGGTCAGGGGACCTGTCCTGGTTCCATTGGCTCACTGTAACCCCACCTGGTTGTTCCCTGGATCATGAAGGAACCAGAAGCTGCCTGGTGTACCAAGCCCCTTTGGACCTTCCACACTGGCCATGTGCACTGTGCCAGTGCAGCCTCTTCCATCACCCACCTCTGGCCCCCCATGAGATCTCAGGGCTGCTCCAGCCAGACTGGCAGCATCCTGTAACAGCCTGGCAGTGGCTGAGTGGGTCAACTCTGTGCCAGCCCCTGAAGAAGGCAGATCAAGTTGTCCAGGCCCCAGAGGTAGCCATCCTCATGGTTGCCCTCAGCCCAGGGCAACCTGTGGCTGAGTGTCTGGTGGTCAGGCAGGGCCACTGTCTTGCCGAAGTCGATCATCCAGACCTTGGCCAGGCCAGTGTGGTCGTGCACAAAGAGCAGGGAACTGCCAACCACCTGCAGGGGAGAGATGGGTAGTTAGCAGAAGGTACAGGCACTGACTAAGGTATGTCCCCTGACAGGGACCAGGGCAGGCCTCTGCCTCTGCCACTACCGGGCTGTGCAGCTTTAGGCAGGTATTTTGTTTTGTTTTGTTTTGATTTTTTGGTACCAGGGATTGAACTCAGGACCTTATGCTTGCAAGGCAGGCAGAGGCACCACTGAGCTAAATCCCTGGCCCTTTGGGCAGGTGTTTTGACCTCTTTGTGGCTTTGCATTCATATACAAAGTAAGAGAGCAATAGTAGCATTTACCCCAGAACTGCTGTGAAGAAAGATAGATAAAAAATTAACCCACTTAGCCAGGCATGGTGGCTCACACCTGTAATCCCAACACATAGGAGGCTGAGGCAGGAAGATCCAAGAGTCTGAGGTG
Source organism: Heterocephalus glaber (assembly GCF_053883595.1). Taxonomy (NCBI): domain Eukaryota; kingdom Metazoa; phylum Chordata; class Mammalia; order Rodentia; family Bathyergidae; genus Heterocephalus; species Heterocephalus glaber. The sequence goes on from NW_028258178.1 coordinate 580,454, forward strand.
AGCTTGAGCTGCATATTAAGTTCAAGGCCAGCCTGAACTACATAATGAGACCCTGTCTCAAAAAACACCCACATCGGCCCGGGGATTTAGCTCAGTGGTTCCAGTGCCTGCCTCACAGGCCCAAGGTCCTGAGTTTGATCCCCAGCACAAAAAAAAAAAAAAGTGAACAAAAAACACCCACATAAAACATTTCAAGTTTCTGGCACATTAAAAATACACAACATGGGCCAGGGCTTTAGCTCAGTGGGTCCGGTGCCTGCCTCAAAAGTGCAAGGTTCTGAGTTCGATCCCCGGTACCAAAAAAAAATTAAAAATAAATTTAAAATATATAAATAAATAAATAATACACAACAGGCCTGGGGATTTAGCTCAGTGGTTCCACCACCTGCCTCTCAAGCACAAGGTCCCGAGTTTGATCCCCAGTACCAAATAAATAAATAAAAATATACAACAAATGTTAACTATTATTCTTTTGTTTTGGCGCCAGGAAATGAACCTGGGACCTCTTGTAATAGCGCATGCTCCAACCCTGAGCAACACCCTCAGCCCCTGTTACCATTTTTTTAAGCCAGGATGCATATTCAAATACCTTTAGGATCCTACGTGGGTCAGAGAGTCTGGTAGGAACTAAGGAGTTAGGTAATGCTCTCCCCAGAAAGGGAGAAGCATCTCAGGCCTAGTGGACTGATACTGATAAAGTGGGGCAAGTAGCTTCCTTTTTCTGGGCCTCAGTTTGCTGTCTGTAGAATGGGAAGGTTGGCAGCAGCTCCTACTCCTTGGGGCAAGCAGCAGCATCCCCATGATCCATGCACTCATAATGTGCCTCCCAGTGCCTGGCATACAGGAGCCCTCAGTAAGATGGGGCTTGTTCTGTTTGACTGTTTTTAGAATAGTTGTTGCCCTTCCTTTGTGTAAGGACAGGTTTGCAAGCCCCTCCCATTTTCTAAAGCAGGTTTCAAACACCACCACTGCACCCAAAACCCCAATCCCTGGGTGGACGCACAGGTGCTTGTCAGGGGCAGACACTGCAGCTCTGGATGCTGTTGGCATCTGGCAAACAGCCCCGGGTTGCCATGTCTCCCAAGTTGGCAGGGGAAACTAGAAATCCTGATTTGGTGTGGAGTCTCACATTTTAAATAGTGGCAACCGCAATGTTAGGTCACCAGGCATAATATAAGACAGAAGAGATGGGGCTCCTCAGGCCTCCTCCTTTATGACTTCCACATGAAGCCTGAAGGCAGTGACAAGAACAAGGGTGATATCCCATGAAAAACAACCATGATGATGACAGCTAGCATGCACTGATGGTTCACTGCGGATAAGCCCTATTATAATAGCCCACTTAACCTACACAACACTTACATAGCGGTGCGACTGTTACCCATCCTACAGGTAGGGACACTGGGGCCCCTTAGAATGGCTGTCCCCTAGGGAAAGGCACAGCTGGGATTTGAGCCTGGGTTGCCCTGACTCCCAGCTAAGTGCTCTCTTAGAAGAGCCACTGACATCAAAAAGAAGAAGGGAAGGGGAACAAGTCATAGTGGCACCAGCCTATAATCTCAGCACTCCAGTGGCTGAGGCAGGAGGATCACAAATTTAAGGCCAGCCTGAACTACCTAGCAACACCCTGTTTCAAAAGAACAAGAACAAAAAACAAAAAGTATTGGAGGGTTGGAGCGATAGACAGACCGGGATGAAGAGTAGAGGATGCCCAGGAACAATCCCACCTCTTCAAGCCTCATAGGGTCTGTTATCCAAGAAAGACAGGCTGGGAGAACTGGCCTGGTGGTCCACACCTGTAATCCCACCAATTGAGAGGTTGAGGCAGGAGGATCTCCATGAGTTCAAGGCCAGCCTGAACTACAAAGGGAGACCCTGTCTCAAAAAAAAGGCTGCAGGGCTGGGGATTTAGCTCAGTGGTTCTGACATCTGCCTTGAAACCAAAAGGTCTCAAATTCGATTCCAGTACGGAAAAAAAAAAAATTCCCTTGGGCCAGGGATTTAGCTCAGTGGTGCCACCACCTGCCTCAAAAGCACAAAGTCCCAAGTTCGAAGGCTAGGGGCCGGGGATTTAGCTCAGTGGTTCCGGCACCTGCCTCGAAAGCGCAAGGACCTGAGTTCGATCCCCATGCCAAAAAAAAAAAAAAAAAAAAGGGCTGGGAGCAAGGAGATTGGGGAGGCAAGAGCTATCAAAGGAGGCATATAACCATAACTATAAATAATTATTATCATAAAATAATTTTTTTTTTGGTACTGGGGATCGAACTTGGGTCCTTGCACTTGCGAGACAGGCAGCATAACCACTGAGCTAAATCCCCGGCCCATAAAATAATTTTAAAATGGGGAGTTAAATGCCTTTGTACAGGGCTGAGGGTATAGCTCGGTAGTAAAGCACTTGCCTACCATTTGCAAGCCCCTAAATTCAATCTCCAACACCACAAAACAGAAAAACATCCCCTTATATGCCCAAAATGTTTCTCTACAGTGACTCTCACATCTCAGCAGCCCTGAGAAGAAGGTACTGTTTTCCTGCCCATGTCAGAGAGGAGGAAACTGAGCCCCAAGAGTGTAAGTCATGTGCCCAGGGTCACAACAGAGCCCGCCCTCATCCCCACGCCACCTGGCTTTAGTCCATGCTCCTGACCGGCCTACCTCCCTGAAATCCCGTGCTGGGCCCAAAACATGGGCCTGCCTTTTATACCTCGGATCTGTGAGTTTGAACAGTTTCCCCCTGTGCTGCCTGGACCCCAGGTCCCCTGCATACACTCATGGTGACCAGGCCTCCTCGTACCTCGTGGGTCTCGAAGAAGGGCGAGTTCTCCAGAGTGTCTCGAAGATCTTCCAGGCGCGTCACGTACTTTCTCTGAGTGTGAGAAGAGGGGTGCCTCGGTTAGCACAGAAACCTTACAAGCCACCTTGAGATCGCACCTCTCCTGTGCCCCAAAGGAGTGGGCCGACTCCAGCCAGATGGGATGAGGCGAGCAATGGGGAAATGGAGGGCAGGAGGAGTGAGGGGCTGGAGTCATCAAGGTGGGGCAGACAAGAGTAGGGCAGACAACATGAATACCCACAGTCCTAGCAGTGGCTCCCACTGAGAGGCGGAGCTGTTTCCCCTTTTTTTTTTTGGTACGGCGGATTGAACTTGGGTCCTTGTGCTTTCCAGACAGGCACCAGAACCACTGAGCTAAATCCCCTGCCCTCTCCTCTTCCTTTTGAGTTGAGTTTGGTTCTATGCTGTGATCTTTGGACAATAGGACGTGGCCACTGTTGTTTTATTTTATTTTTTTTTTTTTTAAGTCAAGGTTTCACTGTGTAATTCAGGCTGATCTTGAACTCACTATGTAGCCCAGGCTGGCCTCAAACACACAGTGATCCTCCTGCCTCAGCCTCCCAAGTGTTAGGATTATAGGTATCCACCACCACACCCAGCTGTTGTTTTTTGGTTTTGTTTTTTCGGGTACCAGGGATAGAACTCAGGACCTTGCCAGGCAGGTGAGGCACAGCTGAGCTAAATCCCTGGCCCCTGTTGTTTTTTGAAACAAGGTCTCCTTGTATATTCTAGGCTGGTCTGGAACTTGTAGCTATCCTCCTGCCTCAGTCTCCCAAATGCCAGGATTACAGGCGTGTGCCACCGCACCTGGAACACATGGCTATTCTGAACCCAGGCATTGAGGCCTTGCACTTTTCCTGCTCTCTTAGCTCCCTGCTTCATGGTGGGAAGCAGTTAGGGTAGCTGATAGATCAGGAGAGACAGGTGGCCAAGTTCTGAGCCAAGGGCAAACACATGAGCCAGGCCTCATGGACCAGCCAGCTGTAGGCGAGCAACTGACTGCAGACTGCGTGAGCAAGGCCGGCCAGGACCAGCAAGCCCAGCCTGAAGCAAATGTCCACTGACTTAGAAGCAACAATAAATGGTAGTTGTCTTTAACAGCTACATTTGGGACATGGGTTTCCACTCACCAGGATTCTGTGGTCCCCATCCATGAAGTCCTCCAGCACCTTTGTCACCTGCTCCAGTGCCTGTGTCTTCTTGAAGTTGGTGTTGCAGGTCCCATCAGCTTTCTGTAGGGCAAGGAGAGAAGGGGCGCTGTCACACCTCTTCCTTCCCAGCAACCTCGGTCACCTGCCAGGACCACCTGCCTGCCGCCACACTTGCCTGATGTTCAGGGGGACCCAGCCCTGCTTGGCCACAAGTCACACTCCAGCCTGTATTTCCGCATCTAACCTTGGACATCTTGATGGGGCCAGACCAGCAAAGTGGGATTTTAGGGGCACAGATCTGACTTTCGGTTGGGATTCTGTTACTTTCCAGCTGGCTGCTCTTAAACAAGTCACTTTATCTGCCTCGGCCTCTGATTCCTCATCTGGAAAATGGAAATTGTATTGTTGTCTACTTCCCAAAGCTGGAATAGGATTAGAGGATGCAGACCACAGTGCTGAGCACGGCATGTGGGTAGTAAATGAGGCAAGTGTTATTTTTCACATTTGAGAGGGACACAGAGAAGCCACTCTGGGGCACACTCAGCCATACTATGCCAGATGCTAGGTGTGCAGAGCTAACACGGAGGTAAGAGGGCAGGCAGTGAACAACATGAAAACAAAGGAAGACAAGAATGATGAAGATGTACAGTGAACTAAGAGGAAGAATAGAAGGAGCTCTGATACAGTAGGATGAAAATCAGGGAGGGCTTCTCTGAGGAAGCAAGATATGAAAGGAGCCAGAAAAATGATAGAGAGTCAACCAGAACTAGAGAGAAGAGCATTCCTGGCAGAGGGAACAGTGTGTGCAGGGGTCCTGGGGCTGGAAAAGCTTGAACTTTTCAAAGAAATGAAAGTGTTTAAGATGGGTGTGGTGGTGCACACCTGTAATCCCTGCACTTGGGAGGCTAAGGGAAAAGGATTGCCAGGAGTTCCAGGCCATCCTGAACTACAAAGCAAAATCCTGCTTCAAAAAACAAAATCAAACAAACAAACAAAAACAAAAAAAAGAAATGAAAGTGCTTCATTGATACCTGATGGTGTACAAAGAGGAAGAGAGGAGTGAGAGCTGAGGAGCAGGCCTGGAGGGCTCTCTAGGCCATGGAACTTTTGAGTACAAGAGAAGCATGGAACAGTTTTGAATAGGAGGGTGGGATGGTGTAGTCAAATGTACAACTTGGAATCTTTCTAAGGCAAGACGGAGGAAGTGAGGCCATGAGGGATGCACAGTGGTGTGATACCAATACAAGGAACTTGGTAATCTCTAGCAAAATTACCAGTGCACCTAATCTTTCACCCAGTAGTCCTACTTCTGGAAATCTAGCCTACAGCCAAATCTACACACTTGCAAAATATCTTATGTGTGAGATAATTCACTGGGGCACTGAAATGACCAAAAAATGGAAACAGCTTAAGTATCCATCTGTAGGAGACCATGGCACATCCACAAAGAGAGACAGTTACACAGGTGTAAGCAGACGGGAAGGAGGGAGAGAAGGGAGACTATGGAAGGATATGGAAAACTCTCCAGGATACTACTGTTATAGGAAAAAGCTATGAACTGCTAGGGCCAGGGATTTAGCTCAGTGACACCACACCTGCCTCACAAGCGCAAGGTCCTGAGTTCGATTCCCAGTACCAAAAAAAAAAAAGCAAACTGCCCATCAGTGTGTGGATGGAGGGAAATTGAGAGTATACGTATACTATTGCATTTGCTTGTATTTTTAGGAAGAAACAAGAACCTGACAAAGCAGTTCCCCATTAGCAGGCAGGAGGATGGAAGGACAGAATGAGAAGGGCGGCAGCAGAGCTAGAAGAAATTCTCCACAAATATCCTTTCATAAATTATTTTGACTTCTGAATACTGTGAATAGTGATTCAAACATATATTTAATTTTTAAAAAAAGGAATGCAAGAAGAAAACAGAAGCCTTCTCCATTGCAGAGGGGAAACGATCCCTGTGGTTATGGTGCTAGATGATGACAGAGGGGCTGAGTGCAGGCCCCAGAGAGGCAGGGGCAGAAGAGGGGCTGGACCCGGACATGGCCATGGAGATGGAGAGGACGTTCTCAGGCTGGCAGGTGAACACCACTTGGTCTCTGATGGATGTGGGCACGAGAGCTAAGTGGGACCTCTGTAGCCCTAGCCTTTCCATCCTCTGCATCTCCCACTCTCCCTGCACGTCTGCTTGTTCCCAGCTTCCCCTGACACTCATGGTCCCTGAGCAGCCTGGCCTCAGATCCAGCTCCAGGCCCTCTCAGAATAAGACAGCTGCTGGCCCTCACCTTGATGCCCTCGATCCGGAAGCCCAGAGTGGAGGTTGAGCTCATGGTTTCCCTCCATTGCATGTAGCGGGGCTTGGTAACTGCACCCTGGGCATGCTCCTCGGGGGTAGGGGCCCCGGGGTCCACAGCCACCATCTTCTCGTACATGTCCTTCCGGGGCCGGGGCCGTTCACGTGCCTTCACCAGCTCCTCCTCCAGGTAGGTCCTGAGTACACCGAAGATATGACCATATGAGGGAATTAAAAGCACAGAGCTGGAGGACTGCTACTCCCTGATATTTTATTTACTCATTTAGATTTTTTTTTCCCCAGTACTAGGAACCTTGGACTTGCCAGGCAGTCATGGTGCCACTGAGCTAAATCCCCGGCCCCTCATTTAGATTTTTGAGACAGGGTCTCGGCTCGCTATGTAGTTCGGACAGGACTTGAACTCACAATATAGCCTAGGCTGGCCTCAAACTCCCAGTGATTCTCCTGCCTCAGCCTCCCAAGTGCTAGGATTGAACTCTGGACCTTGAGCTTGCAAGGCAGGCACCGGAACCACTGAGCTAAATCCCCAGCCCTTTGTTTAGTTTTTGAGAAAGGGTCTCACTATGCATTGAGGCTGGCCTTGAACTCACTATGCAGCCCACGGTGGCCTTGAATTCATGGTGATCTTGCTACCTCAGCCTCCCAAATGCTGGGATTACAGTAGTGTACCATCACATCTGGCTGTTTCTGATATTTTTTTTTTTGGTACTGGGGATCGATCTCGAGACCTTGCACTTGGGAGGCAGGCGGCAGAACCACTGAGCTAAATCCCCAGCCCTGTTCCTGCTATTTTAGAGATATAGTGTAGCACAAGAATGGACAAATAAATAGAATAGAACAGAGTCCACAAACTGACACACACGTGCACATTCCTCCAGTTTGTGACAAAGGGGATACTGCAATTCAGTAGGAAAAGAGAAGACTTTGCAATAAATGGTGCCATGTCAATAGATGTCCCTAAACCAGGGGTGGTGGTGCAAGCCTGTAACCCCAGCACTGGGAAGGCTGAGGAAGGAGGATTGCTACAAGTTTGAGGCCAACCTGGGCTACACAGAGAGACCCTGTCTCAAAAAACAAACAAATTCTCAAATACCAGTTCACTAACCATAAGAAGAAAAGCTCACAAGTTGGACTAAATTAAAAGTTCTTCTAGGCCAGATACCTGTCATCCCAGCACTCTGGGAGGTTAAGGCAAGAGTCCAGCCTGCTCTACTCAGCAACTGAGCAAGATCCTGTCTCAAAATAAGTAAATAAATAAATAAAATCTTAAAAGGGCTGGAGTTCCGGGGGTGTAACTCAGTACAAAGGGGATGTAGCTCAAGGGCCGGGAATGTAGCTCAGTGGCAATAGTGAGGTCCTGATTTCAATTCCTGGTACCCCCCCCCCCAAAAAAGGCCCTGGTTTCAATCCTAGGTACTGAAAGAAAAAAGTACTTCTAAGTCAAGGTGTAGTGGGGTACACTTGTAATCCCACCACTTGGGAGACTGAGGCAGGAGGATTGTGAGTTCAAGACCAGCCTGACCTACATAGCTCAAGGCCAGCCTTACACAATGAGACCCTGTTGCCAAAAAAAAAAAAAAATGAGACCCTGTCACCAAAAAAAAACACAAATGCCCACCACTTGCCCTCCACCCTGCTCTAGGGCTGCCCTGACCCTACCTGATGCCCATCTTGCAGTCCATGATGGAGGGGGCCTCAAAGTCAGCCAGGAGATCTTCCATCTGGTTGAAGGCCTGGCCGTCCTGCTGCACCATGCCATAGTAGGTTGGCACGAAAGGCCGCAGAGGGTCTCCCATCAGCTGTTCCAGGCTGCGCTGCTCACACTGACAGAAACATTTCAGAATCCGACCATTCGCCCCTGCCTGGAAGTTCCCTATGGACAACAGGACCAGCAAAAGGGTCAGAAACTGGATCGGAAAGAATCCCCCACCCGTTTCCCTCTATACATCATATCCACCATCACCTAGCCTGACCCTCCTGCAATGCTCTCTCTCCTTCCCCTCAACTCTCAAAATTTTGGCCTGGCAGGGAAAAGGAAGGGCCTGTTTCAGTTCTCTATTCACAGCACAGAGTGTTCTTTTTTTTTTTTTGGTACTGGGGATCAAACTCAGGACCTTGCGGTTTCGAGGCAGGCAGGGTGCCACTGCACTAAATCCCCAGCCCCACAGTGTGTTCTTGTTTGTCTTACAATTTGAGGTTATAAGCTCAAAATTGTAGGAATTTTGTGAGATTTGGGTTGAGAGCATGACTTTCCAGAGCTGATCTGCATTTGCTTCTGCCTGGAGTTCCAGCTAACAAACAGGGCCCATTTAAGTTACTTTATAAATCTGTCATTTCCTGGACCATGCAGACAGTGAGTATAGACTGGAATTCCAAATTTTCATTGTGGCACACTATATTTTCAAATTATATTCCTCAAAGATGGCCACAACAATATCTCCTGTTCTACTTAAGATATTTACCCTCTAGCCCTTCACAAAAAGTGCTGTGTGCTAAGTGCTATGTGCCTGGAGGCATTTGCTGGGTTGTGGAGGAAAACTACTACAGCTGCTGTTTGCTGAAGGGTTATTACCCTCTGGACACAGAAAGAGGTCAGGGAATGACAGTTTGCACCTACAAGAGGGGCTGTGTGTCAATCTCCATAACTTTTTTTCTTTTTTATGTGGTGCTAGAAATTAAACCCAGGGCCTCCCACAGGCTAGGCAAGTGCTCTACCAACTAAGATACGTCCCCACCCTGTATATACATTGTTTTTTGTGGTACTGGGGATTGAACTCAGGTAATCATGTATGCTAGTCAAGCATTGCACCACTGAGCTAGAACCATAGCCCTTTTTAAATTTTTTATTTTCATTTATTTTTTTAATTTTTTTCTTTTTTTTTTTTGGAGACAAGGTCTCCCTATGTGGTTCAGGTTGGACTTGAATTCAGGGGAATCCTCCTGCCTCTGTCAGCCTCCTGAGTTCTGAGATTACAGATGTGGGTCACCACACCTGGCCAAATTTTTATTCTGAGACAGGGTTCTGCTAAATTTCCCAGGCTAGCTAGGTATGGTGATGCACACCTGTGATCCCAGCACTAGGATGGCTGAGGCAAGAGAATTGCTGACTTCGAGGACATCCTGGGCTACACAGTGAGTTTAAGGGCAGCCTGAACTACATAGCAAAAAACCAAATGTCTTAAAAAACCAAATAAATAAATAAAATTATAAATTTCCCAGGCTGGCCTTGAACTTGTGATTCTCTTGACTTACCCTCCCAGCTGAGATTACAGGTGTGGGCTACGGCATCTGGCTATATTTTGGGGTGGTTTTTTTTGTTTTTGGGGGGGGGTACCAGGGATCGAACTTGGGTCCTTGTGCTTGCAAGGCCTGCAGCAGAACCACTGAACTAAATCCCCAGCCCTATATTTTGGTTTTAACTCTTCAATTAACCCTACAAGGCAAGTAAGATTTTTGTTAACTAAAGGGGAAACTGAGGCCCTGAAAAGGAAAATAACCTGCCCAGAGTCACCTGTGAATACTGAATAGAAGTAGAATTTGAACCCAGGCCCATCTGTTCCAGAGTTGAGGTTCTGCCACCCACCAGAATACAGCACTAGGAAACACCTTCCACCCTGACATACAAATGCCCAGGCCCAAGCCCAAGTGTTCTTCATAAGAGTCCCAGAAGGGGCCGGGGATTTAGCTCAGTGGTTTCGCCGCCTGCTGCGCAAGCGCAAGGACCTGAGTTCGATCCTCAGTACCAAAAAAAAAAAGAGTCCCACAAGGTGGGAACTGCCACGGAGCCCATTTTATAGACAGAGATTCTAAACCCCAGAGAGCAGCCCTTTCCCTAGCCCGGCGCCTCTCCCCAGCCTTGCCCCCCCACCACCATGGTTCTCACCAGCATGTCCGGAAAGCTGGACCCAAGGGTAGTGTTTACGGAATGAGACCACAAAGGGCGAATACTTAAGAACCGTCTTCAGCTTCTTCCATGGTTTTCTCTGTGTGGGGCAGAGGAGAGTGAGGTCAGGGCCAAGGCCAGGAAGGAAAGGAGCTGACAGTGCTGCCATGAGAGGAAACCAAAGAGCCGGGAGTGGTGGCACATGCCTGTAATCCCACCCCTAGGGAGGCTGAGGCAGGAGGATCACAAATTCAAACAAGACCCTGTCTCAAAATTAAAAATTAAATAAATGGCTAGGGATGTAGCTCAGTGGAGAAGCCCCTGGGATCAATCACCAGTAAGCTTATTGGGGTAAGTGATCCCCACTTAGTTCAGCAATCAGAGGTGTCCAAAGGCCTCAGCAAAGTTGGGAAGATCTCTCTCTGTCACGACTTTCTTGGTATCTATGTTTCTCCCTGTCTTTGCCCTACAAGTTAAGGATGAGCTAGGTTATGTTGCAGTAAAAACTGCAGATCTGCCTGCTACCCCCAAACAGGTACACTGCGCAAATATGGAAGGCCCAACTCTGCCCCTAAATCAGGTCAGATCCAGAGGCAGGAGTGGGTGGATGGAGGCAGAGAGAGACAGAAACAGAGACAGATGACAAAGTGATGACAGAGACAAGGACAGAGATAAAGACTGTATTAGTCATGACAGCTGTTCACCAAGTCACTCCCGCTCTCCCCCCTTCCAGAGACGACACTGCCCTCTTGAACGTGGAATATAAACAAAAATAACCCTTTGTTGTTCTAAGTCATTCAGATCTGGGAACTGTTTGTTACGACAGCAGATCCTATTTTCCCTGACTAACACAGACACGGAGACAGGCACAGTGTGACTAAAAGAGAAAGAAAAAACGACAGAGTCACACAAAGGAATGACAGAGAAGGGTGGATCAAAGCAGAAGAAACAGAGCAAGAGCAAGAGAGAGGTGGGGAGGGTGAGAGAGCAATAGAAAACCAGAGAAGGGCTGGGGGTATGACTCAGTGGGAGAACACGAGCATAGTATGCACATGATCCCGGGTTCCATCCCCAGGAAAACAGCAGCAAATAGAAAACAGGACTTAAGGGCCAGGGGTTTAACTCAGTGGTTCCACTGCTGCCTCAAAAGTGCAAGGTCCTGAGTTCAATCCCAGGTATCAAAAAAAAAAAAGTTCTACCGCCTGCCTCACAAGCTCAAGGACCTGAGTTCGATCCTCAGTACCAAAAAAAAAAACACCAGGGCTTAGTTGTGGGTCCAAGAGCAAGACAGGGTCCAACACACACACACACACACACACACACACACACACACACACACACTAACAAACAGATGTGTCCTCTACCGGGGCACATAGCAGCACTTAGGAGGTATTGGGAGCGTGGATCATGGCTAGAAAAGGAAGTCATGTGTGGCTCACCTCCCCCCCCACACACACACACACTGTCAAGAGTGTGTTCTCTGACACTAAGCTCAGGTACCTAGCACACATCTAACTGATGGCAGAGGGTTAAGCAGGGAGTCAGGGTGTTGGGCCCAGGGATACCGGAAGGGCTATTCCCTCCCTTGGGGAAGAGGTGATTAATCAAGGTTCCTGTTTACTAAGCACCTGGAACATTCCAGGCACAGTGACAAAGACTCAATGTATCATACCCTATTTAATCTGAAAAACACAACCTCAAAAAGATTGTTGTCTGTGTCACTGAGGAAAAAAGCGCTCAGAGAAGCAAGGCCACTTGCCTAACATCACGAAGCACACAGTGCTCTGGTCTGACTCCACTGCCTCTAAGCTGTACCCACTGCTCTGCTGCTGTACGAGCGAAGAAGGTGCCGTGTCATTGTCAGGACTGTGTCCCTAGTGCACAAATAGTGCTCCAAAAAGGGTGCCTGGAAATAGAGTTAGTTGAAATTGTCCTTTATTATCATAAACAGATTAGATAGTCAATCTCTCATTCTCTCTTCTTCTCTTTCTCATAGTACTGAGGATTGAACCCATGCCACTGGTACATGCTAGGGAAGTGCTCTACCACTGAGCTACACCCCAAGGCCTTTCTCCTGTTTATATTAGGTCCAAGGGTTAATCTGTTTTTGTTAAGTGCTGGGGATTGAACCCAGGCCTTCATACTGAGCTACAACCGAACTCTTTTAATTTTATATTTTAATTGTTTTATTAGTACATATTTGAATACATTCATCCTGGGGAGTTTGTACATGTACCAAATGCATCTTTTGGGGGACGGGCACTGGGGATCGAACTCAGGACCTTGCGCTTGCAAGGCAGGCAGCAGAACCACTGAGCTAAATCCCCAGGCCAAATGCTTCTTAATCTTTTGTTCTTTTTATTTTTTATTTTGAGACAGGGTATTACTAAATTGCTCAGGTTGGGCTCAAACTTGTGATTCTCCCGCCTCAACCTCCCAGAGTGCTGGGATTATAGACAGCTAAATTAGTTACGATATTATAGGCAGTCAGACAGGGATGGGCCCTGAGAGTCAACACAGAAGATAAGAACATATTATAACAGTGGCTGGAGGTGCATTCTTTAAAGCTTCGAAACATGGAGAAATGACTATACCCTTCCCCTAGGGATGAACAACAGTGACAGATATTCTAAATAGGCATCAATCACCTTGGTGGGGGGGTTGGGATCAAAACCTCCTTAGCCCATTCCTCCCCAGGAAATCCTTGTTATTTTCATGTACACTGGCTAAGCGACGTGCTTCCCCATTTTATCCCCATTTAATCTACATTGCCTAAGTGACCACACTTGTAATACGCTTGGTTGACCATAGTTTTATCCCACCTTATAGACATCTTGTGATTTTCCATTGGATCAATATTACCTAAGTGACTATACTTGTAATCTTAGTGACTATAGTTTTGTCCCACCTTATCCCACCTCCCATCTCATGGTTTTGCTCCATAAAACTCCCTTGAGAAGTGGGGTCCCAGGGCAACCCACTTTCCAGGCCCCCTGCTGTTTCTCTTAGACAGAAGCTATCCTCTCATTCTACTCTTCCTACTCATAACCTCTGTTGTTTCTAGGGCCAGGGATTTAGCTCAAAGGTTCCAGCGCCTGCCTCGTAAATGCAAGGTCCCATGTTCAATGTCCGGTACCAAAAAAAAAAAACCCTCCATTGTTCCTAAAATTCATGCTTCAATTTTAGAGAACACGAACTTGGCATATTGGACATCTGGCAGATCAACAGTCATAGTATTTCCTTTATATTATTTAGAGGTCCATATATCATCCCTATACGCCCTATATCACTGGAATTACAGGCATGCCCCACACCGAGCCAATCTGGGCTTTCTTAGATGTTTTCAGGTCCCCTCCTCCAGGAAGTCTTGATAACCCAGATCTGGCTTCCACTGTCCCAGTCCTGACCACTCTGAGCTGCCACTGTTGGAGAACTGTGTTTCCCCACTGGCCTGAATGGTGAAAAGGAAGGGAAGGAGAGAGGGAAAGGAAAGCCAAGCCTAAGATCAGACAGGATTTCAAAATTACATGAGAAGGAAGCAGGGCACGTGGGCAGTGGGGACAGCTTGAGCAATGTGTGGAGGCAGGAAGGCAGTGGGGCACTGGTGGGACAGGGTGTACTCAGTGACTGCAGGAGTCAGGAAAGGAGAGGGATTAGCAGCCTGGGAAGAAACCTCCAGACAGAGGCTCTGCTCTGAAGGCAGCACTGAGCTCCTGACCACTATCAGAAGTCCCTGGGGATGGGCCTGGGATTTAGCTCAGTAGTTCTACCACCTGCCTTGCAAGTGCAAGGTTCTGAGTTCAATCCCCAGTACCAAAAAAAAAAAAGTCCCTAGGGAGCAGAGCAGGGAGTGTCTGGTCAGAGCTGGGCCACACTGGCAACTTGTGGAAGGATGAGGAAAACAGGAGTTGGAGAGTGCCAAATGTCTTCCTTCTTGTTGTTGTTATTATTATTAGTAGTAGTAGTAGTCACCCACTTGCAGCTCAGCTGTGCTGAGATGCCAAGCAGTTGAGAGTACAGGCAGAGAGAAGAGCAATGGCAGAAAGTCCCAGAGGGTCAGTTCCTTTGCCTGCGCACTAGCACATCCAGGCAAGTCTGCTTCTCACAGCTGTGGCCACAAGTGGGAACACGCAGTCTCTAAGGGAGGCATGTGGGGTGAGGTGGGCTCGGGGCAGACTCCAGCCAGGAGCCCCAGTGCCAAGGGAGGGCTCAGAAGGCAAGTGGATGAACTATGGATTGCACACCCAGCCCCACGTGAGGCTCCAGTGCACACCTGCGTCGGCTCTGATCCTCTCTCCCTGAACCTGCCCTGCCAGCCCTTCTGATTCACCAGGGGAGAACCACACCCAACCTAGGGGTGAGGGTGGAGCATGTAAACAGGAGTCTTCAGAGGGACAACAGGGACAGCAAGCGAGTCCCTGGCTGGACTAAGTATCCCTACGGATCTGAGGTTGCCACAGCCTTTTGACAATCTGATAAACGTGGGAGTCTCTGCGCTTCCTAGAAAAACATACAAATGGGCTAAGAGCTGGGGCCAGTTCATGACTCTGTAAGACAGCCACAGAATCCAGACTGGTATCTGGGGAAGAAAGTACACTCTATCTGCCTATTCCTTGTTCTTCCAGGTTTGGGAGTCACAGATTCCTCAGAGGACTCAACAGAAGTCATAGACCCTCACTGCAAAATTATGTGCACACACAGAGAGACTGTGTGTGCTGCAACTTCAGGGGATCCTGGGCATATCAGTCAGTGGTCTTCCACTGAAGACCCCAGAGCTAGAGTTAGTAGGGGAAGGAGAAAGGGGGGTGGGTGCCTGGAGTGGGTTAGTTAGTAACCTTGCCCTCCAATGTGGGGAGGTCAGCGGATAGAAAAGTTTCCTGGAGATGAAAGCATAAACTGATAAAGAACTTCCCAAGCAAAGGTGGGGATGACCAGTCCGGGGAATGTGACTCTGGGGCAGAATGGGTCCCACTCACCCCAGACCTGTCCTCAGGATCGCTGGTACCTCCACCTCCGGCCACTAAGTCATCCTCAGACTCATCGAAAGAAGAGGCAGAGGAGAATCCTCCACTGCCCCCCTCAATCCTAGAGGCCAGTTCCACAGGCTGGGCCTCAGGCTCAGGGGTCTCAGGGGTGATGATAAGGCGGGGCACAGGGCACAGGGAACTGCACTCCAAGCCAGAGTGCAGGTGAGTCACCAACTCCCCAGGCTCAGTTTCCTCCAATGGACCATCTTGATTGGACTCCCCCAAATGGCAGTCTGTTCTAGGTCCTGTCTGGGGACCATCAATCCCAGGCTGTGTCCAGGAGCTATCATGAGTTTCTTGTTGTACTGGGAAACCATCACTGCTAGGCTGCTTCCAGGCTGTTTCAGTATTCTGTTGTATCTGGGAGCCATCAGTGTGAGGCTCTGTCCAGGAACCTTCAGGATCCTGTGGCATCCCGTAGCCATCAGTATACATTTCTTCCCAAGAGCCATCAGCAGTTGGTTCTGTGGAGGGACAGGTTCCCTCTGGGTAAGACTGGAGGCTGGACCTACTCTGATGGGTCCAGAGGTTATCAGCCCAAGGCTTCACCTTCTCTGGCTGGGTCTGCCACCCAGCTATTTCTAGCACCGTCCAGGGCTCATCAACCCCTGGCTGTGTCCAGATGCTGGCCCTCTCTGCCTGAGACTGGAGATCAGGTCCGTGTGTATCAGCCCAAAAGCCATCTGTCCCGGTCTCCTTCCAGGCACAGGCCGTCTCCAGCTCTGACTTGCGGTTGCTCTTTTCTGGATGTGTCTGGGAGCCGGATCCCTCTGGCTCTGTATTTTGGCCGAGACGCTCGGTCTCTGCCGCTAGGCCAGCTGCTTCGGGCTCAGCCAGTCCATCTCTCCAGGGTTCTCTCCGTGGACTTTCAGCCCCTGGCTCAGGCCCGAGGGGGGACCCCTCGGTCCAGGACCGGGGCCCGCCCCCCTCCGGCCGCTCCGCCGGGCCCCCAGCGCCAGGCCCAGGTCGCTGCAGTCCTGGCTGCCGTCGTCGCCCCCCTCGCAGCGCCTCCAGCCCCATGCGGGCCGCTTCGGGCAGAGTCCCAGCCTCTGCCTCGCTCAGGCTCCCCCTGCACGGACAGCGCCTCATGCCCGCTCCCTCGGTTCGGGCTTCGGCCGGCCGGCCGCTCCTTCCCCTTTAAATTATACGAGGGGTGTGGCTGGGGAGCCCCGACGCGCGGGTTCCGGCCCGCGGAGCTCCAGCCCGCCTGGCCTGGTAAGGGTTAACCGATACTCCGCCTCCCAGGGAAAGCACGGAGCCCCGCCCACCGGACGTGACGTATAGTCGGGCCAGGGTGGCTCTTCCAGTCTACGTCAGAGGGAGTCGTGTCTGCGTCCGAGGCGAGACTAGGATTTGTCTGTGGCGCTGGTCCTGATGGCACACGGAGAACAACCCTCCCTATACCCTGCTTCTGTGATTAACCCAACCTCCCTACGCCCTCGAGTGACCTGTTCAGCCTCCCCGCAGCCCCTGGTGATCCGTCCAGCCGTGCACCCTCTCTACGTACAGGGGGTGGAAATACTCAAAGACTTGGAGATCCTACGGGCATGAGTTGGAGAGCCGGCTCTGCCACTTCTCAGCTGTGTTACCCTGAGCAAATGACTTACGCCCCATCGAATACTTATTCCGTAGGAAATTTCATGGATAGAGGACTTGTTCTGTAAGAGGCCATGATAACGATTTCACAGCTTCTATAGTTCGAAATTTACAAATGGGACCACTGAAGCTCAGAGGTCTGCCAGCATCTAGCCTTTGTAGTCCTGGTACTATCTGATATGACCTCATGGATTGGAAACATGTAGTGCCAGTCTTGGCATTGTCAGCCACAGCCCGGTAGAGTTCCTTGTCACCTGTGTTTTTTGTAGTTTGCCCCAGAGATGAACTGCCCTCAGCTCCTGAGTCAGACCCTCACCTTTGGAGGGGGGTATAGGGTGGATTCAGTTCTGAAATTGAGTCACCCAGAGAAAGGACATTGGGCACAGGCCCAAGGCTCTAGAATGAGTCATCTCAGGCCAGCGAGAAGTCAGAGACAGGGGCTCAGCTGATAACATTTTACAGGTTAGGAAGCTGAGGTCCCGAGAGGGAGTAGGGCTCTTCTGAGATCACACAGCAAGACCATAGAGACAGGGAGGCCTCATTCCCGACAAAATGGGGCTAGACAGGAGGAGCAGGTGGGTGTGGGGGATATATCTGCATTTCTCCCTTTGTCAGTGGTGGGAGAGAGAGATGTCCCAGCCAGCTGTTTCTGTTCAGACGGTGAGAAGGGTGAGTCGCCCCAACACATACGCACACAGATGGCTGGAAGCTGATTTCCTGGGATGCCAATGTTCCTGACTCAGTACTGGGAAGCTTGGCTGAGTGTGTTCTGGGAAATGTCAGGCCTGCAGGAAACAGAGGGGCCCCACTGGAACCATCCTGCAGGTGGGCGGGGAGCAGAGGGAGCAGGCTGTGTGAGGGAACAGAGGCTCAGTGTGCAAGTGAGAGGTTTATGTACACGGGAGAGTTGGTGTGAGCAGGAGACAGTTGGCAAGCAAGGCAGGGCATTTATATGCGCAAGTAAGGAGGTTGGGTGCCAGGGTGTGGGTGTTTGTGCGAAGTGAAGGAGTTCTAACTGCAAGGGAAACGTTTGCTCAGAAGAATGTGTTCAAAGGAGATGTTGAGCCTACCATACCAAGAGTAGAAAGAAAAAGGGTGCCTGGCAAAATGTTCATGCAGAAAGGTGTGGAGTTTGTGAAGGAACAGTGATGTTCGCAAGAAAGACAGTTCAGGGAACCGAAAGGTCTGCCGCGTGCGCGAGGCTCAGAGAAGAGTTGTAAGGGATGAGGGGTACGTGCGCGCTCCCGCAGTGCCCCAGCAATCCCACCCCGACAAGGCGCTCGGTCCTGGGCCCCGCCCACCGCGCATAGCAGGGCGCGCTCCGGCCCGTCAGCGAGCCGCTGCTCCACCATTGGCTAACTGACGGGGGGGGGGCGTGCAGCTGTTCCCGGAAGCGCGGGGCCCCCCACGCGCCCGGGACCGGGAGTCCGAGAGCGGTAGGTGCTTAGCAACGGGGAAGGAGTGTAGTGGGTAGGTGGGGAGGCACGAGGTAAACTGTGGGTCCCTCGCCACACAGGGTTAAGATAGTGCCTAGCAACGGGGGGTCTAGCTCGGAGAAGTAGAGAGGTAGCCTTGGAGGATCTGTGGATGTCTGGCAACGGGGGAGGACCCTAGCAACGGCGAGGGGCTGGGAAAGTGGGTTTGGGAGGCGGACAGGTAGAACTACTTGTTCCTAGCAACCAGGGGAGTAACCAGGAGGAACTGTGGAGATCTATTAACAGGGGAGAATGTCTTTACTAGATAGGAATCTGAGAAAGGGCCGAAGCAGGGCACAGCAGGGAGCCAGTCCTACAACTTCTAACAATTCCTCCTTTTCTCCCTTAGGCAATGTGGCTGGAGCTAGGGGGGCTACTGCGGGGAACCTGTGGACAGCTGGGCTGGAATATTGGTCTGCCTTGTGGGGTCCTGGGGCCTAGGCCCCACTGGTGGGTAAGGAGGTCCCCAAAGAGAAAAGGCTTGGGAAGGCTTCAGAGAATAACGGCCCTGGAGTGGTCCAAAAGGGCCAGGCAGACGCTCCAACCTTCAGTTTTTACCACCCTCCACATCTCTTGCAGGGCCCCTGTGGGGGGTTTTGGGCCCAAAAGTTTCATCAGGATGGGCCTGGGAGAGGCCTGAGTGAGGAGGACATTCGGAGGGCACGCGAGGCCCGTCTCAGGAAAACACCCCGGCCCCAGGTATCACCTCGCCCCCAGCAATACCCTATGAAGGCTACTGGCCTCCAAATCTCAGGGAAGGGGTGGCAGCAGGTTGGTTGGCTTCCCAGCGCTGTCTGCGCCCTCCCACCCTCAGAGCTTCTTGTTTCCCAGCTGAGTGACCGCGCCCGAGAACGCAGGGTACCTGCCTCCCGGATCAGCCGCCTGGCCAGCTTTGGGGGTAGGTGTGACCCTGAGGGGTCAGGGTGTTTCCTAGATCAGACAGAGAGGCAACATTTACAGGATGAAGCAAGAAAAAGATGAGAGGGAGGGCCGGGGATTTAGCTCATTGGTTTCGCCGCCTGCTGCGCAAGCACAAGGACTGGAGTTCGATTCCTAGTACCAAAAAAAAAAAAGATGAGAGAGAGGAGAGGCAAGGAAAAGAGGACAAAAGCCAAGCCCTGCAAAGCCAAGAGAGACACAGAGGAATGTAAGATGATAACATTTGTTGAGAAACTGTTTGTGCAAGGACCCCTACACAATGACCTCTCTGTACTAAATGTTGTGGGGTTTTTGTTGTTTTTTTTTTTGGTACCGGGGATCAAACTTGGGACCTTGTGCTTGCGAAGCAGACACCGGAACCACTGAGCTAAATCCCCGGTCCTAAATGTTGTTTTTTTAAGCAAAACATTTATTGGTACATTTTAGACACATAATGATAACACTCATCACTGGGAATTTGTACCTGTACAAATATCCTACTTCTACACCCCCACCCCCACCCCACCCCCCGCCCCCGGGCTCTGTACTAAATTGGTAACTTTTTGGGCCAGGGATTTAGCTCAGTGGTGCCGCACCTGCCTTGCAAGCCCAAGATCCTGAGTTCAATCCCTGGTACCCTCCCCCCCAAAAATAGTTAACTTTTTTTCCATTTTAGAGGTGAGGAAATGGAAGCTAAGAGAAGTAAGGTGACTTGACTGCAGGTCATGTAGCAGGATTGTTGAAACCGGCATAAAATAATTCAAAAAAGAGAGATAAACATAGAGCAAAGTTACTGTGGACAACAAAATAGGAGTCCCCAGAAGGGCAAGGATTTGAGGGCCTTTGTACTAGTGATGGACCCAGGGCTTTCACACTGAGGTGCATCCCCAGCCCTTTATTTTATTTCTTATTTTGAGAAGAGGTCTTAGTTAAGTTGCCCAAGCTGGGCTCAAACTTGCAGTCCTCCTGCCTCAGCCTCCCAGAGTACTGGGATTACCATATCCAGCTTCAGGGCTTCCTTACCTTTGGTTATACACTAGAATCAGCTGGAATGTTTAATAAAATACAAATTCCCAGGCCTCATCTTAGACCAGTTCAGTCAGAATCTCAGGAGTGAGGCCTGGCATTTACAAAAGCTCCTTAGAGGACTCTGAACTGCTGGGAGAGAGACAGAACTATGGAAAGAGGGATAAAGTAAAAGCCTCGAGTTGAAGAGAAACCTAAGCTGGAAAAGAGAAAGATCCTGAATTGGAGACAGAAACGGTGAGTCGAGTTAGGAGATAGATGTATAGACTAAGAAGACAGGCATGGAGCCCCATGCCTACAGTCCCAGCTACTCAGTAGTCCGAGGCAGAAGATTGCAAGTTTGGGCACCTTATTGAAAGACCCTTTCTCAAAACTGAAAGGACTGGCATGTAGCTCAGTGACAGAGCACCCCAGTACCAGAAAGAGAGAATGAGAAGAGAGAAGGTCTGAGGGGAAGGCTCCAGGCGAGCGGCACTCAGCATCCTCTCTCACTCCTCAGGACTGGCTGTGGGCTTGGGGCTGGGAGCACTGGCTGAGGTAGCCAAGAAGTCCCTGCCAGGAGGACATCTGCAGTCAGGTGAGTGAACCTCATCTTCTAGGTTCAGATCCTGGCCTTGTTGTGTGACCTGGGGTAAGTGGCATCACCTCTCTGAGCCCTGGTTTCTTTGTTGGAAGATTGGGGTAATGAGAATGTACCTATCTTTTAGGGTTGTGAAGTGCATAGAACCAGGGCTAAGCAGCTGTCAGGGCTGTGTAATAGAAACTATTATCTGAGAAAAATATAAGCCACTGGGAGTTGCTGACTCTGAGCGAGGGAGGAAAATAGTGCTGATAGGATGTGTATATGCCAAAGATGGAATCACACCTTTGGAATTTATAGGTGAGATTCCATAACAGGTCAGTGTCTTGAAACAAAAGTGAGGGTAGATAGTCAAGATTACAGTGGCCGGGGATTTAGCTCAGTGGTTTCGCCACCTGCTACGCAAGCGCAAGGACCCAAGTTCGATCCCCAGTACCAAAAAAAAAAAAAAAAAATTACAGTGAGACTAAAAAGACATTGATTGACAGATGGCATGTGTGAACTATGATTGGATGTGAGTTTGAAAAAAATAACTATGAAAGACATTTTGGAGCCAGGTGTGGTGATGCACATCTATAATTTCAGCACTCTGGGAGGCTGAGGGAGGAGGATCACAGTGAATTTAAGGCCCGCTTGGGCTACAGAATGAGTTCAAGTCCAGCCTGAACTGTGTAGCGAGATTCTGTCTTGGAAAAAAAAAAAAAAGATATTTTGGGGGAACAATTGGGAAAATCTGAATATAGCCTGGATAGGAAAGTAGATATTAGGCAATTAATGTTAATTCTCTTACATGTGATTATATAGGAGAACATCCTCATTCTCTTTTTTTTGGTACCGGGGATCAAACTCCGGTCCTTGCGCTTGAGCAGCAGGCGGTGAAACCACTGAGCTAAATCCCCGGCCCAACATCCTCATTCTTAGTAGAAGTAAAGTGCAACTATATGTAATGTCAGCAAAACATAATATTTATTTATTTATTTTTATGTACCAGGGATCGAACTCAAGACCTTCTGCTTTCGAGGCAGGCAGTGGAACTATTTATTTTTTTTAAGACAAGGTCTCACTATGTAGTTCAGGCTGGCCTTGAGCTCACTATGTAGACCAGGCTGGCCTCAAACTCATGGTTATCCTCCTGCCTCAGCCTCCCAAGTGCTGGGATTACAGGCATGCACCACCACACTGGGCAGCAAAACATAATATTTAATGTCCAGGTGTCACACGCGCCCCTGCAGGGATAACCAGATGAGGCAGGATGTTACAATGCTAAATCAAGATGAAGAGTATTCATGATATTACACATGCAGTTTTCTATTTGATTCTCAACGAAGAGTTGAGGATTGATGGAGGAGTAACCTATTGGTCAAGGCCAACCTGAGTCTAAACTCTGTCCTGCCACTCCGTGTGATGCCACCCTCAACCAGGCCCTGACCTCAGCCCTCATTTCCTCACCTTGAACATAAGGTGTGAGTGGTTCTTACTTGGGTGTTAGTTGGGATTTGGTCAGAGAATCCACAAAGGCACTTAGGGGCCGGGGATTTAGCTCAGTGGTTCCACCGCCTGTCTCACAAGCGGAAGGACCCAAGTTTGATCCCTGGTACCAACAAAGAAGAAAACAACAAAAAAAAGGAAAGGCACTTAGAATTCTGCCAGCACTGGGTGAGCATTCAGTAAATTCTCTGTGTTTTTTGTTTTTGTTTTTTCCCTTTTTTTCTGACACTGAGAATTGAACCCAGGGTCTTTGCACTCAGCTACATCCCCAGTCATTTTTAAATTTAGGGGTTTTTTTTGCTTTTTAAAAAATTTTTTTGCTACCGGGGATCGAACTTGGGACCTTGCTCTTGCGAGGCAGGAGCTGGAACCACTGAGCTAAATCCCGGCCCTTTTTTTTTGGGGGGGGGTCATTTTTAAATTAAAAAAAAAATTTTTTTAATTTACTTTATTTATTTATTTACTTACTTAGTTATTTGAGACAACATCTTGCTATGTAGCCCAGGCTGGCCTCAAACTCATAGCGATCTTCCTACTTTGGCCTCTCAGAGTGCTGCAGTTGCAGGTATATGCCATCGTGCCCAACTGTTTTTATTTTTGACACATACTAATTGTACATATTTATGGGTTACGGTGTAACCTACCTACCTTTCTCTCTTTCTCTCTTTCTCTCTTTCTTTCTTTCTTTCTTTCTCCTTTTCTCCCTTCCTTTTTTTGGTTCTGGGGATTTAACCTAGAGCCTTGTGCATGCTAAGCATGCACTTGACCACAGAGCTACAGCTACAGCCCCCATGTGACATTTCCATACATGTATATAATGTGTGATAATCAGATTACTGTAATTAACATCTCTGTCATTTCTATAACTTAACATTGTGAAACATAAGAGTAAATGCACACATACACATTCCACCCACTGTCAGATTGATGATGTCCTCATATGTCTTGGAACCTCTGGAAAACTCACTGAATATTTTTGGGAACGTGACAGTGAAGAGGGGGCAAATAATATCTTCATATTATGATGAAAATACGTTGATCTCACAGACCATCCTGAAAGGTCTCAGGGACCCTGGGGTTCTTGGACCATGTGTGGAGATTTACTCCCCAGAATCTCCAGAAGCTCCTCT
Organism: Heterocephalus glaber; assembly: GCF_053883595.1. Classification (NCBI taxonomy): domain Eukaryota; kingdom Metazoa; phylum Chordata; class Mammalia; order Rodentia; family Bathyergidae; genus Heterocephalus; species Heterocephalus glaber. The sequence goes on from NW_028258178.1 coordinate 603,869, forward strand.
CTTGCCCCCTCCTGGCCATTTCCTTCACTAAGGATGACCTCTGTCTTTGGCTTCTGACATTCATGATTAGTTTGCCTGTTTTTGTTTTTATATAAATATAATTAATTTGGGAGGCTGAGGCAGGAGGATTGCTACAAGTTCAAAGCCAGCCTAAACTACATAGTGAGAGCCTGTCTCAAAAAAAAAATTATATATTGACTGGACAGTGTATTCTTGTGTACTTGACTTCTTTTATGCAACATTATGTTTGTGAGATATATTTGTTATTACATGTAATAGTATACTACTTATTCAGTACTGCAGAAATTACCCTGTAACTGTTCCACAATTTTTTTCCCCTTGCTGCGTAGTGGCCCAGGCTGGCCTCAAACTCAGGGTGATCCTCCTGCCTCAGCCTCCTGAGTGCTGGGATTATAGGCATGCACCACCACACTAAGCTGTTTCACAACTTTTTAGTCATTGTTTGGATTGTTATTTGCTTGTTTCCAGTTTGGGACTGCCATCAGTAATGCTGCTGTGGACATTCTCGCACTATCTGTTGGCAGCCACTTTCTACACGTCTCTTGAGTGTATACCTGGGAGGGGGATTGGCACTGTTGGTGTGTGCCTCACTAGAAAATTCCCACTGTTTTCCTATGGGCTTGTGCCAGCACAGGTCTGAGTTCAGATTGCTGCCCATCTTTACCTTTTTCATTTTAGCCATTCTGGCAGCTGCAGTGGTGGTAGGGTTATTTTTGTGGTAGTAACATCAGTGGTTATTGTCTCCTTCCCAGAGAGCAGCTCCCAGCTGGACGCCAGCCCTTTCCTATCTGAGGCCAACGCTGAGAGGATTGTGCAGACCCTGTGCACTGTTCGGGGGGCCGCCCTCAAGGTTGGCCAAATGCTCAGCATCCAGGGTACAGCATGACCCTCAACTCCTCACCCTGATCTCCACCCAGTCCCATCCCCACAAGACTTGACATCGTCGGGTGCTAACTCTCAGGGAGTCCTCCCTCAACTCCTCCCTCACTGGGCCCCCTCCCACTGTCTCCCAAGACAACAGGCTCATCAGCCCCCAGCTGCAGCGCATCTTTGAGCGGGTCCGCCAAAGTGCCGACTTCATGCCCCGCTGGCAGATGCTGGTGAGTACGCACCTGGCAGGGGACAGACATGGAGACTCTTCTGTCTCCTCCACACCTCCCTGACCCTCTCTTCACTGCTGCACTCCCCCATCTGACTCTGAGCTTCAGTTTCTCCATCTGTAAAATGGGGATCACCAAAGTACACACCTCATACATACCGTCACCATGATTAAATGAAAGGAGGGTGCACAGTGCTTTATTCTGTCCTAGGCACAGACTCGGCTCTGTTGAGACAGCAAAGCATAGTAGTTAAGAGTTTGAGCCCTATCTCTGCTAGTCACAGCCATAACCTCTCTGTGCCTTTGTTACCTCATCTGGGAAATGGAGACAGTGGCAGCCACACCTGTATCATAGGGTTATATAAATTAGTATCTAGTTCACACACTAGACTGCTTAGATTTTTGTTTGTTTATTGTTGGTACTGGGGATCAAACTCGGGACCTTGCGCTTTCCAGGCAGGCAGTGGGACCACTGAGCTAAATCCTCGGCCCTAGACTGCTTAGTTGATATTACATGGAGTACTTAGAACTGCCTCTGTCATACCATGAATGACATGGAAGTTTTAGAGGTGATTATTACTGTTTTGTTTTTTTTTTCAATTAGAGGAGATCATATCTAGAAATAGGCTGGCACAGCACCTGGCCTTGAGTAAGTGCCCAAGACACAAGCTGTTCTTCTGATAAGTGAGTGAAGGTGTGGACTGCAGAACCTGGCTGCTACCTGCCTCCCAATGCCAGTTCTGCTCACTGCCTTGTGACCCCATGTGGTCACTGCCTCTCTGAGCCACTTGAAACAGGACTAGCCCACAGGAAGCAATTCTGGATCATGTTAATTTGTTGTTTGGTTTGGTTTGGTACCAGGGATCGAACTCAGGACCTTGCACTTGCAAGGCCGGTCCAGTGCCACTGAGCTAAATCCCCGGCCCTTGAGCATGTTAATTTTGAGTTAATAATACAATACAAGAGTATAATAAAGGTTGTTGTCAATCTTAACTATAAACAGTAGCAGTTCCCACAACTGCCCACATAGCTTAGGGAGTACAGACTCGAGAGAGACAAGCCAGGCTGGGCCTTCCAGTCTCCAGTACCTGGCAGATCACCAGGGCAAGAAACTTATCTCTGAGGCTCAGTTTCTGTATCTGTAAAGTGAAGTTACAGTCAAGAACTTAGCCCATGGTTATTAACTTGTCAAAAAATGCTCAGCCCTGGGAATGAACTCAGCTGTCTATAACCATGATGGTGACATTGTCATGACCACTCCCCACAGAAAGTTCTTGAAGAGGAGCTGGGCAAGGACTGGAAGGACAAGCTGGCCTCCCTGGAGGAGATGCCCTTCGCCGCTGCCTCAATTGGGCAGGTGCACCAGGGTGTGCTGAGGAATGGGACTGAGGTGGCTGTGAAGATCCAAGTGAGAATGGAAGCCAAGCAGGGTTGGGGGTGGGCATCGCACTCTCCCAGAGGAGTGACTTCCACTCCCCCATCTCCCCTGCCCACAGTACCCAGGTGTTGCCCAGAGCATCCACAGCGATGTGCAGAATCTGCTGGCAGTGCTCAAGATGAGCACAGCCCTACCGGAAGGTGAGGCACCTGGTCGGTCCCAACCAAGGGAGGGCACAGAGCTGGTTGAGTCTGTGAGCGTGTGCCAGACAGAAAGGGGTTCGCTGAGCAGGGAAAGCCCAGAGCATGAGTGTGTGTGACAGAGACAGAAGCCCAGGCTGGGGTCAAGACACAGACATGCAGAGAGTGAGCACACGTAGGGGGCTTTCAGTGCAGAAAGGTCTTGGAGCCAGAAAGGGGTCGGTGGGGCACCGTGTTTGTGCGGATAGTGTTGAGGGAGGAAGGCAGGAGTCAGGCTAGAAAGAAGAAGTGAGGCAGCTTGAGCACAGGACAGCAAGAAGGTAGCATTGTGTGTCTGTGGAGGAGCTGGAGTGCATGCACAGCAAAGAGATGACCTGGCAGAGATGGCAGCAGGACCGCAGCTATGAGAGAACAGAGGGATAGTGCAGACTTTGATGCCATTAAAAGGCCTGGAGCAGAGATGCGAGGGACAGCAAGAGAGACAGAGGGGGCACAACTGGAAAGAAGACACTTGAATGGGAACTCAAGGGGTCTGGTGGGGATCAGGGCATCAGGCTGGGGCCTTCCCCCACTGACACCATACCCCCAGGCCTGTTTGCTGAGCAGAGCCTGCAAGCCTTGCAGCAGGAGCTGGCTTGGGAATGTGACTACCGTCGAGAGGCAGCCTGTGCCCAGAGCTTCAGGTGAGCTGGCTTCCCTGTGGGCCTGGGGAACCCTTCCCTCTGGCCTCCCTGCCTCCCCCCAGCTCTGGCAGCCAGAACCCGGGGGCAGGGCTGATGGATGCCTGTTACTTCACTTGTCCTCTGGTCCTCTGCGGGCATGGACAGCTCACTGCTCTCTGGGTGTCAGTTTTCTCCTGTCAGATGGGACAGGTATCCACTGTGGTCTGACACAGCACTTAATTACACCATGAGGCACAGATACACCCACTGGTTTGGCAGATTGAGCAGTCTGGCAGCACTGGGGATTAGAGGGTGAGGATGCAGAGAATGCGTTACCTACTGTGGGCAAGAGGAGAGTGACAGAAGCATTCTGGAGAACAGCTTGGCATCACCAAATTCGCCCTTATATTCACACACTTCACAACCCACTTTTTAAATTCTGTGGGGACACTTGTGCCAGTATACATGACCAGCCTTTTCCAGAATGCTTAGAGCAGCATTGTTTTTAAGAGCCCCAAGGTAGAAATAATCCACATCTATCACATTTATCTAGCAGGGTGGATAAATAAATTATGGTATACTCATCAGAATATTATACAGCAATGAAAATGAATGAACTATAGCTACACCGAACAGTGTGGTTGTATCTTGGAAGTATGGTGATATACAAAAATTTGACACCTCAGCAGCATCCTCCACAGTGTGACTCACGTTTGTTGAAGGTCTGTAATGCATCAGGCTTGGTACATAGAGTGAGAGTTGGGTCAATGGAACACTGTGCTTTGGGACATGTGTCCCAGACCCACAGCTTGGGGGTCCCCGCTTGGGTCAGCCTTTACCAGTGGCCTCAGGAGAGTCTCCTTACGGGGGAGTGAGGATAAATGGAAACCGTGATGATGAGATCTTGGCACACAAAATGCTCTTGAGAAGTGGTTCATACAAGGGGCCGGGGATTTAGCTCAGTGGTTCCGCTGCCTGCCCTGCAAGCAGAAGGACCCGAGTTCAATCCCCAGTACCAAAAAAAGTAGTTCTTCATACATCAGAGATCTTACAACCAAGGACAGAAATACCAGCCCTAACCAGGACCTTGAGGAAGAGGTTACAAAGCTGGATGAGGGGCCAGCGCACCCTCATCTTGGTCTGGGGCGTACCAGCTCCCCCACAATATCCTCTAGGGCCCATAAGAGTTAAGAACCCACCTCGTTCCCCTGGTCCCTGCTGCTTTTCTTCCTGGTCCCTCCTCTCCAGCATCTCACAGGTCCTCAATGAAAAGCCTCACTTGTATTCTTTGCCTCCTAAATCCTATCCTCTATGTATATTTATCTTTTTCTTTTTCAGACAGGGTCTCACTATGTAGTTCAGGCTGGCCTTGAACTCACTATGTTGCCCAGGGTGATCCTCCTGCCTCAGCCTCCTGAGTGCTGGGATTATAGGCATGCGCCACCACACCTGGCCCAAATCTTACTCTGACACACTTACCTCAATCTATAATTGGTCTGTCTGTTACAGCATGGGCTCTGATGGTCCAGGCCAGGGCTGGCTCAGGCACTGATCTGTCCCCAGCATAAGAAAAGACAAAGAAGGACTCTCCTTTTATTTACCAGTGTTCAGAATAGAGCATCCCCCTTGTATCCATGGGGACATGTTCCAAAACCCCCAGTGGATGCCTGAGTCCGTGGAGTGTACTGAACCCTATATAGACCAGGTTTGTCCTGTGCATACCTATGATAAAGTTTAACTTATACATTAAGCACATGATTTCTGGAGCAACATTGCCAGCAGAACACTCACTTTTGCTGTTAAAGGCTTCCACCCATAGATTTAATGCCTTTTCCCATTTTTGGCAATGCTGAGAATCAAACCCAGGGCCTTGCACATGCTAACCAAGCACTCTTAACAGTGATGTCCATCCTGAGGCCTGATTTTCTACCTTCGCTAAGCACTAAAGCAATTAAACATTGTAATCATAACTTTTGCAGTTTGAGATATGACAGAAAAACTAACATGAATTTATTTTTCCTTCCCAGTTTCACAGATTTGTTCTTACCACAGATCTTAGAGCCAGGTGTGGTGGCACATGCCTGTAATCCCAGCACTCAGGAGGCTGAGGCAGGAGGATCACTGAGAGTTTGAGGCCAGCCTGGGATACTTAGTGAGTTCAAGGTCAGCCTGAACTACACGGCGAGACCCTGCCTCAAACAAACACCAAAACCCCATAGATTTTAGAAACCTCAACCTATGATTTTTTTCTTTCCTTTTGAGAGCTTTTACCTTCTTACATAAAAAAGAAAATATCAATGATCAAAAACATGGTGAATGTTTAAATTTTATTTATTTATTTATTTTTTATTTATTTTTTTTTTTTTGGTGCTGGGGATTGAATTTGGGACCTTGTGTTTGTGAGGCAGGCAGTGGAACCACTGAGCTAAATCCACAGCCCGTGAATGTTTAAATTTTTAAAATTTAATTTAATTTTTTTATTTTTGAGTACCAGGGATCGAACTCGGGTCCTTGCACTTGCACAGCAGGCAGTGAAACCACTGAGCTAAATCCCCAGCCCCTTAAATTTTAAAAATTTATTACAGTAAAGTACATAGCGCCATTAATCCCCCTCATGTCGAACACTTTTTTTTCCTCCTCCCTGTATCAGAGATAGAACAAAGGACCTTGTGCTTGCCAGGCAGGCACAGCACCACTGAGCTATATTCCAGGCTCTCAAACACTTTTTTTTCTCGGTCTGGGGATCAAACTTGGGACCTTTCGAGGCAGACTCGGTGCCACTGAGGTAAATCCTTGGCCCCATCTCAAACACTCTTTTTAAATCAATTCAAAATGTTTACCTTTTGTGGTCATTTTGACAGAGGATGAACCAGAAGTCACAGGGTACCAAGTATGTAGCAAATAAGGTGGATGAGGACACGTGGTAATATATAAATATATTTTTTGTTTGTTTGTTTTTTGAGGCAGGGTCTCCCTTTGTAGTTCAGGCTGGCTCTGAATTCACTGTATAGCCCAGGCTGGCCTCGAACTCATGGTGATCCTCCTGCCTCAGCCTCCCGAGTGTTGGGATTACAGGCATGCGCCACCACGCCCGGCTCACGTGGTAATATTTTTATGAGCCTACCTTTCCATTGGATGGCATTTGCCATCAGCATTCATTGCATTTTTTATCATACCTTATAAAGATACTCAGAAAAGAGTACTTCCAGAACTGCTTCAGAAAGTGACAAGAATGATGGGATAAGAGAGTAGAGTTTGAATTGAGGAAGAGTATTTTGAGGTGGATTAATGGCAATGTGTCCTTTACTGTAATAATTTCTTTTTTTGAGACAAGGACTCATTATGTAGTCCAGGCTGGCCTTAAATTCACTATGTAGTCCAGGTTAGGCTCAAACTCATGGCAAGCCTCCTGCGTCAGCCTCCCGAGTGCTGAGATTATAGGGATGTACCACCACGCCTGACCTACTGTAATAAAATTTAAAAACACAAACATTTACTATGTATGTTGATCACCCCTTGGATGTATCTCTTTACTTTATTTTGTGGTATTGAGGATTGAATCCAGGGCATTCACAGTTACATCCCCAGCTTTTTTTATTTGGAGACAGGGTCTCACTCTATTGTTGAATTGCCAGGGGTGAGCTCAAATTTGTGATCCTCCTGCCTCAGCTTCCCAGAGTGCTGGGACCCAGCTGCTGTGCTTCTCTTTGGCCCATCTGAAATAGCAGCATCAGCACCACACTTGCTTTGGGCCATTATTAAGTAAAATATGAGTGATCTGAACATAAGCACTGCAATACCAGGAAAGTCAATCTGATAACTAAGTGGCTACTGACTAACAGATAAATAGCATACACAATGCACTGAACCCTGGACAAAGGGACAGTTCACATCCCAACCAGAATGGAGTGGGATTTTATCACTATTCAGAATGGCATGCAATTGAGAAATTAGGAATTGTTTATTTATGTACATCCATTTCTTTTTTTTTATAGTACGGGGGACTGAACCCAGGCCCTTCACATTGAGCTACATCCCTGCCCCTTTTTATTTTTATTTTGAGATGGTCTCACTAAGCTCCCCAAGCTGGCCTCAAACTTTCGATCCTGCTTCAGCCTCCCAGCAGTGCTGATGTTACAGGTGTGCACCACCATGCCCAGCCCATTTAATGGTTTTGACTACAGTTGACTGCTAGTAACTGAAACCTTAGAAAATGCAACTGCAAATTATGGGGGACTCCTCTTGAGACCACGGAATGATCTATGTATACACTATTAAGATTCTTATATCAGCGACTATTTGGGGGATAAGTGAATAAACTGATTTTTTTTTAATGATGCATAAGTTAAATACATTGAGCTCATCCAGGGGCAACCAGAAGTTGAATGTCTTTCAGCAGGGCAGTGGTGAGTCCCAGACAACACCCAGTTAAAGGCAAGCGTAGAGTAGGCCGTACAGGGATACTTGTTAAATGTTAGTCTGGCCAGTTATTTTTTTTTGGTACCGAGGATTGAACTTGGGTCCTTGCGCTTGCACAGCAGGCGGCGAAACCACTGAGCTAAATCCCCAGCCCAGTCTGGCCAGTTATTAGCCATCACCCAGGGCAGACAGGTGAGAGAAAGGCCATGTGAGAGAAGGGAAAACAAGAAGATGTCCTGAAAGAATTCTCTGAAAGGGCCGGGGATTTAGCTCAGTGGTTCCATCACCTGCCTCGCAAGCGCAAGGTCCCGTTCAATCCCTGGTACCACCCACCCCCCAAAAAAAGAATTCTTGGGGACCTGCCTCCAGGGGCCTAAAGCATAAAGTCTCATTCCCTCCCCTTCCTTCTGCCCCAGGCAGCTGTTAGCAGATGACCCCTTCTTCCGGGTGCCAGCTGTGATTAAAGAGCTGTGCACCACACGAGTGCTGGGCATGGAGCTAGCTGGTGGAGTTCCTCTGGACCAATGCCAGGGTCTGAGCCAGGACACCCGGAACCAGGTAGGTTCCTTCATGGGACAGTAGGGAGGGCCTGGCCCATGCTCCCTCTGCAGGCCAGGGGAGGCTCTGCAGGGGCACATCACTGATAACTTCTCTCCACCACAGATTTGCTTCCAGCTCCTGAGGCTGTGTCTTCGGGAGCTGTTTGAGTTCCGATTCATGCAGACAGATCCCAACTGGGCCAACTTCCTGTACGATGCCTCCAGCCACCAGGTTGGTTACTTTCGATGTGAGTCAGGGCATTTTGGCGCTGGAATGAATATTCCCTAATATTTCCGTAGCTCAGCACAATTGTAGTTTATTATCCATGCTTCTCCTTGCAATGGCTCAGGGACTCCAGGTCTTTCCCTTTTGCACTTTGCCTTCTCCTAGGCCTTGGTGTGCTCTATTTCCAGTGCAAGGAGAGAGACTGAGGGGGTGACCCTCTGCCTAACTGCTTTGGTCAGAAGTGACATGTCATTTCCTTTATCATTTCTTCAGTGATGACCTAGAGTAGTTAGTACCAAGATGGGGAAACAGAGGCCACAGTGGTCAGGGCTGGGAATGGGAGGATGGGGCTGGGGCCAGGGCATGCGCCTGACCCAGCCTAGGTTGGGTAGGGATCAAGGAAGCCTTCTTGAAGGAAGTGTCATTAACTTCTGAGACTAGAAAGAAGGAAACGGCAGCCATGCAGAGAGCAGGGCCAGTGTTCCAAGCAGAAGGCACAAGTGTACAAAGGCATGGATGTGAGAGTTTAGATTTTTCCTCTGTATGGATCCATCTTTGCCATCACCAGAGGTTGCCAAGTAGCTCTCCAAAGTGGTCCATCCCCATTCTGTCCCAGAGGGATCTTTGTCAGATACAAATCTGGCAGCCAGGTGTGGTGGCACACACCTGTAATCCTAGTACTCGGGAGGCTAAGGCAGGAGGATCGCCAAGAGTTCCAGGCCAGCCTGGCCTATATAGTGAGTTCAGAGCCAGCCTGAACTATATGGTGAGACCCTGTCTCAAAAAATAAATATGGGCCAGGGATTTAGCTCAGTGGTTTTGCCGCCTGCTGCGCAAGCACAAGGTCCCGAGTTCGATCCCTGGTACCAAAAAATAAATAAATACATACATACATACATACATACAAACAAACAAATCTGGCCAAGATTCCCCTTTCCCAGCTTCCCAGCACACTCAGAACCAAGCCTCAGGCTTTTGTTGAGCATCCTGTGGCTTCTCTTGAGTCTCCAGCCTCCATCCCTTCCGCCCTCACCCACATGCACATCAGCCTGTGTCCCCTCTTAGTTTTATCCCCGGGGAGCTGTTTTTCAAACTCCAGGAGGTTTTCTGATATCCATTTATAGGACTTCAAGAGCATTTTTTTTTTTTTTGGTACCGGGGATCGAACTTGGGACCTTGCGCTTGCAAGGCAGGCACCGGAACCACTGAGCTAAATTCCCGGCCCAGCATTTTTTGATTTAATGAAATAGAATAGAAAATACTTACCAGTGTCTCACAGATGAGAGAGGTCTGTTTTATTTGGGATCACTTTTATATGACATATTTATGTGTGCATTTGGCCAGATACCACGAATAAACTTGTTCTTACTGTGGGGTATGGTTGGTCATTCAGACTCCACTGCCCTAAAGAAACTCTCACATGGCTGGGATATAGCTCAGTGGCACCGTGCCTGCCTGGCAAATGCAAGGTCCTGAATTTGACTCCTGGTACCAGGAAGAAAAAAAAAAAGAAACATTCTTTGAAGTTCTTATGCAGCAGTTAAGAATGAATGAGCCAGAGGTACACAGACCAATGAGATAAACTGTAAGACCTTGCTAGACCAAAAGCACAAGTTGCAGGATAACTGTAGTAAATACCTTTAAAAGTTTTACCATATGTGAACTATCACTATATTCTCTATGGGTGCACACATGTGTAGAGAATGTAAAAATGCATGCATGGGAATTTTAAGACATGATTTAATAATAGTTTCAGGAAAGTGGTAACCTTGGAAAGGCCCTTGGGAGTGTGGGGGGTCAGAATGGGTTCTATGGGAGACCCCATCTGCATTAGGAATATTTTTTGTTTTAAGTGGGATAGTAGGATTTGAGGGTATTTCACTTACTTTTTCATGTATCTTATTCTCTAGATTTTATTTATTTATTTGGTATTAGAGATTGTACCCAGGGCCTTTGCACTGAACTACATCCCCAGCCCTTTTGTTGTATTTTTTATTTTTTGCATCAAGAGTCTAAGTTGCCCAGGCTTGGCTTAAACTTGTACTCCTCCTGCCTTAGCTTCCAGAGTGCTGGGATTACAGGTGTGTGCCACCATGCCTGGCTTGTTCTCTCAATTTGAGGGGGACGGCCCTAAAATTTCTTACAAAAGCAAATAGGAATGGGTGTGCACACTAATTCTAATTACTCAGGTGGCTGAGGCAGGAGGATTGAAAGTTTGAGGCCAGCCTGGGTAATGTAGTGACTTACCAAGGCAGTGTCTCAAAAAGAAAAATGAGAAAAGGCTAGAGATGTAGCATGGAGACTGGAGACAGAGCCGCAGAAGGCACCTGGGCGAGGCCTCTGTCAGGATCCAGCAGCGCTATGAAAAGGAGAGATGGGTCTTGGTTACCCCAGTAGACAGTGGGGTATCAAGGTCTCCTGGGGTTGCTCTCACCATTCTTCCTTCTCAGGTGACCCTGTTGGACTTTGGTGCAAGCCAGGAATTTGGGACAGAGTTCACAGACCACTACATTGAGGTGAGTCCTCCTGACCCTGGCACCTCTGAATGGGAGGCTCAAGCTAGATACTGAGGCAAAGGGGTAAGAAGGAGAAACACAGCATCTGGAATTAAGAGATAATAAATAATCTTAATATTAACAGCTTTTATAAATACCAAGCACTTAATACGTCAGGCACTGTTTTAAGGTTGTTGGGTGTAATAAGTGATGGAAACCATGTAGCACCTCTGTGGGGTCAGGACCACTTCTAGCCCCATTTTACATATGAAATAACTGAGGCTTAGACAGGTTGACCAAGATCCTAGCAGACCTAGAAGTCACACTCAGGTAGTCTGGGTCCAGACCTGTCCAGGGCCACCTGAGACATCTGAGAGCCACCCTGTCCAGGGCCTTGGTGTGCAGCCTGTGCACCACAGGAAGCCTGGCCTAGGAAGTGCTTCCTTCTTTGCCTGTCTCACACCTGTTGGGGTCAGTTTGTCTCAGAGACCACAGAGAACACTATCTCATTGATTTGTTCAGATTGGACACTCACCCTGGGTCTTTTTTGTTGGTGTTTGTTCATTTTGTGGTATTGAAGATTGAACTCAGGGCCTTCACACTGAGCTACATCCCCAGCCCTTTTTATTTTTGAGGAGAGTCTCACAAAGTTGCTCAGGCAAGGCTTGAACTTAGGGCTTCAATCTCTTAAGAGCTCAGGCTGGGATCGTACGTATGTGCCACCATATCCAACTCAGCCTGGGTCTTCTTTTCTTTCTTTTTTTTGGTACTGGGGATCAAACTCGGGACCTTGCAGTTTCAAGGCAGATGGTGGAACCACTGAGCTAAATCCCCGGCTCTTAGGGGTTCAGCCTGGGTCTTCTAATCATATAGCCATCAGTTCAAACATTTGGTGAAACCATCTCTGTGCCCAGTCTTATTTTGGATGATATAGGAGATAAATAATGACTTAGACTCAAGCTAAATCCCCACTTTCATAGAGTGAGTGTACAGTCCAGTGTCAGGACAGACAGTGAGGACCTGGGGGTTCACGGCTGGGATGGGGGAAGGGCGGGGGCTGTGAGAGCCCAGAGGCCTGACTAGCCTGGGGAGTCAGGAAAGACTTCCTGGAGGGGGAGACATGGGTTGAGACCTGAGAGATGAGGAGGACCAATCAGGAGGAGGCTAGAAGGGTATTCCAGATAAACATGTGCAAAGGTCAAGTGGCAACAAGGGATGGTCCCGTTAGAACAGTGCTTTTAAACTTTAATGTGGACGGGAAGCCCTGGCAATGCTGTTAAATGCAGGTTCTTGCCTGGAGTTAGGCCTAAAATGCCACATCTCCCACAGGCTCCAGATGATGTCAGTGCTGCCAGTGGCAGGGCCCTACAAAACCAAAAGGAAATCCATGTTCAGACTGGGCAGCCAGATCACTCTGAGGCTCAGAGGCTAGCTTTGCAGCTTGTACTGTATCCCCATGGCCCAAGAACTCATCAGGCCACCCCTGAGACGGGACAGGGAGGAGGAGCTGGTACCCTCCAACCTCACACACAGGCTCCATGGGGCCCTCCCTGCAGGCTACCTGGGACACAAACCTCTGAGTAGCTGGAACATCCTGCTTAGCCTTTTCCAGTTTAAAAAAGCCCTGTCACATGAGCCCCTAAGGACCAAGGCCTGACAGATGGCCAGACAGGCATGGATGGAAGAGCTGAGAGAACAGGACTGCCTGAGTAATCCTGTATTCTTCCTCCCCCAAAGAGAGGACTGAATTCAAGTTCAGTCCCCACTTAGCCCATTTCCTCTTTTGTGAAGTGCGAACCCGCACATCCAGCCCTTAGTCAGAAGAGCGACTCATAGTATGTGCTGAGCACTCCATAGGTGTCACCTTCCTTGTCTTCACAACAGCCCCATTTCACAAATGAGAAAGCAGAGGCTCTGGAGCAAAGCAGCGTGCCTGGTCCAGGCTGTGTCTTTCTGCTGCCAGCCAGCAGCAGATCTGTGAGGGAGCCCAGGGAAGCTGGCCAGGGAACTCCCAGCCTCCCTCTTTGAGCACATAGCTGGAGTCCTTAGCTCTGCCCCCTGATTTACTAAAGTAAGTTTCACCAAGGGCACACAGTTCCAGGTCATGGTCACATCCTTGTCCAGCTGCGCCTGGACCCATAAGCAGCCTTGACGCTTATTTTTCTCTGTGCACATCACTGTGGTGGCTTCCATGCACCTCTGGATTCCCAGCCAAGTGGACAGAGCCCCTGACCACCTCTACCCTAAGGCTCTGGGACAGTCTTGAGGGAGACATACCCAGAGGTGAAGGGAGAAGCTCCTAGGCAAGAGGAAGTACCCAGGTAGAGGAAAACAGGTGGACCCAGGTTGGTCCAGGAGGTCCCTGTCCTCTAGAATCCTCGATTCCTGATCGGCTGTTGTCCCCTGCCTCACCCACACCCATCTCTCCAGGTGGTGAAGGCTGCAGCTGATGGAGACAAAGACCGTGTCCTACAGAAATCCCAGGACCTTAAATTCCTCACAGGCTTTGAAACCAAGGTTGGGTGACACTGGGAGAGTAGGGGATGGGGAGCTGCCAGTCTCTACCGAAGGGTTGGAGATGGAATGGATGGGACTTGTCTCTGCTGGGGAGAATGGAGGCCACATCTGTACCCCGAGAGTGGGCAGCTGTATACTGGGGGTCTGGGGAGGAGTGGGGGATATGACTGGCTGACTATTCTGGGAACTTGAGAGAACAGGCACGACTTACCTGCTCTAGAGGGGGTGTTGTTAATCGGTACTGGGATCAGGGAGAGGAGGGCTGCGTGTCTAGGAGGCTCTGAGAGGAAGCCAGGGCTCATGGGGGCAGTGGTAAGAGGGATCTGCTGTCTGCCAGAGCTCTTATACTCTTGGGGGGCTGAGGATTGCTTGTCTCTTCTGGGGTAAGTGGAGGACCCTACATCTAGGTGCATCTCCTGTCCCCACCCCTAGGCATTCTCCGATGCCCATGTGGAAGCGGTGATGATCCTGGGGGAGCCCTTCGCTGACCCTGGCCCCTACGACTTCGGGGTGGGGGACACTGCCCGCCGGATACAGGGCCTCATCCCAGTGCTGCTGCAGCACCGGCTGCGCCCACCACCTGAGGAGACCTATGCCCTGCACCGCAAGCTGGCAGGGGCCTTCCTGGCCTGTGCCCGACTCCACGCCCACATTGCCTGTCGGGACCTCTTCCAGGACACCTACCATCGATACTGGGCCAGTCGCCAAGCACAGCCATTGCCAGAAGCCTCCTGACCAGAGAACCTCCATTCGGACCCCATAGCAGCCTCCATCCAGGGATTCCAGCTCCACAGCAGGCCATCCTTGCTGTGGCACCTCCCTCCTATCCCACGCCTGGCCTGGGGAGGCCCCGAGGCTTCCTGTCTTGCCTAGCTCCCCTCCTTGGCCCAGGATCTTAGGAACCTGGGCCTAGGGTACTCCCAATTCACAGCTCCTCCCATCCAAAGTGGGCATCTGGGAACTGTAGGCCAGGGAACTGCTTAACTGATTTCTGACATCTGAGGGAGCCTTTGACTCACCTCTGCCTCAGGCCTCCCGGGAGCTGGTGAAGGGGAGAGATGGTCAGTGGCGATAGCCTCACCTTTGCCTCCCCTTCTCCACCAGCTGCCTTCTCTCCGGTCCAGACTCTTGTGTATCCGAGGAGTGGGGATTGAACCTTCCCTCCGAATAAAAGCGACCCTCCCCTTCCCCCACCTCTTTTCTCTGCGCTGAGGGGGAGGAGCTCACAGGCGGCCAGGTGCAGATGGTCAAACCCTCTACCACCTGGCGTGCGCCCCTTCCTCAGAAATCCCCAGCCTTGCCTGGGCCATCTGTTGCCGGGATCCTCCTCCCCCAGCCCCACGTGCTGACCACCTGCTCAAAGGGCTGTGGCAGCTGAGAAGCGCCCCCCACCACACACTCGGCCTCCCGGCTTTAAACGTCTTTCCCATGTTCCCAGAAACCTCGCCTTCGCTAATGGACCCCGATGCCCCTGCCAGCTGCTCTGCCAAACCCACGGGACTGGGTGAGGGTAGGAGGCGGACACAGCGGCGGCCAGAAAAGCGCCTCAGTCCCATCCCGGGGCCCCCGACCCGCAAGCTAAATGGATCGCGTTCCTGGACGCTAGGTCTGTTCGCGCCCCCGCCCCCTCTTTGCAAAAAGTGCCTTGTCACCGCTTCTGCCCGCCCCCGCCGGGCTGGGAGAACCGTGGGGTTAGCAGAGATTTGGGGACGAGGGACAACAAGGAGCCTCCTAAAGCAGTTCTTTCAGAACTGAAGGGGATCTGAGGTCGGGGTCACAGAAGGCAAAGGATCCCGCTCCACAACGGACCTAAGGGAGGAATCAGCGAAGCTTACAGCACGCTCGAGGCCCAGCCAGTGGGCGTGGCGGGGCGGTGGCTGCACCGGAGAAGGCGGGGTTGTGTGTTGTGTGGGCATGGCCTGTGGGTTGGAAAGGGCGGGTTCTTTTGCATATACAGCAGGCGGAGGGCCAATGGGTGGGGCTGGGGCGGGGCGCCGAGGCGGGTGGGACGCTCCCCCGCCCCCGGAACGGAATCCTCCCGCGAGCGGAGCTGGCTCGCGCGCGTGTATCCCGCACCATCCCCCGGCCTCGGGCCCGCGTCAGACCCAGCTGCCGCCGCCGCAGCCTCCGCCACAGGAGCAGCAGCACCCGGGAAGCCGGGCCCAGCAGGGGCCGCGGGAGGCGGGGGCACCCGGGCCCTGGATGTCCCGCAGCGCGGCGGCCAGCGTGAGAAGGGCAGGAGAGGGGGCTCGGGTCGGGGGGCGGCGCCGCTGCTGATGTGGCGGAGGGTGGGAGGCAGCCGCGGCTCCCGGATGGAGAGAGGCTGCCAATGCTGGAGAGGGTGGTCCAGGGTGGGGGTCCAAGAACAGGTCCCCAGTGAGCCAAAGCCGGGGAGACAGGGTCTCAGGCATAGGCCATCTCTTGCCAAACCTCAGGAAACGGATCCTCGGCACAAGACACCCCCTCGCCCATCAAAAACAGGGGTACAGAGATTCTAGGTACAACTCCCAGGCAAGGTTTCGGGGACCGGGTGCGGGACACAGCCCCAATATGAAGCCAAGGCCTCCAGGAGGCAGTTCCAGACACAGTCCCTCTCCCTCCCTACTGGGAGACAGGGAAATCTCAGCACAACAACGCCCGAGGTAGGGTCTTGAGAATGGGGTCCCTCTGAACAGCTCAGCTTCCCCACCAAGCCTAGGCCTGGAGGGACTCCAAGCACTGCCTGCCCCTAGGCCTCAGAGGCGTCATGGGTACAGCCTCCTTCCAGTCCCTGGGCGGTGTCCCAGGCACATCCCCTTCTCCCTCTGCCTGGGACCCCACCCTGTCCCAGCCTGAATAAAATGAGGAAAATTTTAGGAGCCCTCCTCCCAGGGCACAGGTCCTCCAAGCCACCCCTTTTGTCCCTAGGTCTGCCCAGCTATCCAAGAGAGGCCCTGCCCATAGACAATGCACAGCTTTCCCTACCCGACCCGGCCCCCCAGGCTCCAGGATTCAGGCTGGGCTGGGGGCAGATCCCCAGGGACCCGGTGCAACCCTGTCTGTCTGCAGCATCTGTGGTGGTGACAGGCGGCTTTGTGTGTGGTACCTAGAGGGAAGGGTGGAAGCAACAGACAGGGAGGTGGCTAGGAGTGTGACCCCATGTTTGTGTGACTGTGGCTGTATGTGTGCATGCACTGCAGCTGGTAACTGAGGGATCCTGTGTTGTATGTTTGTGTGCTGTGGTGGTAGGTGGTGGTGTCTGTGTGTGAGCCCAGTATTCATGTGATTATGTATGTGTGAAAGATGACTGCTCACTGTGTGTGCAGACCCTCCACATTTTAGTCTGTCTGTATTTGGGTGGGTGCATGGTTGTGACTGTGGGATTTTGTCTATGGTTATGTCTTTTGTGACCCCGTGTTTGTGTGCCTTGGTATATGACAGTGTGTGTGCTGAGTCTGGGGACAGGCATGTATGTGACTGACTGAAGGTGTGGGTGGAGTTGTGACGATAAGTGGAGTTGTGTCTATGGCTCCATGTCCATGTGTGACACTCCTAGTGACTGTGAGAATGTTGTGGTTGTGTCTGAGTTGATTTTGTATATATGTGTGTGACACAGTACTGTGTAGCTCTGGGTATGTGACTGCCACCGTATCTGAAGTCACATTGTGCCTGTGTGACTGGAATTGTATGATGGCAGTGTGTGTGGCAGTGGTTGTATATTTTCAGCTGCGCGTGACTGGGACTGTATAAATGATGTCTAGCTGTGTGTGTAATTGTGAGTGACTGTATATGTACACCCTTGTATGTGTGACTTGGGCCGTGAATTTGTGTTTTTTGAGGGGGATTATGGATTTGACTCGGTGTCTGCGCTTGGCTATTTTGACTCAAGCTATGGATGTGTTTATGTACATGTGTGTGTGTGACTGTGGGTATTTTCCTGTGCATGTGTGACCCATGTACCTGTGATCCTGGGTGGCTGTGTATGTCTGTGTACTAGTCTGTGTATGTGTGCATGCTAGACCATGTGTGTTTGAGTCTGTGAATTGATGAGCTGGCTGGACCCCGACTGCACCTGGCTCTGTCAGAGACCATGACTTCTGTGTCAAATGGCAATAAATGCTATGTCTAGGTCACTGAATTTCTGTCCATACACCTGACTATGTACTTGTAATGTGGGAAACGGGAACTGTACGTATGTCTCTGTGTGTGAGATATTATGTATATAGGTGGGCTATGACTTTACACATAGGGCCACACATACTTGCCAATGTGACTTGTGTGTTTGAAGGAAGAAAGAGTTATGTTTTTGTGATGGTGTGACATGGTACAGCTGTGTATGGGACACTGAGATGGCTGGGTAACGTGGACACTGATGCTGTGTGCCTGTGCATACATGTACGACCATTTTGGGGATGTACTCGGCTGGGTCTGAGGGTGGCCATGCTTGGGGTTGTCTCTGGGTGGGTGTATGCTGTGCCTTGCATATGTATGCCCGTCTTGTGTCTTGCGTGGGCCAAGGCCGTCAGTATGTCTGCGTGTGGTTGTGTACAGCGTCATACAAGTGTGACCATCACAGAGCACTCTGTAACAGATATGGTCACCAGATGTGAGCAGCTAACACTGGACATGTGTGACTGTGTGACAGTGTGCGACCATACAAGGTGTGTTGGTGAGACTGATACAGCTGATGTTGACTGTCGATGTGTGGCAGTGGCTGTGTGTGGCTGTGTGG
This sequence comes from Heterocephalus glaber, assembly GCF_053883595.1. Lineage (NCBI taxonomy): Eukaryota > Metazoa > Chordata > Mammalia > Rodentia > Bathyergidae > Heterocephalus > Heterocephalus glaber. The sequence goes on from NW_028258178.1 coordinate 622,136, forward strand.
GCTCTGAAAGACCAAATCTTCATCAGTCCGTTTATGTGCATCCAGATGTCAGTGTGCAGCACTGGAAATGTGTGTGACAAGTGTATGTAGCTGTGACTATGTCAGTGTGAGAGTGGGTGCTTACAGGTGGCCAAATGGGTGAACCCAGATGGGGTGTGATTCTTTTGGGGGTGGAGGGGCTGTAACATGGGTTTCTTGGGTGGCACCCGAGGAAACACAACTGTCACTGGGTGCGGTTGTACCTGTGAGTCCTTGTGGGTGTGCCTGAGCCCAGCACTTTGTATGTGGCTGAGAAAATAGGAGTAACCAAGTATCAGTCCCTGGCTGACCAGGTATTTGTGGAGGGGCCTAGGCAGGCTGGGGAGTCCATATGTATGTGGACGAAAGTCTGTGGTAGAGCTATGTGTGTCTGAGAACATGAACATGTGGCCAAGCTGTCTGTGGCCCTGACTATTTCTGTGTCTCTGTGTGACCTGAAGCCTGGAGCTGTCATGTGTCTGTGTAACTAAGTGTGCATAGCTATAACCCAGTGTTAAGGACAACTGTAGACATGCATTGGCTACATATGTGTGACTATGTTTGTGTGTAGTCCTGGGCATGTATCCAGAGGGCAGAGCCACTCCCCTCACGCCATCCATCCCCTTAGGTATTGAGGGCCTCCTGAGGCCAGCACATCTCCAACAATGCCTACCCCCTAAACACATCTACTCTTCCTGGACCCTCAGAACAAGGTAGCTGGTCTCCCTGGTAACAGCTGCTATGACAACCAGGGCTCTCACCAGGCAGTCTGAAATGGAGGGGGTTGGCTGAAGTCCAAGGTGGGTGTGGGTGTAGGGGGGCAAGGTATGGGACTGAACTCCACCCCAAACTTCTCACCTTCTTCTCCCTCCTTTGGGCAGGGCGGACCCAGGAGGCCTGAACAGTGTTTGCCCCCAGCCCCCTGTGGGGCCCCGGGGCCCCCTGAAACCTTCAGGACGGAGTCAGGTGAGTGACCAGCTTGGGAAGGGGTAGGGGCTGGAGGTGTATGGGTGGCCTAGCATGATCAGAAGAACTGTTCCCACATCACACAGGCTTAACTGCACTCATGAGCAGACGCCCTCAAATACCTTCCATGCGCACTCGGTGACCATCAAAGTCTCTTCATCCACACACACACACCAACATCCTCACACACACTCAGCTACAGATGTACAGTCAGATACACAGGCAATGGTCTTTCACATTCACACACTCTTGTTAATGTGACAGCCACACATAAAGATGTGGTAAGTACAGTGGACCCTTGACTTTCTAACTCAATTTGTTCCCTAGTGCTGGTTGTAACTCAAGTTGGTCAATTGAAGGCTCAGGTTCCTTACACAGCCTTCAAAGTCTCTCTCCTGTATATAGGCAAATCTCAGTGTTCTTAGAGAGACACTGGCCCATGATTTCTCAATTAACCCCATATAGGAAAGGATGTTGTAATGTTCCTTCCAGAACTCTTTAAGGGTTAAATCTGTATATGAGACCATCTGGAAGCACAAGTGGCAGGCATTCAGGTTGTAACTCAAGACTTTGTAAGTTAAAGCTAAAACTCCAGTAATAACCCAAGTTGTTCATATGTCAGGCCATTAACTTGGGGGTCCACTGTAGTTGTTCATTCACACCAATAGGATGCATCTGGACACATATTTCCAGGCAACACACAGACTCACACAGCCAACCACAGGCCAGATACACACTCTTACACACACACTGAACAGATGCACACAGGCAGTCTCCCAGACAATACACACAGATCCGTACTTTTATTGACAATAGCTGTACTTTTATGTACAGTCTTACAAATGGTAACCATGGGCTTGGGCTCTCCAAAAATGCTATGCTTGGGCTGGGGATTTAGCTCAGTGGTTTTGCCACCTGCTGCGCAAGCACAAGGACCCGAGTTCAATCCCCGGTACCAAAAAAAAAAAAAAAAATGCTATGCTTTTGCACAGTCACAAAAAATTCTTGACCCACTCAGATAAGTTATACCCTCACAAATAATACTCAGGAACATAGTCTCAAAAACTACAGCCTTGTGTTCTCGTGCACCACTGCATATAGACACACCCTCGAAACAACACTCACACAGCCACACTGTCTAAGGTGACAGGCACAAGCTCTGACACAGATGAGTCCTTACAATCTCACCAACAACAGCTGCCCTCTTGGACACAGGCAGGGTCTTGTGGCTGTCATCCTCTCGGAGCCAATAGCCATCAAGAACAGTAAATGAGCCAGGCATGCTGTTGCACACCTGTAATCCCAGCACTCTGGAAGGCTGAGGCAGGAGGGTAGTAAGGTTGAGCTCGGCCTGGGCAGCTGAATGACTTAGCAAGACCCTGTCTTAAAAAAAGAGAGAAAGGCAGAGGGCTTGGGAATGTAGTGCAGTGTGCAGACTTGGGTTCAATCCCCAGTACTGCAGAAGAAAAAAAGGAACTTTAGGCTCACCCTCAAGGCAGCTTCACAGACCTCAGTCAGGGCATACCCTGTCAGAGACAGCAGCTTCACACACAAACACAGACACTCCACAGGCAACTGGCACCGAAACACAAGTCCTCACAGACCACTCCTGCCCCGACACCCCGTCCCTGACACACAGCCACTCTGAGCTGTCAGTGCTCTCCAGTAACACGCTTCAGGGACATACACACAGATAACAACCAACTTCTGAGTGCCAGGCCTCACTGACAGCATCCACAGCCACATACTTTCGTAAACAATCATTCTCAGGCTGGGCGTGGTGGCTGGGCCTGTAATCCCAGCACTCGGGAGGCTGAGGCAAGAGGATCGCTGTGAGTTCAAGCCCAGCCTGAAATACACACCAAGACCCTGTCTCAAAAAAACAAAAATCAAACAAACAACAATCATTCTCAGCCAGGGATCCTTCCATATAACCTTCCAAAATGCACTCACAGGTAATAGATATGTGCTCAGATACAGACACTCTGACCAGCACCATTCCGTAATCCACCATCATTCACTTGCTTCTGTACAGAGTCTCCATCTGCCATCAGTGCCTCCAGCCCTGGGTGTCCCCTCACCCTCCTTCTGGAACTTTCAGGACAGCTTATAAGCCACTGAACACTCTCCTTAGGGCTGGCCACTTCCACTCTCATCGCGCTCACGCGCGCGCGCACACACACAGTCCAACTGCCGCAGGCACAGAGAGGGGCTGTGTCTCCGAGCTACTAAGACAAGACACCCCCTCTCCCCCACACACAGAGCAGGCTCCTGACTTGACCCCTGGACTCTCCGAGGCCCCTAATCCCACCCTTCCCACACCCAGCTCCTACACCCTGAGACCCATGCAGCTCCCAGTCCTGGGCCCTCTGAGCACCCCTTCCCCTGGCCCTCATACCCTTGGGGCCCTGACCCTTGTGGCCTCTAATCGTGAATCCACCAGCATCTTGACTTCCCAGCCTTTGGATGTTCTTGCTTCTTGTTGGTCACAGCCCCAGCTGCTAAGCCCCTAAAGCCTTCGACCCATGATCTCCTCACCTCCGGGCTCCTTACCCCGTGTTCCTGAATCCCTGCTGCACAACCCTGCAATCCTGTGCTTTCCCCATGTGCCCTGAATGCCCCGTCCTCGACCAGCGACCCCTCCTCCTAGAACCTCATTCCCATGCTATCCAGCCCTATACTCCTTGAGCTCCAAAACTTCTGACCTCCAGTCCTGACCTTGACCGACACTGCTGCCCTGTGTCACTAGACGGGGCGGGCACCATGAACAAGTTACGGCAGAGCCTGCGGCGGAGGAAACCAGCCTATGTGCCCGAGGCATCGCGTCCACACCAGTGGCAGGCAGACGAGGACGCTGTGCGCAAGGGCACGTGCAGCTTCCCGGTCAGGGTGAGTGGGTGGAGCGGGGGGGGGGGGGCCATGCCGAGGGCGGGCAGGGGCTAGGCTGTGCATCCTGTAGGCAGGCCTGAATCTGCCCGACCCATGCTACAGACTAGAGACTACTTCTCAGAGAGCTGCAGAGGCAGGTGGGGTGGCTCACACCTGTAATCCTGCACTCTGGGAGTTTGAGGCAGGAAGATTATAAATTCAGGCCCAAACTGGGCAATTTAGTAAGACGCTGTCTCAAAAAAAATTTTTAAAGGCAGGAGGGGTAATTCAATGTGAAGGTCCTGGCTTTAATCCCCAGTACTTAGGGAAAAACAAAAAAAGAAACAGTTGTGGATCAGGACCCTGGGTCCTTTGAAGTTGTCGTTGAACATCAGGACACATTCTCCTAAACCAGAAAAATATTACTTGGGTCATATCGTCACCCCATTTTATGGAGCTCACAATTTCCAGGGGAGTAGCAGCCACTGGAATGTCAGAAAAAATGTGTAGCATTTGAAGAGCCTTCATCTTTTTTTGTTGCTGTTACCGGGGATCGAACTCAAGTCCTTGCGCTTTCGAGGCAGGTGGTGGAACCAACTGAGCTAAATCCCCAGCCCAAAGAGCCCTCTTCTTTAAGGGCTTTGTGGTTTAGAGCGCCACAGCCCCTCACAACATACGCCGTGCTTTTATTGGGAAGACACCAGATTCAGGGCAGGGGCTCTGGCGCCCCTTCCATGGGGAGCCCCCTCAGTTCCTTCCTGTCTGCTTTTCTCTTCCCCTGAGGCAGACCCTGAGTGTGAGAGGTTCATTTAGGAGGCCCAGAAAGTGTCACCAGTGGTAAAAGGGAAGGCAGCTGGTAAATACTATATGTACTATTAAATAGCAGCTGTGGCCAGACCTGGTAATGCACACTTACAATCCCTGCACTCGGAAGGCTGCGGCAGGAGGATCGCTGTGAGTTCTAGGCCAGCCTGTGGTACATAGTGAGACTATGTCTCAAAAAAACCTAAATTAAAAAAAAAAAATAGCAGCTGTGGGAAACCAAGCTTAGTCCCGCTAGGGAGCTAGGCAGTGGTCATCCCATCTGCAAGCAAGGGAGCTCCAGGTGTGAACCCCACGTCCTGTCCGGTATTGCAATTGCAGGATAGGGGCACAGGACCCAGATCTTTCTGCCTGCTGTCCAGGTGGACAGAACAGCCTGGCATGGCCCTGGGCCATCTCAGGCACAGAGACAAATACTGACCGTCAGCAACACAGCAGTGAAGGGTAAAGGCTCCAAAATATAGCAGGACAAGAATCACTACACTGGGCTTCAGTTTTCTCTTTCTTTCTTCCTTTGTTTTGGTTTTGTTTTGTTTTCAGTACTAAGGATTGAACCCAGAGCCTTCACACTGAGCTGCATCCCCAGCCCTTTTGTACTTTGAGTCAGGGTCTTCCTAAGCCCAGGCTGGGCTTGAACTTGCAATCCTCCTGCCTCAGCCTCCCAGACTACTGGGATTACAGGTGTGCACCACCACACCTGGCTTGTACTTCAATTTTCTCATCTGTATATATGAGCTGGGAATGTGGTACCCACCTTGTAGAGCAGAGGTGTACCGTAGAGGAACTAATGCTTATGATGTGACACTTGCTGATGTGCTGAGAGCATGCCCTAGTGCATGGCACATGAGCAGGGAATACTGGTAATTATTGATCACGAAGCTTACTTCCTGTCCTCCCTTCCCCCACCCAAGTACCTGGGTCACGTGGAGGTGGAGGAGTCCCGGGGGATGCACGTGTGTGAAGATGCCGTGAAGAAGCTGAAGGCAGTAAGCGAGGGGCTGGAACCAGGGAGAGGGGAAGGTCAGCCAGGCAGAGTCAGCCCTAACCAGGCCGCTCTTTCCCTACTCCCATTCCAGATGGGCCGGAAGTCTGTGAAGTCCATCCTGTGGGTGTCTGCTGATGGGCTCCGAGTGGTGGATGACAAGACCAAGGTAGGCGGCCTGTGGGGGTGGCGTGGGCCCCAATGGGCTAAGGATGCCCTCCCAGGCCCCAGCCCTGGGATGTCCCTCCCTCAGGGGCCTTCTAGACAACACCGTGTGTTTCTGCAATGACTTGGCTCCCTTCACGGGCCTAATTCAGGGATGAGGGCTGTGGTTATTTGTGAGCAGGTGTAGAGTGGGTGAGACTGGAGTGGCCACCTCAGCACTGGTCCCAGCTTGCCCACTCACCAGCTGGTAATCCCTCAGGGCCCAGGTGCCTCATCTAAAAAGTGGGGCTCATGATAGACCCTGCTGTTAAATGATGAAGTGCTACAAACTGATTAAAATGCTGCCTGGCACAGTGTAAGTACTCAGACCAATGAAAGGTAGCTGATATGTGTTTATTTTCAGTCTGCCCAGCCAGGGGGTCCATGGGGTCAGGATCTGAGTGTCTGCTTGCTCTCCATTGACTCCCTGCCCCAAGCCAGAGATTGCCCGAGAAGTTGACATGTTGAGAATTGGGTTAATGGCAGAACAGCTTTATGGCCTCCACACAGGCAGGGCCCTTAGCCTGAGCACTGTTCCCTGCATAGCTAATATCTCCTCCAGCAAGCTCTGCCTGACTCCCCCCAAGTTGGGTCAAGCACCCCTTCTTCGCTCCTGCAAACACCTCTACCTCCCCATCTAGGCCCCAGCTTTTCTGTCTGTTCTTTGGTTATTGCACCCTGAGCGCCTCTAGCTGTCCCTGTTTTGTTTTGGTACTGGGGATTGAACTCAGGACCTCGCTCTTGCCAGGCAGGTGCTGTGCCACTGACCTACATCCCTGGCCCCTGGCCCTGTCTTGGGATGGATCTGAACTAGAACCTCCTACAGGCTTCCCCACAACTGTCTCAGTGACTATTGGGTCCTTAACCCTTTCAGGACAAGATTTAGAGTAGATGCTAAGGAGTGTTGAATGAATATGTGAAAGACAGTTCACAAGCCAGGTGTGTTAGTGCCTGCTTGTCATGCAGCTACTGGCGAGGAAGAGGCAGAAGACTCTCAAGTTCAAAGCCTCCCTAGGCAACTTAGTGAGACCTTGTCTCAAAATAAAAATGACAGGGCATAGTGGTGCACACCTGTAATCCCAACATGCTGGAGGCTGAAGCAGGAGGATCGCCGTGAGTTTGAGGCCAGCTTGGTCTACAATAGTGAGTTCAAAGCCAGCCTGGACTACATATTGAGACCCTGTCTCAAAACACCAACCTGCCCATACAAAATAAATAAAAAGTGAGCCAGACATGGTATTGCACGCCGGTAATTCCAGCACTTGAGAGGCCAAGGCAGGAAGATTGCCGTGAGTTCCAGGCCACCCTAGGATACATAGTCAGTTTGGGACCAACCTGACCTGCATAGCGAGACCCTGTCTCAAAAATATAAAATAAAGGGGCCGGGGATTTAGCTCAGTGGTTTTGCTGCCTGCTGTGCAAGCGCAAGGACCCAAGTTCAATCCCCAGTACCAAAAAAATAAAATAAAATAAAACTACATAAATAAATAAATTAATTGAAAAGTCTTGGGACCATCGCTCAGCACTCCCTGGGTTCAGTCCCCAGTACTGTAAATAAGTAAAGGAAAGAAGGAAGAAATAAATGAATGAATGCATGAGTGGTTCACACCACTCTCCTGGCCTCGCTGGACCTCCTAGGATCTGCTGGTGGATCAGACCATCGAGAAGGTCTCCTTCTGTGCACCTGACCGCAACCTGGACAAAGCTTTCTCCTACATATGTCGGGATGGCACCACGCGCCGCTGGATCTGCCACTGTTTCCTGGCCCTCAAGGACTCTGTGAGTATCGCCGGAACTGGTCCCCTCCTCCCTCCCATACTCTGGGGTTTCAGCAGGCTGTGTGGGACAAGTGGCTCACCCCTCCATGCCCAGGAGGAGATGTACTCAGTTTCTAATTTAGAGGATTCTTGGGAGACTTGAGTGGGGCGATACAAAGTGCTTGAACAGTGCCCAGTGCATACCAGGCTCTCAGGAGAAAGCTGTTATCCTCATCCTTGTCCCACTAGTTCTTTGTGCATGTATTTCAGCACACAGATTGTCAATGCACAGCTCTGTGAATTTTGCTTATATGTAAGCCCCCAAGATCAAGTTATAGAGCTGGGCGTGGTGGCGCACACCTGTAATCCCAGCACTCAAGAGACTGAGGCAGAAAGATTGCCGCTAGTTCGAGGCCAGCCTGGGCTACATAGTGAGTTCAGGACCAGAGTGAACTACAAAGGGAGACCCTGCCTCAAAAAGCAAAACAAAACAAAAGTTATAGAAAGTTTCTTGCCCCCAGTGGGCTCCCTTGGGTCATTCTCAAATAATACCCCAAGCACATCCACTGTCTGTTCAGCCTCAATACATTTTGCCCATAGTTTTTAGTGTTTTAGGGGGAAGATCAGATTCCCCTCTGAAAAATCTGATGAAAGCAATGAGTGGATTATTTTCAGAAGAATTCACACAATTAGGACACTGAGGCTTATGATAAAAAACCCTAGATAATAGTGATTTCGGTGAAATAGAAATAGATGTTTGTTTCATGTAAAGAAAACCCAAAAGCAGGCAGTACAGCATTGGTGTGACAGCTCTGTGCTCATCAGGGGCCATGGTTCCTGTCACCTTATTGTCCTCTCAGAATGTGGCTTCCACTTCAGATTCCAGATGGATGCGTGTGCTCCAGCTTCCATGTCTTCATTCCAGTCAGCACGAAGGAAGGAAGCATGAGGAGCAGCACACTTTCTCCTTTTTGGGAATTGCACAGTACTTAGTCACTTGGACATCCTTAACTGTAAAAGAAGGTGGAAAATATAATCTTTATTTTGCCTTCAACTCAGACTCCAAACAACTCTGATAGGAAGCCACAGTCTCTATTTCCTACATTGCCCAGTGTTCTTTGGTTGCAAGCAATAGAAACTAATCTTGCTGATTTAAACCCAGAATAATATTAATGGAAGAATATGAGGAATTTCACAAAATGGATGGGTAGTCAGAAGCATGGAGTATCAGAAAGGCAGGAATAGGGTAGCCTTTGGACCCGACTCGGGGGGCCAGTTTCTTCGGGATGCTGCAGCAGAGGGGCTACCATGTTCTGGGTCAGGTGCTAACAAGAAGGCATGGAGTTAGCCTGGTACAGTCCTCCCCTTGGCCAGGGGTTGAAGCACTCGGGATGACTGTTGGCAGGAGGACCCCACAGGGAAACTGGGATGCTGTTACAGAAGCAGGGGAACTGATCCTGGACAGGTAACACAAGCCCTTCTATCACACACACTAACAGTTTCCACCCAAGTATCCCCCGTCTTCTTTCCTGTCGTGTTGGGAGAGCTCCAATCCAAATAGCTCTGAGCCCCAACACTGGTCAGTACCCCCAGCCTCCCCACTCACGCATCATGGCAGAGCTGAGACCAAAGGTGGGAAACAACTTGAGAGTGCAGTGTGGATCAGTTAGTACTGAGTGGTGCCTGCTGGGGCAGGTGTGGAGATAGCAGAAAGCCAGAGCTCCAAGTAGCTGCTGTTTCTGAGCACAGCAGGGTGTGTAGTGATCATATCAGTCCTCCACTGCTGTGTAACAAATGCTTCAAAATTTCATGGCTTAAAATCGCACTCATTTCTTATCTCTCATAGTTTCATAGATCAGGAATTTGGGGAAGGCCGGCAGGATGGTTCTGGCTCCACAGTGTCTCCAGCTGTTGAAAGCAGTGCCTGGGGCTGTAGCAGCTGGAGACTGGCTGGGCTTCTCTCCTCCTGTGGTCTCAGGACCTCTGCACAGGGCCTTTAGGGCATGGAGATGTCAGGCTCAGAGCTCCAGAGGGAGGCTTAGGAGGGGCAAGGGAAGAGAGGGAGAGAGAGAGTGACCCCGCCAGGAGGAAGTTCTATTAACCCTGGGGCTTCATCTTGGACAGCACCCAGCATGGCTAGTGGGCTGCTGTGTGTCCCGTCTCGGAGGTCTTCCAAGGTGAGGGGGAGGGCACACGGACTCCAGCTTTGACGGGGGAGTAGAAGGTTCTAGAAGAACATGTGGCACCAGAAATCCATTGTGGCTCCTTTTTGGAAAACACTGCCACACAGTTGGTGGTGTGGGTTTGGTGGCCAGCTGCCTGGCTGTGTTTGGGTCATCTCCCTCGGGATAATAGCAGTGACTGCTCACAGGTTCATTATGGAAGGGTTTGTTAGGGTCACACCCAAAACTCTACACAGAGTCTGGTACTAAGTGTTCAGCCCACAGGAGCCATTTAGAGGATAAGAAACTCATCTCTTTGCAGATGAGAATCAAAGGTAGAGAAGGGCAGGGGGAATGTGATGGTGAGCAAATTCTCGCTGCAGAGCTTTGCTTTTAAGCATTAGCTGCAAAATTCCCAGGATTCCTCAAGTTTTATTGTTTTTTAGGTAAAATTTCCATAAAATTAGTCACTCGCAGTTGTACAATACGGCAGCCTTCAGTATGTTCACAGTGATGTTTAGTCACCACCTCTGTCTAGTTCCAGAACATTCCCAGAACCCTCAAGGGAGGACCTGTACCCATTAAGCTGCCCCTCCCTGTCCCCACTCCCACCCACCCCCAACTCCTAGAAACCTCTAACCTGCTTTCTCTCTCTAAAAATTTACCTACTCTTGGTATTATTTTTTCAGGGTTTTTTTTTTATTAGTACATGTTTGCAGTATGTAAAAATTACATTCCTTGTGGGGAGTTGGTACATTAGAATCATAATGCCTGAGTTCTTTCTTTCTTTTTTTTCTTTTTTTTTCCACAGTTCTGTAGATATACCCAGGCCTTTCATGTTGAACTACATCCCCACCCCTTTTCTTTCTTTCTTTTTTAGGAGGAGGAGATGGTTTTGTTTTTGGAGACAAGGTCTTGCTATGTAGTTCAAGCTTGCCTTAAACTCACTATGTAACCCAGGCTGGCCCCAAACCCATGGTGATCCTCCTGCCTCAGCCTCTGGAGCACAGGGGCGACAGGTTGCACCCCCATACCCAGCTCTTAAGTGTCTTTTTAGTTGGATTGTTCATTCTTTCTTTCTTTCTTCCTTCCTTCCTTCTCTCCTCTCTTTCTCTCCTTTCTTTTTCTCTTTCTTTCTTTTTCTAGTACCGGGAAGCAAACTGAGGACTTTGTGCTTGCCAGGCAGTTGCGGAACCACTGAGCACATCCCAGGCCCTGGATTGTTTTCTTTTTGTTATAAGAATTCTTTGTATGTTCCAGATACTAGACTCATCAGATATATGATTTACAAATATTTTCTCCCATTCTGTGATTTTCTTTTTACTTTCTCAAGTGATCTTTGATGCACAAATGTTTTTAATAGTGCCCAAGCCCATTTTATCTGTTCTTTTCTTACATTTAGGTTTCTGATCCACTTTGAGTTCATTTTTGCCTTGCAGTGCTGGGCATTGAGTTAAGGACCTTTTTTGTTTGTTTGTTTGTTTGTTTGGTACCAGGGATCAAACTTGGGACCTTGTGCTTGCAAGGCAGGCACCGGAACCACTGAGCTAAATCCCCAGCCCGAGTTAAGGACCTTATGCCTTAGGCAAGCACTCTACCTCTGAGCCACACCCCAGCCCTTAAGTTAATTTGGGTATATGGTGTCACATAGGCATCCAGGTTCATTCTTTTGCATGTGGATGTCCAGTTTCCTGGCCTCATTTGCGGAAGAGACCACTCTTTTTCTCCCACTGAATGGTCTTGACCCTTGTTGAAAATATATTGACCAAACCTGTATGGGTTCATTTCTAGGTTCTCAGTTCTTTTTCATTAGTCTATATATCTATCCTTATGCCAGTACTGCACTCTTGTGACTGATAAAGCTGTGCAGTAAGTTTGGAAATTAGGAGGTATCATTCTTCTACCTGTTTTTTTCAAAATTGTTTCTGACTCTTCTGGATCCTTCCGAATTCCATTGTGTGTGGGTGTTCTGTTTTGTTTTGTTTTGTTTTTGAGATAGGGTCTCACTCTGTAATTCAGGCTAGACTCGAACTCACTATGTAGCCCAGGCTGGCCTCAAACTCAAGGCAATCTTCCTGCCTCAGCCTCCTGAGTGCTGGGATTACAGGCATGTGCCACCATACCCGGCTCATTGTGTGTTTTTGTATGTGTAATTTTTTGGTGGTACCAAGGATTGAACCCAGGGGCTTTGCACTGAGCTTCATTTCCAGATCTTTTATTTTTTATTTTTGAGATGGGCTCTCACTAAGTTGCTGCTAGGTTGCCCAGGGCTTGAACTGGTGATACTCCTGTCTCAGCCTCCCAGAATGGTGGGAATACAGGCACATACCACGATGCTGGGCCACTTAATCCTTTTAAATGGTATTGTAAATGAAATTGTTTAATTTCATTTTTGGATTGTTGATTGCTAATATAATAAAAATACAGTTGATTACTGTGTGCTGTACTTATATCCTGCAACATGGCTAAATTTTTTTATTAGCACCAGTTGTTTGTGGATTTTTTATATAAAATATGCCATTTGCAAATAGGGAATTTTAGTTCTTCCTTTCCAGTTTGATGCCTTTTATTTCTTTTTCTTGTTGAAATACTTTTTGTTTGTTTGTTTGATGTGCCGGGCATGGAACCCAGGGCTTTGCACATGCTAAGTAAATGTTCTGCCACTGAGCTGTGCCCCAGACTTTGCTCTACTTATGTGTGTGTAGATTATAAACCAGATAAAGGGGATGCTGAGCTACACCCCCAGCCCTTTTTACTTTTTTATTTTGGGATGGTGTTTTGCTAAGTTGCCCAGTCTGGCTTTGAACCTACAACCTTCCTGTCTCAGCCTCCCGAGGAGCTAAGACTATAGGTACATGGCACCCATCATGCACAGCTCCCACTTCATTGCTTCTGTTTATTGTCAAATTCTAGTAAGAGTAATTAGACCAATGCTGGGCATGGTGGCCCACGCCTGTAATCCCAGCACTGGGGAGGCTGAGGCAGGAGGATTGCCATGAGTTCCAGGCCAGCCTGGACTACATAGCAAGACTCTGTCTCAAAAACAAAAAACAAAGAGTAATTGGAGCAGCTAGAAATGGTGGCTTATGCTTCCACACTTATCTGTTTCATATGTTGAACCAGCTTTATAAATTCCACAAGTATGTAACCCTTTTAATGTGGTGCACACTTCAGTTTATTAGTTGTTGGGTTTTTTTTCAGTTTATTAGTATATACATGTAGTTCACATTCCTTGTGTGGAGTTGTTACATGTACATAACACATCCCAATTCCTTTTTTTTTGTACCGGGAATCACCAGTTCCTTTTTTTTCCATCCCTTCTGTCTCCATCTCTTTTCTTTTTTCTTTTTTTTTTTGGTACCAGGGATCGAACTTGGGTCCTTGCGCTTGCGAGGGAGGCGGCGGAACCACTGAGCTAAATCCCTGGCCCCTCTCCATCCCTTGATCCCCTTCCCCTTTGAGAAGAAGCTATCTTCCTACTTCCTATTATCAGTTTACTAATGTTTGTGAATTTTTGTATTCAAGTTTAACTTTGAGAGGTATCTGATCATCTTTGTCAAGAAACAGAAGTCAGATACTTCTCATGTGAATCCTAACTCTGCCACTCCACATGTTAGATTGAGGGTATTGATGTCCTGTCCGAGCCTCAGTTTCTTCATCTGTAAAATGGGTTCATAAGACCATCCACCTCTTGGGCTGGGGATTTAGCTCAGTGGTTCTGCCGCCTCCCTCGCAAGTGCAAGGACCCAAATTCGATCCCCGGTACAAAAAAAAAAAGAACGTCCACCTCCTGGCAGTGCTGGGAGGATTTGTGAGAGGGTACATTTCAGCCCAGGGCTGGACAGTTATGCCGATATGTTTGGTATTTCCCGATTCCTTGCTACACACTTGGCAGGTAGCACCTGATTCTTGGAACAAGCCTATGAAGTAGTTGGTTAGGACCCTCATTTTGCAGGGAAGGAGACTCAGATATTGAGAGGGGAAGTGATTTCTTGAAAAGTCACAGCTAGGAAGTGGGATGGGAGTCAGCATCAATCCCAGCTACCTAACCTTGGAGCCTCAGAAATAAGCACTCAAGGGCTGGGGATATAGCTCAGTGGTTCCGCCACCTGCCTCACAAGCGCAAGGTCTGGAGTTCAGTCCCCGGTACCAACAACAACAAAAAGAAATAAGCACTCAAGAACTGTGGCCAGTGTGTTTCCAGAAGAAGCGCATATAGCTATGTACAGTACCCAATACTCGATAGTGTGATAAATGACTGTTACTGTTTTATGTACTTATCATAAAGCTTTTCATCCTTTAGAGCATAATCCTACTTATATAAAAGAGTTTACTGTAAAACATTGTGCTGCTATGCCAGTGGTAGCCTCATGTATCTCGTGTTTAACTGCATATTTGAATAATATCAAGGGGCCATCACAGATGATTGACGTGTATCTTTTCAGTTTGCACTTAGAAATTGGCACTCTGTGTGGTACTTTGCGATACACATGGATGAAATTGCTTAATAACATATTTCTCAGATTATATTTCCATCACGTGTCACATGACTGTATTGAAATTTAAATTAAAAAAAATTTGGCCTATGTGGAGTCTACTAGCTAATTAGAATTTTTTTTTCAGACCACTGTTTGTTCAACATCAGTTTTGAAAATCTTTCTAAAACAGATCATGTCCTTTGATGTCTTGTTAATGTTTGAGATTTTTTTTTAATTATATGGAAAAATGTTTAAGCACTTTTCAGTTTTGCTTTGGTTGAGTTCTATTATATTTGAATATTATTATGGTTTTTTCCCTTGCATTGCTTTTCTTTGAATAATTTTAATTTTTGTATATGTGTGTTTAGTGAATGATAATAAAGTTATACAAAAAAACCCCCAAAAAAACCAGTGGCCAGAAGCTGGGCATGGTGGTGCACGCATGTAATCCCAACACTCAGGAGGCTGAGGCAGGAGCGTCACTGGGCATTTGAGGCCAGCCTGGGCTACATAGTGAGACACTGTCTCAAAAAAACAAAAATCAAAAACTGGTATTTCCCCCAACATTTTATTAGTACTTTTTAAAAATGTGGTACTGAGGATTAAACCCAGGCCTTCTCATTGAGCTACATTCCCAACCTTATTTTATTTTACTTATTTTTCTGGTACTAAGGATTGAACTCAGGACCTCGTGCTTGCCAGGCAGGCGCAGCACCACTGAGCTACATCCTTGGCTTTGTTTGTTTGTTGACACAGAGTCTCGCTATGTCTTCAGGCTGGCCTTGAATTCACTATGTAGTCCAGGGTGACGATCCTCTTGTCTCAGCCTCCCAGAGTGCTGGGATTACAGGCATGCACCCGAATCAGTACACCCAGCCTATTACTAATTTTTTTTTTTTTTTTTTTTTTTGAGACAAGGTCTTGCTATGTAGTTCAGGCTGGCCTTGACCTTACTCTGGAACTCAGGCTGGCCTGGAACCCACAGCAATCCTCCTGCCTCAGCCTCCTGAGTGCTGGGATTTCAGGCATGTGCCACCACACCGAGCCACTAAATTTTTTTTCAAGCATGCAGTGAAGTTGATAGACTTGTGCAGTCGCCTACCTCCACACACCCCCATTAATCTTTTCAGTGCTTGTTGACACAGAGCTGCCACCATATGTTGGGAGTGCATTTCAAGTTGCAGACAACATAATTTTCCACTAAACACTTCCGCACGCATTCCGTGAAGTAGAATTCATATTTGCTTCCAGTCTTTTTCTTTTGAGTAAAATACACGCTTGTCTTCTTTCAGGTTGTTATAACCAGATATGTAGACTGGGTGGCTTAAACAAGTATTTAGTTCTCAGTCTTCAGGCTGGAAGCTGGAGCCCAGCATGCCAGCATGGACCGTTCTCCTTGTAGGCTGGCTTCCGGGCTTGCAGATGGACCCCACGGACCCTTCCTGAATGGATTTTCACATGGTGGGATGACGGGGGTCTTGTCTCTGTGTCTTTTTTGTTTTTTTGGCAGTGTTGGAGATTGAACCCAAGACCTTCATACTAAGCTATACCCTATCCTTTTTTGTTTTATTTTGAGATAAGGTCTCACTAAATTACTAAACTGCCCAGGCTGGATTTGAACTTAGGATCCTGCTGCCTCAGCCTCCCAGAGTGCTGGGATGACACTATGAACACCATGAGGCTGGCTACATTCTCTTTTTTTCTTTTTTCTTTTCTTTGGTACTGGGAATCAAACTCAGGGCCTCGGGCTTGCCAAGCAGGTGCTGTGCTGCTGAGCCACCTCCCCGACCCTACATTGTCTTTTTTTTTTTTTCCCCTGGTACTAGAGATTGAACTCAGGACCTTGCACTTGAAAGTCAGGCGTGGTGCCACTAAACTAAACCCCCAGAAAAACATAACTGTACATATTTGTCTATGACTTCTTTCTTCTAATTTAACATCTTTTTTTTTGTACGGAGGATGGAACTCAGGACCCTGGGCTTGTGAGGCAGGCTTGGCACCACTGAGCTAAATCACTGGCTCTTACATTGTCTTTTTTCTAAAGACAGTAATCCCAATGCAAGAGCCCTAACTCATTCCTAATCCCATAGGCCCCACCTCGAGATACCATGGCTTTGGGAGTTAGGGCTTCAGCATCTGAATCTGGAAGGGCACAGGAGCATTCTGTCCCCAGCAACACCGTGCCCCTTTGCTGAGTTCAGACAACTGCATGTACCTGTGGGAGCCCAGCCTCTATCTGGCGGTCTGGAGAACATTGCCACGGAACACCTGCACATGTCTTGCCCGCAAGAAGCTGACTTTCCCACTATACCTTAGCTTTGACTCTTCTAGAATGCCTCGGAAGCGTGACCATGCTTCCGCCCGCAGTCATGCTTGTTTTGTGTATCTTCGCTGTTGCTAAGGCTGTCTGGAGCTCCTGAGTTCCAGGGGTCCTGCCTCAGCCTCCTAGAGTGCTGGGATTACAGCGCCACCATGTCCTCCATCCCTCCATCCCTCCCTTCCTCCTTGGGTGCTGAAGGGAACCCAGGTGTCGAACCTGCTAGGCCTGCGCTGACCACTGAGCCACCCCCCAGCCTAGGAGCTGGGTTTGTGGTCTGTAGCTCGTCAGTCTGCAGGCCTGGCGTGTCTGACCTCCCCTCGCTCACAGGGGGAGAGGCTGAGCCATGCTGTGGGCTGTGCCTTCGCCGCCTGTCTGGAGCGGAAGCAGCGCCGGGAGAAGGAGTGCGGAGTCACTGCCGCCTTTGACGCCAGCCGCACCAGCTTCGCCCGCGAGGGCTCCTTCCGCCTGTCGGGGGGCGGACGGCCTGCGGAGCGCGAGGCCGCAGACAAGAAGAAAGGTGGGTGCTGCCTGCGCGCAGTGAGGGGCTTAGGCCTGGTACACAGAGCTTCAAGGACAGGGACTGCAGGGCGCCACCTCCAAGTGCGCACAGGGTGCCGCTGTAACAAAAAAGGCCAGGCTTCGGACAGCAGGCCACCACCAAGCAGACAAAACTCAAGAGTTCACAATCCACCCCACCCCAGCCCACCCCAGCCCCATTCTGGGGAATGAACCCAGGGCACTCACAGTGACCAACATCCTCAGAGCCCTTAAACATTTATTTGTTTGTTTGTTTATCTTGAGGCAAGGTGTTGCTAAGTTGCCCAGTCTGGGCTTCACTTGTGAGCCTCCTGCCTCAACCTCCTGAGTAGCTGGGATTACAGGCATGTACCGTGAGCCCAGCTAAAAATATTTCTTTTCCATTTATATAGCACATTAGGATTTATGAAGAACATTATCAGAGCCAGGCAGAGTGGCACACTCCTGTATAATCCCAGCCAGCACTCTGGTAATCTGAGGCAGGAGGATCACAAATTCAGGGCCAGCCTGGTCAATTTAGCAATTTAGTGAGGCCCTATCCCAAAATAAAAAAATAAAAAGGACTGTGGATGTATCTTGATTCAGAGGCCCAAGGTTCAGTCCCCAGTACCACATACACACATTTATTCCTAGGGACTTCACATCCTGGAAAGCACCTAGCTGTTAGCACCACCAGAGTTAAGGTCTGATGTGTGACCATGTCAGTGTTCTGCCACTCACTCACAGCCTGCAGCCACTGTGCTTTGACACGGGGCTCTGGAAGAGTGCTCTGTCCACAAAATTGTTTATCAAGCTTTTTTTGGATTCTAGAACACTGAGCATTCACTACCTTCAGCGACCATTTCCAGAAGCCCTGGGAGGTAGCCTGGGGTTGTTTATCCCAGGTTTCTAGACCAGCTGGAGCCCAGAGAGGGGCAGGAACTTCCTGAGGTCAGGCAGTAAGAAGGGGCAGAGGTGGTTTCCTAGTTCCAACCTCTCCAGGGCTGTTTCCATGGTGCCAGGCCGGCCCAGGGGGCTCCTCATTGCTTCATCCCAGAAGGTAGGAGAAGCAGCCTTCAGTGACAGCCCTGTGTGGCTGCAGCCCTGGTTAGGGGAGCAGTGTGTGTGTGGACAGCCAGGCGGGGGCGGGGCTGAAGAGCCTGCCTCTTGTGGCAAGTGGGGAGACCAGGTTTTTCCCAAGACAGAGAACAATCCCAGGGTAGAAGGAGCCTGGGCTGAGGGGCCAGAACAATCTGGAAAGCGTCCGGAGGACAACGTGGGCCAGACCAGGGCTGCGTGACTCACTGCAGCTGGAAGAGGGGAGGGGAAACCTGACGTGGGAAGAAGGGCCAGGAATAGGGAGGCAGGACAGAGTGACAGAGAGGGTGCTGTGGAGAGGTGCGGCCGCAGAGGGGAACAAATGGGAGCTGCTGTTTGAAGCATAGACTCCAGTCAGTCTGCCCTGCCTTGCAGTGTGACTTGGGCTGCAGCTCAGGCCTTTCCTGGCCCTCAGTTTCCGAAGCTGTAAGCTGCAGATGGTCTCGGTCTCGTGGGTGTGTTTGGACAGATGAGTTAATGCTTACAGAGCTCCTGGAACAATGCCTGATATTGTGTTCACGCACCGAATAGGTGTTGGCGAATTATAGAGTCTCTGAGGGGGAAACAGTGAGAGCAGTGCAGGAAGACAGATCTGGGGCAGAAAGCCGGAGGCCCAGAGGGTCAGGCTGGTTCTCCTGGGGAAGGTGAGCTTGGCTTGTTTGGGGGTGAGAGATGTGCCAGGCCTCTGACCAGCTTGCTTGAGGAAAGGACATTAGGTAAGGAAGGCAGCCTTGGGGAATGACCAAGGGGGCCAGGCATGGTGGAGCACACCTGTAACCCCAGCACTCTGGGAGGCTGAGGCAGGAGGATTGCAAGTTCGAGCTCAGCCTGGGCACCGTAGCAACATAGCAGCTATCTTTAAAAAGGTCTGGAGATGTAGTTCAATGTGAAGATCCTGGGTTCCATCTCCAGTACCCAGGGAGAAAAAAAAATGCCAGATGAGAGAGGTCTCAAGTGCCAAGGTGAGATTTCTAACCAGCTGTCTCCTCATGTCTCCAGCAGAGGCAGCAGCTGCTCCCACTGTGGCTCCCGGCCCTGCCCAACCTGGGCATGTGTCCCCAACACCAGCTACCACATCCCCTGGTGAAAAGGGCGAGGCAGGCATCCCAGTAGCTGCAGGCACTACTGCTGCTGCCATCCCCCGGCGCCATGCCCCTCTGGAGCAGCTGGTTCGCCAAGGCTCCTTTCGAGGGTTCCCAGCGCTCAGCCAGAAGAACTCACCTTTCAAACGGCAGCTGAGCCTACGGCTGAATGAGCTGCCTTCTACGCTGCAGCGCCGCACTGACTTCCAGGTGAAGGGCACAGGTGAGCTTTGGATTCATTCAGCATGGATATCAGAATCAGTTTTAAGAGGGCAAGACATAGAGGAAAGATGGTACATACTGTGATTGATTAGCACTCTCTGCCAGGGGCAAAAGATAGACAAGTGGAACGTATTGTGATCAGTGAACAATGTCTGTTATGGGCAAGGAATAGAAGAAAGGTAGCACAAATCATGATTGATTAACCATGTCTGCTCTTGGCAGAGGAATAGCAGAAAGGTAGCATGAATCATGACCAGTTAGCAACGTCTGCTTTGGTAAAAGGAATGTAGCAAGATGGTGCACATCATGAATGATTAGCAAGATCTGCTGTAGGCGACTAAATCTACTACAGGCAAGAGAAAGAGGAAAAGAAACACAGATGCCCTGTTTTTGCTCAGGAATAGACTAAAGTACCATAGTCTAATCCTTCTTCCAAGCCTTTTACCAGTAGGATCATGAGATCTTTCCAGGTAAAGGAGAAAGGTATTCCTTAGGGTTAGAGAAAAGGAGGATTGTGATGGATTAGCAGTGTCTACCTAGAACGGGGAGAGTAGAGGGCTGTTGTACATCACAGTCTCCTAGCAGTGTCTGTCATGAGCAAGAAAAAGAGGTGGCACACCACTGAATAATTAGCAAAGTTTGCCATGAGCACAGGAGAAGAGAGAGCAGGGAGATGTTATGCTCTTGCACAGAAGGGAAACTCCTAGAATTTGGTCAGTGGAGCCATGTGATCTGGCCAGATAAGGGGTAAGGTGAGCAAAGAGCTCAGTGAGGAGACTAAGCCTTGTGTTTGATTATTAATGTCTGCTATGGGCCAAGAAGAGGAGACAGATGGCATAAGTCATGATCTAAAAGGCAGTGTCTGCCATGAGCCAGGGGGAGGAGAGAAGTGTCACAATATCTTTGCCGGTGAGAGGGCTGCCTGCCCTCAGCAGTCCAGGAAGCCATGCAGTCTGGCCCACCCTCCCGCAACATATGCCAAATCTGGGACACCTACCCCTTATGGCTTTGGGGACTGGTGTGGGAGGGTGTTGATTTGTATCCAGCAGTCTGGGCTGCTCCAAAGGTAACAGCTGAGCAGATGTCAATGTGTGTTGAGAATGATGCACTCACTCCCCATCCTACAGCATTCCCTGGCTGTCACACATTGTCACATTTGCTGCACACACTCAGGGCATCGCACATGCTCCCTGAGAGGTAGCCACTCCTCAGGCTGTATTTGGAAGCCTCACACTCCTGCAGCTTGGATGGGACTTGCCACATGGAAATTTCAGACTCACACTGATGTTACACTCTGACACACCTGTCACACATACTTGGGAACCAACTGAGAGCCACAGACACACAGAAATCTCATATGCTCAGAAGTCACACACCTAGATTTACACATACTCACAAACACACACCTGGATTCGCACAGTCCTGGAGGCCACACTTAGAGATCCGTGCACATTCACACAGTCCTCCTTCACATGGGCAGAGGCACTCACACTTGGGAAGCACACCTGGGGACACCACACACTTGAACTTCTGTTCCACGGGCCACACCCTCACACCCCACCTGCCTGTTTGGACAAATACACGGTCATTGTAGACAGTGACCTAGAAATCACATCCTCCCAACCTGGGCCCTTCCTGTCACACCCAGATTCCTACAGCCACTTCCTTCTGATCCCCATGGGAGCATCCTGTGCCCTCTTGGAGACAGTTCCTGAATTGTTGAAGATAATTCTCACACACCACACCCGATAGTCCTTTGCTTATTTGCTAAGACAGTACATTTTAAGCATCTCTTCTAGCCTATGGCCCCTCATAGATCTTGAGGTCATTGGTTTGAGTCCCTGTCATTGTCAGCCATGTGTGTCACTTATTGATTTGGCTGTCGTGCCTCTCAGATGCCATATTATTTTAATTTATTTTTTCTTTTGAGACAAGGTCTCACTATGTAGTCCAGGCTGGCCTTGAACTCATAGTGATCCTCTTGCCTCAGCTTCCCAAAGGCTGGGATTACAGGTGTGCACCACCACACCCAGCAAGATGCCATATTTTAGTGGCCATGACCACCCAGTGACCTGCTGACCCTCATGCATGGGAAAGGAAAGGAACCAAGTCTCAGAGAGAGCCCCTGTTCGCACAGTGAGCAGGGCTGGCCAGGTCTGTTTGCCAACCTCTGCCTTTCCCTGATTCCCCAGTGCCAGAGATGGAGCCTCCTGGTGCCAGTGACAGTGATGGCATCAATGCCCTGTGCACGCAGATCAGCTCATCCTTTGCCAGTGCCGGAGCACCAGCATCAGGGCCACCACCTGCCACAACAGGTAACCCGCCCTGCTACTGGGCCAGACACCCTGCAGTGTCCCTCCTGCGTTCTCCTTCCTCAGACCTAGCTACCTTGGACACCCTAGGAATCCTAGGTGGTTCTAGGTTGGAAGCACTGATCATCTTCCAGCTTCAGGATCATCTTAGAGCCATGGGTTCAGCTTAGAGCCCTGGGATTAACTTAGATACACAGGGTCTCTCCGAACCACAGGATCACCTCAGAGAACCAGGGTACCTTTCTCTTCCTCTCCTTTCCTTTTCCCCTCCCTCCCTCTTCACTCCCTTTCCTTACTTTCTTCTGTCTTTCCTTTCCTCTCCTCTCCTCTCTTGTCCTCTTCCTCTTCCTTTTTTCTTTCTTTTTTTTTTCTTTCAGTGCTGGGGATCAAAATCCAGGCTACACAAGCCTCTACCACTGAGCTGCACCCCCAGCTCCAAGATACTGTTTTAGGACCATGGACCATCTTAGAGCCACGGGTTTATCCTAGAACCACAAGAACACCACAGAATCTCAAAACAATGTAAAACATAGACCTGCAGAATCTTAGAACAGTATACTCTAAGAAACATGCATGCAGTCTTAGAATCAGCCTCCTAAAATAAGATACTGTGAAAATACTAGAAACAAATACTCAAAATATTTACCCCCCCCCACTCTTTTTCAATACTGAGGACTGGACCCAGGGTCTTTGTACTGAGCTACATTCCTGGTGGCCCTTTTAAATGTTTGTTTGTTTGTTTTGGTACCAGGGATCGAACTTGGGACCTTGCATTTGTGAGGCAGGCACTGGAACCACTGAGCTAAATCCCCAACCCCTTAAATGTTTTATTTTGAGGCAAAATCTTACTGAGTTGCTAAATTGCCCCAGCTGGACTGGAACTTGTGATCCTTCTACCTCAGCCTCAGAGTGCTGGGACTGCAGGTGCATGCCACCACACCTGGCATCAAAATATTTAATATTGGATGTGGCCCTGAGCAGTGAGAGAGGGAGTGGGGCTGGGTGTCAGTCCTACTTAGACCTTCCCATCGTAATGCCACAGAGTCAGAACTGTATGCTCTCGGTGCTGCAGACCCATGGTGTGGTCCAGGATGGTCATGTCCCGTGCCCCAGTCGGTGGGGCACGTGAGGGCTGAGGGAGTATGCACTGTTCATCCTCTCATTCCCAGGCCATCCTGATTCCCTGCCCAGGGCTCTTCTGCTGCACCCTTCGCTTCTCACCTGCCCCTTTCCTCTCTCCAGGGACTTCTGCTTGGGGTGAACCCTCTGTACCCCCTGCAGCTGCCTTCCAGCCTGGGCACAAGCGGACACCCTCGGAGGCTGAGCGGTGGCTGGAGGAGGTGTCCCAGGTGGCCAAGGCCCAGCAGCAGCAGCAGCAACAACAGCAGCAAGCAGCCTCAGTGCCCACCATGCCACCTACCCTGCAGCCCTTCCCTGCCCCCATGGGGCCCTTTGACACAGCACCTGCCCAGGTGGCCATGTTCCTGCCACCCTCACACATGCAGCCCCCATTTGTGCCCGCCTACCCGGGCCTGGGCTACCCCCCAATGCCCCGGGTGCCCGTGGTGGGCATCACTCCCTCGCAGATGGTGGCCAACGCCTTCTGCTCCGCTGCCCAGCTCCAGCCCCAGCCCTCCACTCTGCTGGGGAAAGCTGGGGCCTTCCCACCTCCTGCCATGCCCAGTGCCCCTGGGGGCCAGGCCCATCCTCGCCCCAATGGGGCCCCCTGGCCCCCAGAGCCAGTGCCCACGCCTGCCCCCGCCCCTGAGTTGGACCCCTTTGAGGCCCAGTGGGCAGCATTAGAAGGCAAACCCACTGTGGAGAAGCCCTCCAACCCCTTCTCTGACGACTTGCAGAAGACTTTCGAGATTGAACTGTAGCCCGAGCTGCTCGGCCCACCCTGTCATCCCCAGGTTCGACACACCTTGGAGTGGAGGCACAACCTCTCCCCTCATCCGGCTCCTTCAACATCCCCCTAAGCCCTTCTCTTCACCAGCCCCATAACCACTACAGAAGCAGGGTTGTGATGCCCAGGTGTGGTGGGATGGCATTTGGGGATGGGCCCAGCCTGGCTAGGGAGCCATTTCACGGCTGGACTCAGGCTGGTGACACCCTGCCTCCACCCCCAGGGGCCGTTCCATGGCTGAGGCTCCATGGAATGCCCTCCGTCCATGCTCCCTTTCCCAGTTTCTGTCGACCTTCCACCTTCTGGTGTTGGGCAGGATGGAGAGGGGACACCCACTTAGGGGCTCTCCTGGGCCCCACGTGAGTGCCCAGCCAAGTCCAGGGTCTCCTCCTCACATACACAGCACAAGCTAAGGGCTCCTCCCTGCCCACACGCATTCACTGCCAATGCTCTACTCTCCCTGCCACCCGCCCCCTCTTCGGGGCCTGGGTCTTCTGGGGGCCGAGGTCTCATGGGGGCAGGGGCCAAGTTGGAGGCCTAGGAGATGGGGGAGGGGGAAGGGAAAAGATGCTCAGTTACCTCACATCAGTGCCCGCTGGGAGGTGGTCCCGGAAGAGGGGAAGGGGTACCTGGCGGGTACTTTTCTATCTTTTATTTCCAGATTTTTTTTTTGTATCTAAACTTGTGCAGATTTGTATTATACAAGGACAGCCAATAAAGGAAGACTATAATGGTGCCCCTCAGGAAAGCACAAGGGTGTGTGTTTAGGGGGACGATGTGGCCTCAGAGCCTTTCCTTCTGAGTCATCTTCTAAAACAGGAGGAGGAAAAGGGTCCCCATAAGTAGTCACCTCTGAGTCATAGCTCAGGAACAGGTCCCGCTATCACAGCAGGAGCCGCATGGGTACTAAAGGGAGCCCAACATTATCCCATTTTGATTACAGATACTGAACCAAGGAATAAAAAACATTCTAAACCGGGCCGGGGATTTAGCTCAGTGGTTTCACCGCCTACTGTGCAAGCGCAAGGACCTGAGTTCGATCCCCGATACCAAAAGAAAATTCTAAACTACTGCCAATTGGTACAGTTATCCACATTCTAGACCAGTTGCTTTGGCACATACCTGTCGTCCCAGCTACTCAGAACGCTGAGGCAGGAGGATCTATCTAGCCCAGGAGTTTTGAGGACAACCCGGACAACCAAGTGAGACTCCATCTCAAAAACAAAACAATTCAGTCGGCAACAGTGTATCTGAGACCATGCTGGCAAATTTTTTTTTTGAGGCAAGGTCTCGCTTTGTAGCCCAGAGCTGTCCTCGAACTCACAGCAACCCTCCTGCCTTAGCCTCCGGAGTGCTGGGATTACAGGCGTGCACCACCATGCCCGGCTTTGCTGGTGAATTCTTCGGTATAGGGGATGTCCTTGCGCTTGTTCAGCAGGCGGCGAAACTGCTGAGCTAAATCCCCGGCCTACTGGTGAATTCTTATCAGTTACATTTTCCCATAACTGAGGCTGAAGCCTCACCTGACATAGCAGCGTGTTATTGTGAAGTCTGTTGTTCCTTGGGTATCGATATAATCTGTAAAATGTGGTTTTAAAAATGCATAACAGGGCTGGGGATTTAGCTCAGTGGTTCTGCCGCCTGCTGTGCAAGCGCAAGGACCTGAGTTCAATCCCTGGTACCAAAAAAAAAAAAATGCATAACATAGAGAATAGTGGTACATGCCTATAGTCCCAGCTACTGGGCAGCCTAAGGAAGGAGGATGGAAAATTTGTGCCCATGCTGGAGACAAGAGACCCTGTCTCAAAATAAAATTGTTTTAAAGGGCTGAGGATGCAGCTCAGTGCTCCTTAGTTCAATCCCCAGTACTACAAATTGACATAAATTATGTTTAATTATTTATAGCTCTTTCAAATGAGGCAGATGATTTTGTGCAACTCAATATTTTGTAATCATTTGATAGCTAGGCAAGTAGAGTCATTAGCCCAAGGTCAGGACGGCTGGTGGAGGAGGGGGACTTAAACTCTGCCAGTGTCCCCAGGAGTTGCCATCACAGCCTGCCAGCCTGCTCAGGAACCAGGACTGGGGGCCCCCTTTGCCAGCCCTGGACCTTGCTGAGAATGCTGCTCACCCCTCGAGGGTCAGTTCCAAAGTCTTCAAAGTCCCTCTGTGCCCCATCCCGGCCTTTTAAGTCTCAGGCTCTTTGACCCTTCAGGCTGGGTCAGGAGCGCCCCCTCCGACCGTGGAGCCTGTGCCTCCGAATCCACCCGGACCCCATACAGGCCCTGGCTGGTTCGCAGCTGTCACTCCCTGGCAGCAGGTCGGCCTGCCCCACGGGCTGGGGCAGGAGTGTGGAGGGTTCTGGGCTGTCCCGGTCTCCTCAATGTCCCAGCGCTGGCCCGGCACCAAAGAAACGAGGCTCAGGTGCTCACCTTTGCCAGAGGCTGGGACTCAGCAGGGCGGAAAGAGCTGAGAGCTGGCTAGGGGTCACTGAGGGCTCGCAGCAGTCCAGGACAGAGACAGGCCACCTTTTCTGACATGCACCTTTTCTGCATGGCCCCTGTTCCCACTGACGACAACTGCGCCCGGGGTTGAGGTTACTCCGGGGGAAGACCCCGCTCCGCACCTCGTTCCCCATCTTTAGAAAGCCCCGCCCTCAGCTCGGACCCGCCACAGCCACTTGAGCTCCGAGACACGTCCCGGGGACCCCGTTTCTCCCGCGAAGCGGCGCGCTGAGGTCTTGAAGTTGAACTGTAGCCCGGGCTGCAGCGCCCCCTGGCGGTCCTGCCTGGCGGCGCCCAAAGAACTCAGGCTCCGCTTTTAGCCTGGCCCCAAGGTGTGAAGGCAGACAGAAAATCGGGTGTCGCAGCCGTGAAGAAAATTATCTTTCAGGCCGTGGCCCAGCGGTTTCCTTCTCTAGGAAGTCCTCCTCGATTGGATCAGGCTCCTCCTTTGGGTTCCTGGGCTCTTGGGGGCCTGTCTGCGCCTCCGGGTCCCTCTGCCTTGCTCCTACCCCACCCACTCCATCCCCAAACCCCTACCTGCGCTCTCCGGCCCATCCCTGGCCCCTCTAGCCTCACACTGTCTGCAATGGCTTCGGCTTTCCCGCCTCCCCAAGGGAAGCCCTCAATCCAGGGCCCAGTGCCGTCGTGGTCACCACTCTGGCCCCATGTCGCCTGGGGCCAGTCACCGAGTGGGGCTCAGAGGCCCTGCCTGACCTAAGTAGACAGCATCCCCGGAGTATTACTCCCTTACACACATTTTATTTTGTTTTGTTTAACAGCTTTATTAAGGTATAATCTACTTATCATAAATCCATTTTAAATGACTTAACAATTTGGGGAGATTTCACAGTTGAGCAGCCCTCGTCACAATTCAGTTTTAGAACATTAATGTCACGCTGTAAAGATGTCCATCCTCAGCCTCAGGCAAGTGCTGATCTATTTTCTGTTACATGACCATTCTTTTCATTTTAGAAGCATTTTCAAATACTTCTTTTTATCAGTTGTTGAGTGTGGATCCTACAAAGACTCACACAAACCCTGCCTGCAGGGAACTCAGGTTCCCATTGGGGCAACACTAGGGGAAAGTAAGGTATCCATTCATTCAAGAAGTATTTCTACAGCACCTGCCATCTGCCCAGCAGTGCTCCAGGACCCAACAATACCTCAGTGGCACAGTGGAGTAAGAAGAAAGAAAAAATCTCTGCTCCACTGATCTCAGCTGGAGCTGGTTGTTTTGTTTTGTTTTGTTTTGGTACCAGGGATCGAACTCCAGTCCTTCTGCTTATGAGGTAGGTGGCAGAACCACTGAGCTAAATCCCTGGCCCAGGAGCTGATGTTCTAATGAGAGGATAAACAGATGTGTGATATGGTGGTTGCTTGGGCCGTGCATTTGTTTGTTTTATTTTGTTTTTTGTCTTGCTTTGTAGTTCAGGCTGGCCTTGAACTCACTATGTAGCCCAGGCTGGCCTTAAACTCATGGCAATTCTCCTGCCTCAGCCTCCTGAGTGTGTGTGTGGGGGGGGGTGTTTACAGGCGTGCGCCACCACACCCATCTGGGCTAATTGTTGTGAAAACCACTGATGTAGAGGAAGGAGGTGGAGTGATGGGTCAAGGTTTAGGCAGGATGGCTAGGGAGTGCCTCCCTGAGAAGACAGCATTTAGTCAGACTTGATTGAAGTGAGGGGTCATGGCCACGTCTGGGGAATGGTGTTCTGGCAGGGGAAGGCACCAATGCAAAGGCCCTGAGGTGGGACCCTGGGCTTCCGGGGCAAGGAAGGCAGTCAGAGGTGAGGTGGAAGAGTATGGTGGGCCACATCCATTCGGCTTTGGAAGCCATGGTAGGGGTTTGTCTTCTTGTCTACAAATGATGTGGAGCCATTGCAGGGTTTTCAGTGAGGAGACATGAACTGATTCGTTGGTGAGTGTTATGGTTTGTATCTGGATGTCCACCCAAAGCTTGGTGCAATCAGACACTGGGGCTTCTGTAAGGGGAATGGATTATTCCAGTGCTACAGTTGAGGGAGAGTGTGATCAGAGGAAGCAGAACACTGTGGATATGACCCAGAAGGGGCTACTTTCCTTCCTGGCTCCTCCTTTGACACTCTCCACTTCCTGTCTGCCGTGAGGTGAGCAGCCATTCCTCCACCAGGCCCCTGTGCCATGCTGTTCTGCCTTGGAGCCAGCCGACCATGGGCTAGAACATGAGGCAGAGAAACCTCTTCTTCGTTAAGTTCTGGGTGTCAGGTATTGTGTCTTAGTGACGAGGAAGGTAACTAAGATGATGAGATTTGCTCCAGCTGCTTCGAGGAGAATGGATTTTAGGGTGGCCAGCAGGGATCCTGTGAAGGTGCTGCAGGGGGTGGGAGAAGATAATGACTCAGAGCAGAGGAGGAGCATGAGCTGGGCAGTGGTTAGGAGGTGCCGATGTACCAAGTCAAGGATGTCAGTGGCACAATTGAGGGCCCTAAAGAAGCACTCGCTAACTAAGGTATCTGGATATGATAATGGAATTGTGGATATATAGGAGAATGCCCTTGTTCTTGGGGAAAGTCTGTTGCAATATTTGGGGTGAAATGTCACAAAATAACTGCACACAATTGTCAAAATGCATCTCTGTTTCTCTCTAGCTATCTGTACACATACCTAGCGAGAAAGAGACAAAGAGAGATCCCTTTGAGAACTGCTTATAGATAGCAATATAGTAGCTTATGTCCAAAAGCCCAGGTAGATGTCTATGTAGCTTATAGATATCTATGCTTTATTGATAAGAGTAGATGGATATAGGGAAAGCGAAAGACATGGCTAATTGTTTTTTGTCTTTTTTGGTACCAGGGATCAAACTAGGGTCCTTGCACTTGCGCAGCAGGCAGCCAAACCCCTGAGTTAAATCCCCAGCCCTGACATGGCTAATTGTTAAAAAGTGGTGAATCTATACCAATGCTATGTAGATATAACTTGTAGAGTTTTTTGTTTTGGGGAGGTTTTTTGCAATTCTTTTGCATGCTTAGAAATTTTACAACTAAAAGGTTCACATGGGGAAGGATCTATTGTAGAAGTTAGCATGTGTTTTTGTTTGTTTGTTTTTGTCTTGTTTTTTGAGACAGGGTCTCGCTATGTAGCCCAGGCTGGCCTCGAACTCAGGGTGATCCTTCTGCCTCAGCCTCCCAAGTGCTGGAATTACAGGTATGTGCCACCATGCCTGGCTTGAGTGTAGCATGTCTTACTCATGGGTGGGACTCAAAAATGAGGAGAGGAAGGTGTCCTTCTTGTTGCACACCTTCCTGGCTTAGGGTTCTGGGCGGTGATGGGATTGATGATGAAGTCAGGAATGACTATGATGGCGAGCAGGACAGGTATGAGAGGAGAGGTTCACACTTCAGGAGGGACACACTGAGTGTCCCACAGAAGCCAGCATTCTGGGAGACTGAGGCAGCAGGATCATAAGTTTGGGGCCAACTTGGGCAATTTGGCAACTCTGTGAGACCCTATCTCAAAAAATTGTTTTAAAAATTTAAAAAGGGTGGGGAGGTAGCTCAGTGAAAAGGAACTAGGTTCAATCCCCAACACACATACACACACACACGGAAAATAGGAACAGAGGCAGGTGTGGTGGTGCCCTCCTGCAATGCCAGAGCTCAAGAGCTGCAGGAGGAGGATCATGAGTTCCAGGCTACCAGGAGCTACACAGCAAGCTCAAGGCCAAGGACACCCTGAACTACACAGCAAGACCTGATCTCAAAGAACCGGAAGAGGGAGGACAGAGATCACATAAAGTATTTCAGGAGAGGAAACGGAATACAGGAATGAAATATTTCAACAGAGAAAACTGAAGATGAGTATCGGGCTACCTGTCAGAGCTTGCCAGTCCTTCAAAACCAGACTTGTCCTGAAGATGCTGGCATGTTCGGTTTGGTTCTGTGAAGAGGCCAGCCGGGGCCAGAACAGGATCCGCCAGGGCTGTTCACGGAAGACAGGTGGGGCTCGAAGCAGATGACGACAACGCCCCTTTCTGGACCCATCTGTTCAGTGGGGCTCCAGCTTCGCCACAGAAGGCAGGAGCACATGGAGTGTGGGTCAGGCTGGCGTGGGAGTGGGTGGGCGGGGCACACATTTCATTCTCAGAGCGGTTGGGCCAGAAGGTACCAGCTTGGAGTTTGGGTGTAGATTTCTTCGTACAAGTCTCCAGCTCATTACCTATTATCTCATTTTGCGTGTGTGGGGGGGATATTTTTTCACTTAGTCCCTTTTTGTTTTGTATTTCTGTTTGTTTGTTTTATTTCTGGTACTGGGAATGGAACTCAGGACCTTGCACTTGCCAAGCAGGCACAATGCCATTGAGCTAAATTCTCAGCCCTGATTTGTTTTGTTTTGTTTTGTTTCCCGGTACTTGGGATTGAACTCAGGACATTCTGCTTGCCAGACAGGCGCCAGAGCCACTGAGCTACATCCCCGGCACGTGTTTTGTGTTTTTTGAGACAGGATCTCACTATACAGTTCAGCTGGCCTTGAACTCACTGTGTAGCCTACGTTGACCTTGAACTTGTAGCAGTTCTCCTGTCTCAGCCTCCCAAGTGCTGGGATTACAAGTGCACACCACCATGTCCAGCTCATTTAGTCACTTTTGAGGATCCACAGGATTCTAGAACAATCTGAAAAACTCTACATCTACAACATTTTATGCCTGCCCCATAACCTGTGTAATGAGTCCATGATGGTTAGAGTCTCAACATGATTTGCTATTATGAGCAGTGCTATCATGGAGACCTTGTTAAATTCTTCTGTATGTATAAAACCATTTTACACACCTCTGAAATCAGGATTGCCTTACATATGATTATATGTTAGGTGTTTGTTTGTTTGTTTGTTTGTTTGTTTGTGACAGGGTCTTGCTTTGTGTTAAGGCTAGCCTTGAACTATGTAACCCAGGCTGACCTCAAACTTGTGGCAATCCTCTTTCCTGCCTCAGTCTCCCAAGTGCTGGAATTACAGGAATGTACCACCATGCCCAGTTTGTGCCCCCTCCCCTCTTTTAGGAGTAAATAAAGTTTTATTCTGAATAGACTTTTTTTTTTTTGGTACCAGGGATTGGACTCTGGATCCTGCACTTTTGAGGCAGGCATCAGCACCGCTGAGCTAAATCCCCCACCTGAATAATCTCTTAAAGACTTCAATAACATCAAAATTGTTTTGTAGCCAGTTGTGGTATTACACACCTGTAATTCCAGCACTCTGGGAGGCTGAGACAGGAGGATTGAAAATTGAAACCTAGCTGGGTGTGGTAATGCATGCCTGTAATCCTAGCACTTGGGAGGCTGAGGCAGGAGGATCATTGTGTGTTAGAGCCCAGCCTGGGCTACATAGTGAATTCAAGGCCAGCCTGAATTACAGATTAAGGCCCTATCTCCAAGAAAAAGAAAAGAAAGTTTGAAGTTCACGTCCAGCCTTCGTACTCTACTGACTTAGTAAGACCCTATCTCAAAAATAAATAAATCAAAAGGGCTAGGGATATAGCTCAGTGCAAAGGCCCGGGCTCAATGCCCACTACTGAAAAAATATTATTTTGTTGGGGCTGCGTTTACTACCTGCACGTGTCAAAGGCA
Organism: Heterocephalus glaber; assembly: GCF_053883595.1. Lineage (NCBI taxonomy): Eukaryota > Metazoa > Chordata > Mammalia > Rodentia > Bathyergidae > Heterocephalus > Heterocephalus glaber. The sequence continues at coordinate 653,953 of NW_028258178.1, forward strand.
GCTTTTCTGTCTGTCTTGGTGACTTGAACCTCCCCCACCATCTCTGTCCTTCACGCTTCCGTCATTGGGCGTCAAACTGGATTTTTTTCAGGACTTTCTTCCATAATTGCTACTAAGGCCCAACGTAATTAAGAACAAAAACGGCAGTGATCCTAGAGTCTAAGTTCAAGGTTGCTGCTATTGGAACCCACTGCCTACCCAAAGAGCTTACGTGTAGAACCCAGGGCTGACACCAACAAGGATGAAGAAGAGAAGGGAATGTCAGCCTGTTTGGGGAAATGAGAGTGGAGAGCTCTTGACAGTGGCTCTGCCTTCCCTCCCATGAAACTGCATCATGGTTCACTGTGTACCATTGATGAGATCTGAATCAATCAAGCAGGGGCTAGATTGTAAGTAATTTCCAAAAATGGCTGCCACAGTGCCTCCCACACCACATATTCTTCTAGAACCTTTCCTATGGAGAAGTGGGGCTTATACTTCCTGCCCCTGTATCTGGGCGGGGCTGTGACCTTCCTGTCACCAATCACATGGGGCAGAGCAAAGTGCCAACTCCCAAGGGCAGATCAGAAGAGATGAGGTCTGAACCGCCAGGTGAGGAATCCAGCTGCCCTGAGGATCCTGTGCGGTGAGGGAGCCCACACCAGCCCACACTTAGAGACCACATGGAGAAATCTGCAGTCAACGTGGAGGCAGGGAGGGAAGAAAGGAGAGAGGGGGAGAGGGAGAGGAGGGAAGAGAGAAAAAGAGAGAGACCGACCTACTCAGATTCCAGCTGCTTCCCTGGCCCAGCCTCAGCCACCAG